>NC_137888.1:109995965-110595965 GCF_963455335.1 Martes martes
GTCTTGTTTTAAGAGGGAGGCAGTGGAAAGCGTATCTTAGACAAGGCATCGTAACAAGAGTCCAGTGTCAATCTCCAACGTCAAACTCCTGCTTTCGTATTGTTTCTCCCACCACTTACTGTTCCCTGGACTTGGGCGAGCTAATCTCTCTGCACCTGTTTTTTCGACTGTAACATGAAACACTGAGGATGCTATACTTCCAAAAGACTCAGAGACAGGAGGAGAAAGTACCCTTTTTTCGAAAACAATTACCAGCCACCACTTTTAATGATTTTACAATCCAAGAAGTTCATCTTTTCTTTATATCTTTAAAAAAATTCTTTACAAGCCTAGCTTACTGAATTTTTAAAATCAGTTTTGGATAAGACACCCAGAACGAGCAGAATTCTAAAAGCCCATTTGGAACCATGAACGTGGCCCATTGTTATGAGGTGATTTCTTGTCTCTTAATGTTTGTGACTTTATGATATTTCCCCACAACCTGACTTGAATCTTCTTTATTGAGATTACACTTTGAGATCAGGAGTTTTTCTATGCAGAAAAGGCAGCCATGCCTAAATCCGTCTTATGTTTAACTGCAAAAAAAATCTCATTTGTTCAGTCATTAAGATGTGGTTTCTAACCTTGAGGCTTTTACAATTTGTAACCAGGGAACTCAACACAAAGCACAGAAACAAAAAATAGATAGAGCTATTCAGAAAAAGGTTTCATCTAAATTGAAGCCGGGATGCTTCTTTGGGAAAGTGATAATTGAGGTGTACCTTGAAGGATATAGTCTTGTAAGTGTTTAATAGGATGGGGGAGGGTGTTCAAGCTAGAAGTGAGGTAGGCCTTGAAAGCCTCATTTCATTTTCTAGGCAGTGAGGGTAAATTATTTTAGATTCATATGAAAACTTGTGACATGACACAATCCATGTTTTAGAATATTTTGGGGCCCCGAATTGAGAGATAAGAGGCAGGAACATGAGGGCCGCTGTTGTGGCCTCCTTGCTCAGACAGACGTGGGAGGGCCTAGAGAGCAGTGACATTGTGGAGGGGAACTGTGAGGCCTGTGGGCCTCTCTGTATGTAACAAATGCTACCAAAAGAAAGCTTTCTCTTTCATTAATGCCATCTCAAAGATGTGAAACATGCTTTGCTGGTGTTGATTTGCTTTTATTTACCTTCTCTAAAATAGCTGGCAGTTTCCGTACAAATGATATGTACTTGGCATGTTAAATTGCTGAAACGCTTTCTTCCCTTGGTGGGTAAATAGGCATGCCTGACTAATTCTGGAAAGCCTCGCTGGGTGACTGTAAGAATGCTTTCCACAAAAGCCTTACACTTGGCCATGTCCTTGTATCTTTGTAATTGTTGTTGTTGTAATACACTAAAAATGTGGTGCTCACAATGAAACACACCCATCCCTCTGCCTGGATGTGAGTTCATGCAAGAAAACATCACTACCTATCCTGACAGAAAGACTGCAAGTCTATTTTGCTCCAACATTGGAATACAAATAATGCTGGAGCAATTTAGACAAAATGGCTATTTTTAACCATGGTATCAGTAGAGATGTTTCTTTTCTTTCTTCTTCTTCTTCTTTTTTTTTTTTTTTTCATCTTTTACAAGAAAATGGTTGCAGTTTATTTTAGAAGTAATCAGTTTTATTACAGGGAGTACAACGTTTCTGAGTACAAATTAGTTATTTTTGAAATATAAGCTCTGCTCTTTTGTAAGCTTTCTTTCTCTGCCAACCCCTAGTACTGGGTAATATTTCGTGATTGATTTTGCTACATCCCTCTCAGATCTAAATTTAGACATGAGAATAATAAAGATAAAATAAAAATATTTATTCATTCATTCATTCATTCCAAAAGACATTTAATGAATACCTCCTGTGTTCTAGGCATTGTACTAAATGACAGGTGTGGTGTTAACATGGCCCTTGCCCTCCAGAAGCTTACATTTTCACAGGAGTCTAGGCTATGCACACAAATATCTCCATCATAATTTATAATATTATGTGTGTCTATAAGCAAAGTACGGGAGCACAGAGAACGTTTATTCCATTAGAAGAAAACAAAAAATATTCACAGAGAATATGACTTTTTAGATAGGTCTAAGAAATAAATGGAAAGAACATTCTAGAATGATGAAAGAGTATGTGCAAAGAAATGAAAGTGCAAACTGTCTCAGGAAGAGAGGATGGGCAAGCAGAAAAAGCACAGAGAGAAAGACTTGTGTCTGTGCCCCGCTCACCCCTCTGAAAACTGAGGAACCTTGGGCAAGTTAGTCAATCTTTCCTGAAAACTGGAATACTAATACCTGTCTTGAAGAATATTCTTTGATTAAATGAGCTATTGTACGTAAAAGCACCTGGCTCCTTGAGCATGCTCAGTAAATATGGTCTGATTTTATTCAAGAGGAATACACGTTTCCTTGAGGTAGAACATAGAGTGTCTGGGTAAGAACGTTGTGAGGGAACTGAGATCCAAAAGATAAGTTGGGACCAAATCATGTGAAAGTAAAGCTAAGTAGTTTAGGTTTTATTCTGAGGGCAATCAGGAACCACTGACTTTTTTTTTTTTTTTTTTTAAGATTTTGTTTACTTATTTGACAAAGAGAGATGACAAGTAGGCCCAGAGGCAGGCAGAGAGGGCGTGGGGGAAGCAGGCCCCCCGCTGAGCAGAGAGCCCAATGCGGGCTTGATCCCAGAACCCCGAGACCTTGACCTGAGCTGAAGGCAGAGGCTTAACCCCTTGAGCCACCCAGGTTCCTGAACCATTGACTTTTGAAGCAGGTCTTAGCTGTGGTCAGATTTTTGTTTTAGAGAGATCAGCCTGGGACAGGGATGAGAATAGACAGAGGAAGAGGGAAGTTAAGTAGAGACTGGAAAGCTATTGTAGTGACTCAGGTGGGGCAGGCTGAGGATGTGAACTCTCATTGGCTGTGTACTAGAGGAAAGGAGTGAACCCCCACAAGAAATGTAATGCACAAGCATATACCAAATTGGGAGGGTTTGGGGACTACCAGTACGTGTGAAAGTGAAAAATCCTGAATTATCTCTCAGCCAAACACTGAGGAGTACAGGCGGCTTGGTGTTTTCTTCTGCAGTAGCACAAATACATCTGCTTACCCGTCCAGCTGCTTGGATTTGGAAGAAGCTAAACCCACATTGAGAGGAACATGGTTATTTTCTGCTGCTAAGTCATTCCTCAGCACGTGGGAGTGTAGAAGGAATTTAATTGTGCCGTCTCCTAAACCTTTTGGTGTTTATCGACAGATCCTTGACTTATCGGGAGAGGGGGATGAATTATTTAGTAGATTCCACCTTCTTTTTACAGATGAAGACAAAACTCAGAAACAGGAAGTGACCTATCTCAGAAACAGAGGGTGTGCGAAACACTAGAGCCAGAATTCAAACCCAGGATTTTCACTGATCACCTAAACACTCTTTTTAAAGAAGTTGTTGAGAATTCAGGCAGACATCACTAATAGCTACACAGTGTGCATTAACTTTGTCTACCCTCCATCTGCACAGAAATAAAGTGAATTGTTTTAACTTTCCTTTTAAAGCTTAAATGGAAGCTGAAGGTCCATCAAATGGAGCTAAATGTAGTTTCTATGTAATTTAATAGTAAAATTTAGTTGATTTATATCATAAAATATTAAAAAAACTACAAAGGCACATTGCTAGAGTAAACTCAGGCAAAATAATTTTTAGTTTTCTTAGCTCTGATTACAAAGTCCTGGGGATTTTTTTTACAAAACAATGAATGACAGGCTACCAATTAGAATTAACCCAAGAATCATTCCTAATGAATAGAAAATGTTAATTCCATCAAATTTGGAATATTTAAGCAACAGAATTATTAAAATGCATTTAAGGTTAAAATTCTCGTCCTTTATAGACATTCATCATTTATACTTTTTTCTTGGGAATAAAATATTGTATAGAATGTAATTCTAAATCATTGACACTTATCTTTTTAAGGACCATTTAAACAATCAGTTTGCATATAACCATTTTAACCTATTTCTCTTCCATCTTAAACAGTATATTTGGGAACCATTCAAGAATAACTGGGTTGGCATCAAAAGAAATGAAATCTTGCCATTTGCGATGACGTGGATGGAACTAGAAGGTATTATGCCTAGCAAAATAAGTCAATCGGAGAAAGACAACTATCATATGATCTCCCTGATATGAGGAAGTGGAGATGCAACGTGGGGGGTTTGGGGGGTAGGAAAAGAATAAGTGAAACAAGATGGGATCGGGAGGGAGACAAACCATAAGAGACTCTTAATCTCACAGAACAAACTGAGGGTTGCTGGGGGGAAGGGGGGTTGGGAGAGGGTGGTGGGGTTCTGGACATTGGGGGTGTGTGTGTTATGGTGAGTGCTGTGAAATGTGTAAACCTGGCGATTAACAGACCTGTACCTCTGGGGCTAAAAATACATTATATGTTTAAAAAAAAAAAAAGAGTAACTGGGTTGGAATCATCATTAGTAATAAGAATCACAGAATGTTACCTCTGTAAGTGTCTTTGGATAGGATCTGCTGTTTTTGACCCCCATATGATGAAATATCTAGAGTGTGGTCATGAGATCTTCTAGTAGGATAGGTAGAATGAATGCAAACCTACTGGGGGGCCTCTGGTTTAAAGTTGGAGCTATATATCTTACCCTCAGGGACCCAAAAGTATTTATTGTAGAAGGAAATTTTAAAAATGGGCCAGGGGCACCTGGGCAGCTCAGTTGGTTAAGAACTGGACTCTGGATTTTAGCTCAGGTCATGATCTCAGGGTCCTGGGATGGAGAGTCCCACATCCTTGGACTACCAGCTCAGCAGGGAGTTTGCTTGTCTCCTCCTTCTTCCTCTGCTCCTCCATGCATGCACAGACATGCATTCTCTCTCTCTCTCTCTCTCTGAAATAAATAATCTTAAAAAATAAAAAATAAAAAATGGGCCAGATGCAAAGTGCAATAAATATTACTGTCTGGGGCAGAGAAGAAAGCAATGGATTGGGGAAAAATTGATCTGGGTTTAAATTGCAGTCTTTCACTGCCCTGGATTACGTCCCTGCTGATGCTGGTGGTATTTTGCTTCAGTTACCTCATTTGTAGCCAGGTGATCACTATGAATGTCCTTTAAGTTCTGACCTATGATCGTGTGGTTCTTCCATCGAGGGTGAGATACTTGAAGCAGAAATCAAAATAGGCTGAATTATGAGTGACCCGATGTCACTCAGAAAATCAAACATTCAAATTCACTCTCATTTCAATCTGTTTTTTTCCCCCTCATTTTAAAAATTGATATTTAACGAGTACTTACTAAGTGCCAGAGTATGTGCAAAGCACACTAATAAATGTGTTCACTTATTAAATCTTTCAACTCCATGAAGTAGGTACTATTTGGTCTTAGCAACTTCTTCACATCATAGGATATTTTTGTCTTGTACCTAATAAGAAACTTAAGCAGCCTTGCTAGTGTTACTGTAGGCAGGATGTGAATCCAAGACAGCCATCTGAAAGCATTACCAGAGCATCTCTCTTGACGGGAGAGAGCTCATTGGCCGTGAATGTTTTTTCCCTGACCAATGATACAACCTCCTGCCCAAAGTTACCAGTATCACTAGGTTGGCAACAAGTCTTTGGAAGTTTACATCATCCCTATATTTTTGAAGTTACTAAATGTGAAAAATATCATGACCTCAGTGTTCCCTTGCTGAGCCAGATTCATAACATTACCACCACCTGCTCTTCCAAAGGTTTCCATTTAATGCAGGTTTAAAAATAAGGACTCTGCTCTCTCTTGCTTTCTTTAGAGAAAAGGTGTAAGTCTGGCTGGAGTGTTTAAGAAATTCCAGGGTGATGCAGTGGAAAGAACTTGTCTCAGATCTTCCACGTGACCTTGGGCAAGTCAACCTTACCAATTTTCAGTTTTCTCCATCTCTGTAACAGAGTGATTGAGGAAAATAATTTGTTCAGAGGAGAAGGGAGCTGAAATGGATTACATATAAGTCTATTTGTCTTTAAAATACACACAAAACCTTTAAAAACTAAAATGTACAGTAGCTGGTAAAACATGTCCTGGCTCCTGAAATGTTGAAAGAAATCTTTTAACTCCTTTTTTTCATTCTTCTTCCCTTCTTCCTTCACTCCTGTCTACCTTTTTTTTCCATCCAGATAGTAGTTTAGGTCCTAGGGGTATTGTTGTGAATACAATAGGCAAGTCTTCTTTTGTCATGAAGCACACATTCCCATGGGGGAAAAGAGAAAGGTAGTAACAAATAACAGAATAAATGAAGTAATTTAAAGTGGTAATAGGGGCCGTGGGTAGAATACAGTGGGGAAAGAGCTTTAAAATTGGTAGTTGCAAGTAGAGGCATTTAGATTTTAGAGAGGGTTATTGGGATGAATTTCTCTGAAGAGGAAATATTTTGCTGGAGATTGGAATGATGAACTGGGACTGGCTTTGTTCTGGGGGAGAACATTACCAAGAAGACAGGGTGTAAGCGAAGGGGCTGCGGGAGGCATGAGTATGGGCTGGTCAAACAAAACAAACAGAATGAAGGCCTGAGGTCAGGAGTATGGTGAACAGGGAAGAGAGTAGAATACTCTCTTAGCAGAAAGCTGGGCATCAGTCAGATCATGCAGAGCATCTTAAGGAGTTCAGTTTTTATTCCAAGTATATTTGAATGTCATCGAAGTGTTTTAAGTGGAGGTATGGTATTATTCACATTTTTATTTATTTTTATTTTTTATTTTTTTAAGTAGGCTCCATGCCTAGCTCATGACTCTGAGATCAAGAGTCACACGCTCTGCCATCGGAGCCAGCCAGGCATTCCTATAGTCACATTTTTAAATGACTGCTCTAACTGCAATGGATTATAAGGGCTAGAGTAGAAGCAGAAAGATGAGTTAGAAAATATAAAATAAGAGATTCAGGGTCTGGGGCACCTGGGTGGCTCAGTGGGTTAAAGCCTCTGCCTCCGGCTCAGGTCATGATCCCAGGGTTCTGGGATCGAGCCCCGCATTGGGCTCTCTGCTCAGCGGGGAGCCTGCTTCCTCCTCTCTCTCTGCCTGCCTCTCTGCCTACTTGCGATCTCTATCTGTCAAATAAATAAATAAAATCTTAAAAAAAAAAAAAAAAAAAGAGATTCAGGGTCATTCAAAGCCTAGGATCCAGGGAATGGGAGTAACCTAAGTCTGATTAGAAGAAGTGGAACTTGAACATGAATCTGGTTTGAATGAATCCAGTAGCATGTAATCCATTATCTTTTCAGGTAACCTACTTTATTTTTAGATAATTCTAGCTCTGAGAAATTATATGCTATAATCACAGAATATAGTAAGTGCCTGATAAGTGTTATAGATTCATCCTTTTTGGTCATACTCAAAAGAGCTAATTATAACACCTTGCATGTATGGAAACTGACTGAACATCCCCTTTTCCTTTAATTAGTCTAAGTGTGCACAACTTCATATTTACTTAGTGACAGGACAACAGCCATTGCCCTGCCCCACAGCCTATTTATTGTAGGTGTACAATTCTCATTACACATATGCTGAAACCATACTGTGACTAAAGTATTATTGGACTTTGTCTAACTAAGTGTACTGAGAAGGGCCTAGGTGTTGGTGGTGACTCAGGCTAGGCCAGTGCTTTATCAACTATCAAATCCCGCTAGCTGCTAGAGAAACAGGTATGTCCCTCAAGCTAACCCAAGTAGGCTACCCCTAAATAGCTTTAGTCACACAGTGACCAGAAGACAGCATAGGCTAGGTGAATGGGGACACGTCCCCTGTTCCAGCCATAGGGAAGGATGGGGCTCTGTCTGGAAAGTGAGGAATCAGGCAAAAGGCCTAGGAAGTTCGTAAAGACCCACAGCTATGATATAGCCTTTTTGGGAGACTGGCATGCAATAGCTCAGGGCTACAGTTTTTTGAAACCTATTTACTAATAAAATTGTCAGATATTTGTACTATGTAAGCTAGAATTTTTTCTGCTTCCTGTTTTTTGTTCTCTTCCAGGTGAACTTTAGTATCGATAAAGTAATATTTTTAAGATATTATTTATTTATTTATTTAATTTTAGAGAGAAAGTGTGCATGAATAAGGGGAGAGGAAAGAGGAAGGAAAGGGAAAGACTCTCAAGC
Organism: Martes martes; assembly: GCF_963455335.1. Lineage (NCBI taxonomy): Eukaryota > Metazoa > Chordata > Mammalia > Carnivora > Mustelidae > Martes > Martes martes. Next base: position 110,004,109 of record NC_137888.1, read on the forward strand.
AGACTCTGCCCTGAGGCATGGAGCCCAACATGGGACATGATCTCACAACCCTGAGATCATGACCTGAGCTGAAACCAAGATTCTGATGCTTACCAACTAAGCCACTTAGATGCCTCAATTCTGAACAATTCTATCTTATCTCAGCTATTTTTGGGGAACCAAGAGATGGGGTATGGAATCACATTTGTCCTAGAATATTAAAGGGTAAGCACTTCATCTCTGAGATGCAGCATTATGGGCAAAAAATTAATCAGGAGACCCCAGGGGCATGTTGGGCTAAAGGGGAAAGAATCTGGTGATCCTTTTCTCTGTACTTTTTGAGATAAAGGTCTTGCTTTGATTTGTATATATTATGTTTTATTTTTGAAAAGTGAAGGCATTTCCCTTGCCTCCTCACCATCCTGGTCTTCTCAGAATAGGTGCTCTAGTTCAGTTGTTTTCGAAAGGGTGGTCCTCAGGCCAGAAACATCAGCAACAACCGGGAATTGTTAGAAATGCAAATACTTAAACTCCAGCCAGACCTCTGAATGTGGTACTCTTGGGTTAGGCCCCAGAAATTTCCATTTTAATAAGCCTGCCAGATAATTCTGATACATACTCAAGTTCAGAAATCCCCTGCTCAAATTGGTCCAAAGTGAAGAACTCAGAAGTGTCCCACACTTCACCTGTATGAGGCAGAGCAAGAACTCCTGCTCCTCCTGTGGGCTGGAGGTCAATTTAGGGTTAGAAGCCAATTCTCTTGGCTTCTAGGGCACACTTCTTTACATCATATCATGCTCTGAACCTCAATCCTGGTAAAGAACCACAATGCTAAAGATCACCACTCACATTATCTTTCTTTTAGTTTTGTACTAAACTAAAAAGGAAATAGTGGATGCTAATTTCATACCTAGAAGTAGAACTTAAGAAAGTAATCAGACATTGAGAGACCATCTTACACCAATTAGAATGGCCAAAATTAATAAGACGGTAAACAACATGTGTCGGAGAGGATATGGAGAAAGGGGAACCCTCTTACACTGTTGATAGGAATGCAAGTTGGTGCAGTCACTTTGGAAGACAGTGTGGAGATTCCTTAAGAAATTAAAAATAGAGCTGCCCTATGACCCTGCAATTGTGCCACTGGGTATTTACCCCAAAGATACAGATGTAGTGAAACGAAGGGCCATATGTACCCCAATGTTCATAGCAGCAATGATCACAGTCGCCAAACTGTGGAAAGAACCAACACAAGAAAGAACCAACTTTGGCTTAGCCAAAGTTGAGAGGAATTTTTTGTTTTCATAACTTTCAAGAAATGGTTTGCAAAAATTGTTGTTCTATAACATATAATAAGTATTAGAATAATAGCAATAATAAGCATTATTACCAGGAGAAATGCTAAGGTCTTACAGCTACATTTCAGTCATACTCTTATAAACCTCATTAAAGGCGAGGAGAAAAAAATGACAACTATTGGCTACTGGGAATATCATTAATTCAAAAACTACTTATTGAGAGATAGTATTAACTGAGAATTCAAAAGGCAACTTGAGTGTTGGTCCAGCTCCAGGCCCAATGCCCACCTTGCCTCAAAGCCTCCAATTCTAGGGGCTCTTCTCCAATGCCTGAAATTTATGGCCCTGAAGAAAATTATGCATCCTTGCAAATGTCATCAGCTGAAATACCCCACTCAGGGAGTATCTCTCTTCTTCCTCCCTCCATGGATCTGCTTATTCATGGCAGCCCTGATTTTTTCACCAGTCTCAGAGTAAAACTACTACTCTCTTCTATAGAGGAGAGCATGGTGAAGCAGAAAGATGCAGCCCAGGGCAAGAAACAGATCAGAACTCTGTTCTCTTGGGGCACCTGGGTGGCTCAGTTAGTTAAGTGTCTGCCTTTGGCTCAGGTCATGATCCTGGGGTTCTGGGATTGAGCCTTGTGTCAGGATCCCTGCTGAGCAGGGGGTCTGCTTCTCCCTCTCCCTTTGTCCCTCCTGCCCTGTTTGTGCTTTTTCTCTCCCCCTCTCTCTCAAATAAATGAATATAATCTTAAAAAACAAAAAAGCAAAAACATGTTCTGTCAGACCCAGCTATATGTCCTCAATGCTAGATTACAGAAACAGAAATAGCTCAGTCTTCAGAAGATGTAAGAACTTTCCAACATTCTGAACCTTAGCGATAAGAAGGTTAAGACCTGGTTCTAGAACCAGAGAATGAAATGGAAGAGGTTGCAGAAAAACAACTAGCCAAAGAATAGCAAGACTGTGACTCAGAACACCTCAGCAACTACAGAATACCCAGGCTTCTGTTCTCCTCACCAGGATACCTGAGGAACACGTCTGGAAACCTTCCAATATGGAGCAACCAGACCTGGAATAGCCAGTCTTAGAGCAACCATCTCTGGAACAGTCAGACCTGCTGCTCCCAAGCCTGGAAAAACTAGACCTGGAACAATCAGCCCCACAACTGTGGACAGGAATCCCTGCGGCGCCAGATCCTGTTCCAGCAAAATTCTGCCAGAGATTTGGAGTCCATCTTAGAAACTGCTAGGGATAGCCATAGGATAACAAAATAACCCGCTAAGTACTTTAGTACCCCGCAAATAATGGGTTTATTCCATATTACTCCATATTACTCCATATTTATTCCATATTACTCTGTGAACCTATAGCCTACAGATGTGTGACAATGAGTATATTTTTCAATCTCAATGTAGTCAGTGGCTGTAGTACTTCTAGGATTTGTATTTTAGGGTCCTGTATCTCTGCCTTGATAGTCTGTTTCTCATTATGTTTCTTGTATCCATTGAGGGGGTAAAACTGGAGTCTAATCAAAGATGTTTCAGTAGCACTGGCTTCTACGGACAACATGATGAAAGATGTTCCTGGCTAGAGATAACTAGATGTAATATTAATTTCGATATCTTTAGGTTTTAGAATCTAACCTCAAGAACAGGAAGTAAAAATATAAGGACTTGTGATGAAGGATTATTTGTATTTTCTGAGAATGCGAGGCTTTACTTGTTAGTAACCTCAATTTTTTTTTAATAACCTCAATTTTTATGGTAAAGTGTTAAACTATAATGTGCTTCATTGATTTCCTCTACCCCTGTGCTGATTTACTACAACTGCTCATTTGTTCATCATTCTAGTATTTGTAGAAAGATGTTTCATATTTTAATGTATCATGATAATAGTACCAGTTTGGTCGCTTGGTTTGTAGGCTTAAGTACAAATAAAAAAAAAAATATCCACTTAAAAAATATTCATCGAGGGCACCTGGGTGGCTCAGTGGGTTAAGCCTCTGCCGTCCGCTCAGGTCATGATCTCAGGGTCCTGGGATCAAGTCCCGCATCAGGCTCTCTGCTCAGCAGTGAGCCTGCTTTCCTTCCTCTATCTCTCTGCCTGCCTCTCTGCCTACTTGTGATCTCTCTCTGTCAAATAACTAAGTAAAATCTTAAAAAAAAAAAAAAAATTCATCGAGTACCTTCTATGTGTTCTGTGGTAAGCATTGCTATAAAATCACATCATGAAGATTGTAGTATAGTCTAACAGAACTTATAAAACATTATGAGACATTGGAACTCAAATAAAAGTAAAAAAAGAGATTAGAAAAGAAGAGAACTATAGGTCAGTGTTAAGAGCATTTAGAAGAGGAATGTATTCCCATCAAGACTTGAAGTTTTTTTTTTGAATTCAGGTGATGAAGAGGAAGTCTTTCCAAAGGAAGCATAAGCAAGAATTTGAGGTGGAAAATCATGCCATATACATGGAAAACATGAGTAATTTTCTTTTGTTAGAGAATATATCCTCCTTTAGAGTGCCATTTTGAGGTTTACCAATATAGAGCAGCATGTAGTAAACCCTCAGGAAACTCTTTTGATTGCTACACTTGGAATTAGTCTGTTTTTGGAGAGAAGAGGAATATAGTTTGGTTGCCCTAAGGACAGCTTCTGCCCATCCACATATTTTCCCAAACCCCAAACTAACTAACCAACTGAACCAAAAATCCAACGGTGAAGAAACCTTAAAAAGTAATGCAGTTATAGACTACATTCTCTTGAAGAGGACACAGAGGTATTATCATAGCCTATCACTCTCTCACTCTCTTATTTCCCATGTTCTCCTTCTTTCTGTGATATGGCTCATCCTCACAAAAGAGTGACCAGGCAGTGCAGTCAGCTTCCCCCTGTGGAGTAGGAATATCTCTCTAGGAAACATTCTCACAGCACTCTGGTGAATAAAAGTATTCATCTTCTCTGGGAAAGGATCCGAAAGAGAGGTAGAAGAGGGGCAAAAGGGAAATGAACAAAACAGGTCCTCCTAGAATGTGCTATGTAGTGTCCCACGGGCTTACAGTGTGTTTGTTACTCATTCAGTCCTTCCATCATGTGGTGGCTGGTAGGGCTGAGAACCAAACTCACCACCAGCTTCTTGCTGAACACATTTTTCCCTTCATGATATCATTCTGCCTAGTAAATCAGGAGAGGGCAGTGTTAAAATTGAAGAGTAAGAGTTCGGGGGTGGAGAACTTGACAGGAAAAAGCTGTGAAGGAAAAAAGAATTTGCAAACTAATCAATTTTTTAAAAATTATTTTTATTAACATATAATGTATTATTTGCCCCAGGGGTACAGGTCTGTGAATCATCAGGCTTACACATTTCACAGCATTCACCATAGCACATACCCTCCCCAATGTCCATGACCCAACCACCCTCTCCCTAACCCCCCCCAACCCCCAGCAAACCTTAATTTCTTCTGTGAGATTAAGAGTCTCTTATGGTTTTTCTCCCTCCCGATCCCATCTTGTTTCATTTTTTTCCTTCCCTACCCCCCACAACCTCCCCACACTCCCTCTCAAATTCCTCATATCCGCGAGATCATATGATAATTGTCTTTCTCTGATTGACTTATTTCACTCAACATAATACCCTCTAGTTCCACATTGTTACATTGTTGCAAATGACAAGATTTAATTTCTTTTGATGATGCATAGTATTCCATTGTGTGTATGTATATATATATATATATATATATACAAATGACAAGATTTAATTTCTTTTGATGACTGCATAGTATTCCATTGTATATATATACCACATCTCCTTTATCCATTCGTCTGTTGATGGACATCTAGGTTCTTTCCATAGTTTGGCTATTGTGGACATTGCTGCTATAAACATTTGGGTGCACATGCCCCTTCGGATCACTACATTTGTATCTTTAGGGTAAATACCTAGTAGTATTGCTGGGTTGTAGGGTAGCTCTATTTTTTAAAGTGAAATATACTGATATGTGATAACCTGTAACCTTCCAAAGACCAGTGATAAAGAAGGAAGGGTATAGAGGGGCCCAGCAAAGGAGCTAAGGATTATAGTTCAAGGATTATAGGCTTTTCCAGGAGTTTTGACCCTGAGGAGAGATTGGTTTGGCCACACAGCAGGTCTGGAAGGAAGTTTTGGCACCACTGTTTTCAGATAGGAAAGATGGGTTCCTTCTGTGAAGGATTCAGTCCCTCTGAAGCAGGGCTTCCTGAACTTAAATGTAAATTAGACTCATCTGGAGAAATTTTAAAAATGCAGATGTCCAGCCCTCTGTCAACTCCTCTAGTAATTGATCAGGGGTGAAGCTGACCTTCAATTCAGTCTGTTGTTGAAGCTCCCCAGGTGATTCAAATGTATAGTCAGGGGTGAGAATCCTACTCTGAAGAGGTTGAAGAATCCAAAGAAAGTGGAAATAATAATAAAAAGAGCCAAATATTTATTAGCAAAATAACCAGTAATTTTCTCACATTTATCAGAAATTTCATATATATCTAAAACACTTGTTTTTATTTTTATTTCAGTAGTATTCCTGATGGTAAAAATTGTTTAAAAGAGAAAGTGACAAAATAACAGATGTCCGGGTAATTGTATATAGGTGGAGTTGTTTTTTTATTTTTTTTTCCTGTTCCTTTGTATTTTTTGTTCTTCCCAAACAGATTTAGAACATGCTAATTTTATAATTAGAAGATATAAATAAGACCCAGAGCAAATATCTGCATGTTGAATAATTTTATCTATGTTATATAGAAATATATACCTATAATTACATGATAATTTGAGAGAGATAGTCATATAAGAAAAGATCCCTAAAATATAATAGCAATTCGAACTTTAAGACCATTTTTACCATTGGCTTTAAATATTATTTACCTTTATTAATAAAGAAAATCCATTCACAGGGTCAGCAAATGCTAGTGATCCCTGAGTATTTTGTATTCATCCTTTTCACTCACTACAGCTCCTTGTATTTTCATTAGCTCCCTCTTACAAAGGCACAGATGGGCCAATGAACTTGTTCAAGATCAAGAGACTACAAAATGGCAGAGGCAAGATTTGATTTCAGCCTTGCCTTATGACCTAGATAATGTGTCTGGTATTGATGTGCTCACTTGATTTTTGGGTCTCACTTACATCTGGAAGGTGAGTTCTCATTTCATCAGGAAGTCTTGGTAACTTACTTTAAGAGCCAGGCAGGCCCCAAAGCTATGCTTTTTAGCAGGTACACAGGTATATGGGAAAACTCCTTATTTGAAAGAATCATAAAAAAACAAAACAAAACAAGAAAACCCCAAACCTAAAATATTTAATGACTCTTACACCAATCGCACATTGGAGAGTCAATGTAGAGGGTGAAGGGTTATTCTCCACTGAAAACAACAGTCTCAGGAGGTGGTGGTGATCAGTCCTCATTAGCCCCCACTTCGGTTTAATAGTCATTAGTGACAACAGAGATAAATTTTATAGGTGCTAATTGACCCTGTAGGAAGACTTTGAAGTTCTCCCACTAGCTTAGGACGTCTTTGAAGTTTAGTTTTAGCTGAAGTGCTGGGTCAAAGACCTGAGAAAAATACACAGTGGAGAAAGAATTGCAGGTACCAAATCTTTGCACTGTATGAGTGATCGTCAAACTGTGGTTTAGAGACTGTGACCAAAACAAATCCAAGTAATATTGGGCAGGGGGGGGGGAAAAAAAAACCCTCACCAAGTTGCTCTAAAATTTTTCTGAGGAAATATTTAAGAAGATTTTGTATGTGTCACCACTCTGTTCTCATAACATTAGGGGAAAAGGAGATAACGGCCGACATATTTTTGTCCATACAGCTTTCACAATTCTTTTGAGTTACTCGTTGAGTAAATTGGAAGCTCAGAGAGATAAAGGAACTTGCCCATATTCTCTCTACCAATGAATAGAGAAATTAGAACTCATTCAGATAAGTAGCGCGGGCATCATTCCTGACACCATAGCTGCCTCTATTCTTGAGCAGGAGAAACAGATAGAATAAGGAGGGAAAGGAGACACCAGTCTAATTATGGATGATATAAGGAAGGAATAAAGAGTTTTTTAAAAAATCCACCTAGTCCTAAGAGTTTATATTCTGGTGAAGCTCCATGTTGACTAATATCCAATTAAGAGCCAGGCACGATGAGAACAGAATGAAGACCTATGCAAAAGTCTGCACTAGGACTCGGGAGTTATTCCAAGTTTGCTTCCCATCTGTCCGCTGCCTCCACGATCATTAACTCTATATGGTCTTCACATCAGTCAAAGGGTGTTGAATTTGGGAGATGGCAAAAGAATGCAATCCTAGGGAGGTTGGTATGCTATGAGATTTACAAAGACTGTAGACCAGGCACGAGGCGGGTGACAGGGACTCAGGTTCTGGTGCTGACTGGGTGTCAGGGATGAGACAGAAAGCAAGTTCTGTACATTAAGGGCTTGGCGTCAGGGTTGGGTTGACAATGAACGTCCTTTGAGATACTACTCCAGGGTATTGAACTAGATTAAATTAACCATATGGCTTGAGTCAGGCTCAATCCCAGAGCTCTGAGCAGGATTGATCCATACTTTTCAGGTGGGTGTTGCAGAAGCTAGGGACAGGCTGGGCAAACGTGTGAGTGCAAAACCATTCAGGCAGCCTTTACAGGCGATCTCCTTCCTGCAAATGCCCTTGTCTTTTATTTTCTTTCTTTCTTTCTTTCTTTCTTTCTTTCTTTCTTTCTTTCTTTCTTTCTTTCTTATTGTCCTTGTCTTTTAAACAACAAAATAACCCTTCATTAAATGGAAAAATGGGATTCTTTTCTAAAACTTTTCTTGTAAGGATTCCAAACTTAATCTTATGTTTCAATTTTTTCACTATTAAAATTAAAAAAAAAAAAAAGAAGAACAGCCTGAGGGAAAGGAGTGCAGGAACCTGACATCTACGGAATTCCGTCTGGCTGGGGATGGGGCCTGGCTCTCTGCATTTCTACAGATGGTAGAGCAGAATCATGTGATCTTGAACACGAATATCAGAATTATGGGGTAGGGATAGAAATAGACATTTTTAAGTATCAAGGCTATGTGGGTATTGCTAGGTCTCTAAGGATAACAAGGTACTCTTTCCTAGCATCAAAAGAGTTCACTCTTTAGTGGGATTGTGGGCATTCATGGCAAAGGAGGAAACTGAGTACATGGGAAGAATGGGGAAAAGAGGTGGCCAGGCTGAAGGACGTTAACCTGCCTAAAGCCCACACTGGCATGTGAGTGTTGTGTTAGGAGATACTGCATTACAATCTCACCCCGGCAGAATGATTACCGGTAGGAAGTCCCCTGGAGAAAAACAGAGTGGGTGGAAGATGATACTCTGGAATGGTGGAGAACTGACGCTGCCAATGGGAGGGAGAGAAATGACTTGGTTTCTCTGCAACTGCGCCTGAGCCCAGAAGAGAGGAGTGGATGGCCCTTCACAGCCCCTTCTACCTGCCTGACTTTATGCGCAGAATCCCTCCTCTTTTATCCCTCAGAATGTTGGAAAACTTTCAAAAGACAGGTGATGTTAGCACATTCTGCGTCTTTTGAGAACTGTGGATGAAAGGGACACATAAATTTCGGTTATTATTACTTACGTGCAGTAATTTTAGTTGGATTTCCCTGACACACCTTCTCCTTTGTAATATTTTTCTGGGAGTATGTGTATGTGTGAGTGTGTATGTGTGTGTCTAAGTGGCTTTGACCCTAGGGCTTTCTTTGATTTATAGGCAGCTCTCTAAGTTGTGCTAAGGTGGTTTCAGAGCCTGTTTGTTCTGGCATCCCAATAAAGCCTTGCTTCCCATGGCAACTCCGGCCTACGAAGCAAGGCCTAAGGGAAAACACAGTTTTCCTTGCCAGAATGAGGCAATAGCACTTTTGGGGTGCTATTTTGCTGGGTGGTGTATTATTTCTCAAGCAACTTCACTCATGAAAAACTAAAAAAAAAAAAAAAAAAATCAAACTTTAGGATTTGAATATTACCATGGGAAACAGCAATCTTGGTTTTCCTCAAACACGTTAAGTGATCTTTTGAGACTTTAGTTTTAAGGTTTTCAATAATTGGTTGAGTGATTATTTTAGAGAGAGAGAGAGAAAGAAAGAGGAAGAATCTCTAGCAGACTCTACGCTGATCTCAGAACCTGACTCAGGACTCAATCTCACAACCCTGAGATCATGATCTGAGCCGAAGTCAAGAGTCAGATGCTTAACTGACTGAGCCACCCAAGCGCACCAGTTTTTGGGTTTTCAATTTGTCATCTGCCCAGTGGCAAGATTCTGGAGCATGCTCCCCATGAGTAGGCCCAACAGATGCATGTCCACTTCCAAATATCCTTCTTTTTTATATGCAGTTCAAAGTTTAACTCCAAGGTCGATTCTCTCCTGTCCTTGATGCCTTCCACTGCTTGCCTTGAGAAGAAACCTGTGCCTCTCAGCCTTGGCTGCACATCAGAATCCCTGGGGAGCCCTCAAACACACCAATGCTCGGACCCCACTACCACGGAGTCTGATTTGCTGGGGGTGTGGTGTCAGGGCTGGGGCATCAGCAGTTCTCAGAGGTTCCCAGGGGATTTTAATGTTCAGCACCCCTGGTCTGGTTCAATCCCTTTGAGACCCTGAAGAAGGAAGTAACCTCATCAAGGTCATTAAGCAAAGAGACTGTCTTTCGACCACACATGCTGACTCGTGGTTGATTAAAATACCTCTGCGTAGTTAATTGTGCTCTGTTATTATCTAAATAATTTTCAGGCTGCTCACATAATAAATAGATAATATGTGGCAGTTAGTTCCTAAAATACAGGATGCTGACTTCCGTCGCCCTCTGCAGCAAATCAGAATGTGCCTGTTTGCCATAAGGAGTGGGATTATGGCTGGGGGAGGAGAAAAAAAAAATAGTGGAGGAGTAAACTATCCTGCCATACCCTTCTCCGTAAAGAACACTTCCCAACAAAATGCATCTTCTGTACTGGAACGTGACTTATTCCTGTGGTGAAGAGGACTCCTAGGTAATCTAGTGTATTTATCATTACTGGACTGGTGATAAAAATTCTCTTAGTATGCCGGGTACCTCTGCCCCCATTTCTCAATGGTTTGGGTAGGTGTGTATGTGTCACCAAGTGTGAGACTGTAGCAACTTTCTAAGCAAACTAACCTATGTCAGTGTCGACCTTATGCCCAAGAGCCTTCAGTTTATCGGTATGTGCTTGTACTGAATGAAGCCAGAGACCAAGACAAATTTTATTTGTTGCTTTTATGTGATGTTCATTAAGAAATAGAGTTTTTGGGGGAGTAATAACTTCTTCCACCTTTTCAATGTACTTTAGTGGTTTTCTATTAAAAATTATCTTTCAGGGGCACCTGGGTGGCTCAGTGGGTTAAGCCTCTGCCTTTGGCTCAGGTCATGATCTCAGGGTCCTGGGATTGAGCCCGCATCGGGCTCTCTGCTCTGCGGGGAGTCTGCTTCCCCCTCTCTCTCTCTACCTGCTTCTCTGCCAACTTGTGATCTCTGTCTGTCAAATAAATAAATAAAATCTTTATAAAAAATTACCTTTCAGTGCCATAAAGCTATAACTCAGTGTATAGATATGTCTTTACTAGGCTTTCCCTTCTGTTTTTCCTTTATTAAAAAATCAATGTCATTTAGCTAAAATCACTATTAATGTAAATGAATTAATTTGTTTGAATTAAGAGTTCATAATTTTTAAATTCAGAGTTTGTAAAGTTATTGCTAGATCTTAAAAGAATATGGCTTTCTCTGACAGTAATTGTGTTTCAATGAGGAGCACCAACTGCGGCTGTCCAGGGGTTCTTTGCCTCTAAAGCAAACCAGACTCAGACTATAAGAGGAGTGAAGCAGAGTCCTAGGAAGAGAAGGTTCACATTAATACTGACTTCTTTCTGCCTCCATCATGCTCTCTTTGCATTCTCAACAAATATTCATCTTCAGAACCAAGGAGGGAACTCCCTGGAACTTCTGTTGTTACCATCTTTTCTGTCTTTTTTTGTACCCCCACTCTTTGCCTTTATGCCCAAATAATCTTAGATATTTCATATATAAAGACAGGCATATTTAGAGAATTAGATCATATTTCGCTGAATGATAGAACTAGAAGGACGTTTGGAGAACGTATAAAATTTCTCCTCTTTCCCTAGATAGATATATCCCTAGATTGGTACATCTGCTATCATTTCACAGATGAAGACATTGAAACTTAGTAAAGGTAAGTGACTTGCCTACAGTCATACAGTAAAATTAAATAGAAATGCTAGAATGAAACTAGGACTCAAAATTCTAAATCAGGATTTATCTTTATTTAACTCTATAGGATAAAATAAATCATAATATAAAATTAAATAAATGTTAAGGCAATATGCTTTTAGAGATTATCTTGTGTGCATAATACATGTATATTAATCCTGTGTGCATAAATACACTCATTTAACTCTTGTTTATCTATGCCACTAGAGATAACAATCACCTTGATAATTATCAGTCATTGAGAGCATAACCCAGAGAAAATTAATGCTTGAAGGCACATTCAGTATCCCTGCTTCACTGGTCCTATTAACTGAGACACATAGACCCAGAGAAGGCCAGTGCATTCTCAAGATCACGCAACTGGTAAGAAAGATTTGCATTATACCCTGAGTAATTAATTCTGCTTTATTCTAGGCTTAATATCTCCAAAAGTCCATGATACATATGGTTACCATCATGAATACTAAGCATGACACAAAAGACATAACAATAACAAGAGAAAAAGAGAAGACAAACAAAAGGTGGAAGTAATGAAACGAGCTTTTTTAATGATATCAGACAAATCTCTTCTCTCTGCTTTTCACTCTGCCATCTGTCAAATGTGGCATTTATAAAAGGGCCTTTAAGCTTTTTTCTGAAGGACCCTCTCTTCTATGAAACTAGCAGCTTGAAGTCTAAGAAATTGACCGTGATTATTTAATGAACAGAAGGGAAACTCCTTACCAGCCCAGGATCCATCTCAGGGGCATTTTGTGCCAGGTTGAAAAGGGCCATGAAAGAAACCAGTTGGAAACAGAGATTGATTCCCTTGGAAATGTGTGGGTTTCTCCCGGTACTTCTCTAGATGAAAGATACATGGGTCTCCAAAGTACAGGAAAGCAAAGTAAAGAGCAAGAGAAGCTTCTGAGGTTAACAAAATCATACACATTATACACAAGTTAATTTTCTAGGGAATATGTTGTTTCCTTAAAAGGAGAGAATCTTAGGAAAGATTTTTGTGTGACTAACTTCTTTGGAGGAAAAGAGTTACAGGAATGCACAAAGTTTCCAAATGAGAAAGTAACCTGGAGACTGTGTTCTCACAGGATCGGCTTACCAGGGTAATGAGGAAATGCTTCCTAATTTTCATCCTAGGGGTGATTTGGACCCAGAGCTCTTGAGACAGGAAGGTAGGTGTAACCTAGTCTGCGTGACTGGTTCTTTGTAGGGTTTTAAATGCTCCAGGGGAGAAAGTGGAGATGGTAGCAGCCCCACCCAGAGTGCCTGAGCCTGCACAGAGCTTATACTCACCAGTGAATTCTCTAGAAGATTTCCCCCGCCCCCGCAGGGATCTGTAGAACAGCTCTGAGGGTCAAAACGTCCCTATGATGCTGCTAGCTAATTTAACTGGCACAGATGAAACGTGCTTATAGCATCGAAAACAAATCAAATCTCCCTGTATCGATCCACATCGTTTAGTACCTGTCATCTTAGCAACTGAAGGAATTGCATTTGTATCAGTATTCAAGAGCATAGGAAAAAATAGTGTTTTTCTTTTCTTTTTTTTTTTTTTTTTAAATCTCTCCCAGGGGCTGAAAGAGTTTTTGACTCAGAAAGTCAAATTTATTTCCTGGTTGTAGACAGGAGGGTGAACGTAGGTGTTTGCTTTACATTACGATGACAGGTGTTGCATACCTTTCTGAGGCGAGGTTTGGGTGTACTGGGGTGTGCCCCAGAGGAAGTCAATGTTCAGAGCTTTTGTGTGTGTATGTGTGTGTGTGCGCGCGCGCGCGCATGCAAGAGCTATTCGACTTAATTATACCCATGCTGCTAGCTCCCTTTTTATCATTACTCTTATTCATTTTAATATCCACTTCCCGTGGCTAAGCATAGAGAAAAGATGCATGTATTATTTGAACAGCTTTGCATTTATGATGCTCTATTCGTTTGCAAACCTGGAGACTCCACTGTAATAATTCTCAGAGAAGATGAGCCCTTGAATCCAGCTTCTAGCTCAGAGTGTAAAGGCACTTCACTGACAAGAGGGGAAGGAAGAATACCAAAGGGCAGCAGTGGGGGAACTGGGCACCAGGAGTGAGATCAGAGGAGTGAGACTGACAGTGCATATGTCTCTGTTCAGTTTTTAGTTGGCAAGGAGAATAACAGATTACCCACTGACATCCTGAGAACAGCAGCTGTCAAAACTGTCAGTCAGGGGGAGATTGATTCCTTTCAATTACTTGTTGAACCAAGAAGTTAAAAGACAGAAAAGGTATATGAGGGCATCCGACTCATTTCAAATCCCTCTGCATTAGCAAAGTTACTCACTAAAATCAGCCTCCAAGGGCCAAATAAAGGTTTATCATTATTTTGTGTTGATGTCACAGAAAAGACGAGGAAGAACAATGTCTATTCATTCATTCCATCACTTCATTCATTTATTCAACAATCTCCCCTCCTATCCCCAGGCCTAGAACTTACTCTGTGTCAGGCCAGCTGTCTTGATGATACAAAGATGTGCTGAGGGTTAAGTGCTGCCCCTTCAAAACTCATGAGATGCAACCTCTGTCCTCCAAGAGCTCACCATTTTCCCTGGGAGACAGCGCTAAGAGCCAACAATGCCAGTGCAGTGTGACGGGTGCACTCACTCAAAAGGTGTGTGCTGGGTACCGATATGAAACAAAGGAGAATGAGGTGATCTCTCCTTAAGCTATTCAAAGAAGCCGCCCCTCTCCAAAGTTGAAGCTGCTGACCTGGGTCTTGGAGGGAGAGAAGGAATGAGTATCCTATTCCTTTCTCAGGCAGGGTCAGAGCCTTCTCATGACTCTCAAGCCAAAGGTGAGAGAGCAAGGACCAACTCACTTTCTCATTATCTCAGACTTTGGAAGCGTCTTGGAGAGATAATCCAACTTTATTGTATTCTATGTAGAAATTATGCATTCCAGGACTCCAAACTTCTAGGTTCTGTTTCAGGAGATCCAAAGGGGATTTCAAGAATCTATATTTTTATGTGGTTCAGGAAGTAATTCTTCTTTGTGGCCACATTTGAGAATGACTATCAGGCTATGTTTGAGTTTCTCAAAATGTAGTCCCCAGAGCAATCACCATTGCCTGGGAACTTGTTAGAGATGAAATTCTTGGGCCCTATTTCAGATCTGTTGAGTCAGAAATTCTGGGGGTGAGGTTTAGTAATCTGCTGTTTAACAAGCCCTCCCCATGGTTCCGACAAATTAGATTCCCTTGCTCTGAAGCAACCAACCAGCTCATCGGATGCCGTTCCACATGGTAACTGAAGAGAGTTTACTGAATGGACTGTTTGTCTAGACGTGGACAAGTTTAGAAGGACCAGCAAGGAATAAAGGAGCTCAAGATTAGCAACATCCACCAAGATCCAAAGGAGCACAGGGATCAAATGCTGTTCTAAGGATCTGACAAGATTTGGAGTATGGAAGAGGGTTTCTGCAATACGACCCTTGTCTGACCCTCACATATGTAGGAGATAGTGATAGATACAGGATAAAACCATGATGTGCTCTCCTCTCTCCCCCTCTGAATTCTTACCTGCATTTCCCACTTTGCAACCCAATCTGAAGTCAAAAAGCAACTCTCCCCAGGTGATAAGGTCGGGATTTCAATTTCCCAGGGCTCAGAACAAGGCAGGGAATTGAGGAGAATCGATTAGGCCTAATAACAGAAGGCCAAGTGTCACGAGCATATAATCCAAGCTTTGAGATTCTCCTCTCCTCCAACTCAACTGCTAGCACTACCTTTCCAACTTTTTAAATCGCTTCTACTGTATCAGTCTCCAATCTTCTCCGACTGCACAAACGTCAGTAATTGTAAATTCATGGTTGCTGACAAGAGTCCCGGTTCTTTGTATCCATTGCTTCATGTTCTAGATGGAAGATCTTCTACTCTTCTGCTGTTTGAATATGTCCATTCCTTTTCCACCAATACCATTTTTTCCCCTTGGATTAAATGTCTGCTATTTCTTTCACTGTTCCCTCTCTGACAAGATTTGGAATCTCTTCAGGTCTGATTGACCTGTTCACAGTTCAACTTGCCATGTTCCTTTAGTTACACATAGAACAGAGCACTGTTCTTTGTGTATCCCACAGAAATCTGCATAGACCAATGTGATTCAATACATATCTGCTCATCACCTACTACCTGTCGGGCTATGTTCTTAAAGGAAAGAGGAAATTTCAAAGTCCCTAATCAGGTGCCTCGCTGTAAAACCTGTGCTCATGAAACGTTTCTAAATTAGATTTTGCTTCTGAAGAATTATAAAAACTTTAGTTTACATTATTTCATGTATCCTTCTATCATTCTAGAGAGGTAGAAACCAGCAACTAATATTACAACAGATTTTACCTGGGGACTGCAAGGTAACAGCTAGTACTATCTTACTAAGCTCATTAAGTAAATGGGAGAATACCCCTGAGTTCCAGGTCTGCTCATTCTCTCTTCTGGTCAACTGTGTTTCAAAAACTTGAGTTGCAGAAAGACAGGATAAGTGCATTTTATTTGGGGAGGAGGGGAAGAGAGAGATTACACTATACTCGTTCACGTCTTCATCCCTATAGACTCTGGAAGCTTGTACCTCAATTTCTCTGCCACTGAAGTAGAGAGAATATTAACACCTACTTTCTTCACAGAACTTGAAAATTGACTAATATAAGCTTTGAAAAGCCCAAAATAGTCTCTCTTTTTAAATATTTAATTCATTTATTTTTTTGAGAGAGTGTAAGAGGGACAGCACAACCAGTGGGGAGGAGCAGAGGGAGAGGGCGAAGCAGGCTCCCCACTGAGTAGGGAGCCCAAGACTAGGCTCCATCCTGGGACCCTGGGATCATGACCTGAGCTGAAGGCAGAACCCACTGAGCCACCCAGGCACCCTGAGCCCAAAATATTCTTAAGGTTATCTGAGAGATTCAATTCATGGTGTCAATAACATGATGGATTTGGAATCTTGGCGATAGAAGGCCTTTAGAGAAGTTTTGATCCAGTTGTCCTCAAATTTCAGCAAGCACAGCAGAAGCACCTGAGGGCTTCAGAAACTAGACGTCAGGCTCCACCCCTAGCATTTCTGATTCAGTTGGTAAAATGTGAGGCTTGAGAATTCACATTTCTAACAAGTTCTGAGATGATGCTGAGTCTACCGGCCAGAGGATCATACCTTGAGAACCACTGGTCTAGTCCATTCCTTTATTTTAAAGGTGAGATCACCGAAGCACAATGTAACAAAAAAACTTGCCTAAGGAGACAGGATTCTGACCAAAATCTGAGTCCTGCCTTTTTCATTTCAAGACTCCCTCCATTATATAACTGCTGCCCGCCTTTTCCCCAAAACTACCCCAAATAAACACACCATCTACTAAAGACTCACGTTTTGCTACACAAAAATGGCTTCAAGATAAATCCCCTTTGAATCAGCTCTGAGCCAACCAGCCTCTCTTAAGAGAGAAAGCCTGGAACCAACACTGTTCCCTTTTTCCAGCTTTAGGAAAGGGTGACTGTGACTTAGTTTACTCCTGTCCAATGCCAGATGTCTGAGAAGTGCCTGAAACTTTGAGAAATTCATCTTGTCTCTCCATGTTTCTATTCCTCTCCATCTGTAAAACGGGGTCAGCTGTATTGTACCTCATGTGCAGATCTGTGTGCCGTGAGGTTTAGCGGGGAAGTGGCTGCAAAACATGTTGCAGATGGATGTGTGATGGAGGAATGCTTAATATCAAAGCGAGATGTCATTTTCTTTCACTCTGCATCTGTAGTTTGTAAAACAAATGCTTCTAAATTCACAGTATTTTTCTCACATGTACTATTTTTTCCAGAGTGATATTTTCCCAAAGCCTCATGCTGACTTAAGCTTCTGGAACCTTGTGGGTGGATCTGCTAAATTAAAGGCTTGTATTTAAATTTTCTGCATAACACTGGTGGGCCGAATGCATCCCGGTGGCTGAGGAGAGCAGAAAAGATTTCTAGTCCTGAGGGGCATCAGTGGAACTCCGTGGGTCAGGGGGGTCTGTGAGTCCAGCCAAATGCGAGGGGATTTCTTTTCCCAAATGAATAAACACCAGCATTGCTGGCATTCTGGGAAAACCTCAAACAGTATAAAATAGAAGGCTGGCCATCTAGATTATAGAGGGATAAATGAATAGAGTGATTGATTGGTAGACAAAAAGATGAACAGGATGGGTAGATGGATAGCTAACTAGCTACCTTGCTAGCTAGAGAAATATATAGGTACAGATGCAGATATCAGGACCACAGTAACTTTTCTGAAAGAATCATGATGAAAAATATGCTGAATTTATGTTGTGATGATCTGAATTTCCGTTCAGTTGTATTACCTTGTGTGTAATAATGACATGAACCCAAGCTTCCATTTATTTATGTTTATAAATGAATTAGTAACATCTCTCTTACCTACTAGTAAGCCTGTTATGAGGATCGTTGCAATGAGATAATGCAAATAAAAGCTCTTATAAAGTATGATCCATGTATAAGCTATTTGTACCAAAATTCTATGTTCTTTGCCCTACATCAATTTTCTACATAGAGAGAAAACTTCAAAGTTGTAGCCAAGATGATTGAAACTAAAGCGTGAATTAAATTTAAATATGGATATCTGTGGACATCTGTGTGTGGGGGTACATTTGTGTTTATGTATTTGTATGTATGTTCACGTATGTGTATAGTTGTAGTTCAGAAGTAATCTCCAGCCATAGAAATATTTGTGGAGATCTTTTCTAAGGAAATCAAAAGAGGAAAGAATGGTCTGTTAAGGAGGGAAGTAGACCTAGTAAGTACATCTCCCTGGAACACAAATCTGAACTACTTAGACCCTTCATCGGTTTTCTATAATTCAGGATTACAGGTTTAAAGAAGTTAACATTTTGAGTAATTGGGCATCTTCTGTGAAGGGTCTTAGGATATGTGTTACTGATTCTCGAGAGTAGACATGGGCTCTCAAGTCCTTGTCTCGGTCATTTCTATAACCCAGTTTTGACTATGGCTTTATTTACCACTGAGTTGCATATGGTATATTCCAGGAATTTCACCAGAAACATATTCTCACACAGAAATCTACAGCTCTATACAAGAGCTGAATTACATTAAGACAACCAAAAAGACCCGATAATGCTGCTCTCCGGTCGTTGAGAAATTGCTGGTGATCTTGTCTCCATTTATATTTACAACTGCCTGAAACCCCTCCCTTCACGTTTCAGACAATAGCAGACCTGAACAAATGCAGTGATCAAGTGGGAGAAACAGACCTCCCTCAGCCTGATAAATTACCTTAGATTCACAGCCCTCATCTACAGCCTGAGGTTAATAATGCCGTTGCAAATGTTATCAAGAGGTAAATGACCCCAGCACACGTAAGTCACCTGGCAAAAACCAGGTGCTGAGTGCCAACATTTCTTCTGACCTTGAGTTTCATCACAAGCATTTCATTTAGAGCTGGAAGCTTCTTCTTACCCAGAACAGTGAGGTAGAGGAGTGATTAGATAGAAAACACATAATTCATCACATGCAGATGAACTAAGTTGGTCCGGGGTGGGGGTGAAGTGGTGAAAATTAAGCTATAGAGGAAGAAAGGCTTTGTTTTCTGCTAAAAGGGGAGTAGTGATGTAGAATTTTGTTTCTCTTTTTTGTTTTCCTTCCCAGGAAGTTCTGGGTAGCAAGATAGGAAAGCACATGCTTTTTAACAACAACCCCAGTATTTAAAACTATCAAACCATTCACTTTGGAGTTGGAAACTTTTCTGGGCGAGTCAGCTACTAGTTTAAGAATCTCCAAACACAATTGACTAAACAATAAAGAAATACGTTAATGAACTCTTCTGTATTCCGTTTCCAGTCTTCATTGATAAATAACTATACCTCTCAGGGCGCTGAGAATTTTATAGTGCATCTTAAGAAATCAAATTCTTTTTATAGACAGGGACTCATAAAATTACGTGACTGAAGCCCCACAGTATCTCTGGTCGTGATTGGTCCCCAAAAGTGACAGTTGTGTGCCACACCTGTAATGCAGTAGTAGTAGTAGTCAGGGAAGCCACAGTATTTGTCATGGCTCATGACATCACAAGGTCTGAGAACTATTGCATTGAGGCAGTATGGCATTCAGAATGCTTACTCCACCTCAGTGCTATCACTGGTCTCAGAAGGCTCAGCCACGGAACTCAGTCTAGCAAAAGAGAAGAAAGTAGAGCCAGGTCCCTAGTCTGAATTCTCCAGCCCACACTGGTATGCATCTTCCTTTCATATCTTCCATGATCTTTGTGGCCAAAAAATTAGTTTGCCCTAAGCAATATTTTAGAACTGCAGTACTTACATTTTTTTGAAGTATAGAATCTTTTTTTTTTTTTTTTTTTACAAAATAAATCTGTAGAAAAATCAGAATATATCAAAAGGTTACAATGGGGAGGGTGAGTGCTAGAGTGGAGCCAGGTTCTACGGAGCAGAACTACAACAGCCTCTGAGGCTTCTCGAGGGAGAGAGACATAAGAAGACACTGGTTTAATGGGTGTAGCTAAAGATTATTAGAAGCAAATAAAGAGACTCTGGGAATGCATGAAGATATTCCATCTCTATTTCTTCTTGAATTAGTTGAATCCATGGGTGGATTAAGAGAAATTTCATTTTTGGGCACCTGAGTGGTTCAGTGGGTTGAGCCTCTGTCTTGGCTCCAGTCATGATCTCAGGGTCCTGGGATCGAGTCCCGCAACGGGCTCTCTCTGCTCAGCAGGGAGCCTGCTTCTGCCTCTCTCTCTGCCTGTCTCCCTGCCTACTTGTGATCTCTCTCTATCAAATAAATAAATAAAATTTAAAAAAAGAGAGAAATTTCATTTTTAGGGACTTGGAGAAGGTTTTAGGGATCCTTGAGTGGTGCTTTGACATGGGGACCTTATATAATATTTCATAAATCAATATGATACAAAGCATTTTGATCACCAAGACTGTATTTCTCCCCTCCATGCCCATTAAGTGGCTTTCGGTCCTATTTATCTCCCTTAAGGATCCACTTGTTTCTCAGTTCTATGTAAGAAATTTCTTCTGCTCCAAGAATTGGTAACTGTGGGAGGATTGTCTGAAATTCTAAACCAAATGCCTTGGTCAGTCCAGCGCCTTGCTCCTAGCTCTTTCCCTCCTTTCTCCTCTCTTTACATCTGCTAATTTTGTTTCCTCATCCCTGGATCCAGAAATGCATATCTATCTATGTGTATTTTTCTTTAGGACAAAACTGAAGACAAAAAAATCTTAGAAATCTCTCAATTCTTTTGGGTACTTGTTTGGAAATAATTCAACAACTTACTTTTAAGGTCAATAGCAAAATGATATCTTTTATCATCTTTTTTTTTTTAAAGATTTTATTTATTTATTTGACAGAGAGAGAGATCACAAGTAGGCAGAAAGACAGGCAGAGAGAGGGGAGAAAGCAGGCTCCCTGCTGAGCAGAGAGCCCGATGCGGGGCTCGATCCCAGGTCCCCGAGACCACGACCTGAGCCGAAGGCAGAGGCTTTACCCACTGAGCCACCCAGGTGCCCCTCATCTTTTATATCTTCTTTTGACAGACCTCTTGTCTTTGTCAAAGGTTAAATCATACAGCCTCAAAATAAACCCATCAACAATCTTTTCTCCTACTTCTACCTTCCCTGAAAGCCTATGCTATTAAGGCACACACACCAAAAATCTAACAATAATAATAATAATAATTATTATTATTATTATTAAATAATGTTTAATTAATTAACCTTTGAAAAATTACATATATTTATATTAAATATAGTGTTTTCTCATGGTTTCATATGTTTCACTAAGAACAGTGTATCTATTTCCAGTGGTAGCATACTGCTTATATATACAATAAATTTAATGGTTTCATAGGTCCATTTTATTGAAAAAAAATTATACCTATGCATGTATCTCTATCTACCTATTTATCTACCTAACTATGTAGCTATCTATAATATATTTAAAAAAGTAGGATGGAATCATATGATTTTTGTTTCAGGAGTCTAGTTAAATTATTTTTGAGTTTGTTTTGGTCTAGTAGGCGCTGCTTTCTCTCCATAACTATTGAAAGAGAAGCTCAAGCTTGGAGACTAAAAGTTAATTTCTTATGAGCCTTTTTGTAACCATTAGAGCTATTTGATGAATTTCTAGGCACATAGTATAATTGTATTTATTTATCCTCTTAAAATAATACATGCCTTTTCGACTAGCCTTGGTCAATGGAATATGATCATATCGGTGTATGATATATGTCACCTCCAAGCAAAAGCCTTTACAAATCGGTCCCTGACTCATCATGTTCCTTTCTGTTTGCTATGGTAACTGCTGATGTTTTGGGCAACAAAGGCTCTGTCAGTTTGCCTACTTGAGTCAGAATGATGTAGAGAAGAATCTTCAGAAAATTCACAGTGGACTTGCATTATAAATGAGAGATAAATTTTTGCTGTTTTCAGTCGCTGAAATTTAGAATTATTTGTATAGAAGCACAAGCTAGCTTATCCTGGTTACACAATAAGCAGAATTATTCACTTGTCGCCAAATTTGTTGAACTTCTATGCAGTCCTTTTTAGTCTTGATTTGTGTTGGGTGTTCATTTTATTTTATTATTTTTTTAAGATTTTATTTTTTTGACAGACAGAGATCGCAAGTAGGCAGAGAGGCAAGCAGAGAGAGAGGAGGAAGCAGGCTCCCCGCTGAGCAGAGAGCCCAATGCGGGGCTCGATTCCAGGACCCTGGGATCATGACCTGAGCCGAAGGCAGAGGCTTCAACCCACTGAGCCACCCAGGCGCCCCTGTGTTGGGTGTTTAAAAGTGAGTAAGACAAAAGGGAACAGAGAGGAAGCAAACCATAAGAGACTTTTAACTCTAGGAAAAAAAACTAAGGGTTGCTGGAGGGGAGGGGGGTGGGGGGATAGGGTAATTGGGTGATGGGCATTAAGGAGAGCACTTGATGTAATGAGCACAGGGTGTTATATGTAATGGATGAGTCACTAAATTCTACCCCTGAAACTAATAATACACTATATGTTAAGGAACTGAATAGAAATTAAAAATTTAAAAAAATGAGTAAGACAAATCCTGTGCCCCCTAAGCCTTATAGAGAAAGTAGGACAGGTACCAGAAACCATGAAACAGAGCAGCATGTATTGAGAGTCCTAAGTCAGGGACAAGGTGCCAGGAAATTTTGCATAAGGATTGCTTCCTGTTGGAATGTTACAGAAACTTCCAAGAGGATTTGACCATGAAACAAACCTTAGAGTAGAAATAGGATTTGGATGTACAAAGATAGTAGTGATGGAGTTCCACAGTATGCTGTAGGATGAAGAGTCCTAAAGCAAGCAGGGCATGCTCCAGATGGGTGAATGGCATTACCTAGTGCGGTGAAATGATCTATGTATCTATTGATACCTTAGGGTTGCGTTCCCTGGAGGCTAGGAACAACCCTCACATTTGGATGAGGAAGGCTGCTCCTGGAAACAAATCATGTTCTGCTGGATTCTGAGTGACAGAGTTACCCACATATGTGGGTCTGTCTTCCTCTTGTGAGTGGGCGAGGGATTTCATCCAGTGTGATGCAGAGCCAAGACAAGTTATTTCAAATCAAGTGGCTACACACACACACACACACACACACACACACACACACAAGAACTGTAGTCAAGTTAGTTTCCTCTTCATCAGTTCAGGTTCTAATATAGTATTATCACTCAGTATAAATTCCCTGTCATTTCTCTTCCCAAAGCCAGAACTGAGCACTTTTATTTACTCTTCTTTCCTTCTTTCCATCCATCATACATTTACTAAGAGTCCACCAATGCCAGCTATCATACCACATCTATAAGATTTTATCTATTTCTTGTTGCACTTAGCAGTTTCTACTTTATGTCATGCCTAGCCTAGAGGATAATATTCATGTCTTTTTCATCTTTCAATTTCCTTTTACTATAACCACCCAACTTAGAAGTTTCCTGTGTATACCCAATATCTGCTGAGCGACTGGGTTTTCCTCTTCTTTTCTTTGACTATTCCTTTTTGCTCAGGCACAAACTGCCCTCACCCCTCACCCCCCTCCTATCTATCTGAAGGCAGCTTTGACAACTTTTGCCCACAGTGGGAACCCATTGATTATAGATCTTTCCTTCCCCTTGTGAACCAGAGGCCCCAGCCATGCCATTTCAGCTGTGTAAACCAAGAGTCCGATCTCAAGGCTGCCAGGATATTTGTGGTCAGACCACTTGACCACCTTGGGATTGTAATTCCGTGTTATGGTTTGAGGGAGTGTGTGTGGGTTGGGGTTGATTTGATTTCAACCGCTCTTTTCTTTTCCTTTTTTTTTTTTTCAAGAGCTGTAATAGGATAGCATGCTTTGGGTTCACACTGGTAAAACGAAGCCAGCAGCTCTGAGGATTGGATTTGTTTGCTTTCTACCACTGCTTGATACAAAACTGGTGCCCAAGCAAGGTGAGAGGCCATGGAAGCATTCTATTTGAAGAGGAGGCGGTAACTTCCTTTCTGGCATCCAGGTTGAATGTAACCTGAAGAGTCCTCTAAATAATGGGGAGAAGAAGCGGGGAGGCGGTTGTCTTCTTTTAGATTTTATGTTTGCCCAGGATATGCAGATTTCCTGTTAGAAGCAGTTCTGGTGGAAAGGGTAGAGTGGCTACATAAAAGGTGTATTTGGAATCCAGCTGCAGTCGATAAGCTCTTATTTCTCAATAATGCCTTTGGTTTCTTGGACTTAAATTTACTGACTCAGTCTTGTTGTGAAACTGAACTCTTCGTCTCTTTCTGCCTTTGACATTGTCTTCTTTTAATTGAGAAGTTGTTAAAGATAAGGGCATGGGGGTGCCTGGGTGGCTCAGTGGGTTAAGCCTCTGCCTTGGGCTCAGGTCATGATCTCAGGGTCCTGGGATTGAGCCCTGCATCGGGCTCTCTGCTCATCAGGGAGCCTGCTTCCCCCCCCTCCACTCTCTCTGCCTGCCTCTCTGTCTACTTGTGATCTCTGCCCGTCAAATAAATGAATAAATAAAAATATTTTTTAAAAAAAGATACGGGCATGCTATCCTTTAAAAGGAAAGCTGCTGGTGTGCCATTGATGGTAACTTCTGGCAGTATGAATAGATGTACATTTAAATATTCACAAACTTATCTTGTAAGACGAATGACCGGATTGAGGCATGAAATCAGTCTAGTGGAGCAGGAGTAAGCTTATGACAGATCCTTGAAATTTTAAGGCTAGAAAGGGCTTTAGAGGTCACCATGTTCAAACCTTTTATAAATGAAGACAATATCATTCCAGATGGAGAAATTACCCTTCTAAGACAGCATAGTTATTCATCAAGGCCAGAAAAGCCATAGATTGAAATGTGCTCTATTTTCAAAAGTATCAAGATTAGGAGAGTCCAAGAAAGAGGAACTGTTCTAGATTGAAAGAAACCATGGGGTTGGGGGGGGAGACTAAAGGCAACATGTAATCCTAGGTTGGATCTTTTTGCAATATAGGAAATTGCTAGAGCAATTGGGTAGAAGGTGAATGGGATTTGACGATTACATGTCATAATGAATAAATGTTCATTTCCCAATTTTAATGACTGTGCCATGGTTATGTGTATATTTTTTTGTCTGGGTTATAAGCTAAAGTATTCATGGGGTGGTGTGACCTTATGAGAGCAACAGCCTTTCTAATAGTTCAGGGGAAAAAAATCCTTTGAATTACGCTTATAACTTTTAAGATTGAAATTATTTTTTTAAAAAATAAAAAATAGAAAAAAAAAGAAAATGCTTTTTATTTTTTTAAAGATGTGTTTAATTAGTGGCACCTGGGTGGATTAGTTGGTTAAGCCTCTGCCTTCTGCTCAGGTCATGATCTCAGGGTCCTGGAATTGAACCCCACATTGGGCTCCCTGCTCAGTGGGGAGTCTGCTTCTCTCTCCTTTTGCTCCTCCCCCCTGCTCATGTGCTCTCTTTCTCACTCTTTCTATCTCAAATAAGTAAGTAAAATCTTAAAAAATTATTTAATTAGAGTGAGAGAGAGAGTGCATGCACATGCACGAGTGGTGGAGATGGGCACAGGGAAAGGATCGTAAGCAGACTCTGCACTGAGTATGGAGCCTGACCTGGGGCTTAACCTCACAACTCTGAGACCATATCCTGAGCTGAAACCAAGAGTGGCATGCTCCACCGACTGAGCCAGCTAGACATCCCGGAAAGTGCTTTATAAAGATGAATTCCTCTCTTTGAACAGTGGAGAAAAGTGTGTCAAAAGACACCTTCGGGATACCCACTCTATCTGAGTCCTTTGAATTCCTCTACTTGTAACTGTCCATCTACAGCAGTTAGAGATTCAAAGTTTCCTCCTTCAAGATAATAATCTCAGATGGGGACCTTTCCCCTTCTCCTCTCTTTGTCATCTCTCATCCAGAATGGAGTAACAACTCATTAAAATACACAATGACACAGGTCGAAACCTATTTTATAAAGTATACCAATGCTATTGGTTTCTATGGGTCTTAGGCTTTCTTCAAGCTAGTGTAGTTCCTCCTTACCAAATTGTTTTTTTTTTTTTTTAAGTTTTATTTAAGTATTCCCTATACCCCACCCAGAGATCAAGAGGCACAGGCTCTTCCAACCAAGCTAGCCAGACACCCTTCTCATATTCTATTTTTATGCCATTTCTTTGGAATAAATGCAGGTCAGTTCTTCTGCAGAATGTCCCTCAATATGGATTTGTTTGCCTGGTTTTATGTAGACTCCCTTGACATGTTCCTCTTACGGCTCACTTAACATGTTCCTTAACATGTTCCTCTGTCTTGTTGCCTCTGAAGATATGAGTGATATGATACCCAGCTCTTATAGTACAAAGCTTATTCAGTAACTCCCCCTTGGTTTGGTAATTTAGTGGCCTGGCATTTTTAAGTTCTGTCCTGGTTCTAGCTCAGAACAGCTGCCTTCCACAGTATAATTTGATGGAGGGGTTAAGAATAATTCTTCAAAATTCTTTAAGTCCCATAAACCACTTAAAATTAAGCCTTGGTGGGACGGACGACAGTGATAGCAGCACAGTTTTTCAATCTTGTTACTCCTCCAGACAAAGAGAAGCAGGGAGTGGGGGTTGTGGGGGTAGGGAAGGAAAAAAATGAAACAAGATGGGATTGGGGAGGGAGACAAACTATAAGAGACTCCTAATCTCACAAAACAAATTGAGGGTTGCTGGGGGGAGAGGGGATAGGGAGAGAGAATGGTTGAGTTATGGACATTGGGGAAGGTATGTACTATGGTGAGTGCCATGAAATGTGTAAGCCTGACTATTCACAGACCTGTACCCCTGGGGCAAATAATACATTATATGTTAATAAAAAAAAATAGAGCACCTAGAGAGCAAAAGCAAAGCAAACAGTTAAAACACACACACACAAAAAAAAAAACATGAAAAAATACCATTAAATCAAGTGACAGAGAAATCCTACACATGTCAAAATGTATCAACAGCCATCCAAATACAAACCTCTGATGGGTGAAAAGAGAGGGAATCTATCTGACATATGTAAAAAGAAGAAAATCCCCACAAAGACTGTAAGTATTTATTGTAAATCACTGCAGGCCAGTTTGAAAACAGCGTTGAAACTGGAAGGGGTTTGCCTAATATGGAGTGAAGGAAGGAGACTGTGCTAAGGAGGGTCAGAAGAGGCTGGAGCAGCCTAGCCCCTCATGAATTTGTGAACTAGCCAGGCATCCTTTCCAGGACAGAGCTTTCCATAAAAAACAGGGGAAATGACAGAGAATAAATGACAATCAAAACTGACCAAGGTCCAGACAGGAGAGACATAGAATAAAAAGAAGCAGATAAATGTGGGGAGGGAATCAGAATGGGGAAGTCCCAGGAGCACGCCAGTAATGGTCTTCAAACCTGCAAGTAAACAATAGAAAGTCTGACCAACATCAAACATTTTGACAGCAATGCCTTATGCCAAAAGAGAATGGGGTAGCATATTTTTGATACTCAAGAAAATGTAGCCAAGGATTTTATGCCTGGCAAAACTGACTGTAACTTAGAAAAGGTGGACACAGAAGTTATCAATTATTGAAGAACTTGGGAAGTATTTTTCCCATGGACACCTTCTGAGGAATTGCTAGAGAAAAAGCTTCAGAAAATCAAAATGTTTAGACATTGTCATAAGTTCTGGGGTTGACTATTAAATAGTTACCAAGAGAACTAAGTATAAATAAGTTGAAGGGAGAACATTTGGTAGATAATGGTCATGTGTTCAAGTAGATATCGAACAATCATAAACGTGGGAGAGAATGGGGAGGAGTGTAAGCAAAACATGTTTACCTATCCTCAGTAATTACATTGGTGATGTAGCATTAGTATTGTTATTCTGAGACTGTTCTGTGTATAATGAAGGAAAAATCAGATGAATAAATGTGGGGTAAACTATTTCTGTCAGCTCCTATGTCATTGAGAAGAGTTTCCTCTTGGAAGAAAGGAGGCATAAACAATACAAAAGAGGATAAGTAAAAACTTTGTAATCCTGAATTTGAGTTGCAAATACCAGTATGATCTCATGAGGTCATTTGTTTTAAATACATGTATGTTTCCTAGTTCTTTCCACTGAAGAGATCTAGAAACAATGCCCAAATGAAGTAATATTGAACATTACTATTACCCAGATTATGATGCTGAAATGCAATTTCCCGCTAAAGGAAACCAGGAATTTTTAGAGAAATGAGTGATTCCAGGTCTAGGGCAAGAAATGCAGAAGATGAGCTCGGAATATTCTGTCATAGCAAAAAAATCATATTATGTCAAAATCAGGGATTGAATTTGGGTCTCATAACTCCAGTCCTTTAATCATCTTCTATGTACCATATTTAGCTGCTACATTGAGACCATGAACTTCCTCTCTAGGACTTGCCTAGATTACATACAAGTCTTTGTTTAGAAGATCTTTCAGTTTCTAACTTCTCTTGTTCATAGTTATTGCTAATTTTATGGCAAGGACACCTGTTCCTTGGGATCTAGACTTTAATCCATTACAAGCTCCCTTCATATTAGCAGCAGTAATGTCCAGGCCCTATCTGCTTGGGATGGATCCAAACAGGTGTCTTAGAAGCAAAAGTCCCCTAATCACATTACAAAATGCTTTGCCATGTGGTAATGTCCATTAATGAAATCCTTCTTGACTTGGTGCATGATAGATGCCAAGAGAAGATCTCTTTCAATAGGAGATTTGAAAAGCTCTTCTTGTTTCTTGTTTATTTTGTTTCGTTGTTTATGCGTTAATCAATAAATTAACTTAATAAACTTGATTCAACACCTACCATGAGCCAGACCCTAGTGTGGGAAGCTCTGAAGAGACAGAAAAAATCAAAACAGATGTGACACTGCTCTGAGAAATTGCCAATCTCTTCATCCAGACCATCATAGGGAAGCTCATAAAGCGAGAAGAGTTTACCCAAGGCTGATGATATGCAGCGTAGGAAAGATCTATTGTGAGTTTCCTAGGAATATAGCTCCAAAGTTGGAGCTTCAGATTAGTAGCTTTCTCCTGAGACAGGCAGAAAGATCTTGTTTTCTAAAGGATTGTGACCCCCTCACTCATGTGAAGGCATGGAGTAAACAACATGGATGGAAGGGAACCAGTTGCTCATTGTACACATCTTTAATCCTTTCATTATATTTAAAGATGCACTAGACAAAATCAGTATATTTAGCACATTGTAAGAGTGTCAAATTCCTGTAAATTGAGTCATAATTTAATAGGCTTTTGAACAACTGCCATGCTCATTCCACACTGATGTTTTTGTTCCTGCTGGATCCCTAGTGTGTATAGTCATTTGACCTTCTGTATCTGTCCCAATCTGAGTCCTCACAGAGTAAGCTCTAACAGTTTTAATGCTCCACTTAAATCTGGTGTTTCTTTTATTTTTGTGTGTCTTCAATTCAAGGTAAGAACAAGAATCACGTGTGTGTCCATGGAGCTGGGCAGATAATAAATGACAAGAAAAATTGTGTAAGTAATGGTCAATTTGCTTAAGCAGATCTTTTTAGAAATAATCTGACTTTGAGTCTTTTCATAAAACAAAAAAAAAAAAGGAAAAATGTTAAGTGTCTGCATCATTAGCTAATATTTAATTTTATGCCATGTCTGTTTAAAATAAGGAGCACCAATTCCTTCATGCATAAAGTAAGCACAAAACTTATCCACCCATCACCTTTCTATATTTTGTTAAACCATGTAAAAGATATGTTAGTATCACTCACATAAAAACCTCTCTCCCATTTTCTTCTGCTTTGCTTTCCAAAAGCAAAGATTTTGTTTTTCTCTCTTTTGGCAGACAGCAGTAATTAAAAAAAAAAATCTGAGGCCTGTGTCTTTTCTTCTATTTACCAGGCTCCAGATCTTTTCACAAAGAAAGACTGTCTATATTCTTCAGTAATGGATGACCAAGTGTCTCACTTTTTTGTTGTCTCAAGAGATTACTAATTATTTTAACATCTTTTGAAAAAAATCAGCCTTTATTTCAATACCTAATAGTGTACTTTGGATGATGATGATGATGATGATGATGATGATGGACTTTCTTTGTTGAATAAGAAGAACAACTGTATCAATTAGTTTTTAATAACGTAAAGCTATGTAAGATGAAGTCATCCTGTTCCATACCTCAGCTGAATTTAAGAAACCGTGTCAACTTATAGAAAATAAATGAGAACCAAAATATAATGGACATCTAGTGTTTGACTAACACTTCACCCACCACTTTTGAAAATTCTTCTGGGAATGGTTTCTATTAAGAGATACAATTACATTTCCTTTTCCCCTCCTCAGTGTAAGTTTGAGACTTTGGCTTAATTAAAAAACATTGTTGGGGCGCCTGGCTCAGTGGGTTAAAGCCGCTGCCTTCGGCTCAGGTCATGATCCCAGCGTCCTGGGATCGAGTCCCGCATCGGACTCTGCTCAGCGGGGAGCCTGCTTCCTTCTCTCTCTCTGCCTGCCTCTCTGCCTACTTGTGATCTCTGTCTGTCAAATAAATAAATAAAATCTTTAAAAAAAAACAACATTGTTATAGTTTCTTCATATGTAATAGGGGCTGTAATATAATATTCTTTAAGTACTAGGAGAGTATTATATTGTGTGATTTAAAGTTTACATACGTGGTGTCATGTTTTCTGTGTCCTTTTGTAGGCTTCTCTTTTGCTCAGCATTATGATTGGTTATGTTTTCATAGTGCGTGTTTCCATATTAACTTAAGGTCTTTTCTCAAGATTTGGCGGGGGGGAGGGTGGGGACACAATATCAAAAGTTGAAGCATTAATGGAGTCTGCTTTCCTTCCCTAGTTGATCAGACCATGAGTGAAGTGACCAGTTGGAATCAGACATTTTAATAGGAGACCAAGGAAGTAGGTTCAGTGCCTCTGCGGTCATAAAGCAGGAAAATGTGACCTGGGATTTGCCAGCAGCCATATTTCTAACAAAGTGGAAGGGTGTCATGATCTGAGCCAATAGGGCAGCGACTGGACAGATAGAGAGGGTTCTAGTGGTGCTCCAGTTTTTGGTTCTAGGACTTCGTGTCTGGGGCTCCTGCTTCTCGCACAGTTTGAGGATATGAGCAATACATGCTCCTTTTTATTCTGCTTGGGTTGTGTTGGGTTTCTGTTACTAGCAATCAAATTTCTCGACATTTTCCTTTCACTAGGGAGAGAGAGAGTGCGTGCTAGTATTTATTGAAGGCATGCTATGTGCTGGTCACTGTACAAAACACTATGTGCATTATTTCAGGTTATCCTTAAGCAGTGCTATGAGGTAAATATTTCTATTTAAAATTAAGGAAATTGTAGCTGAGAAGCTGAGACACAGAGAACAGAAAGAATTTTCTTAAGCCAAATAGCTAATACATGTCAGAGCAATGATTCACATAAAGATTTTTTTTGACTTTGCAATCTATGCTGTTTTGCTATTGTATCATGATAATTTGAAGGTAAGCCAGTATCAAATGCCAGTTGCTGAGGAAAGCAGTGTGATTTAGTGAAAATATGTTCCTTGCTCAGGGAATTACATCCCCACTTTCTCTCTTACTGGCTATGCGACACTGGACAAGCCAAAGCCATCTTCAATTGTCTACCTTGACCTATAGAAATTTATTTTATGCAAAGAATGTACTATATATTCACCATTTGATTCATATAAGCTGATTATTTTTTAAACATGATATGGATTTCCAGAGAGTTTTCCATAATCCCTGGCTCTGCTTCTAGGGCCAAGTATTTATCACACAATGGGGAAGGGTTAATATTTTTATTTGTTTGAAGCCAAGAACAAAGATATACCAAGTGACCTATTCAGGGAGTCAGCCCCCCAAATCAAACTCACAATTGATGGAGGACACAATTCCTAATCAATAAACATTTACTCAAAATATCAGCTACTGGTTAGCAGTGGGTTTTAAGAACCCAATTTTGCAAAAGTTCTTTTGCTGTCAATAAGTTAAATCCTAATAATCCTTTATTTAGCGTATATCAAAAGTAATATGGTAGTGCCCTATTATGAAATTATATGATATTGCTTGGTTATTTTATGGTTAAAATAGACTTTCCAAAACATCATAACTTCCTACAGTAGATTCTGAGGTCAAATTTAATCTTCAGGCCAGGTTTGGTCCCAACCAACAATGTAAGAAACACCTCAAAGTATTTTTAACTCTTAAAAAGAAAACAAAGTTATAGGAATAGAAAAAAAATATTTTTTTCAAAACATTGCTGTTTGAGTACTTTGTAGGTATAGTCAGGTTTTTCACACATCCCACATTCACCTATAATTTAGGAGTGAATATTAATATTTATTCTTTTTTTTTCTACTATAAATACTGTGTTTTCATAGTTTGGATTGGTTGAGCTTTTATAGGTTCTCTTTTTAGCCCATTTGAATATTTTGATCATGTCATATTTTCTCCTGCTGACATGAGTGTGTTGACATGTTCAAGCCTATGTGAAGAAGAAAAGCATGAAGGTGAAGGTGATTAAACTCAAGCAACTGGCTAGTTACTTATTATGAAAACTGATGTGTTGATTGAACTTTTAAGTTTAGCTTCTGTCTCTTTCCAGATTTGTGACAAAAAGCAAGAAATGTTTTTTAATGCCTATCACTTCCTATAGGAAAACAGTGTCTTAGGTCAAAATTTCTACTGCCGCCCTTTATGTGTAAAAAGTCAACAGAATCTTACATGCTAGGAAACATCACTCTTATCATGTAGAGCCACACAGAAAAATGTAAATCCGTGCCATTTTTAATTTATAAGGTATTTTTCCATATCTACTTGAATTCTCAAAATTTTTTGTTGGAGGGTATTATGTTATCCCAGCTTCTTACTACCTGGTTAGAGATGCTCACCAATGCTGTAGATAAAACATTTCAAGTCCATTCTCTCCTATCAGCACCTTTTTATTTATTCTGATTTTCCACTATAAATATTTGTCAAAAGAGAAAATCCAGAACGAATGATTAGAGAATGGCCATAGATGATTAGAATCTGAGGAAATAGAACAAAATTAAAACCTGGGTTTCCCATCATCTTTTATTCTGTACCCTGGAGGATGACACTTCAAAGATTGCTCTCTGGATAATATTTCCTGGAAAATAGACAGTGAGTTTTTTCACCTGTAATATTTCTTACAAGACTTCAAAGGAAGGATTCGTTTCTGGAATGGAGGAATTTCTAGGTCATTGTCGCATGCCTATAAACAATGCAACCCTCATGTGTTCCTTATTTTTTAGCTTTTAGACTGTTCTCAGTCTCCCTGGGCATCTTCTTCCTCTTCCTCTACTTGCTTCTTAAAATATTCTCAAGGGTTCTGTCTGTAGCACTTTCTCAGTCTGTACACAAATTCAAAATTCCTTATGATTTCAGTATGTTGTTGGCTCCAATATCTTTACTTTTGGCACTGATTTTTCCTTAGCTCCCAACCCATGTAACAAAATGCTTCCTGAAAGCTCCCGTGTAGGGATCTCAGACTTAACATGTCTGAAAACTGAATTATCCTGTCTCTTGAAGTAGATGTAAATTGAAGTGACTGCCTGGCCCATGGCATTTCTTTTCACTTGAATGAAGAAAGTTGATAGGTTGGGTTGAGCCAATCATATTCTCTTTTCCAGAGATTTGAAAACTGAATGGAGAAACTACAAAATGTAAGTGGTTGGATCTCACTCACTTTGAGGCAGTTCCAAGAAAACAAACTCCTTTTGCTAGGCAGAGAACCCAGAGCTATCCAAGTTCCTGCCAGAGTCTGTTTTTGTTTCTTATTAATATATCATTTAAGTTTTCTCCTCTTCATGCATTCCTTATATTTAATAGCGACACCCAGCTGCCCAAGCTAGAACCTAGAAATCTCACAACTCATCTTTCTCTCTCCATTCAGTCATTTACTCATGATACAGATAGGGCATGTTAGACAGAGGTTATATTCTAACATCGAAATCATCCATAACCAAAACATATCCTGAAAACTCCTATAAGATTGGAGACTAGCTTTCTGTCTTTCAGTAGATCCAGTGCATTCACCTTTTCATCCAGGGCTGGAAAAGATTGCTGTTCCTTTAATTAAATAGCACATGAAGTAGTTAATTTGCACTTAGGGAATAAGTGTCTACAGACTTTAAAACTTAAGTCTCACATGCGGCATGGTAAGATGATCTTAGAATCCAAGGCAATCAGGAACTGAAGATGAGCAAAAAAAAAAAAAAAAAATAGCAGGGATATATATCTCTCGCTTCATGTTCATCACACAAACTTTCTCTTTGTGTATGTCTTCTCAGATTCGGTGAGCATGTTATGGGACCCTGCGAGGCCTCCTAACTATCCCAATCTCTCCATCTCCATATTAGTTATTTTGATCCAGCCTAACACTTCTGGATATAGGAGCTATTTTCCCCATTTATACATGAGATATGAAGTCCCACAGTTATCAAAATTAACCCTCTGAAATTACACAGATAGGAGGAGGCAGAGCTGAGCTTCAAATCCAAAGATGGTGTATAGTTTACCCAGTATGATACAGAGCTATTTGGAATACAGAGGTGAATATTTATGACTGAGATGATTCAAAGTGACTTGATGGAAAATAATGACATTTGAGCTGACCCTTAAAGAATGAGGACAGCATGTGACATGAAGAAAGAGAATTTTAAGTTAAAGAAAGATCATGAGCAAAATCCTGGATGGACGAGTTTAGAGCATATTTGGAGAAAGGCAAGACTAGTCCGTGATTTTGTAAGAAACACACATGCACAGAAGTAGTGTACAATAAGTCTGGAATGTAAGCTGAGAATGGGAATTGGATGTCATCAAGGAATAAATGAGAAAAAATGAGTGGTGAGATGGAAGAATGAAGAAGGAATTAAAAAAGAAAAGGAGGGAGGGAAGAAAGAAGGAAAGAAGAGAGAGAGGATGAGATAAATGTACCTGTTCAGTAATGGGCAAAATGAATTTCTATTGTGTCTTGGGGATCTTGCCATGACATGGAACTACCAAGATCCGGTTTTGACTACTGTAACTTAATCTACATTTTAAACAAAACCACACTAAGTAACTGTGGATAGGCACACTTAATAAAAGAGGATACAGACTGAAAGGATAGTATCTTTACTTTAGGTATCTAACTTTAGGATAGTAGTTTCCTCTGCAGAGGAAAGGAGAGAGAACTGACCTTAAGTGGACTCATATGATTTCATTTTTTAAAAAATAGAAAGAGGAAAGAGAGATATGAAACAAATATGAGAAAACCTTAACATTTGAGAATTCTGAATAGAAAGTACATGGATATTTCATATATTACACTCCTACTTTTCTGTGCACTTGAAATATTTACCAATAACAATAGAAATTAAGATAAACCAACTATCATGTTACTGAAAACAGAAGGAAGAGTAGAACAGAAAATAACAGCAGAAAATCAGAGTGAGTACTGTTGAGTGGAACAAGGTGAAAAACTCCACCATTTGGAGATGTATGGAAGATTGGTCATCAGAAGAAAGCTGGGCCTCTTGGACTTTATTGTTAGTAACTGGAATCCTATGTGGTAGGATAAGTTTGAAGAAATTAACTTAAGAATAAATCAACATATACTTTCCCTATCCTTTCCATTAAGGGTTTTCCAGGAGAGGAAATGAATAAAGACTTTCAGACATACATTCATAAGGAGAGTGAAGACCACAGGGAATTATGGTGTAACTAATTCTAGAAATCTTTGGTAACATGAGACCTTCCTCTTCCTCTTTTGAGGAAATGACTGGAAAGTTGTGGTTATACAAACTATATTATCCTTCTCTAATACTCTAAATATTTAATAAATACCAAAGAATATCAATAACGGAAAAATAAACCAATGAGGCAATAAAAATTCCAAAACTGTATACTTGCATATGTCAGATCTTGGTATATGACAGAACTGTCTTTGCATATCAGTAGGGAAGTTAGACTCCCTTCAAAAGATGGTAATGAATAAACAGGTTTACTATAAGAGAAATAAATAAATGAATTTAATTCTCTACTTCAAATCAAATATAAAAACTTCTTTAGTTGATTTAAAATTTAAATATTTGTGGCAGCACTTTAAAACTTATAGAAGAAAATAGAGGAAGATACATTAAATAAGACATAAAGTATAAACTATAAAGAAAAATCTTGATATATTTCATGACATTAAAGTGATTATTTCTTAGATTTTTCCTTTTGCCAGAGTCTGAATTTCTTATATCATCTGAAACATCAACAACAGACAATATATTTAAAAAACAGTAGCAATCAAGGCACTGGACATTAGGGAATGAAAAGCAGAGACCCCTGAGGAGAAGAAACACATGAGATGAGCCTTATAATTACCCCAGTTTACTGCCTTGAGAGTTTCCAAGCTGAATTGCAGTTCAGGGTATCCACACAGAGTTCAGAGGTCTCCTGAGTTGAGCAGATGGAGTTGGGAGTCTGGGGAAGACAAGGAAGGTAGAGTTCACAGGGCAGAACACCAGGTGGGAGAGAGCTGCACGGAGAGAGAACTTTGGAGAGGTGCAGATGGTTCTCCTTAAGCATCCACCAGAGCTCTGATTAGCA
The DNA here is from genome assembly GCF_963455335.1 of Martes martes. Taxonomy (NCBI): domain Eukaryota; kingdom Metazoa; phylum Chordata; class Mammalia; order Carnivora; family Mustelidae; genus Martes; species Martes martes. The sequence goes on from NC_137888.1 coordinate 110,040,787, forward strand.
TATACATGTAAGGAAACTTTTTGAAGCCATTGGGAAAAACTTCTGAAAGCATTACAGGGAAAAGTAATTAGAACTTACACAGAGGGGTAGTGTCTGTTCCCAAAACGCAGAATGCAAATCCTTATAATTCAGAGGGATAGAAGACTACAAAGAAGGGTCCTGCCTCAATACCTGGGAAAAGTTAACCCTAGACTAAATGCTACATTGGTCTCGCCTAACACAGTTTAATAGTAAGATCTGAGAAGATGAAATTGTTTCTTGGTATCTTAGCTGTGTATCAGAAGAAAGCCAAAGTATATTTTTTGAAATGCAAAATTATCCAGTACCCAAACAAGGTAAAATTCAAAATAAAAAATGACCACATAAGCAAAGAAGAAAATACAACCCAGAGAGAAGCGAAAATGAATAAAACTCACTGAAAAGTGGGACACATGATAGCATTATCACACAAAATATACTAAAATAGTTATCAATACTTACTGCATTTTTTAGTAATTGATAAAAAAGATAATAAGGATATGGAATATTTGAATAACACTGTGAGCCAACTTGATGTAAATAACATTTTTAGAACACTCCCCAAAGCATAGCAGAACACATTCTTTTCAAGTGTGATGGAGGGTTTACCAAGATAGACCATATTCTGAGCCATAAAATAAGGATCAATAAACTTAAAGGATTCAAGTCATATAAAGTATGTTCTCTGATCACACTTCATTAAATTATAAATCAGTAACAGAAAGAACATTGGAAAATCCCAAAATATGTGGAAACTAAATAATACACTTCTAAATAACCCATGGATCAAAGAAAAAATCAAAAGGAAAATTGGAAAGTAGTTTTAACTGAGTAAAATGAAATCACAACAAATCAGAATTTGTGAGATATCACTAAACTGTACTTGGCACACAAATGCCTATATATATTTGAAATGAGGAAAGGTCTCAACTCAGTGACCTTGGCATTAACTTTAAGAAACTAGAAAAAGTAGAGCAAATTAAGGTTGAAGTAGAAGAAAGGAGATAATAAAATTAGACAGAATTCAATGAAACAAAAATTAGAATACAAAAGAAAAACTAATGAAACTGAAAGATGATTCTTGAAAATCAATGAAATGTATAAACACGTAGCCAGACTGATCAGGAAAAAGGGAAAGAAAACATAAATTACCAATATCAGGAATGAGAGAGAGAACATCAGTGCAGATCTGGCAGACATTAAAAGGATGACAAGGATTTATTATAAACAACTTAGGCCAATAAATTCAACAATGTAGATGAAATTGACAAATTCCTTGAAAAATATGAACTATCAAAGTTTACTCAAGGAGAAATGCATAACCTGATACATGATATAACCTGAATATATATTTTTTTTCAATGAAAGAAATTCCATTTCTAGTGAGAAACATGACCACAAGAAAAAAGAAAAAACATACTCCAAACCCAGATGCCTTCATTGGTGAATTTTATCAAACACATAAGAAATAAATGATATGAATTCTATACAAACTCAGAAATTTGAAAAAGAGGGAATATTTCCTGACCTATTCAACAAGACAGGCATTATTCTGATACAAAAGCAAGACAGAGATGTTACAAGAAAAACTGTACATCAATATTCTCCCATGAAGATAGATGGAAAAATTCTAAGAAATATTGTTTTGCAATCAAACTCAGTACAACATAAAAAGGAAGATCCATGGTGACAAAGAAAGATTTATGTTCCAGAAATGTAAGCCTGGTTTATCAGTCACATATCAATCAACATAATTGATCATATTAACTAACTAAAAAGAGAAAAACCAAGTGATCATTTTAATACATGCAAAAAGCAATGTCAAAGGTCTGCACCAACTTCTGATGAAAAACTTGCAGCATTGAAGGAATAGAAGAGAACTCGCTAAAGGGCATCTAGAGAAAACATGCAGGTAATATACTTAATGGTGACAATTGAATGGTTTCCTTCTAAGAGTAGGAATAAAACAAGGATCTCTGCTCTCACCGTTTCTATTCAACATTGTTCTACAAGTTCTGGTCAGTGCTATCAAGCAAGAAAAAAACAAAACAAAACTGTAAGTCATTCAGATTAGAAAGGAAGAAGTAAAACTGCCTTTAATCACAAAAAACTAGATAATTTATTTAGAATATTTTATGGAATATACAAAAAGCTGCTACATGAGTTTAGCAATGTTGCAGGATACCTGATAATATACAAAAATAAATAATATAGTGAGTATATATATTCACTAATAATGGACAAATTGAAAATAATAAAATTATAATAGCTTCAAAAATATTAAATACTTAAACATAAGTCTGACAAAAGATTTATAAGGCCTATACACTGAAAACTATAAAACTTTGCTGAGAGAAATTTAAAAAGATCTAAATATTTGGAAAGGTATACTATGTTCATAGGTCATTAGCCTCCATATTGTCAAAATTTCAATTATTGCCTAACTGATTATAGATTCCAATCAAAATCTTAGGAGAGTTGTGGGGTTTTTGGAAATTGGAAAATGGAATCTAAAATTCATATGGAAATACATAGGACATATAATATCCAAAGTGATCATGAAAAAGAAGGACATTGGAAGGAGGACTAACACAACCTGATCTCAAGGGTCATTATAATGGAATAGCAATGAAAAACCATATGGCATTGGCATAAACATTGATAAACAGATTGTCAAGTTGCTAGATATCAAGGTGGTCAGTTAGAACAATGTGCCAAACTTGAAGTAACCATCAAGTTTGTATCCACTCTGTGTGACAGTGTATCAAGAGGCAAAGGAGAGAAGAGCTGGCTCTCCAGTGTCTGTTTTCCCCACAGATGGCCCTGAATACAGGTGAGATGATATGCAAAACAAACAAGAGGAATAATATCATTGCTAAGGAGTTCTAAACAAAAGGCTCTTGCCTTTTGTATGGACCTGGAGTACCTAGGGTTGGAAGGTGGGAAGGGCTGGAAATGGAAACATATTGAGTCAGAATGAGGAAAACTCCCTCAGCCAAAACTTCCCACACCTCCACACCCTCCTCCATAAATGGATCTCAGTAGAGGTGGAATGGAGAGGGGAAAGTGCCTCAGTCCCAGCTCCGATTAAGGAGGCCTTGGAATGCAAGTGCCGAGGGTATAACACAAATATGCATATGAGTATGACTGGCCAGGAGAAGCCTGGGAGGATTGTGTCCTCAACTGCAGCTCCTTCCAGAGACTGAAATAATGTGGCTGTACCAGGAGGGCAGACTCTCCCATAAGGCCTGCTGCACAAATCCTTGTAATTGTCTATGGTTGGGCCTGAAGGATCACTCAGAATTTTGGCCGGGAGCTGAACTTTTCATACGTCAGTGGAATAAAATAGAGATTCCAGAAACAGACCCATATGCATACAGACAAATGATTTTTGACAAAAATGTAAAGGCAATGTAGTCGCAAAATTATCATCTTTTCAAGAGAGGGTGTTGGAATAATTAGATATCCATATGCAAAAAATAAACTTGGAGCCATACCTCACACAAAATACAAAAATTAAGTGGATCATAGACCTAAATGCAAAATTTAAACAATGTCCACAAATCAAAATGTATCTCATACAATCAGTATACTAACAATAACCAAATGAATGGGAATCTTGTTAGATAAAACCTAACCCTATAAAACTTATGGAGGAATTCATAGGAGAAACTATTTGTTACCTTGAATTAAGCAAAGATTTCTCAGTTATCCCATTAAAGCACAATCCATTAAAAAACCGTAAAAATGGAGGTAAGTTAGACTTAGTCAGAACTAAAAACTTCCACCCTCCAAAACACACAGGTAAAAGTAGAATGACAAAAAACAGATTGTGAGAAAATAGCTCCGAATCACATATCTTTGACAAAACATTTCTGGAAAATAGTTTCACAGTTTCTTAAAGGTTTAATGATTTAAATGTCTGCCTAAAAATCATCCAGCCATTCTGCTACTAGGTATTTATTCACCTATGAGACATGTAAGCATATGTTCATACAAACACTTGTCACAAAACTTCAAGTCAGCTTGATTTCTAATATTCAAAATTGGAAACAACGCAACTGTTCTTCAATATGTGAATGAAGAAGAGGTAAATTGTAATATATCCATACAATGGAATACTGTTCTGAAAAAAAAAACTATTGATATATATGTATAGCAACATGGATGAATCTCAAAAGAATTATGTTGAGTGAAAGAAGCCAGATGAAAAAGAGTACATGCGATATGATCGCATCTCTAGAAGAGTCTGGAAAGTGCAAACTCTACTGTCAGAAAACAGATCAATGGTTGCTTAGGGATGAGCGTTGAAGGATATGGAAGGTGGGCATGAGGGAGGGAATATAAGGGAACATGAGAAGCTTTTTGGCCTGATAGAGAAATTTATTACATTGATTGTGGTGATAGTGTAACAGATGCATATATATGACAAAACTTAACAAACTGTACACTTTAAACATGTATAGTTTATTATATGTCAATTGTACCACAATAAAGCTGTTTAAAAATTATTAATTTCTGGCCATGAAAATACATCCTTCTTTCTTGCAGATAATTATGGAGACGAGTCCTAAGCTTCACATACTTTTGGATGGCAGAGAAATCAAGTTGATGACAGGCTATTCAGGGAATTTCCTGGGAATCATGACTTGAATAATAAACCTGATCTTTACCCCTTCCCAGGGTCTTGCTCTGGAGTACTACGTTCTTCTTCAGATCAACTCTCCATGTCTTGAAAGCAGCAACATTAGGCAATTACTGTTTACACTGTACCCTTGACTCCCAACTTAGTCATAGAAACGGCTCCCAATTTCCTTTGGTACCAACAAGACTTTTCTGGGACTTTGGGAAAATTGACATAAACTGTGAAACAAAAATCTCAATATCAAATATTTGATTACTATCAGTGGAGTGCTGGACCTGGCTTCCTTTGGCTCGTGAGAAACAATTGTTAAATGCTCAGCAATTTTACAAGCTAGTGGGTAAATACAGCTATTATTAAGATTTAATTATATACTTTAATAATGAAATTATATTAAAAACAAAGATAACAAATACTCAAAACTCGTCATTTCCTAATTTCCTGCATTCACTATTATCTGTGCTTTTGCGGTTTACACATCTTTCAACATCCATATTTAGTGACATCATTCTTATCCCTTAAATCGGCTATTTTGGGAGTATTTGCAAATACTACAAATCAAGGCTTGATTTATTGTTCAGTTGATGGTTGAGAACAGGACAAAGAAAGTGTTAATGCAGATTAAAGTAAAATTGTAGTATGTTTGTCGTTGTTATATTGTGAATAGTACAAAAGCTTGAGGAAATATTGTTCTATTATTTGAAACTATTATCTGATTTAGCAAATAAATTGCTTTGGTTCACTGACATACCGAAGTTGTGAGAAGTGTTTTTGTTGTTCCACTTTTGTCTTACACATTAACATACACAAAAATATCAACCAATATTCATATTGAAACTATATTGACTCATCAGTTGCGAAGATGAGTAGGCATTACAAGATTTAGCAAAAACCGACGAAAATATTCTGTTGTAGGTTCTATGATTATTTGTAATTTGTGTTATGTAAATATTATATCACTAACACGTATAAAAACAGGTATATAGATTTGCATTCATTTCTTTCCCTCGAGAGCCAAACAGACTACTTTCACGGTTCATAAACCCAGACCTGATTCGAAGGTTTTCCTCAGGGGTATCTTGACTGGTATCCCCAGTCATTTGCTGGGGATGCCAGTTCACTTCTCTCCCATGGGAGTTGTCTATCCATGAAACACGAACCACGGACAAGGGGATTTTAATCACATTTCCATAATTAGTAAGTCCCCTGGAGTAATTTTCTCAAAGCAAAGCAGTACTTAACTCTCAAAATGACAGCATTTCCTCCACATGAATTTTTCAGCTTCAGCAGGTCTTCTGTTAGGGAAGTTAAACACCAAAGGCAGAAACTGCATGCATAAGATACATTTGCTACATGAACTGTCAGTGCTTTTGTAGTATAAGAAATATCATTCACAAAAATAAAAAGCTAAAGATAACTTAGGAAAATAAATTTCAGGGAACACCTGGGTGGCTCAGTCGGCTAAGCATCTGTCTTCTGCTCAGGTTTTGATCCCAGGGCCCTGGGATTGCCCTGCATTGGGCTCCTTGCTCTGTGGGGAGCCTGCTTCTCCCTCTGCCTGCCACTCCCCCTCCTTGTGCTCTCTCTCTGACAAATAAATAAAGTCTTTTAAAAAAAGAAAATAAATACAATGAATACTTCAAAGATTTACTAGCCTTAATCTATAAATAATCTTTATACATCTATAAGAAAACCATGGTACTTCACTGGGGAAAAAAAAAAACAGGTAAAAGTCATGAACGGAAACTTCACTAAGTAATCCAAGTGGCCGATAAAATACAATAATAATCTCATCAATAATAATAAGAATTAAATTTAAAATAAAGTATCATATTCACTTTTAAATTTGAAGATTTTTAAGGGATAATCTTGGAGAAGGTGATATAGGGAAATAAAGTGACTCTTAAGTACTTTTTTTCTTCCTTTTTAAGATTTCATTTATTTATTTGTGTGAGAGAGAGAATGAGAGAGAGCAAGCATGAGTGAGGAGGAGGGGCAGAGAGAGACAGAGAAGCAAGCTCCTGGGTGCGCAGAGAGCCGGATTGGATATGGGACTTGATCCCAGGACTCAGGGATCATGACCTGAGCCGAAGGCAGACATTTAACCCATGCCCTCATGTACTCTTGATCAGAGTAAATTGGCACACTTTCTGAAGGGCTCCTTGGCCATGTTCTTCATGTCTCTTTTTTTTTTTTTAAGATTTTATTTATTTATTTGATAGAGAGATCACAAGTAGGCAGAGAGGCAGGCAGAGAGAGAGGGGGAAGCAGGCTCCCTGCTGGGCAGAGAGCCCGAATGCGTGACTCGATCCCAGGACCCTGAGATCATGACCTGACCTGAAGGCAGAGGCTTTAACCCACATTGAGCCACCCAGGCACCCCGTTCTTCTTGACCCCACAGTTGCACTTCTAGTGATTCATATTAAGATAGTGGTTAAGGACATATGCAAAGGTGTAGCTAAGAGAATGTTTTACATGACTTTGTTTATAATAATGATACATATATATATAAAATATTTAATAATTAAATATAAAGTTTGTTTATAATGAAAAATTGCATGTCTAACAAGAATGAATTTGTTAAACTCTTCACATATGTTTACATATACATGATATTAAACAACCATAAAAATTATATATTATATATATTTATATTATATATTATATATAATGAAATACTAATAATTGTCATGGAATGACTTTAATGATATATAACTTCGGTGTGAAACAGCATCTTTAAACTATATGCAGTTTTGTCTCTCTTTTGGTGGAAAGACATACACACACACACACACACACAATCATTAAGATTGAAGGACATACTCAAAAATATTAACAGACCTTTTATTTCACGTGTTACTTTCTTCCTCTTTTTTTTTTTTTTTTTTTTTTTGCTTATTTGTATCTAATTGGCCTGTATCGAGAATGCATTACTTGTATAATAGAATTGCTTCTCCACACTATTTCAGCACTTTATAAATTTCATAATCAGGTGATTCAAGGACTTGTTAATGCTCAGATTCTTTGGGATTACAGCTGTTTTGCTTAGGGATGCATTTGGAAGCAGCTTGGTAGGGTGAGTATGACTTGAGAGGGCACTCCTGGAAGGAGGAGAATTCCTTGTGTTTGCACTTTTCCTGGCTATGCAAATGCTATGCTGACTCTAGCAACCCGCAGGTGGCTGCTCTCTTTGTGCCTCAGTGTGGAAATGCAGAGAGAGTGACTCATTTTACTGGTGATATGACTCTGGGTTTGGTTACCCACAGGCATTTCTTCTCTGACTGGGTCCCCTGGAGAAGGTTTTATTTTAACATGTTAGCAGAGGCTTTTCCAGCCCAAGTGAAAGGTTGTGAATGACAGAGAGGGAACACGCCCTCTCATTTATCTCCATTTACAAGGATTGGGGCAGCCTGACCTCTTGATTTGTACCTTTCTTTGGCATCTCTGGGCAAAAGGCCTCAGGCTTCTGACTTCAGGGTTGGCATTTTGACTACAGGACAGTGTCTCATGTTTGAACCATTTCTACACTTCTACACTCTAAAATTATCCTAGAGAGTTCTCTATACGTCTACCATGAAAGGCTCAACAGAAAGGTTACTTTTGGAAATAAGGGACTGTGGCATTTGCTCTCTAAGAGACTTAAAAGCCTTCTTCTCCACTTAGAAGGGAAGTGAGATTTAATAGGATCTGTGCCCTACACGAGGAACAGTCTCCCCATCATTTCTTCTGTTCAGTCTATTGACAAAGCCGTCAATAAGAGCCATCAATTTGTAATTCAACTTGACAACCTATACTGAATTTCAAAAACAGATCAGAAGCTGTGCTAGATACTAAGAATAGAAAAATGAATTAGACAAACCTTAGAGGCCAAGTCTGATAACATAGAATCCACAAGCAACTTTGTGTAAATGAATATGGGATGTCCAAAAAGTCCAGAAACATAGGTATATATGTATAATACTTTATGCATAACACCAAGGACTTCTTCAATATATAAAACCAGTAATGTAATACCATCTAGGTCTTCAGACTTAATAGCTACCTTGTTGAATATAGTATGATAAGCACTGGGATGACAGTATAGAGTTAGACCCTAGATGCCAGTGAATAAACAATTTCATCTGGTGGAAATAAGTCCGAGAAAGAGACAGAAAGAAAGTTACATTAAATAGGGCTTTGGAGGATGAGTAGATATTCACAAGGTGAAGGAATTGAAGAATAGTATTCCATGTAGAGGAAACGACACTGAAAGTTGGATGGACCATTGTCTTGTTTGATGATAGAGCTCACGAGAACTTTCCAAGAAGTGGAGATGCAGAGTATTGTTTATTTGGTTGGGAGGCTGGGGTCTTGGCAACTAACTGGAGGGATTATGGGACAAGTTTTCTTCCATTCTTGACCTTTCTGCTGGTAGCCAGTGGTTTGACAATCATCAGCTTGAAACTGGTAGGAAACCTAAGCAACAGATGTTTAGGGAGTCGGCAGGGCAGTTAACAGAGGTGGCAGCTTATATTTAGGAAACATTAAGTGTAAATCAGAGATGGTCCTATTTGAAAACTTGTAGTGGCTTCCAATGCTACCAAATTAATCATAAACCTCTCTTTCTGTAGAGTCTCACACAGTGCCTGGAATAGTCTTCTGTGGAGCTGAGGTCATAAGGGAGAAATTTCATAGCCAATATTCTCTATCAGACCTGGAAACTTGGTCTAGTCAAAGTCCATGTGAACTATTGAGGGCGAATAGGATCAAAGCCCAAGGACAAGGTCTAGGGATAGAAACTTTGTGAAGAATCTGAGAGACGCACCTGGTGCTTTGTGGAAGCCTGTAAGAAATTCAGACTCTCTGTCTGCCCCAGGCCTCATGAACCCAACCTGCATTTTAACAAGATCCTCAGATGATGTACATACTACTGATCACTGATCTAAAGACCACATTTTGAATAGCCAGGGTCTGAACTGCTGGTTTTCTAACTTGGATGCACATTGAAGTTAACTGATGAGTTTTAGGAAATAGTGATGTCTGATCTCTGGGACCTATCTGAGGATATTCTGATTTAATTGATGCAGTCAGCACACCAAAAGACAGAAAATAGGAGAGGTAATCAGGAAAAATTGCTACCTAGAAATAGGTTCTCAGGGTCAAAAACAAACAAATGTGGATAGCATGGATGGATGGATGGATGGATGGATGGACAGATGGATGGATGGATGGATGGATAGATAAGAAGAAGTCAGAGGACTGAGATAAAAATGTACAATACCTACTTTAGGAGGACCTGTATCTACTAAAGTTTAGTAAGTTCTTGTCTAGATAGAGTCTTGGCTAACTATAGAGAAGCAATCTAAGTTGAAGTATTTCTCATCGGTATTTATTTAGACAGGACAATCTTTATTGTGCAATACTGACCCACTCATTGGCAAACGTTTATAATCCCTGACTCTGAACACTAAGTTCTGGTAATATGCCCTAGTCATTGTGACAACCAAAATATCTTCTCTCACATTTCCAAACGGTTTCTCCAACCTGCAAATTAACAGCTCAAACTCCCAATTTCCCTGCCAGGATCATGTGAGAGATTGATAAAATGTACAGAGCATTGTCTGTGTTTAACACTTGACTATGTCAGACTGAGTTTGCACACATCAAATCACACCTCTTGAAGCTGTGAATACATGCAAGTGAGGAAATGTGGAGTAGAGTGCAAAGAACACTGACCCTGTAATCAGAGGTTGGAGTTTGAGGCCACCCTCTAGCTAGGTACATCACATTACCACTTCTTCTGCCTGGGAGTTTCCAACATATAAAATAGGAATAAAAATATTTGGGTCAGTCGTCTTGCAGGGCTGTTAAGAGATGATGAATACAGAGACCCTTTAGAGATGATAAAATTTTGTTTAAATGAAAGTTAGTATGATTCTAAAAAACTACTCTTTTCTCAATGATATAGGAAATCTCTAAGGTGGGTGTCAAACTGTGCACACAATGTTGTGCGTTTTAGAAGATCTCCTACAGCCCTGACTGTGCCAACCAGCAAGCCCTCCCATGGGTTGAAATATGTATATCAAGTTGCTCAAATAAAAATAAACTGCAGCTGCAATTTTAAAGTTGTTTTTGACTCTAGCCTCTGCATCCTAAAGCTTCTTAGAATTTCCCCCATACACATTCAAGAGCAGGTGGTCAATGGGAAATTCCCATAAGTCCCCTCCACAGCTTTTTTTAAGCTTGCCTTCGATACTTATGTTCTGCTCTATCAATTTCTTTTTCTCTTCCTGTGTGTTTTTTCTTCCATATATATATATATATATATATATATATATATATATATCTCATGTGCCTTTGGGCCAGATATCCTTCATTTCTCTTTCCATATCTGCTCTCCACCTATAATCTGCTCCAGGAGCCTGAGTCCATGAATTACATCAACATGGTTCTACCTTTCCATTGGGTTCAGCAAGTAGATAGTCCCTGGAGCAGAGGTGGGAGGAGAGTGAAGTGAGGCCCTTTATTTCTCCAGTTCCCACCACTTGTAAAATCTACCTGGGCTGGGTGTGGTGCCTCATAGAAGGTCACCCACTCTTCTTAAGCATCTGCTATGCAGGCCTTATGTTTTCCAGGTGAATGTCTCCCACCCCTGGGGTCTTGGGATGGAACACCACCCCTGCTACAACTCTCAGTTTGGGTATTATACTTGTGTCTCCCCAAACTCCACTTACCCCTTTATATTTATTTTTGTTGAGGATAAATTGACTTTAAATTATCTTATTTTGAGTTGGACATCTGTGTCCTCTTTGGAGCTTTACTGATACAGATGCTCAAAAAGAGCACTGGACTTTAAGGATCAGGACCAAAATTAGCCATGTCTCTGCCAATAATTTATCAAGACACTTTCCCTATTAAGGTTTTGGTCTTCTCCGCATATAATAAAATCAAAATTTGGGACTGTGTGACCTCAGAAGGAACATTTCCTAGGCACTGACCATAGAGTTTCCAACAGGATAAAGTAAGAGGTAGGAAATTTTGTTCTGATTATCATTAACAGGAATTTGCATACCTGTGTTCTCCTTAGTGTCATTTTGTCAACTGGAAATTGTGGCATGTGTGCAGGTGGAAAGGGAGCTTTCTGATGTTTGAATGACTTTGACACTTATTAATGCATGTGATTCCTGGTAGGCGGTGGTTTTGATCGTTGTTTGTGTATTTGGAAATGGTATGCACATTAAATTTAGAAATGTCTGCTTGTTGGCCTATGTTGTCCAGATTTGAATGGTTTCAAAAAAGAAACACAGCTTTCTGGTTTTTTAGACAACATTCATCATCGTCCATCAATCAATCAACTAACTATCTTGGAATACTTACTGTCACTCATGCTGATGCCAGCTTCTTAGTTACATTGTTTTGACTCTTGGAAAGCAAAGAAAAACACACTGAGAAAAAGAAATGACAAGGAGTGCTTGGCCACGGCAGCCTTTCATTTGGAGCCAGCAGTGACGCTGCTGGCTTCCTTTAAAACAGTGGTGTTAGTTTGTCGTGTTGTAATTCTTAGTAAACCCTCCTTGAAGGAACCGAACTCAGAAAACCTGTAGTTTCCATTTGTTGGCTCTGAAGGGTCTACTGAGCTGACAGAGTGACCTGTCAAGACTCATTCAAAAATAAAACCCACTTTCATTTCAATCATTCCTAATGAATCCAAACCTAGGGTTTTGTTGTTCATTTCTTTCTGTTCTATCAAAGTCTATTGCCTTCTACATATATATACATATATATTATTTTTAATTAAAGATTAGAACATAAGAGTTCTAAAGATGAGTAATATTTGTACAATACATGCAAATAGTTTTATTCATCATTATCTTATTTCACACTCACCATCATTATGAACTTTGGTTGAGTTGAGATTTCGTAAACAGTGACATCAAGACAGAAAGCTGAGTTTTCTGATGACACAAGACCAAAGCTGTTTGGCACTGGGTCGCAGACTGCATTTCTATCCTCTGGGGAGTGTTGCAGGCTTAGAGTATAAGCTGTAGCTATTCTTCCCAGCACTGCAAGTCAGGAGAAACATACAACGCTGCTTGAGTCAGACAGAAAACAGAAATGAGCAGAGTCACTGGACATAGCAAATGGAAGGAAAACTCCTCAGTTCTCTGGCAAGAAGTATAGCCCAAGCCAAGAAGACAACTTTCAGTCTAATTCAGATTCAGTTCAGTCATCTCTACATATCATTTACTATCCCACCTCCTTTCAATAGCCAAGTCTGTGAATCCTCACTGCACAATGCCATCAGTTCCTTCTTCCCACATATGCAGCATCTTCCACTACCTAGACCTTAATCATCTTTCTCCTTGACCTTGTAGTAATCTTTATCTTAAATGGTACCTATGTCCATCCTTCCACTCCCCTTAGATGAATCTTCCTGTAATCATAGTAGATGCTTCCCAAAAGTTTGCTTGAAGGAGAAGTTGACCTGTTTGTTTGGAGAAGCTGATTACAGAACATGATAAAGGCAGCAAAGAAATATTACAGAAGTACTATAAGTTATCCCAATAATAAATCTTTCTGGATAAGATCTAAGGACGCTTTTCAAAGAAATTTCACATTGTAATAGATTGTGTTAATGTAATACTGCTACTCTATACTCAGTATTTAAGTTAAGATGCTGTCTTAGTCTTCTAGGACTGCCATAACAGCATGCCACAGACTGAGTGGTTTAAACAACAGGAAATTTTTTTCTTAAAGTTCTAGAGGCTGAAAGTTGGAGATCAGGGTGCCACGATTTTTGGGTTCTGATAAGTGTTCTCTTCCTGGCTTATAGATCGCTTCCTTCTCACTGTGTAAATCCCAGTCTAAGCCTGAAGGCCCAAGTAGCAGGAGCCCTAATGTCGGAGGACAGGAGTAAAAGAGTATCCTGGTTCAGGCAAAGGGAGAAAAATCACCCCTTCCTCTGCCTTTTTGGTTTTATTCAGGCCCCCAGTGGACTGGTGATGCCCACGAGCATTAGGGGGGGAGATCTTTCTCCATCTACCAATTCACATGCTAACCTTCTGGAAACATCCTCACAGATACACCCAGAAATGCCTTATCTGAGTATGCCCTAACCCAGCCAGACTGACACAGAAAATTAACTATTACAATGACCAAACCGTAAGTTGAGTAAGGAGGAGATATTTGTACATTTAAGGACATCCAAAGGATCAGACCAACCCAAATTCCATCAAAAGATGTATTTATAATTTCTAGTATTGACCTTGAGGAGTGAGTTAGCAATGACTTGTATACTATGGTCCATATGCTGGTTTTGACACTGCACTTCTTTAATTAGCTTAATTTTTATAGAAGTCCTGTGAGATAGATATTACTATCCAGTATTCAGATAACATCACTCTTCTGTTCAAAGCCTACGTATGGGTCCCATTTGAACTCTGAGAGAAGAAATCTTTACAATGGTTGATAAAGCCTGATGTAATCTCATTCTCTCCTCCCAATTCCCAAGAGCATTTGTGCTCTTGGGCCCTTCCACACACCCTCTTGCCTCATTGGGTTCCATCCAGCCACATATCCAGGCATTCCTTGTTGTTCTTAAATGCTTCAGACAGACTCCTGGCTTAAATCCCTTGTCCTTACCATTTTTTTGCTCCTGGAGTACTCTTCACCCAGATATCTATAGGGCTTATTCCAACATCCCTTTCCATCTTGGCCTAAATGTCATTTTCTCAATTAAGCCCAATTCAAGCAATGTAAAAATGCTTCCCTGTCCTGTACCACAGCAATTTTCATCTGTTTCCCCTTCTTTATTTTTCTATAGCACTGTTACCTGATAACATAGGATAAAATTTACATATGATTCTTGTTAACTGAAATGGTCCTTATCTGCTGGCTTACTGCACTACAACGGCCCTTCCTTGTTCCAGTGAATGGTAGAAGGCTAGAAACCTACAATCTGTATATCCCAGATTTCTTCACCACCCACCTTCTGGATATATTCTGCCATCGAGAGGATCAGTTAGGAAACTGGAGGACAAGAGAAGCCATTTTGTGCCTAGCCATACCTCGAGTAGTAACAACAGCCACGCAACTGTTGTGGCTCCAGGTTACCTGCTCAGCTAGTATGAGTCCAACAGAGGCAACCATTGACAAGAGCAACACTGGTGGCATGGCCCTCTTGGAATTTGTCTTAGGGGCAACAATGATAATGGACTTGATGCTTGAGTACCTACTGTGTCAGTAGCATAGAGGCCCTTAACTTCCTGCAAAACAGTATAGCAGAGGTTCCAAAGGGAGTGGTGGCAATGGTGGAGCTCCAGCAGCCTTAGTGACATAGCTAACATGGTACATTTTCTTTAGGCAATAGCAGCTTCCTTTTGCTCTTGTAGCTCCTGGGATGGTGTTCCTCATCTCTGGATAAATCCCCTCTTTCTCTTTTAATCATTAAATTATTTCAACATTTTTTTTTTTACAAACAAATCCTTCTAATACATTTTCTCTGTTGGAAATGCTTATGGTGGCTCTTATTTTCCTGAATGGGCCTTTGCTGACACAGGACATTCAAGACTGCTGCCTGAGTGTGAGTCCAGAAAAACACACTTGACATTGTTGTTGCTGCCACATATGGCATTTCCAAAGACAAGATAAAGGGGCTTTCTGCCCTTTGCTTAACCAGTCTTCTACCAATGCCTCCTATTCAGTACCTAGCCAGATGCCAGCTGACAAGGCAGTAAGGGAAATCTTGGCTTCTAAGTAACTAACTGAAAGGACAGGGATGGAATAAAGACAATAACATGTACATTTATTCTTCCCCAACAAAAAAAGGAAATTCAATGACAGAAGTGATTTTTGCAGTATTTTCCCTATTGTTTTCTTAGCATTAGGTAATGAATTAATTAATATTCCCTTGGTAAATTTTTGTCTAATAAGTTATCATCATTTTTATGTGAAGAAATCAATTCATCAAGGGCTTTAAAAATTACTTGAGTAACAAGTCAAGAAGACAGAATTCAAATTTAGGTCCTGTTGACATAAAATTGTACCAATTTTTATTCGTATAGGATAACTACTCTCCTAAAGTTCTATTGTTGATAAGTCAGAGGAGTAGAATAGTAGACTTGAAAAGAGCGCTTGAATAAGAGTTAAGAAACCTCGGTTCTAGATTCTCCTCTCTCTCCCTTGACCATGTTGACCTCACTTCACCTTTCTGGATCTTAATCGTTGAGCCAACGAATTTTTACAGAGTGCCTCACTTGTCTTATATTACATAGGTTTGGTAATATATGGCAAAGTCATTTTTTCCAATGATCCATTAAGCCCTGGTGATTCAAAATCTATCTCAGATTTCCCAGTGACTCCCCATCTCCTCTGCCATGACCCCATCCAAGCTACCAGTATCTTCCCTTGGGTTACTGCTATAGCTTACTTACTCATTACTCTACTGCTAATCTTACCTCTTCCTAATAGGCTTCCACAAAGTAGCCAGGGTTGGAGATAATTTTTAATGCATATGTGATCATGATACTCTTATGCAAAAACCACTTTTTTTCTCCTCCTGGCAGATTACACTTGGTTACTAGAAAGCAGCCAATTCCTTTTTTTTTTTTTTTTCCCCTTCCCAACACCTTCTCAAGTGCTATTATCCCTTCCACTTCATGTACTCTTCCTCCCAGCATTTGCCCAGGATAGCCATCCTTGTAACTTGAATATCTGAATATGGTCCATTCTGTTTACACAGCCCTCTTCATTTATAGCAACTCTCTGTAGATTTATAGATATATTTTATAATGCTTTGTTTTAATGCCTTCCTTTCCTCACAGAATGAAAGTTCCACAAGAGAAGAAAAAGTATGTTTTGTGCAGAACTAAATCTCCAATATATAGTCCAGATACTACATAAACATCTCTTGAGTGAGTGAATGGTTAGGAAGTCATTGGAGGATTTTAAAGAAGTGGTGTGATCTGATTGATGTTCAGTCTTTTTAGAGGATTACTCTGAATTTTAGTTTCTTCAATGTAAAATGGGAATTAGGTTATATATCACATCCCTATCATTTTCACATCTTTGATTTTGTTCCAAGTCTGCAACAGAATTCCTAAAATTTACTTATTATGCCTTGTCTGTGACATGGGTAAAAGATCAGTATTAAAACTATTTTGTTACAAAGAACAAAAATGGACATGGACTTGCTTAGTAGTTCCTGGCAAACAAGCTAAAATCTCTATCACTGAACACAGGATTATGGATGCAAAGTCAAGGGCTAAGTAAATATAAATTTGTTGGTTTCTAAAATGGACATTTTCCCCCCTTTGGGATGCCTTTGAGTCAGAATGATTGGCAAACTTAGAGAAATATCTCAAACTCTTTAAAAATGCCCTTGAGTGTGGGCCCACACATACTCAATTTACATGACTAGAACCCTTTGCATTTTTGTTTAATCTTATTAGCATGGGGACATACAAAATCCATGATTTGTAGGAGTCTGGAGATAAATTTAACTACCTACATTAGATGACATTTTTAGATGATATTAGATTTGGAAGAAAATTAGCTGCCATCCAGCCAAAGTCTATGCAGTTGTTGATTAAGCAAACTATTGTTTATCATACATCAAACATTGTGGACGAGGCTGTGAGCACAGAGCTACACTACATAAGGGGAAACTAAGGGAAAAAATAACCTTTCTAGGGTGACATTTGGTTGATGAGAAGAGTTAAGAACACAAATTGTAACCCTCAATTTTTAATCCATTTCCATGATAGCAAGGATGGATGAGCTATGGCCTATTGCCCAAATCTGACCAGCTCCCTCTTTTTGTAAATGGAGTTTTGTTGGAACATGACATGCCTATTTGGTGAATATTGTCTGTAGCTAGCTTCATGCTCCAATGGCAGAGTTACAACAGGGACCATATGGACTGAGAAACCAAAAATATTCATTCTCTTACCCTCTATAGAAAGCTTGCTAACTCGTTTACTATAGCACTACTGTACATGGACTGTTTCTAAAAATGATTTTCAGGGGGCACCTGGGTGGCTCAGTGGGTTAAAGCCTCTGCCTTCAGCTCAGGTCATGATCCCAGGGTCCTGGGATCGAGCCCCGCATCGGGCTCCCTGTTCAGCACGGAGCCTGCTTCCCTTCCTCTCTCTCTCTGCCTGCCTCTCTGCCTACTTGTGATCTCTGTCTGTTAAATAAGTAAATAAAATCTTTAAAAATAAATGAATAAATAAATAATAAAAAAATAAAAATGATTTTCAGGGATTCCTGGGTAATTCAGTTGGTTAAGTGTTTGACTCTTCATTTTGGCTCAGCTCATGATCTCAGGGTTGTAGGATCGGTCCTGTGTTGGAGATTTCCTCTCTCTTTCTCTCTCCCTCTCAGCCCCTCCCCTCACTCGCACATATGTTCTCTCTCTCTCTCTCAAATAAATAAATCAATCTTTAAAGAAAATAAAAATAAATAAAAGTTATTTTCATGTGGTAAGCTTGGGAGTAGTAAGAAGTACTACCCTTTCTTTTCAGACTGAAATTTCCATAAGTCATTTTCTCTATTGTCTACCAACAGTGATTAAAGAAAAAAAAAAAGTGTTGGAGTTGAAGAGGGATTAAGGTTGGTTAAAACAAGTCTAGGGAATTTGGGAGATTCCTTTTACACATATAGGGACTATTCTTATCTGAAGAGTTACTTTCCCACATAGTATGCTAGTGTGATTTGGCTTCTGGTTTTGATTTCAATTCCATTTGAATCATGTAATAATAAAGTAGTTTTATTTCTCATTTCTGACTTAGAGAGCATAGATGACCTAGGCCTCAGTTGTTGCATTCTGACACTATCACCACATTTTCACAGAAACTATATCTCCCACAGCTGCTCCTGGCCTAGGACTGAACCCCATGGGAACACTGAGGCAGGCTCCATCCAGGATGATGAGGGTTCCTTATTGGGCAACTTTTGCTCAAGGATTCCCGACAGCCTTGTCGAACTTTCCTTATAATTCATACTTCTACATTTCTTTTTCTGCCAACTTTATTGAAGTATAATTGAGAAAATTTTAAGATATTTAAAGTGTACATTGTGATGATTTGATAGAACATATACCTTATAAAGGGATTTCTCCTACTTAGTTAATCAACACATTCATCACTATATGTATTTGGTGAGGACATTCAAGTTCTACTCTCAGCAGATCTTAATTTATATATAGAGTGTTAGCAACTATAGTCATCATGTTATACATTAGATCCCCAGACCCACTAACCTTTCTTCCTTCCTTCCCTGTCCCTTTCATCTGGCATTGGTAAGAATTGTGCAGGATATCTCCTTCAAAGTAAGAAAAAAAAAATTACTGCATTTTACATGCCATATGACAAAGGAACCATGGCCCATTGTAGGTCCCTTTGGGTTCCAGAGAACAAACATAAAAGGTTTGGAAATTCTACTCTGGTCCATAATAGTAGGTAACATGGAATTTGCCAGCCTTGAGTGGGGCCTGAAGCAGGAAAGGGTTCTGCAGCAGATCTAGTCCACAGTAGAGTCAGCCCTGCCATCAGGACCAAATAACTCAGTAGACTTTCTGGTTTGAAGTGCTAGTGGTGGAAAAAGTTACTGTGTGGAGCTTAGAGCAAATTCCAGTTAGAGAACTGCAGCACAGGCCCTTTGGATTCTGAAGTAAGACTCTCAGCAGCTGAGAATTATATACCCATTGAAATAGTAGCTCTTTGTATGTTTCTGGTTCCTGGTAGAGAAAGTATGTTTGGCCATGTTACCAAGTTACCATGAACCTGGACTATGCATTATGATCTGGGTTCTCAGGAGTAATCATTATGCATAGTCTGGCTTGATAGTCTATGTATTCAACCACTGTGACAATAATCTCTATGGTAGTTGTTAATGTATACATTTTTGTCCCAAATGAGGCTTTTAGCTCATTGTCACTAGCACAGCATTTAGCACATGGTACCCCCAGCAGGGTTATTGGATTAATAAAGAGAAAGGGGAAAGGGGATTTGGGCAGTGACAGTAGACTTGTGCACTTCTTGGGGAAAAGGAATAGTTATGGTACCATGACATAAATTTTAGCTTCTAATTTCACTGAAGATACAAACAACACGTTACCTAGTATTCTAACCCCCTTCTTTCCTATTTCTTTATAATTTGGTGACTAACAAATTACCCCCAAACTAAGTGACTCTAAACATTTTATTAAATCTCCTGTTTTGTGGACTGGGAATTCTGGGGACATAGCTGAGCAATATTTCTGCTCCACATGGCATTAATTGAGGTCACTGGGTAGTATTTTACTGGCAGGTGGTTGGTCTCGAGTTCCTTAGACAGCTTCATTCACATGTCCTGTACTTTGGTGGTGATGGCTGGCAGGCTAGAAATTGTTGGGACAATTAAAAAACCCAACACATGTGGCCTTACCAGCATGCTGACTTCTGGATGGCTGACCTTCATGGCAACTCCAGGCTCCCAGAGAAATGTTCCAGGAGGCCAAATTGCAAGACTTTTTATGACCTAGATTGGCAAGACCCAGAATGTTACCTCTGCCAAATTTATTGGCTAGACAAGTCACTAAGGCCAGCCCAGGTTCAAGGGGAAAGATGGGGAAGAAGTTGGGGGGTGATCTAGATCAGTGAAGTAAAAGTGAAGTTAAGTGAACCACTGAAAGTCCTTGATTCAATCTTCTTATCTATAACTAAAGGCAATATAACATGCCCAAAGTTCAAAAATTCTTATGAGGCTTCAAAATTATTATTAATGCATGAGAAAATCTTATAAATTATAAACTTTCTAAAAAAGTAACCTTCATCAACGTAGCTGTTGAGTCAAGAAAATACGACATAATCAAAGTGGGATATAACCTAATTATGCAAAAAAACCCAAAAAGCAAAAAACCCTAATGTGGGATATGGTGACTGCCTTAAACTAGACTAAACCAAAGTCATGTTGTTTCAAAGGAAAGAAAGATATATCTGCTTGCAATAGCAGGGAGCATTTTATTATTATTATTCAGTGATTCCACTATCTCAATTATGCAGGGACTTAAGAGGTGATACCATACTAAAGTTCAGTGAAGTCAGAAAAATCTCTTTAGCCCAGCCATAATCGGAATTCTCTGGAATGAAGCTTCACTGGGCAAAAATGATGTGGCTTCTGGAAATGCATCTGGACAGTTCAGCACTGTTATTAGATTTTCTCTGTGTCTTTAATGCTAATAATAGGACCTGCAAAAAAATCTGATGAAGAAAGCTAAGGTATGCAAGATTTCATCAGAGCAGGCTGCACCCATGGCCTCTGGAAATTTTCATCCTGTGGTTGGAGCCCTGGGTGCCTATCTAGAAATCAAGAGCCCCAGAGCCTCAGTCATCAACCCGGCTCTACATGGCAAAAGAGCATGTCTCCTGAATTAAATACCCCTTGCTGCAGTGAATTGACTCAGATGTGGTATTTTAATTGGCATTAAACAGAATTATTATTTAATTAAAGCAGAGGCTAATTAATTTTCTGAGTCATTGTTTGTGCAAAAGATGCTGTATTCCAGTCAAAACCAATTTAATTGAACAACATCAAATACTCAATTTGGTGCCTTCAGGAGGTCTATTTTGTTTCTTTTATTTTCTTACTTAAATAGATACTTTTATCGGGAATAATTTAAGATAGGATATTTAGATTCATTAAATGCCATACAGGAAAGGGAATTTACAGAACTTCTCCAGCTTAGAAGCTTTATAAACGATAAAACTGAAACCCATAGAGTAAAAAGAAGTTATCCAAGATTGCACACCTAGTTAGCGCCAAGCCAGTCCTGAGACAAATGGCTCTTGACTCTCATTTCAGTGCTCCTTATACTAAGAAACATGAGCTTTCTGGGAGGGGGCCTATGGCATGCCAGAACTAGAGGCAACCTTGCAGATTATCCTTCTAGTACCCCATTATATCATTGGGGAAACTGAGAACCAGTGAAGGAAAAGACTTGCCGGGATAATCTCCTTCCCTCCTTGAGTGTCCTCTTGGCCCTCAGGCCAACCTCCATCTCACTACATAATCTGAACCTACTTATAAATTTGTCTTTTTGCATGCAGTCTTCTGTAATTAGTTTTGGAAGCTCTTAAGGAGAAGGTCTCGGTTGTCTTCTACTCGTATCATATCCCCCAAAGCACTTAGTAAGTGCCCAGCACTCAATATACTCTGAATATAAAAGCTCGGTTCGATGACTCCCCCAAAGTTGTAATACAGTAGACTAGCAAGAACTAGAGACCTAGAACGTGATATGTACTTATTCAGGTGCAATAGTCAAAAGACTTTCTTTAGTAAGAAGAAGCAGAATTTGAATCCAGACTCTTGCACTTACTGACTTTCTGACATTCTGAGTCTCAGTTTGCTCATCTGAAACCGGTTTTGTAAATATCTCCTTCACTTGTAGCTATAATGATGAAATGAAGCAAAAGTATGAGCCACTTACATAATGCCTTGCAAATAGAACGTAGCCAAACAATAAATCCTAGTTTTCATATTGCCCCAGTGTGTCCACATCAAAACGGTCCACAGCCTCATTTATTATTATAGGACAACGACCCCAGCACTATCGGAAAGGACTGCATGCTTTGCAACTTTGCTGAATACGCGGGAGGGTAGAAAGAACCATGCTCCGTGCTTCTCTTCCATCTCACTCTTTGTCCGAAATGTCCTCATCAGGATGCAGTTCTCTGAGCTTTTTTCGGGAGGGAGTGGCTCCTGCAAAACTCATGCATTTGTCTCCATCCTAATTCAGATTGCCATTTTTCCCAACCAAACCAAGCCAGGGAAGAAGCTAATGACTATCTGCAGCCGAAAGCCTGTGGGCAGGCAGATTTCTGTCTCGCACAGAAGAAGGAAGGTCAGTGTGCTCCCGGGAAGGCCCGGGTGGAGCCCGCAGTCTGTGCTTATGTCGTGAATTCAGCGGGAGTGAAGAAACCCGGCCGCGCCTGAAACGGCTGCCGTCATGAGGTACACCCTCAGCCGTGAGTTATCGGTTCTGCATAATCCGCAGCCATGCCCCGGGGAAGGAAGGGTGGTTGCCAAGTTCGCCCTCCAGGAGCACGTGCTTGCTCTTCTGGACTCCATGTCAGGGCCAAGTGTGGGCGGCTGGGTGCGTGGGGAAGGAAGGTAGGTGAAATCTGTCAGCAGCTGTTGCATAGAGTTTTATGGGTTTTCCGATACCCAGACCTCCCAAATGTGGGGTTGCTGAATTGCCTAGGCTTACCTCAATGATCAGTCTGGATTCATGGGTCTCCGCCAAGGGTTTAGGGGACATCACCACTGCTGTGCCAGGGGAAACAGCCCTTTATGGACTGTAGGGACAGCTCCATGAGGAAATAGGACTCTTCCTCAAAAAGCCGGAGGGTGATTGCAAAAGCCAGGGTGTTGGGGGGCGGAGAAGGAGCTGTGGATCAATCTGGAAACAAGCAAGGGCAAAACTAGAACAAAGAAAAGAACTCCCCTGGAGAAAAGTTTAACTCCTTGAATACCGGCTTTGAGAGCAAGGGAGGAACACAGCTCTTCCCACGGGAGAGGGCTATAAATCTTGATGTCCCAGGGCAGAGCTACCAGGAAGGATTTCTACTCATGAGGCAAGGCTGTGAGTCTGTTTCCTGGAAGGGCGAGGCAGCCCTGGCTGTTCTTTGTCCTCTCTGGTCTAGAGTGAGATCTCTCCCCCTTCTCGAGCACCCACACTAAAAGGCAGCATTAAAACTTTCCCAAAGACAGAAACCAAGAAAGGTCCACTTGTTCAGCAAAACAAAGTAGGAAACTTGTGAGTTTTGGAATAAGGAAGAAGCAATTTTGCAAATCACTTCCTTTCCAACTAGCCTAACCAGTGGGAAGAGAAAATCCTTAGCTTCCATTTTCTCGGCTGTAAGTGGAAGAGAATAGGTCCAAGACAAGGTGTTGTAAGGAGCAAAAGAGAGTAGACATATGAACATGCACTCTAAAACACATTGCTAATAAAAGAGATCACTCTCTCCTCCTTGGTCAATATCTTCTTTACTTTTTCCAGTGTTTCTAAATATTGAATGATGACTGAGTCAAAGGAATGAGGATAAAGAGATATGTAAGTCATGAAAAACAAAAACAAAAATATCTTCCCCCAAGGAATGCTTAAATCTCCTTTCCTCTGGGGCAAAAGAAATGTTGAGTAGAATTAATAACATCAGGTTTTCCCTTCCCAGATGTTCTGCCTACATTATCTCCTTTGATCCTCACAAAAACCCATTTTGAATGGGTGCACCCATTCCCATTTTACAGATGAAGAAACTGAACCTCAGAGAAGTTCAGTGATGTACCCAAGTTTGCACAGTCAGCAAGCAGAGAACCCTGATTCCTAACCCCAAGCACTTTGCACTGTGCTGCTCCCTTCAGCAGTCTGGATCCTTTGGGATGACAAAGCAAAGATACATCACACAGTGTTCCAAGAAGTTGCAAAGGAGCAGGGAGAAAGGGACTGGTTTGAGTAGTCTTTCTTCTGGAAGTTTGACGTGGATTTTGAAGAGTGTGTGGGATTTGGGCTAGTGGGAAAAAAGTGGGACTACATTCCAGAGCTGACAAGAAGAACAAACAGGGTCTCAGAAGCAGTAAGAGGCAGGGTACATGCACAGGATTCTGTTTGAATTTTGAGATTTGAATTTGTGTGCGAACTATCTCAATTCCTGAAGAAACTTCCCTGCGTGCCTTTCAAAATTCTCAATCCTTTCCCCGGTTCTGTGAGGTAGGAGATGGTGTGTCACACTGAGAACCGCAGACTGTAGGTTCTCAGAGACCACTGGGGAGATGGCTTGTGATCAGTCCATGCTGCTTGGACAATCTAAGGACTCGTGAAGAGCCCCAGGGGGCTCTTCTTGAGAAGCCTGGGGGAGAAGAGACACCCCATCACTACTGCAACTCAAATGCATTTTAAAAATGTTAAAGTTATTTTAATTATATATACTTCTGGGTAAAATTTTATGTTTGAAAACCGCAGATCTAAGTATAAACCCATGCCTTTCGCAGAAGGAAAAACAAGCCCAGAGAAGGAAAACAATTTGTCTCAAGTCACAAAACTGTTTCATGGAAAGCATAAACTAGAACTCTAGTCAAGGACCCATTCTCCTACACAGGTGAGCCTTGTCTTAAGGCTACAGCTCATCCAAAATTTAAGGTACTATCTTGTTCTGAGATCAAGACTTAGATTTTAAGAATCTATGGAAATGGGGCTGTCTGGGTGGCTCAGTGGGTTCAAGCCTCTGCCTTCGGCTCAGGTCGTGATCCCAGGATCCTGGGATCGAGCCCCACATCAAGGATCTCTGCTCAGCAGGGTGCCTGCTTTCCCCTCTCTCTCTCTGCCTGCCTCTCTGCCTACTTGTGATCTCTCTCTGTCAAATAAATAAACAAAATCTTTAAAAAAAATACTTTAAAAAAATATCTACTGACTTGGCATGTTTACCAGATGCCTGAGTTGTCCTGAAAGCATCTGCAACAGTAGACTCTCAGCTTCAAATTCTCTATTGTCTGAGATATCCTATTATACCAGAAGATAGCTCCTACTGATTGGTAAGTGCTTCCTTATATTGAACCTTACTTTGGCTTCCTGAAACCTTCTCTTCTCTGTCCTAGTTCTAATTCCTCTTCTCCAGAAGAACCATTCACATTTCTTCATGTGCTCTTTCTGATCCAACTTGAATATCCTCAAAAACCTTCATTCCACTCTCTTAAGGCATATATTTGTTCTCTTACCAACCTAACCAAATTTCTCCTTAAACTTTCCAGGATATTTACTTTCCTTGAAAGCTATCACAGCTAGAACTGTACTCTTGGTAGGATCTGACCATAGCGTACTCTACTGCCTCTATTTGAAAACCTCCTACCATGGATGGAGCCAGCATTTGTACTATCTTTCAAATAATCACATCATTCTGGGAGAGGAGAACAAAAGCCCTAAATCTTTCACCTATGCCTCTACTAATCAC
The DNA here is from genome assembly GCF_963455335.1 of Martes martes. Taxonomy (NCBI): domain Eukaryota; kingdom Metazoa; phylum Chordata; class Mammalia; order Carnivora; family Mustelidae; genus Martes; species Martes martes. The sequence continues at coordinate 110,066,410 of NC_137888.1, forward strand.
ATTCCTCTCCCTTTTAGCTTTTGCATCTCTATGTTATGATCCAAAGGCAGAGAGCAGGTCAATTGTCCCTTTTAAGTTCTGAAGCATTAGATGGGGCTTGTTTTCCTACCTTCTTGGTAGGAAGTAGGTAGGAATGCTTCTTGGCATGTCATTCTGTATACATGTCATTCTCTGTTTATCGCTGAATTTATGCTTAGACACTTTGTGACTTTACTAGTTTATCTCTTCTCTTTTGAGTCACCAGTAAGCTTGCAGCAGAACTTTCATTTTAGACTTTTAGACAATTAGCGACAAAGGGAGTTAGTGGAGAATTGGAGTAGAAAGGGGGAATGTGAAATCAAGATAGCCCCTGCCATTCAAATAAAGCGCCTGCCAACTGCTGCTTACTTCTTGATGTTTTTGCTGAATCAAACTGACTTACCAACCCATTTAAGATATGATGACTTGGGGGGCCTGGGTGGCTCAGTTGGTTGAGCATCTGCCTTTGGCTCAGGGACCTGGGATCGAGGCCCACACTGGGCTCCCTGCTCAGCGGAGAGCCTGCTTCTCCCTCTCCCTCTGCCTGCTGCTCCCCCTGCTTGTGCTCTCTCTCTTTCTCTCTCTCAAATAGATAATAAATAAATAAATAAATCTTTAAAATTAAAAAAAAAAAAGATATGAGGACTTTGGTTTTTCTTCTTTCTTGCTAATTTTTATTCCACCTGTAATGATGATGATGATGATGATTGGTGACTCCTTTCACACCCCTATAATTATCATTTCCTCTCTTGCTATTTCTGACACTCAAATACCTTTTTTGGGAGAAAATTTCAAGGAAAATGATTTTAGGGAATTTGCTTGCTATCTTAAAGTATTTTAAGGGCTTATGAGGGAAAGAATTAAAATATGGCCCGAATAGGTAGGGTTAAGGATATCATTGGGTGGAAATGACAGTGAAGCATATTTCTCTTTAACACATAGAAAAGAACTGTATTAGAGTCAATGCTATGTCTGAATGGAGTTGGTTGCCTTGTGAAGAGGTGAGTTCCATACGAAAGAGAAGGCCCAGGCAAAAGCTGGGTTTCACTTCGACAAGGATGTGGAAGATTCTGCATCAGAAAAAACATTTGTAACATTTCTCATCAAGTCCTTGTCAATCTGAGATTCCAGAACTCTGTAAGGGCAGAATAGCTGGAAAGGAGAAGAAAGAATACTGTTATGTATTGTAGCATCAGTGAAAACATACTTCCTAACTTTGAAGCTTCTTCCTTCACAGTAGCAAAATTCTAAGCTCAAGGATAGTCCCTGATACATTCTCTCAGAAGGGTTGTAAGCAAACCACCCAGTGTTTTGGTACCAACAGGACTATTCAGGTAATAGCAAATAACGTGCTTAGATTTCCTTTTTTGGCAGTCCTTGGGTGGCTCAGTGAATTAAGCGTCTGCCTTTGGCACAGGTCATGATCTCAGGGTAGTAGGATCGAGTCCCACATCAGGCTCCCTGCTAAGTGTGGAGTCGGCTTTCCCTTCTTCCTCTACCTGCCACTCTGCCTCTTGTGTTCTCTGCTCGCTTTCATGTTCCTCTCTCAAATAAATAAATAAAACGTTAAAAAAAAATTTCCTCTTTCCACCTTCCCAAACACCTGGGGCTGGTGGGAGGGCAGGAGAACCAGAGTGGGAGAAACCGAGGCTTGACAGTTCATAGTACTTCACGTTGTCTTGTTTGTCTTCCAATACTTTAGTGCTATAGAATTTTTCTCTCACATGTTATGCGCAATAAGTGGGCAAGAGAAGCTTATCACAAAAACTCAGGGACAAAGACTGATGTGGGCTATATTTTGATACATGTTTTCATGATTGCAGAGGCAAGGAAAAAAGAACATGGTGACTCATGTCGTGACTCTTGAAATCTCTATCCAGATTTTAGGAAGATACTAGTGGTGCCATGCTACTTAGTTTTGTAATTCTCTACTTTTTTTCCTGAAAGGATTACTAAGCATCCCAGAGAGAATATCTTTTATATTTCAAGAGAAATATTATCAACAGAATCTGTTGTCTTTCGTGACTCAGAACCGTAAGACAGCATCCGCCAGAATTTACATTTTCAATACTCACAACCCTTGGAGAGAAGCAATTAATTTTCTCTGTACGCTTTCAGTTATGGATTTTGAATACGAGAAAGTGGTATCTGGAAGGATTCTTAGAGATCATCAGTCTTATTTTACAAGTGTGGAAATCGAGGCTCAGCAACAAAGACTGGCAGAGGAAGAGCATGGGAGTTAGCATTGGAACCTTTGTGATGTAGAACACGCAATCCTCTTTCCAGTGCTCTTTGTAGAACATTCATTGTCCATGCCCACCACTCCTGGCAGGCCTGGCTCTAGAATACTTACTATCTTGTGCACAAAGGTGAGCTGGAACTGAGATCAGTCAAGCAAGCCACAGGTTCCAGTAGCTACCCACAGGACCGCCTTTTCTTCTTTTAATAGGGTTGGGATAAGCAGCTAAAGAACAGAAGGAGATATGAACATTAAATGTGGAACAGAGATCAGAAAGAAAAAGTCGAGGACGAAGGACAAGCTAAACAATACCACAGGACTACGGGGATCAGTTCTGCTGGCTGTGTGTGCCAAAGTAGCTCTGCACAACAATATTTTGCCATGTGCATACATGCAGCTTAATTGGAACATTGTCATTGAGCTGAATGACACATGGTAGCACGCTTTGCATGTTTATGAGCTATTGTCAGTGCTGCCAACTTGATTATAAAGGAGCTTTGTTCCAAAGGCTTTGTTAATTGAGGTATCACTGTAATGTTACAGATGGCTTCTAAAAGATGAAATTGGAAAGCAGAGTACCGAGATGTCTGGTTCATCACCCACTAAGCTCTCCAAATTCCACAGCTGGGGTCATTTAACTCCCATCTGTGAGGTGAACACTGTCCCCAAGCATGGGGCCAAAATCCATTCACGTTTTCATCTATTTATTCATTCAATCGTACATCCACTCATTCAACAAGAACAAGTATACTTAAGATAGAAACTTAGCTGCCTCCACTAACAGGACAGTCTTACACTGGCATGGGATAAGTTTGATCAGACCCCTTCTATATAATCTTTCTGTTAGCAATACATTGATATCTTGATGCCAGTCTGCCTATATATTTGTTTCTGAGTTTATTAAACTAGTGTTGAGATAATATCTATATCTATCCATCTCTATATCTATCTATCTATCTATCTGTCTGGTAAAATTTCCTCAATGCCTCAATACCTCTATACCTTTACATATTATTATTAAAAATCAAATGCCTAATGAAGTAAATATGGATTTCCATTCATTATTTATATTTTATTGAAATTTCCATAGGTATAAGAAGGAAAATATACAAAAAAAATATATACAAAAAATATACAAAAAATATACAAAATATACAAAAACAAATATACAAAAAATATACAAAAATTATACAAAAAATATACAAAAAATATACAAAACAACAACAACAACAACAAAAATATACAAAAACAAGATCTAAATAAATAAGACAAACATTTTATTTATTTATTTATTTATTTATTTATTTTTAAGGCACAAGTTTTAAATATTTAACATAAAATTGGAATACAGAAGGAGGAGAGAGAGAGAAAAACATAAGAAATGTTGGAAGAAAGTCTGGCTATTTTTCAAAACAGGTAAAAGATATAAAACTACGGATGCAATGAGTTCTGTGAGCCTCAAGCGAGTTAAGGTCAAAGAAGACTACCTAATTTATATAGAAGGAAACACAGGGCTCATCGTACCTAAGCTCATTACAACACTATGAAGCATTACATAGCACCTTGAGACCTGGATATGAGTCTGGCTAATAAATAGCCACAGCAATACCACTAGTAACCATGTCCAGGTAAATCTTGTCTGGTGAGAACAAGAGGGCTAGACATAAACTAGAATTCTAGAGCCTGGGGTGGGTGTTGATCAAGACTGACCTGTGGTCTGAGATGTATAAAGTCAAAAAACCCTGACAGACAATATTCAAGGGTAAAGCTTCCATCTGTATCATCTGTATAGAGGCAGAGACCAGACTCATAGAGCTTCCTGCATCTATGGCGAGGAACCTGGAAGTCCCAACTGAGTTAACTATTGGGAGACAACAAATAGATGCTAGATCTAGAAGAGATTTCCCTATATTTTGAGTCATAACTGCTAAGATTTTGTATGGAGTACCATCACCTAGACCACAGCAGAGCAGAAACTGAAGAGCTCCAAGTTTGGATAATTCCAGAACATACCTCTGAGCCCCTCCAGCTCTCTAACCTTCTTTCAGCTCTCTCATCTCCAAACTCAGAACTTGCTTCAACATTATATTCACCTCGCCACGTGACTTCTGATCAACATTTTGGCCAATTTCCTGCTGCTACCAACCACATCACCATCTCAACTTCACAGCTGTATCCCTCTGGGCCTGGAAAGGTAATCAATAATCTTGGATTTCAGACTCTGTGAACTCTTTGGACCCATCAATTCCCATAATTTACCAGGGCATCAAGCTTATAACCACAGCCTGATTTCTGTTCTTCTCCACCACCAACCTCTTTTTGAAACTGGAGTACTCTGAGAAAGTAATGAATGAATAATCTTTCTTTCAGAAGTGGAAGAACACCCAAAGTGAATAATGATAGGAAACCAACATGGTTGATAGCAACAGGAGGAGGAGCAGCCATAGTGACAGTAATGTTCAAAGAGGTCTGGCAACTTCTTCCTTAAGAGCTGTTTTTGGGACAGCAGATGTGCTGTTAATCCAATTTTATAGCTCCTTCAGGAGAATTTCCTTTCTCTTGGGACACAGAGCAAGCCCCCATGTCGATCTCTTGACTTGGTCATTGTCGGCATTGAATCCAAAAATTGTTTACCCGATTTTGTACTTCATTTGTTTTTTCCTCTTTCTCGTTTGAATGCAAAACAAGATTGAATCATTCGTATGTCATACCTATACATAAGTTTTCTGGAATCTTTTTGGTTATTGTTGTTATTGAATTTTTCCTATTTCACAAACAAATGAATAAGATATCATTCCAAAAACACATAACTGAGTAGTATCATGTTGATGAGGTGAAAACAATTCATCTGGAATCATAAGAACCTTGTTTGAAAATTAAATCTATTATTTATTTTTGTATTTGGAGAAGTGCTCAGAGAATCCTAACTCCCAGAAGAGTTTGACAATACTTGGTTAACTGAATAAATGTAAGTGACCTATTCAGCACTACTGGAGAAGGTGGTGGGACAATGGAAAAGAGGTCCTGGGTTCTAATCCCAATTCTGCCTCTAATTTGCCATATCATTTCAACTAATACATTTAACCTCTCCAGGCTTCAGTTTTTCATCCTGTAAAATGAGGAAGTTAAGTGAGTTAAAAGTCAACATTGATTAGATACTTACTATGTGTCAGGTACTATTCTAAGCACTTTATATTTCTAATTCTTTAACTATAATTCTTTAACTAACCATAATCCCAAGAAGAAGGCTGTTCTGTTATAGTACCTATAATATTGAGAACACTGAATGACATAAAGTTTAACTAATTTACCCAATGTCTGACGGCTAGTAAGTAGCGCAGATAGGGGGCAAATCAAGCTAGCCGACTCCTAAATCCATTCTCTTAGTAATCACACTCTATGACCTTTTCATACTGCTCCTCACTGCTTTAGATATTCTCTAAAGCCTTTATTCTAATTAATTTCAGATCAAGGAGTACTAAAACTCCTGACTGTCAGCATTATACTAACTGAATAAACTTGCCTTTTGGGGACTCTAAAGGTAGATCCAAAGATGGCTGAAAAAAATACATATGCAGAATCCAGTAATTACATATTAACACAAAATCTTTCTATTGGCTTTGACTAAGTCCTTTCGAGGTCACCACAAATAAATTTTGGAGATCAGCACAAATATAAATTCAAATGTCCATTAGGAAGCATGCATACCCTCTGATGCAGCTGTCTTTGCTATATAGAGAACCTAATTGAATCTCTAATCAGTATACCATGTGCTGAATTTTAGTGTTGTACTTCTATTACTTTGTGATTTGAGATTTGCACTAGATGTTTGGTAAAAAGCTTACACTTCATTTTCTGTCTAGAAAGTCGGTGCTTATTTTTGGTTTCATAGTTGATGTTTTAAACTCTTCAGTTCAGGTTTGGTGTGTGTGTTTTAACGGCTTTGCTCTTGGATTTGAACTGCAATCTTGTGAATATCTGAAATTTGTGTTTTTGTGCAAATTTGCACAGATTTGGGATGAGAGGGTAATAGGGAATTTCTAAATTGTTTCTTTTTAGCATCCTTGAAAAAGCCACATGTGTTCATTTCCTTTTCTTCAGAAATGCCGAAATCCAACTTCCAGAAAACGTTCCCTCACATGTTTCACATGTCCAGTCAGAGTGAAGTCACATGCCAAGAACCTGTTATTTCCCTGGGGTCCTTGCTTTGGGACTTTTGTATACCATCTTGAGACTTGCTGGACACCTAAGCTCATTGCTTTTAAAACCATGAACACTTTTTAAAAATTCTGAATTTACCACTTTAAGTAAGAATACTCTTTTGACTTTCCTATTTTTAGAATATTGAAGGCGTCATGAGAGAAAGTTTAGTTGAGCTTAGCTTTTCCTCTTTCATGAATGGTGTTCGTATGCACATTATTCAAATCCAGAGAGATCATTGGGTTCCAAATTATGTTATTTTCCTGCGAATGCATAGGCCTTTGTCCCATATTCAGTGGATTCCAGTAAGTGGATACTACCTGGCTCTGAGAGAAGCAGGGGGAGCTCTGATTTATAACGTGTGCCGATTCCGTACTCCCACCATGGCCAACTTCAAGCTATGGACATGAGTGACTAGTTGGAAAGAGTTATATACAGTCTGCTCTTGTGACGCGCCATGAGCTGGCTTCACCACACCTCAGTGATCCCAGTGGGAACTGAAATACCATTTTCAAATGATATATGATAATGATGAGTGGGAAAGAGTGGAGCCTGTTACCTGCAGATGTGATTTCAAGCCACTGACAGAATGTGTCGTCTTAAGGAAAATCTTTAGAGGTGTTCCGGTGGCACAGTTGGTTAAGTGTTCTGTCTCTTGATTTCGGCACAGGTCATGATCTCAGGGTCCCGAGACTGAGTGCCTTATGGGGCTCTGAGCTCAGCACGGAGTCTGCTTTTCTCTCTCCTCTGGTCCCCGTTCCAAATAAGTAAATGAAATTAAAAAAAAAAAAAAAGAAGAAGAAGAAGAAGACTCTTCCTCTGTCCCTTCCCCTCAAATAAATAAATAAGTATTTAAAAACAACAATAACAAATCCCTTAAACTCTTGAAATCTCTCCCCTCCACAGAGGGGGAAAAAAATGAGGATAATAACAGCTTTCTGGTAGCGTTCTCCAAAAGAGTTTGAGATGCTTGAAATGATAGCATTGGAGATAAATAAAGTTAAATACATAAAGTAAAAGATTTTAAGTGATCTTTTAGGGAGGGGAGTGGATACAGAAAAGATACGTCAGAAGTTAACTAAACTTATTATTGTGATCATTTTGCAATATATACAAATATCAAATTATTATGTTATACATCTGAAACTAATATAATGCTGCCTGGGAATTATACCCCAACAAAGAAAATGGTTAAAATAAAAAATAAAAAGAAAAATATGTGACTAGGAAGTCACATATGACCATGGCATAGGGAGCTGGCCAACGTGTATATAATAACAGTAGAAGAGAATAATTAATAAATGAAACAAGTTCAGACACTCCAGGCCTTCTGACATGATCAGTGCATCAGAAACATTTTCTTGGTCTATTCAAGTGTACCGTTGAAGGGAGAGTCCACAGGCCAAGAAAGGAGGGAGGAGCTCAGAGCAAGTCTGCCATGAAATCCCTCAGATCTTTTTTTATGGGTGGGAGTTGTGAAATGCTTTTTGCATCTATAATTAGGGAATGAAGTAGAGCAGATGGCTAAAGCGCAGTTATAATTAAAGTATAATGCACAGTAAAATCACCTTGTGCAGCCAGCGAGGCATCCGCGCCAGAAAATATTAATTCTCTTTGACTGCGCTTTTAAGCCTCCTCTTTGAGCTGCGGGGAATGGCTGTTGCATCATGACACTGATTTCACACACTCTCTTTTTGTACCAGAAGTTCTGTTCGCAAACTCTGGATTGCCCTATGTTCAATTATATAGCTCATAGAGTCTGCTATATAATAACGAACACTGTGTGGTTAAAATAGGGGCACATGCTTCTGTTTAATAGCAAAGAGCCAGTGTGCTGCAATAGATACCCTCCTGGGTTAAGAATTCATTTATGCACTTTTCAGCTGTATGAGTAAATAAGCTCTGGAGGAGAAACATCTAATGCAAGAGGATAGAGGCTCTTTTCCCAGGGTACAGCTGCTAGGACTATAAGAAGGTTGAAAACCAGTTATATAGGGGGACTGGCCCGTGTGCAGATTCCTGAAATGCTGAATGTGTATTTCTCTTCCCTTCTACATAAGCAATAATGCAGCAGTGGAACCAACATTGGACCCGAGGCAGATGACTGCACCGCTAATCCCAACTTGGCTTCTAAGCCAAGTCTGTGTGTTCACAGGAAAGTCACTGTCCATATCTGGGCTTGTCTTTTCTCAACTAGAGGATGAAGAAGTTGTACTATATGATCAATGTGGGTTTTTGAGGCTTGGTTACCTTCTTTTTAGTCCAAGTGTATTGTAAGACCTATTTCCTCTTTTTCTAATTTTTCTTGAAAAAAGCGTGGGAAGAGTTTATTCCCTTGAGAGTTTATTTTGTTTTGTCTTCCAAAGGAGGTGAGAGATTAGTGGCTCAAACTGACTTCTGTTTTTCTTTTGCTCGAAACTGTTGGACATCCATATAAAGAAGAGGTTGTCACTTCTGAGCGTTTCATTCTAACCTAGTTTACCGCCTTTATGGGCAAAAGCATCAGGGTCCTGAAGTCCCAGGATTTCTTCCCCTCCCCACCACCTTCCAACTTACTTAGGCACTTCACCTACATAGCTTTTCCTTTAAACTACACTTGACCCTCGAACAGCATGGGGTTAAGGGCACCAATTCCCCACATGGTTGAAAATCCATGTAAAACTTTTGACTCTTCAAAAAACTCAACTACCAGTTGTCTAGTGCTGACCAGAAGATGTACCAATAACATAAGCAATTGGTTAACACATATTTGGTACGTTACACGCATTATATACTGTATTCTTACCACAAAGTAAGCTTGAGAAAAGTAAATGTTATTAAGAAAACCATAAGGAAGAGAAAACACATTATAGAACTGTATTTAACATCAACAACAAGAACAAAATCTGCATACAGGTTTACCTGAACAGTTCAAACCCATGTTGTTCAAGAAAATTTTGTTAGGAAAAGTATACTATAAGTATATGTATCACTCAATGACTTAGGACTTCAGGCTTCAACTGGACAATAAGTTTTCCTTTTCATGCTAACCAAAAAGAAGTCAGAGACAAAACAAACAAAAATCCCTCTTTTCCATGATCAGCTCCAACATTTCACTTTTCAGCCTAGTGCCTACTGAGAATTTATCTTAAACTATACAGTCAACTACTGAATACATAGTTTAGTAGAGCACTTGAAAAAAATAAATCCAATAATAAAATTGATTAAAGTGAACGGTTCACAGTCAAAAGTACAAAAGTAACAAAACAGGCACCTGGGTGGCTCAGCCAATAGAGCATCTGACTTTTGATCTCAGGGTCACAAGTTCAAGCCCCACACTGGGTATGGAGTCTACTTAAAAATAATAATAGTAGTAGTAATAACAAAATATGCAAGGAAATAAATCATGAGTGAGAAGTAAAGCCAACAGAGCATAACTGGGCCTGAAGAGTTTGGATACTGGAATTACTGGGTAAAGTCTATAAAATAGTTAGGTAATTATGGTAGACAGGTCTCTAAAATGGCCCTTGGGGTGCCTGAGTTGCTCAGTTGTTAAGCGTCTGCCTTCAGCTCTGGTCATGATCCCGGGGTTCTGGGATCAAGCCCCACACCGGGCTCGCTGCTTGGCGGGAAGCCTGCTTCTCCCTCTCCCACTCTCCCTGTTTGTGTCCCCTCTCTTACTGTGTCTCTCTCTGTCAAATAAATAAATAAAATCTTAAAAAAAATTTAAAAATTAAAAACATAAAATGGCCCTTAAGAATTCCCACCTTTTCATATTCACACACTTGCATAATTCTTTCTCCTTGAGTGGGAGGGATGTAGGGACTTGCTCTGATGATAGAAAACATCAGAAGTGAAGAATGTCTTTTCGATGATCATGTGTGAATGTGACTTCTGCCTTGCCAGCACCTTCTCATGCCTCCTTAACATGCTTGCTTTAAAGAAGGAAGCTCTGATGTCTAAGAGGCTGATGTGGCAAGGAATTGTGTGTGACCTTCAGTCAACGGCCAGTGACAACCAAGGCCCTTGGTCCAACAGTCTGAAAGGACCTGAATCCAGCAAACCACACAAGTCAAGCCTTGGGATACAGATAAAATTCCCTGACTGAGAGCTTGACTGAGACCTTGTGAAGTTCCCTGAAGCAGAGACCCCAGCAGGGTTGTGCCTGGGTTCCCGAACCAGAGAGACTGGGAACTGATTAATATGTGCTGTTTTAGACTGCTGAGTTTAATTAGTTTTGTTAATCTGTCATGCAAAAGATAACTAATATGTTTTGTATTTAAAGAAATGAAAGGAAAGCATGAAAAATACATGTGGAGGTAAACAATTATAAAGAACCACCACGTTTTGGGGTTTGTTTTTAAAAGTTGATTCTCAACACTTCGTAATTTTTTTTTTTTTGAAGATTTTATTTATTTATTTATTTGAGAGCGAGAGCATGAACAAGGGGTGGAGGAACAGAGAGGGAGGGATAAGCAGACTCCCAGCTTAGCAGGGAGCCTGACGTGGGGCTCAATCCCAAGCTCTGGGGTCATGACATGAGCTAAAGGCAGATGCTTAACCTACTGAGCCACCCAAGTGCCCCCATTTTTAAAAAAATACCAAATATATTTTTCTAGAAGTAAAAATAAGACAATAATTAAAAAGAAAAGGGAATGAAAGAAAAAAGAAAAGAAGAGGAAAGGAAAGGAAAGGAAAGGAAAGGAAAGGAAAGGAAAGGAAAGGAAAGGAAAGGAAACGAGATGAAATGAAAGTTGGTGTGAGCTTTGCAGCAGATTGATACAGCAGATAAGAGAAAAAAAATTAAAAGGTAAACATGAAGATAGGAGCCAAAATGAAACCTAGAAGGACAGAAATTGTTTAAAAAAATGTGAACAAGAAGTTAGAAGAAAGGAGGAATGGAGTACAGTCAATATTTTAAAATACACTAACTGACAATTTTCTGGAATTGATGAAAGACATCAACCAAAAATTTCACGAGGGCATTAGTGGAAAAATTGGTGTATCTCTCTAGAGTCTATAGTTAAGTTATTTAATTAATGTTGATTTTTTTTTAATCTTGACAAATGTACCAAGGTTACGCAATGATAACATTTGCAGAAGCTGTATGAAAGGTAGATGATAACTTTTCTGCTATCTCTACAACTTTTCTGGAAATCAAAATTATTTCAAAAGAGAAAGCTTATTTTAAACATTAACTCAATGGAAGAAAGGTTATTTGTGGAAGGTAATTATTGTAATTTTTTTCTCAACTGTGAAAATTTGGAAAAAGAGTTAAAATTTTTATTTTAGTAAAATGGCTAAGTGGGAACATTTCATGTCAATAGACATAAAGTAGTTTAAAATTATAATTATGACTACTATGAGTATATAAAAATTTATCCTAATATAAGGTTAAATGAAAAAGCAGAATATATAATAACAGTGTATGTTTCATTATGGAGATATATTTTTTTTTCAAAAAGCCTGTATATACATAAATTTGTGTGCCTTTATACAAAGTCTAGAAGGAAATGCCAAAACATTAAATAGTGGGTAACAGGATTGTGGTTTTCACCTTAATATGTATATATAGTTTTTAAGATCAGCATAAAATGTTTTTGAATACCACATATAGTCTCTCAAAACTCATGGTTCTTAGAGGGTATTATGCTAAGCAAAGTAAGTCAATTAGAGAAAGACAATTATCATATGATCTCTCTGATATGAGGAATTTGAGAGGCAGTATGGGGGGTCGTTGGGGGAAGGGAGGGAAAAAATGAAACAAGATGGGACCAGGGAAGGAGACAAACCATAAGAGACTCTTAATCTCACAAAACTAACTGAGAGTTGCTGGGGGGTGGGGGAAGGGATAGGGTGGCTAGGTTATGGACATTGGAGAGGGTATGTGATATGGTGAGTGCTGTGAAATGTGTAAGCCGGACGATTCACAGACCTGTACCTCTGGGGCAAATAATACATTGTATGTTAATTTTTAAAAAACTACATGGTTGTAATATTCCATTATTTTGTGGTAAAAATTAATGAAAGGCTAACAAACATAAAATTTCACAGGACTTGAAGAAAAAAAAAACAGTGGACATGGGATAGCTAGCCCTCACAAAAAGAAATAAAAAGTTTTAAATTGCTTATGATGGAAAGATCTCTGATTACAGCAAATTTTCAGGTAATGAGTTAATTAACCACTATAACTGGGCTTTTTAAAATAATATTATTACAGAGGTAATCAAACTTCTAAATAAAACAGAGAAGAAAGAGAGGGATGTGTGTGTGTGTGTGTGTGTGTGTGTGTGTGTGTGAGGGGTAGATGAGGTGGGTATGCTTGAAAACCCCTAGAAAGTCTTAGGGAGAGACCATTACTAAGTACAACATTAGACTGTGGAAAGAGGGTTTGTAAGGCCTTAGAGCAGTGAAAGAGCCCACCATAAGAACTTCGCTTCCTTAATTGCCATCCTCCCAGCTCACCTGTCTCCCAAATTTTAGAAATGAATTTTCTTGCGATTCGTCCTTTAGCTCAGGGGCCTGAAATCTGGGGCATCTGATCAACCACCGTGGCTCAGGCCAGGTTGTCTTTCACAGTGAGAAACACAAGGAGACAAGACAATGATGAAGGCATTGGACCATGACAGATCAAAATCCCAGAATGCTGGTGATATAAACACATTTTATATATTTTGCTTTCTTGGGCTGTTTATTTAACTTGAGTTGGTTCATTTTGTACCTCATTTCCGAACAAATTTAAGGCAGAACGTGGTTTAAATGTATTATCAGCTGTTTACATAAATCGCCCCTGAAGGTATTTTATCCTATGTTTTTTCTTCTTTTCAACTTGAAGCTACAGCTCCAATCAGTAATGGCACAATTTGTTACCCAAATACTAAGCTCCAATTATTCTGTCAAGATTATAATTAAGAATATTTTAATATCTTCCCAAAGAAACCCACATTCATAACATTTCAATATTAAAATCAAAAGAGTACATTTTTAAAAATTTCACAAACTCCCTGCCTTTCAGAAATATATGATGGTCTTCCCCCCAAAATTTGGAACATCATGTATAGATTTAATGAATGGGTAGAGCTTGTTTCAATCTTAGGTTTCAGAGGAAAGATACTATGGTTTCATAAAGTGATTTTTTTTTCTTTGCCCTTCTCTTACTAGCTAGTTGAGATACCACCAGCCTGACTGTATTATTGCATTCTTATATTTTCTAAATTCCTTACCAGGTGAATGAAAAATACTCAAATTATAAACAAGAAATTATTTCAATATAAATATTTATTATATCTTTACAACTCCCTTTAGAGTTCTTTCTATTCTCGGATAACATGTATGTTTCATGTAACACAGAGCAAAATCTGAGCCTAGTTTATTCACGTGAATGCTTCTCCTTTTCCCTCTTGGAAAACAGACATATTCAAAGTGTTGACATCATTAATAGTAAATAAGAACTGAAATAAAATGCTTTCATTAGAAAGGATATGTTACGGGCACCTGGGTGGCTCAGTGGGTTAAAGACTCTGCCTTCGGCTCAGGTCATGATCCCAGGATCCTGGGATCGAGCCCACATCGGGCTTTCTGCTCGGTGGGGAGCCTGCTTCCCCCTCTCTGCCTGCCTCTCTGCCCACTTATGATCTCTGTCTGTCAAATAAATAAATAAAATCTTTTTAAAAAATTGTTTCCATTAAAAAAAAAAAGAAAAAAGAAAGGATATGTTACTATCACCCTTTGTTGTTTTTTTCAAAAGAGTAATCCGGTGGACTAAACACAGGGTGAAGGGATATTCTTGAGGTTTCTTTATTCTTTGGAGAAGTTTCTCCCCCTATAGCTAGCACACCAGGCAACCCCACTGGCTCAGCAAGTCTAACTGGGAACTTATTCTTTTCCTTTATTTACTGCATTCAGCCCTTTGTAAGAAATTCCATGTATACTGATATATAGAGAGAATTTCTTACAAAGCATATATATATATATGTGTGTGTGTGTGTGTGTATGCATATACATATATGTGTGTATATATATGCACGTGTGTGTGTGTGTGTGTGTGTGTGTGTGTATATATATATATATATATAATTTAATTCCCTTCATCACTTTGGCTCTCTTGTTTTATTTTAATATGGAACTGGGCAAAGGTTCATGTGGAATACATTTAATCTGCAATTCACTCTAGGAGCTGACTTTCAAAAGACAGGATATTAGGAGTCATATTTAAGAGGACATAGCACAGAGGGTAAGCTCTTACTATTGCATGTGTACTGAGTCTGCCAAACTATAAGGATACTATACCACATACATTTTGGAAACTGAGTTGGTCAGAATGTCAGACACTGGAATGCAAGCTGTAAGAGAGAGGCTGTGTCATCCACCCACACAGCTACTTCCCACTCAAGGATAGACAATGTAACCCATTCAGAGGGTAGACTGAGGGCCTGTCTTTATTTGGACTGCTATTAATCTACATGATTCCTCACTAATCTTCCTAGTCCACTCTTGCCCCACCTCCAGAATATCCCCCACAGGCAGGACAGATTAATCTTTTTTTTTTTTTTTTTTTTTTGGCTCATGTCACATCTCTGTGTGAAATCTTTCAAAAATGTTTCATTCCTCTTAAAATAAGACCCAATTCCTTTTCTGTCTTGGTATAATGTGACTCTTGAATAAGTCACTCTCCTCTTGTGCCATTTCCCCCTCTCTCACTCTGACCTAAATGCACTGTCTTCCCTCTATCTCTTGGATATTCCCATCTCTTCCTTATTCCAAGTCATCACGGGTTGTTTGTGGCTGGAGTCCATGGACAGGCTTTTCCACCTCCTTCAGGTCATCTTGGATGCAAAGTACAGGAAGACTGCTGATAACAACTGCTGTAGGTGTTGGAGAGGGTGCTGGGGTCTGAGTTACCTGTGCATGCAGCTAACCAAGCTCTGGTCCTGCTTGAGCCCAATCTGGAGGTACTGTTTTCATCTTTTGCTTGATAAATGCTAGGCTGACTTTATAATACAGAACAGAAATAACTATAGACATATGGCCATTTAGTGCCCCATGGCCAACTATTCTGTTGTTACAAAGACCCAGTAACATAGAAGGAGTTATTTTACCAAAAGACTTTTTTTTGTCTGCTGCAAGTGGTGTGGACATACTCCAGAATATGAGGCCGTTCATTGTGATTCTCCTCCTAGAGCTTACCATAAGCTCCTTGCTTCATATTTTCCCACCAGATCCCTGAAGTCTTCTCTGTTATCCAACATATGGACCAGAGCAGCAAGTATATTGGCCAGAGTGCTATTACTTGGCATGGGAAGTGTTCCCTTGAGAACCCAGAAAGAGCTATCAGGCTCTCTGCTTCCTTCTTCATGTTAGGAGATGCATGATGCAGCATTTTCTTTTCTTTTCTTGTTTTAATTTTGGAAGACATATCTGGCAAACTCCTGACAAGGTGATCCCTAAAGATTCTTACTGAAGTGAAGGACTCTGAATATTTGTAGAGTTTATCTCCTGTGGCTCAGGAGCACATGTATCTTATCAAGGTTTCCAGCAAGGCTATCTGTTGTTTGTCCTACCTGATCAGCATGATGTTATTCATGTAACAGCATTAATGTGATGGTCTGTGAGTTGACTAGACAGCCCAGATACCTTCACTCTACACCATGACAAAGAGCAGGAGAGTTAACATCATCCTAAAGCAAAACTATAAATGAGTATTGTTGCGTGTCCTATGTGAATGTGACCTGTTTGTGATCCTTCTTTATAATCAGAATTGACAAAAAAGCATTTACCAAATTGATGGCTACATATCATGTACCTGAGAACTTGTTGATGTGCTCTGGCAAAGATATAATCTCTGGCATAGCAGTTGTAATCAGAGCTACTACTTAATTGAGCGTTTAAGAGTTTGCACTTAGTCTCCAGGATAGATCTGAGTTTTCAATATGGCAGGGGCCATATTGAGAAATTAACAGAGATATGATTGGGATATCCTCCTCATTCCTGTTCTATATCCTTTAGTTCTTTAATGATGGCATTAATCACCATCCTCCCTGGAATGTGACATTCCTTTTTATTTACTGCCTTGAATGACTGAGCAGTTTCAGAGGTTTTCATTTAATCTTTCCCACTTTGATCACTCTTTCTCTAAAGGCCAAGAACCCAATGTGAGCATCAGTCTAATTGCCAAGTATATTAATTCCAATTAAATACTTGATGACTGGAAAAATGACCCCGGGTGGATCTCCAGATGTAGTAAACACACTGTGAGCTGGATTTGAACCAAGAATCTACTTATTACCTAATCACATGAGCTCCCACTCTGACAGGGAGTTTAGTCTTTAAAATTAAGGGAGTAAGTCCAACTTAAAAGTTTCTGGACATTGATGTCAACTCAGACCTTCTGTACCCAATGTATAGTTACCCAGGCAATAGCTATGGGTAAGACTGACTATATAATGTGTGGGGTTCAACTCAAATGAAAATGTGGAGCCACTTGTTTAAAATTAAGAATTTCAAGATGGTGACAATACAGTGTTTAGTCAAGTGAGGAGCCCTTCTAAGTTCAGAGCTCAGTCCACACTCCTGACGGTGCCTACAGCTGCAGGTCTCAGAGAGAAAACTGAAAGGGTTGCCACGGCATATATTTGCCATAGTGTCAGATTTCTTTTTCCTAGGAACAAGCTACCTCTTCACTTAATGGATTTTAGGTCTAATAATTGACTGAGATCAATCAAATCAAGGAAAGGATTGTCTCTTTGTGTTGTATGATTACCCTCAACTCCCATTCTCCCATTCTTACTTTTTTCTGTCTATGTTTTTAAGAAGAATCCTTGTTGACTGCCCTCTTATTTTGCTCCTAGGTGTGCCATGATCATTAAACATCTCCACAGCTCCTGGTGGGTCAAGCTCTTTGGCTGCACCTCTGACCCTGCTGGTCATTATGATAATTATGACCTTCTACTATCTGACAGGAAAATGGCACCACTTGGCCGCTATTACCAGGGGGTAGATGGGCATCATTGCCATGGGTATTAATAAGCCCTGCTATGTGCCAATCTTTCTTACCACCAGCCCTGGCCTGCAAAGGAGAGCCAGCACTGAACTTCTTAGTGATGCTGCTACTCTTTTCCCCAACACATTTTTGATGGCCCTGGAAAATTATGTGTCATCTTGGCCTTCACATCTAACATATTCCCCTGGCATGTCTTCTGGTTTGCATTACATATACATTCTAGCATGTCCAGTTCCCTTGGCCTCCTTATTCCTTCTCTACCACCTGCTAGAGAAACTCAAGCAATTCTTCTTCACTCATCACTGTTCATCACTTTTCTCAGACTTTTAAGAGCTTCCCTAGCAGTAAGCTTGCCCCATCCAGGCTGGTCCTTACCAGGGTGTGAAATCCCATGTCATGAGAAAGTGCATAATGACCTCTTTCCTGTATACTCTTATATTCCAGCCATCTTAATCAAATACCTTCAAAATCCAATCCCAGGGATATTTCTCTGACTTTTGCTGGTACATGCTAGCTAATTCTGGAAACTTCTTAAGTGAGTAATTGATTTTGTCCCCTTTATCATTAACAGGTGGATTCCATTATCATAAATAGATGATATTTAGCCCTATTTAGGAGACTGGCAGCCAAAAGAGGAAGTAAAGGCACACCTGAGATGAAATACTTGTTGCTTTTCCAAGAAAGACCTCTGTAGAATCTTCTAATATGAAGAAAGTTCTGGCTCTTCCTAAGACAGAGTGATCCATTTCTATAAGTTCTGAGGGCTTAGGGGAATGCTATGGTCTAAATGTTTTTGCCCTCCCACCAGATTCATATATTAAAATCCTAATGTCCATTGTATTGGCATTAGGAGGTGGGGCCTTTGGAAGATGATTAGGTAATGAGGCTGTAGCCCTCAAGAATAGGATTCATGCTTTTACAAGCTCCCTAGCCCCTTCCATCTGTGAGGGCGCAAGTCTGCAACTGGGAAGAGGGCCCTTTCTTTTTTTTTTAAAGATTTTATATATTTATTTGACAGACAGAGATCACAAGTAGGCAGAGAGGCAGACAGAGAGAGAGGAGGAAACAGGCCCCCCGCTGAGCAGAGAGCCCGATGGGGGCTTGATCCCAGGACCCTGGGATCATGACCTGAGCTGAAGGCAGAGGCTTTAACCCACTGAGCCACCCAGGTGCCCCAAGAGGGCCCTTTCTTGACCACACCAGCACCCTGATCTCAGACTTCTAGGCTCCAGACTGTGAAAAATAAATATCTGTTGTTTATATGCCATCCAGTCTGTGATACTTTGCTGTAATGGTCCCAACTGACTAAGACAGACAGTCTACACAACCAGCTTATCACGGGCATCCACTTAATGTTCTTATCTCACATTTCAGGGTCTCCAGGATTTCTATGCAGCCTTGACTGAGCATTCAAATGTCTCTTGAGCTCTGTGACATGATCGGGTTCTCAGTCTGCTGCTTAGCTTTGTTTGCTTTTGCAGAGAGGTCCTCATCTTTTTGTAAGCTACCAAAGAGGCCATCTGGCTCTCACACTTAACCTTTAACTGCTTGTTAAGTGCCCTCAATTTCTCAATATCCTCCTGCAGAGAGTCAATATAACCTAGCAGTAACCACACAACTCCACTTAGTTGCAGGAAATGTTCCCCCCATATCTTCCTAAAAGCCAAAATCATAGAACCTGCAAGTCTTCCCACACAGTGGGTGTTCTCCAGGTCAACATGACTGAAATCTGCATCAAATGAGCTGCAGCTTGAGCCAAAAACTACCTGAGCTCCACATGGCTCTGGATGCCACCCTATTTGTCAGGAGGTATTCGAGTCCATCCTAAATACCCAGCTTCTGTGTGCATTCTAAGACAACTCTCAGGACTATGGGTATCATTTTGCAACTTCTTGGAACAGTCTCCAAGATAGAATTAGATGTGCAAAAGATATACTAGGGAGGATGCTTTTGGAGGATAAAGAAGGAGGAAACAGAAGAAGGCCAGGAAGGGGTATTATTTCAAAGGGTAATAAGTACTATCTCCAAAAATCAAGAGGAAGAGGGAAAAAAGAAGGCGGAGTCAAGAGAAAGAGCCTCAGACTAAAGTACAGTTTTAAGAAAAGTTGGCCAGGCAGTGAGTCATTCTTGAGTCAAAATCACCCATTGGAGATATCCCATGTGTTGCCTTAATGGGCCTGGTTAAGTAGTCTCACCAGGATCAGTCCTTGGCTGGAAGGAGCATGGAGGTACTGTGGCCCTTCTGAGATAGCAATGCGGCTGGAAGAAAGAGTGCTGTGGCTGATAGTTGGTTATATGCTCCATGTCGGGATTTCGAAGGCTGCCACACTTGCATTACAAATGTCTTATAAGAGCCATTTTTCCCTTCACGGTCCAATGTTGTCAGTGGAGAGAACTCTGTAAAACATGGCACCCTGTCCTGTGACCATGGGTCACACAATTCCATCCTCATACAACCAGCCCATGTAAACTCTTTGAACTCAATTCAACCTCTAGAACTGCACTTCTGGGCATATTTCAAATGAGGGTGAGTGTAAGTCTTTGCCATTCCTTCAAAGAAATTCTCCATGTAGACCCAGATCCATCAGAGAACTGAGACACATTCTTTTAGATCCATGTAGTCTGACATAATTTGTGTCACTCCTCTTTTAGATACACCTTCTAGAGACAAATTCTGCAGGGAAGTATTTTTGATAGTTGTTTCATATAGGTTATTTCAGAATATAAAAATTATGCATATTCACTGTATAAGGTTTGAAAACTATAGAAAAATATTAGCAAGAAAATATTTTCTTCACTCCATTAACCCATCTACCCAGAAATAATTACTGCTTAGAGTTTATGAACTTTCTTTGCTTTGTTCTGCTTTTGTGATAGCGTCCATATAAAATTTTCTATACCCTGAGAATAAGGATTGTTTTATTTTTTCCATTAGAAGATTTTAAAATAATTTTGACTTGCTTTTTTTTTTCCTTGATTATTAGGATGAAATGAAGTAAATTAGAAGAGAAAATTAACTAGTAAATATTCTTTCTGCATATAGGTAATGTGCATATATAATAATATATTTATTATAAATACTCATATATGTACATATATACATGTAGTATACATAATATGTACATACACACATATATACACTCATATAAATATCACCATTGTATCTACTATCTCTCACTCTTTTCCTCACTCTCTCTTTTCTCTCTCTTCACACACTTCTTGTTATAGATGTATGGTCAGGGTCTCATGATGTGAAAAAGAAAGATGTTTTACTCTGAAAATGGACTGATGCAATCATTATCATAGCACACAGAGTTGTTCAGGTCTGTGGAGAAAATGACCTATAATGTTCAGAAGTGTAACATGAGAGATATTGAACAAGAATCCAGATGGTTTAAATGGATCAATGGCTGAGTGGCAGAGTAGTGTGTTACCTACCTAAGAGCAGTCAAAAGTAGTTGCATTTTCAGATTGGGATTATTCCTCCAATGTTGTACTTTAAATGTACTCCTTAGAAACTTGGCACAGAGATGTTGCTGTAAACAAGACCTATTCAAGGGTCATCCCATGAGGATTCCCCTGTAAGGGTGCCCTGAGAATCACTTCCATCCCACAGAAGCATTTTATCAGTACATCCACTCCCACATGCTTGAACAGTGTGCACAACCCAGATTTCAAAATAAGCAGAGTTAACATTCTTGACTCCTGGCCCAAATGTGGGTGCTTGTCATGAGCTCATGCCTTTCTTTAAGGGTTGGCATTTGTGGTGCTTATGTTATCACAGGCTAACTGGACCAGGAAAAAAAGATTGAGAGACATGTTCTAGAGACCATGCCTGGGACTCCAAGCCATAAAAATGCACACAATGTATTCCGAGTCGTTTTGGGGAGGGTTAGAAGTGTGGCAATAATTTTAGGGAAACGGGTTTAACTGAGTTCAGATCATGGTTCCAACGCTGTCTGTCTGAATAATGAAGGAAAGGTGGCCAACTGTTTCTTCCTCTGAGAAATGGAGATAATAGCATCTAACTCCTAGGGCTTTTAGGTTTTTATCTAAATAGCTAATGGGCATAAAATGTTTAGTAAATGCCAAACACCATAAAAATTCTGGACTTTCACAGGTACTATGAGGAGGAAAGAGACTGGGTTTTATTTACCTTTATTTCTCCAGAGCCCTGCACAACACCAGGTATGCCATAGGCATCTAATTAATGCTATTCTATTGAGCAAACGGGTTCAAGGCTGGAAGTAAGAGTTGGGTCTGCTACAGGCTACTGCCATTGATGGTTATGTGATTCTGAGTTTATCTAAGTTGTCTGTGTCTTAGTTTC
Source organism: Martes martes (assembly GCF_963455335.1). Lineage (NCBI taxonomy): Eukaryota > Metazoa > Chordata > Mammalia > Carnivora > Mustelidae > Martes > Martes martes. The sequence continues at coordinate 110,088,175 of NC_137888.1, forward strand.
TTCATGCATATTAAATGGAGGTGACGATACTACTTGTTCTGGTCCCCACATGGCATTTGGGAGGCTCTGATGAGAGACTCATTGGGAAAGTGTTTGATAAAATTTAAAGCACTACACACAGGCTTATTTTTAAGTCATTCTGTTTGCTGGGACATTTTCTAAGTAAATGATGTCTAAATTCCCTTTTAACTTTGAGTATAGCTGATTTTCAAAAATAAAAAATTACCAAGTGTTTACAAATGTCCTCAGCCCCTCTTTTGGGATCTGTGCTCCATAGACAAAGAGTATGTTTCAGGAAACTACACACCAGAAAAGCATCCAGTGGTTTAAGAAATAGGTATGCTTGGGTAGCTGAGTGGGTTAAGCAAAAACTCTTGATTCCGGCTCAGATCATGATCTTAGGGTCCTGAAATCAAGCCTCACAGCAGGCTCCATGCCAATCTTTCTCTCTCTCTTTCTCTGTCCATCCCCCACGGGCTCCACAGCCCATCCCCACCCCAGGTGCACATACACTATATCTCAAAAAAAAAAAAAAAAAAAAGGGTAGGAAGGAAGGAAGCTATAGCTTTTAGGATATACAAATTGGCCCTTGTTTTCTTGGCTCGCCTCCATAGCGCTTTCCTCCACAAATGATAGCTTTTATGACTTTCTGATGATCAGTAGTCGAACTGTAAGACAGAAATTTGGGAGTGAATGTGTGTCTGAGGTAGATGTTCAGCCACAGCTGACTCTCTTGGGCTCAAATCACACAAAAGTAAATAAGAATGCTACATTATATTCTCTCCTACCTACACACAGGTTTCATGAATTCTAGTAAACATATTCTTATCTTATCTGCATTAATAAGGCACCCAAAACCCCAACCAAAAGCCCAGGTGACAAATTGGTTATCAGTAACTCAGAGACACAACTATACCATAGTCATCCTTTTGTCTAGGAAGCTTAAGATTTAAAAAAAAGAAGAAGTAAATAAAAGAAAGAAAAGGAAAAGAAAAGAGATAAAGAAAGAAAAGAAAAGAAAAGAGAAAAGAAAAGAAAAAAGACAAGACAAGAAAAGAAAAAGTAGGAATCATTTTCAACTTCTGAAGGTTGAGTGCAGGGACTGAATCAAAGTGACCCACTTGCTACCCACAGCCCCCAGTTCCCTGATAGGTGCTCAGAGGAAGCCCTCAAGGAATATAAATATTGAATCTATGAATCAATTGTCATATCAATGAGTGCCATAGAGTCTTGAGAGAGAATTATACTGGAAGTCACTAAAAAGTCAGGCCCCATTACAACATCATCCACTTCATTTATTTGTAATAAGCAATTGAACAAATACATTGGATTTACAGACTAGAAACCAAAGGTCCATTTATTTGGAAGACTCAGTATAAGCCATTTTACTCCCTTATTATTTTTTTTTTTAGATTTTTATTTATTCATTTGACAGACAGAGATCACAAGTAGGCAGAGAGGCAGGCAGAGAGAGAGGAGGAAACAGGCCCCCCGCTGAGCAGAGAGCCCGATGCGGGGCTCTATCCCAGGACCCTGGGATCATGACCTGAGCTGAAGGCAGAGGCTTTAACCCACTGAGCCACCCAGGCGCCCCTACTCCCTTATTTTTTAAACAGATCTATTTTGTACCTAGAATGTGCTATGTATAACAAGTCTAAGCTATTATTGTGGATAAAAAGGATGACATATAAGTTGGCCTTACATTAGTTTCTTATGAGTTTACAGATAAATTCATGGCCCTTAAGCACAAGTGTAGAAGTTCATGTACTATTTTGTGAACAAATACTGTCCTTGATTCTCTCCTATTTTTCTTACCCTTGATATTTATAGTGGTTATTTATTTACTCATTTACCTGTTTCTAAAGTAAATTCTTTTTAATTATGGTAAAAAAAAATGCCTAACTCCGAATTTACCATCATAGCAATTTAAGTGTAGTTCTGTAGTGTTAGATATATTCACGTTGTTGTAAAATAAACCTCCTGAACTTCCTCATCTTGCAAAACTGAAAGTCTATACCCATTCAACAAGGCTCCCTATTTTATCTTATTTTTGGCTTCTGGTAATCTTGCATATGTATTCTTTAATATTATTATAAGTATATGTATTTTATAAGGTACCTCAAATCATTCTGGAACAAAGTGATTTCATATAGATAGATATTTTGATGGATCATATATAAATGTAGCCTGCAAGTTTACAATCAAAGAATCTTGGACTCTTAAATATATCACATATACAACCTTTTTTTTAAGATTTTATTTATTTATTTGACAGAGAAAGAGACAGCGAGAGAGGGAATACAAGCATGGGGAGTGGGAGAAAGAGAAGAAGGCTTCCCGCCAAGCAGGGGGCGGATGCGGGGCTCAATCCCAGGACCCTGGGATCATGACCTGAACCAAAGGCAGACACTTAACGACTGAGCCACCCAGGCATCCCTTACATATACAGCCTTAATATCACTTATGTGGCCTCAATCTAAAGCTTGATAAACACACTTGCTGTCACACATTCATGTTCCTACAAACACAAATATAAGGATAAACTCTATTGAATGCATCACCCATCTTAAATGGCCAGATAACATATGGTTCATTTATAATTGTATATGTTACATAATAGATAGGAGGGAGCCTGGATTTTGGTAAATACTAATGATATTGATTTCATTGCTTGTAATTTTACATGCTTGATGAAAAGAAGGAAAATTTCCATAGGTTAGTTTCTGGCTCTGTGCATTCCAGACTGTGTTTATCCACTACTATTCACCCATTTCCCATGGCAGTTATTATAAGGAATATCCATAAGACTCCTGGCCCCAGACTCAGGTGACACCAAGCCTAGTGAGTGTACACATGTGTAGAAGGTGTATTCTTGGAGGCCGTTCCTGCTACAGGATGTGTAGCAATAGCTGAATGCTACACAAAGATAATGACAAACCACATAAATGCATCTCCCAAAAAACACAAACTCAAAGAATCCCCTGTCTAACTTGCCCTCGGCTGGATCGTAAAAATCTCATTGCACCTCTACAACCACTCTGTGTGAAATGAGGTTTGATGAAGGAAAAATTGGAATAGAATGGTGCAAGTAACATTAGAAGATTATAGTTCAAATATTTCGCATTCATATATTTTATGGAAACACAATGGTGATATAAAAATATTGCTGAGTAATTCCCAAGATTGTGCAGGTGAGAGGGCTTGACATAACTATATTAGGCTTATAATAAATCTAATTTTGAGAGGAGCCTTGGGAAAAACCTTTTGGTGGGCTTGGAAAACTGAGCGATTCTTGAAATGATGTACTAAGATAACCACAGTGTCACCTTTGTGATGTTTCTACCCAAAGTACACTAAACTCTAATCATGAGGAAACATCAGCCAAACCTAAACCAAAGTATGTTCTACAAAATAATTGGCCTGCATTTTTCAAAAATATCTATGCCATGAGACATAAAGATATGTGTGAGCCAGGATTTTCTCTTGCTATAAAGAACATTATTGGGAAAACTGGAAAAATCTGAATAAGGTATATAGAGAAGATAAAATTGTATCAGTGTTGATCTCTATACTTTTCAGTTATTGAATTATGATTATGTAAGATGTTTCCTTATTTTAGAAATTGAACACCAAGACATTCAGAGTAAGGTGCATCATATCTGCGACCAACAAATGGTTCAGAGGAAAAAAAAAAATCTGGAAAGTGCCAAATAGGGACTTCCTGTATCTCCTTATTTATCTCTCACTCATGTGGGCATTAAGGAAAGGAGGGGTAGGAGAGAGGAGCAGCCCTCACACAGCTGTTCAGGGATGTCTGGAAAAGAAGCCCACCCACATTGCTTTTGGACACTGGGTGTGACTTGGAGGGTATCAGGTTTGTCTGTTAGGGAAACTGCCAACCTCCTCCCTCCCCATTTGGCTTCTGTGTTTCCTTGCATGCCCTCTGAATAGAGAGGTTTCCCTTTTCCCCGACAACCCGCTGAAGCATCTTCCTTCTCCGTAGATTCGGTGACATTAGCTTACTTATGCATTTTTTCCTATTCGATGAATTCCAGTGACCTGTAAAAGGTGGAGATCAAATCAGAGGAGGCACATTGCTAAGCTTGCAATGCATCTGGTTTTTCATTGATAGAAAAAAAAAATGTCCTTAATCCAGCCCACTTAAATTCTATGTCCATCTTTATTTAGCAAATATTAGATTTATAGAGCACAAAGGTGGAAGGGTTAGTAGAATCCTCCCTCAAGGCAGAACTTGGTTTCCATGAAAATAGAGATTGTGGGGATAATCCGAAGTCCTGTACTACACAGAGTGTTGTAAGACTAAAAATCACCCCACTCCTCAGTTCCTTCAACGTGACCAACATTTGATGAGTTTACTCTATTACCTTATATGCTAAAATGTTCTCTCCTGATTCCCATATTATAAAAGAGGCACCAGCCAGGATGACTTGAAGAGGACAGGACCTGAGGTTTAGTTACCCAAAAGAAAGACAATTTAGCTTCTCCAATCCCACAGCCACAGACAGCCAGAGCTCTAAGGAATGTGCGAGATCATCCACTTTAAGCCCCTCACGAGGCATCTGTTGTTTTCAATTGTCCTGTACCTATGCCCTTTCCTTGGTAATAGAAACTCTATTTTCTTTTGGAAACTCTCTTTGCCCCAGCCTTGGTGGGGCTGTGGATTAGTGTGTTCAGACTTTTCTGGGCCAAACATGGCACCTTCCTTCTAAGAATTTTAATCTTAAACTAAATGACTGAAGTTTAGAAAAACCTGTTGGGTCTGATTTATTCCTGCTGTGGTATAATGAAGTGACTCTATTCATTCCTATTACTTAGATCCCTGAAGCTATCCTGCTTCTGACCCTTTCCTGAACCTCATTTTTCAACTTTCTCTTCCACTCTGAATTTTCATGTTTTTTTAAAACATATTTTCATTTAGCCAGAGTGAGTTTCTATTGCTTATAACAAAATAATGTTCATTGATAAATCCTTCCTCTTAAAGATCAAGAATCTAAGACTCAAAGAACGCTGCTTGCCTAAGGTCAGGGAGTAAGTTGGCACCAGAGACCAGGTGAAATCCTGGTTAGCCAGTTTCTTTACATATCTGCTGTCTTCTCTAGAGATTTAGCAACCTTGGGGTAAAAACAACAACAACGAGCTATTCCACATTACAAAGGTACCCAGTAGGACATATTATTATTGAGTTCTTTAAAAGTCCATTGGACTTTTACTTCTGGCCATAATTGAGTATCAGAGAAAATAATTTATTCTTAATAACAAAAAGAAGGGGAAAGGAAAAGAATCCACATGTTCAACAGCTGTAAAAAAAGAAGCAGTTACTCATATGTAACAACATAGGTATATTTCAAAACCAGTGTGCCAAGTAAAAGAACCTAGACACAAAAGAATACAAACATACTATGTGTCTTTATTTATGTGATATTCTATATTTGCGCTGTCCAACGTGGCAGCCACTAGTCATATGTGACTATTTAAATTTAAGTTGATTAAAATTCAATAAAAATAAAAACAAAGATGTGTTTCCCCAAACACATTAGTCACATGTGACTAGTGGCTACCATGTCAGACAGTGCAAATATAGAATATTTCCTTCATCAGAGAAAATTCTATTGGATAATGCTGTTCTAGAAAATATGCAACTAGTATTTGGAAAAAATACTAATGTAAAATATTAGTATTTAGATCTAGAAAATAGGCAAAAATTCTAGAAAATATGCAACTAGTATTTGGCAAAAATACTAATACAAAAATAATAATGGCAAAAAGCAAGAGAGTGATTGTCCAGAGTCTGTGGTAAAAGAATTAACTTAAAAAGGGGCATAAGAAGATTTTTGGAGTAATGGAATACTCTATATTTTGGATGTGGTAGAAGTTATATGGTATATAATGTGTCAAAACTCCTCAAACCGAACACTTTGAATTAGTGAATTTCATTGTGTGTAAATTATACATCAGTAAATTTGATTCTAGAAGTCAAATATTTTACTAAAATTCTTTTTCAATCACTTGTAATACTTAGGATTAGATGATTTTTTTCAATGACATAAACATGTTATTCACCACTGATCTATATTTTGCTAGTCCCTGGAGACACAGAAACAAATCAACTAGCAAAGTCACTCTCATCCTGTTCGCAATCCAGTACAGAAGATGGGGCTTATGCAAAAATTGCCCACATGCACAAAGGAAGTAGCAGGTACCATTACACAATTACAGATATGAGTCAGGACATTAAAGGTAAGGGAGTTTCCTTTCACCTGGAGGGATGAGAAAGGCTTTCTGTCCTCTGAATGATCTGTGAGACATGGATATATACAGATGGGCTCTGAAAACATTCTGGAAGGGGCAACAAAATATGATCCAGGGCAGGAGAGCAACCAGGAAAGTATGTAACCAGTGGATGGGATGCATAAAGAAGGGCTGCAGTGAAATAATTCACATGTATATAATTCACATGTATTTTAAATACCAGAGTTTGGCACGGGGCACACTCTCAGTTGGTAGGAGCTGGGAAGGAGAACGTGTCCCTTTCTCTTCTGTTATGTCCAGAATTTCAGGTCATGAATGCTGCTGTTTCCCTAAATCCTTAACGTTCTCTTCCTTTTCACGCATACTTAAAGTCATCACAAACGACATCCTTCAGACTGGTAGGTCTTGGTCAGAAAGGCAATTGTCTTCTCCTAGGCTTCTGTGTATCTCATTGTATAGTCTTTGCCTAAGAGACTCGAGTTGCTGGAAAAGCATGTAACTTGTACACCAAAGAAATAACTTATGCATTTGTAACCTGAGACTCCAGGGGGGATGACTGATGTAATATTAATACAAGTGGCAATTATGTTAATTATAGTATAATTGTCACTTATTTTCCCAGGTTATTGATGGTTGTGTGATATTGGCGTGCTGTTGAATCTTAGAGAGTTTGCCTTTTTGCCCTTGGTCAAGGTAGCTCTCTGCATTTATTTTTGGGATGCAATAGGATCCATTATTTTTCATGATTATTTATGGAAAATTTTCTGCCATTTAATATCTATCCTTCTTAGCTAAGTAAATTCAGGACTTTTTTTTTTTTTTTACAACAACTATTGATGTCAAGGCATGCAATTTAAATGTTCTGTTCTATAAATTAGGCTATAAACCTTTTGCAATTAAAAACATGCTAGAAATGCTTGCAAATTGATAACTTATTTGGGGATCTAGAGCCTCTCCTGGTTATTTAAAATATGTAGACAAGTTCTACTTCCTAGAAGTAAATAGATATCAGGCCTGAAAAGAGCACCAAGTCTTGCTATTCCAAATGTGATGCAAGGACTAGCAGCATCAGTGTCACGTGGGAGCTTCTGAGGAATACAGAGTCTCAGGCCTTGCCACAGACCTACTGAACCAGAAGATGTGTTAACAAGATTTCTAGGTGACTCACAGATGCATTAACATTTGAGAAGCACTGCACTACCAGATCATTATTTCACCTCTCATTTTATAAATGGGAAAAAACAAGGCCCTGTGTGATGGAAGAACTGGGCCATGGTGAAAGGAAATTATTTTCAATATATGAATTTTGTATATTCCGGTCACCTGTATTCCAGTAGCAGTAGTAAAGCCAAACACTGTAACTCCAATTAACAAATCTATAATTAATTAGTAAAATGATCTTCCCTTCAAGTTTTGCATTTTGTAGAACAAGCTGTTTGATTTGGCTGGGGCTCAGGCCAGCATGTTTGTGAATTTCACAATTCACAGATGTTAGACACTCTCAGGCTAAGTAAGGGAAGAGAATGTCAAGTTTTAAATAGCTTCTCCCTTCTATCCTGGCTGAAGCAACAAATGAAATATTTTATGAAACACATTTTGAAAACCGGAATTTCTTTTAAGGAAATGTAAAATTTCTGCGAAAAGGATTTTCAATTATCTCACAATTTTGGCTACTGTTGATGTTACCCATTTACAGGTGACCTGTGATTAGCGGGTGAGTGGAGGATGTGAACTTGCCATGTTAGTGACGCTTAGGCACACAAACTTTTTTTTTTTTTTTCTGCTGGAGTCTATTTTAATTTAGCTTCTGAATCATATTTCATTCAATTTCCAAATCCACAAAACCAGGATAGGTTTACAGCCTCTGTTCAGAAAGGAAGTAAATGATTCTGTATGTAGACTTTTCTGATATTATACTCATTTTTGGATATATGAAGAATTTAATGATTTTACTCTAAAGTAGGTCGAGTCAAAGCAAAACCAAAACCAGCAAAAACAATAAACATAATAAGAAAGTAAGGCAGAGTGAAAGAGATTGAAGTAAACCAGAATGTTTTCAGTAACAGGCAATTTAAAATAATTTTGTAAGCTTCAAAATAGTCTGAAATAATTAACTATTATCATTTTAAGAAAATCTTGTGTGTGTGTGTTTGAGGTAGGATATTTGAAAGTGAAACACACAGCTCGATAAGGGTTATTTTCTTTTATTCGGGGAAGGAAAAACTTCTAAGGGATGTGAATGGATACAAGTTTCTCTTAGTTGAGACGAAGAGTGAGTTCTAGGTTAAATATAATCAAGGAATTTCCCTGTCTTTGCTATTTGAGATTGTGACCACAACAGGCGGTTGGCTGAAAGGGAGAAAGGGGGGGGGGTGGTGGCGGGGAGGTGGAGATGAAAAAAAAAAAAAAAAAAACCCTCCTCCAGAAGCAGTTATAGAAGTCCTCAAATCAAATCAGTGTGCAGATACATGGAAACGTTAATTAGCTGGGGCAGGATGGACACTCATCAGCTCAGTTCTGTTATAAAAGTCCCGGCTGCTGAAATTAAACTCTGATGCCATTCACGCCAGCATCCAATCACCAGAGAGATCAGAAGTTCAGAGATGCCTCCAAGTTGCCAACAAGTGTGACCACTATACCTCCAGGACTCTGAAGCCGTGGTAGAGGGGAAAGAACAATTTGAGAGAGGATGCCCAGCTGGTAAGAATCAACTGTTTCTGATGTTTGAGTCACTTGACGAATCTCATTGGCTAAAATCAACAAACGCTCCGCCTCTTTGCAAATGTGTACGAAGGGGGAAGTGTCTAAACTTCTATGTCTGATAGCATTTGACCCTATTGCTTTTAGCCTCCTGGCTTTATTATCTATATATACACAGGTACATGTGTATATGTTCTCTAACTGTTCTCCACTTGTTGATTATCAAAGAGAGTTGAAGGAAATGAATTGTGAAACTTCTCGGTGTGCTACCCTACAGTACTGTCCCGACCCATACATCCAGCGGTGAGTTGAAATGTGACGTAACTTCTATCAAAACTTAATTGGAGTGCCTTGTGTATTATGAGTGTTTCTGCTGTCTACAAAGAGCAACCCCTCCTTGTTTAGGAGCACAGCGATATTATTTTGGACTTGCTGTGAACTTAAAGTGGTCTGTGGGCATCTTTTCTAATTTTCTTTTTAGCTCATGTCTGGATCTACAAAGTTACAAAGACAATCTTCCTATGATTTCTTGAAAAAAATTATCACACCATTTGCAGATGTTGAAAATCTGTTATTTGCTTTGCTCAGTGCTCACCCACCCAAGAAGAAGAAACTTCATTGGTCAGGGATATAATAATCAATGGACTATCTTCAAGTGAAAATAAACACAGAATGATTTTGATTTATACATTAAAAATAGATGAAATAGCCATTGTTATGCCAACAGATTGTGGCTTGTCATTTTGGCTCTAAGAAATATTTTCTTCTTGATTTGTTTCATAACAAACATCATCTTTTGACAAATCTGACTTTTAAAATTTATGATTGTACGGAATTTTATTTATATTTATAGGAAGGAACATTTGCCTAACACTAAGAGAGAATATTAGTGAGTGTGCACGATGTGTGTGTATGTGTTTCAAATTAGAGTTTGCTATTTTTAAACTGGTAAATGAAATCTGAACAGTGTTTTTCCAGTCATAAAGTTATGGGAGATATTTAAGTCGTATGTAGCAGTGTGATGTTGTTAATTTAACAGCATGATATTTGATGTTGGAATTTCATACTTTATTTTATAAGACTAATGAGAGAGGTCCTCTGAGTGTTGAAAATGGTGGGGTTCCAAAGGGGTTAACTTGTCATTCACCACCAAGGCTTATTGGAAGCTCATACCAGAAGTGGAGTGGGCTCTCCGGGCAGGGCTCAGTTACTGTCACATTGCCTAGGCAATTACAGAAGATGTGTGATCTTTTTTCACTAATATGACTTGTCACCATGTAGGACGCTCATGTGGACAATGTAGACTTTGCTCCTCTTCCTGTGAGGTTTCTGGTGAACTGTCTGAAAAAGCAGAAGCAGAAATGTAAGGCAGAAAGGTAAATGGTGAAGAAAGAAAAGAGAGGGAGAAAAAAAGAAAAAAAAAAAGAGAGAGAGAGAGCAAATTGTGGTCTTCTAGGTTGAAATGAGAAATGTGAATGGTGGTCTGGTTTTTGCCTTGCTATCTGCCACAAATCACAATGTTAGCAAAAATGAGGGACTCTGGAGTTTATGTTCTTGGATAACTTATTAATTAGATTTCAATAGAGTTGGGGATTGGGTCAATAAAGAGAAAAACACCTACTATTTTCTAGTTCCCAAATTGTTTTCCAGACTCAGAATTTTCTGTTCTACTCAAAATCTTTTGAACTGGTATTCTAAGAGCATAGGTTTGATGAAATATTAGCTGTATCATGCTTCCCTTGAGGACATCTTTTTTAACGTAGGTACTTGGATCTACCTCAGCTCTGGAGGAAACTTTCTTCTATTGACTAGCAACCCACACGTCAACTCTGTACACCCCTGTCTACAGGCATTACCCGTGATTGATGAGAGAAGCCTGGGAATATAAATAAATGAGAAAATTGCTTCTGATATTGTCCCAACAACCTGTTAGTTCATCGAACAAAAATCGCCTGCTTTTGACATATTGTAAAATCCAAAGCACTAATAGTACATTAAAGTGGTTTAATAAATTGTGTTCAGCAAGGTAGTGTACTCTTCATTTGTAATGAAAACAACTTGCAAATAAAGAGCAGACAAATGCTTGTTGCTGGGCATCTATTCTGTGCAAGGCACTGGATATAGCCAAATGAGTAAGATGTGGCCATAATATTTATTTATTTGACTCTACGGTACTTATATACTTAATAACGTATATTTCCCTCAAACATTTTAACTGTTTTGCCACATATTTTAAAGACTGAATTATTACTGTTTTCCTGTCCACACTACTTAGTGAAAAAGTGAGTAAGTGGATTAACACTGCAAAGTATCTACGATACCATGCATTGTCAATGTAAGAATAAGTAATATTCTCGGGGCGCCTGGGTGGCTCAGTGGGTTAAGGCCTCTGCCTTCGGCTCAGGTCATGATCTCTCTGCTCCGTGGAGAGCCTGCTTTCTCCTCTCTCTCTGCCTGCCTCTCTGCCTACTTGTGATCTCTGTCTGTCAAATAAATAAATAAATAATCTTAAAAAAAAAAAAAGAATAGGTAATATTCTCTTTAATGCCTAGTGAGTGAATGGGTTTAAGTTGCTTTTTCTTAGCAGACAAACCTTGTAGTTCTCAGTTTACAAAATCTATTTTAAGGAAGACCAAATTTAATCATTCCACAATCGTAGTCATCTACATAGTTAAATTTGTCTTTTTTCCTGACCTTGTCTTTAGAAAGAAGTCATGAAAGGGAATTTTCAAAAAAAGAAAGAATAGGATATCTTGTTATTTTTAACTCCAAGCTTCCTTAATGCATGGTTTCCTTTTATCACAGAATAGAATAAATGAGAGATGCTATTATCATTCATTACTGAATATTAATGCCATTCCCAAAAAGCCACTTTCAAAGTTCTATGATAATCATTCTCTCAGTTAAAATTGAGATTTCACCCTCTGGATTTTTTTTTTTCCTTTGCACCTAAACACATTGACATACTATACATTTATTTGTGTTCCAGGGTTTATGCTAATTTACTTTAGTCTTTGCAAAAACTTTTCTGACAATCAAAAGAGCATGAAAACCATAGAGCTAAGATTTCCTCTTTGACGATTTGGACCATTACAAAGAGGAAGAAAAGGTGAGGGGAAATCACAAGTCTTGTCATTTTATTGCTAACTTAATTTTAGCAGAAATATCAAAGCTTAGATGAAATTATGGCAGATCAATAAAGAAGAGTGTATGGGTAGATTATCATTTCCTTAAAAATGAAAGCTATAAACAATGAGTTCTGTTCATTTTTTATTAGGTGATAACTCAAAATGAATCTAAAATGTAGCACTTTATAATCTAAATCCCTGTTAGTTTATTGTTGGGTAATAATTTGGGGCCTTCTTTCACTCTTTAGTTTTTCGAACTGCCATCTAGTTTTTAAAATAGATTTTAAAACTGTGTAATTCTAAAATATTAAATCCTTTCAAAATATAACTGAAAATAAAGCAGTTAAAGTGATAAAAATGAATCAAGATCAAATTTTGAGATAATATGATCGCTGAGGGCTAAAAATAAGAGAAAACGCAACATATTATCATTTGAGTCACTTGCAAGATGATTTTGTAAATTTTTTTTGCCCGTCACCCTCTATTCAAAAGAGTTCGAACTACTAACGTGGTATGTGAATGAGTAAGAAGCATTTCCTGTGTAAATTGCTATTGATTGTGAATTTTATGCTTTACCAGTTAAAAGGTCAACTTCATTAAGTGTACTTTCTAAATATATCCCAAAAGGAAGTGTGGTGACAGAGAACTTCTAGTGGAACATCGTTTCGTTTACGAGAGAATATCACAGAAGGGCAGATGTACTTCTGTGTTGGGTGTCAGCCCCCAGCCTCTCCACTTGCATCCTCCGTTCTTCTCCTTCTCATTCTGTACCTCTGGAAGCTGACTTCGAAAGACTGCCCTAACTCTTTTCTCCTCTGCTTTCCTCTGGGGTTAGAAGCACCTGAGGAGACGCGATGAGCACTGGGTGTTAAACGCAACTGATGAATCATTGAATGTTATATCAAATAATAATGATGTACTGCGTGTTGGTTAATTGAATTTAAATTTAAAAAAAAAAAAGTGCCTAAGGAGGGAAGTTAGGGTATATGTTTCCCTGGCCACTTCCCTGTTGGGTTTTCTACTAAAGGCTGCAGGACCTGTCAGATACCCTTGCCACAGGTCCAGATGCCTACGCTCCTTTTCTTTCAAGTGTAGAAGTGATCAGTATTCCAAGTCATTACTAACTCCAAAACCCCATATCCTATCCCTTATGCCTTGGCAAACAGTCCTTTTACTAAACTCTCTACAGGCAGTCTTTTTTTCAAGTACTCTTATTCCTGTCAGGATCATGGCCAAGTTCAAAAATAAAAAATATACCCATGGTATTGCCTATGCACATACAATGTCTTTCAAAATTGATATAACATGTAATGATACAACTTCTGCTATGACATAAAGGGTGTATCCACTTACTGCAATGAGCAAACCAGCTTTTAGTGAGGCTAATCCATTCATTTTGGCAATCTCCATAATCACTGTTTCTCTATCTATAACAAGCCAACATGCTACAGTCTATGTATTTTGTTTCTATCAGTACCTGAATTGAAGCAAGGCAGAAGGCAGGAAGAATTGGTTCATAAAGAAATATGAAGGGATAATTTATCAACAGGGACTAATATATCCATCAGTTGTAGTGAAGAAAAAAAAAACTGCTTCAAACCCTTACAACTTTCACAAGAATAAATTCTAAAAGCCCTTTATGATCATTTATGGTTAGCCCAAAGTATGATGTATTATAATTCTAGATGTTACCCCTGGGCTGTAAGTGAGTTTAAATGGCAGGGAGGCAGGGAAGTGTGTACACTGAATATACATAGAACTTGTCAAAAGATCTGAATAATAGGCTTAACTCCACCACTAACTGATTATATGACCTCATGAAATCATTTAAACTATTTAAATAGAAGTTTCCTCATGAAGTATTTAGGGATTAGAACCTCTGATCTACTCTTCACGGTTAGGATGTGAAGCCTTATATAGGACCCCAGCCCAACTCTGAAATGTGTTATCCTTGTGTAATTCCTCAGTTTTACCAATGTGAATGTAGTACACCAGCGCACTGGGGATTCCTTTCCAGCAATAATCGTGTCCTCATGTGGGCATACTTTCATTCCCTTTTGCTTGATATCATCTTAAAATTAAGAACAATTATGAGACTGGGGCACCTGGGTGGCTCGGTGGGTTAAAGCCTCTGCCTTCAGCTCAGGTCATGGTCCCAGGGTCCTGGGATCAAGCCCCGCATTGGGCTCTCTGCTTGGCAGGGAGCCTGCTTCCTCCTCTCTCTCTGCCTGCCTCTCTGCCTACTTGCGATCTTTGTCTGTCAAATTAAAAAAAAAAAAATTAAAAAAAAAAAGAACGATTATGGGACTTGGTATGTCTTGGCTTGTCTCCGTGTTTATACTTCACAACTGAGGTTGAGAAATCTGAATCCCAGAAGGGTTAAGTGATTTTCTCCAAATCACAGAACAAAATAGTAGCAGAAGCAGATCTAGAATTTAAGACTTGTGATCCAGTTCGAAGTTATTTCTACAATAGAGCATATCATTTTACTAGAACTGTATAAAACTTTACCGTTAACGAAGTATTTCCCAAGGCGGCATGTATATGACCCACCTGGGAGGTGGGCAGGTGTGGTAGGTGGCCTGTAAAGATGACCAGGTCCTAATCTCCAGAACCTGTGGATATGTTCTATTACACAGCAATGGGGAGTGAAGGTTTCAGATGGAATTAAGACTGCTATTCAGCTGATCAATAAAATAGGTGGATTATTTTGGACTAACCATGTGGGCTCAATGTAATCGTGAAAGTCCTTAAAAGTGGAAGTTGGAGGGAGAAAAAGAGCCAGTGATGTGAAGTGAGAAAGGACTCAACAGATCTTGAAGTTGGAAGGGGGTCATGAGGCAAGCCAGGCTGGCAGCTCCAGATCCTGGAAAAGGTGAAATAACAGATTTTCCTCAATAGCCTGCAGATGGAATACAGCCCTGCCAACACCTTGATTTCAGTCCAGTGAGACCTGCATCAGGCTTCTGACCTACAGAACTCTAAGATGATGCATTTCTATTGGCTTAAGCCACAAGCTTGGGGGAACTTGTTAGAGCAGCCGCAGGAAACTAATTTACCAGGTAAAGGATTTTATCCTCAAATTGTAGACATGAACACTAAAACTATGTTTTGTTTTGATTTAACTAAAGGACTCAAGGAACTTATTTTATGTATTTATTTATTATTTTTTGGTGCCAAGAGGGTACAGTAGGAGATGTAAGATACAAAACTAGACTCAAGGAATCCAAAGTAGAATTGCATATGTAGAAATCATACAAGGAGATATGAGGAAGGCTAGGGAGACGCATGCTTGCTGAGGACTGCAAAGTCAAAGCGTCCACCCAGGAGGCACCAAGTTAGAAGGGTGACTTTTATTAGTGGCACCTATTAACATTCCTCAACATGCTTTACATGGAGGTATATTTCTTTCTCTCTCTCTCTCCTTTATTTTTTTTTAATATTTCATTTATTTATTTATTTGACAGAGAGAGGGAGAGGAAGAACAAGCAGGGGACACAGCCCAGGGAGGGAGAGAAGCAGGCTTTCTGCTGTGCAGGGACCCCAATGCGAGGCTCAGTCCTAGAACCCCAGGATCATGACCTGAGCTGAAGGCAGATGCTTAACCAACCGAGCCACCCAGGTGCCCTGGAGATATACTTCCATTCAAATCGTAGATGGTAACTGATGCCCAAAATTGTAATTCCCAACTTCAGGTTCAGGAAACCACAGTAACCTACATTTTCACTTCTGATGTTGTCAGGAATTCTGAGAGATGTTATATCCACAGCCTGAGACTATGATTTGTGTAAATCTAAGTGGAGCCTTGGGATTGCAGTGTAAACAAAAGCAAACCGTTTTGATTCATGGAGTTCTCAGGCCACTATTGAAAAAACAGCCCTAGGCTTTTCAACGTTGTAAATTAATTTTAGGTTAACAATTACATTGATACCTTTCTCTGGGAAATGGAGGGTGAGGGGGAGGAATGCAAAACTAGCTTTTTTTTTTTTTTTTTTTTTTTAAATCAAGCACCACAGAGGATTCCTTTGTTTGCAGTCAATTTTGCGACCACTACAGTAAGACAAACTTGGACCCAGGGTCCCCACAGAAGCTTTTAAAAAGGTGCATGGAGCACTGGGTGTGATGCATAAACGATGCTTGGAACACTGAAAAAATAAAGTTTAAATTAAAAAATAAGATAAATTTAATGGGGTGCCTGGGTGGCTCAGTGGGTTAAAGCCGCTGCCTTCAGCTCGGGTCATGTTCCCAGCATCCTGGGATCGAGCCCCGCATCGGGCTTTCTGCTCAGCAGGGAGTCTGCTTCCCCCTCTCTCTCGACCTGCCTCTCTGCCTACTTGTGATCTGTCTGTCAAATAAATTAATAAATAAATCTTTAAAAAAATAAAAATAAAAAACAAGATAAATTTAAAAAAGAGAAGCTTATAAAAAGGTATCCAATGATATGATATGAACAACAGACACATGTCTTCCTAAAGGGAAACTTCATGTTCTCACTTTACTTAAGAGCCAAATGGGTTGTGAGATTAACGTGGCAATTTTCAATCTGTTTCAAGTCAAGAGAGCCAAGTTTCTGATTAGCTGTTTTGCAGCTCAAATTTGTCCTAACAGAGTTCCTATCTCCTTTAAGTAACTCACCAGGAACAGTCCTCAAGCAACAAGTGATGGATGGATAAAGCACTATAATTATGATCAAAGTCCAAAGACTTCAGTCTATGTAATTACGCACTTCCCAACCTCTGAAAGTCACTTTGTTCCATTTAAAATAGGATGAGAAATGGACATGAGGTGATGTGTACTTATTGGTTAGTCAGGGTTTTGGAAATGACAGTTATTAACATGTCGGTTTTACCTTAAGCCATAATATTTAGGGGATAATTTAAATGAAGAAAATTAATTGTCACTCTGTCCTTATTGTTTGTCTTCTATTCTCCCTTTGTATCTTGAGACTTTGTTATGAATTAGCCTCTAAGTTCAAAAATCATTACAGGAAAAGAAAAATGTAAGGCTCAAAATCCCCTTGCCACTTTCAAATTTCCAGTACCTTTTTCTCTTTTTCAAATGAGCAAGCTTAATTTGTCAGGTTGAACAGAAAACACCCTTTCTCACTTTCCATAAACTTGGTTAGCTCTCTTATAATTGAGGGGAAAACCAGAATCACAATAATGTTAAAACTGATAAAGCAATTTGACTCAAGAAGTACAAAATTGGATGCTGGTGTGGTAATCTAACCAACCACGTGGTTACCTAGGGTGAATTTTTAATGTAAGCTTTTTTTACAAATGGTGGTGTAGATTGAAATAAATAATAGAAAACACACAAATTCATGAGAAGAGTAACACTGCAACAGACTTTTCCTTGTAAGTTAAATATGTTATATCTTAAGGTTATTGACTGCATTTAACCGGCTTACTGTATCATATTCTGACATTTCAACAAAGTGGTCAATTTTTAGAGCTTCCTTAAAAATTCCAAGCTTTGTGGGGGTGCCTGGGTGATGCAGTCAGTTAAGTACCAGACTCTTGATTTTGGCTCAGGTCGTGATCTCAGGGTGTGAGATTGAGCCCTGCATTGTGCTCTGTGCTGGGCATGGAGTCTGCTTATAATTCTCTCTCTCCCCTTACAATTCTGCCTCTCCCCTCCTCCCTCTTAAACTAAGTAAAGCTTGGTATTTTTTTTTTTTTCTTTTCTTTTTCTTTTTTTTTTTTTTTACCTGAAATTCATCATTAGTTTTTCTTCTTTATTTTTTTCTTGATCAACCAAACTTCCATTTTTATGCTTGAATTTAATAATGTCATTTATTTCTTAACTACATAAATAAAATAAATAAATTTCTAAAGCTTTCATTGAGAAAAAGATCTTCCAACTTTTCCATTATATTGCAACCTCCTCCAAATAGAAAGTGCTAGTAAGAGGTGTTTCTGTTTTATTTTTCTTTTTCACACTTTTGTTATCTCAGGGAATGAACAAAAACTTTCTGCTAGACAGGGCTTTCAAACTAAATTATGAGCAATCTAAACCCTTCCAGCTAAAATGAATTTTTTCAGCATCTTAATTGATACTCTCTGATGTGATAAATCTTTGCACCTGTGTCAGCGACTTTTTTTTTTTTTTTAAGTATCCTGTAGAGGCTGATGTGGATCTAATTAAGATTTCGTCACTAAAACTTGGCATATTAATAAATGCCTTATCTTCAAGTTAGTGCTACTGCATGTAGGCCATCCTAGGTGTTAGGTGCCCATTGACATGCTTGCTGCAGAATCTCATGTAGAATCAAGTCTTTTCACTGAGCACAAGCCTTCAGTGTTGTCCTCCCTGTGAATTCATGAGCAGCCCTTTATCTGGCACTCCAGGTACTACCTTATCTACATACATACAATGTATATACAATTTTTTAAAGATTTTATTTACTTATTTAACACAGAGAGAGTGAGAGCATAAGCAGGGAGATAGAGGGAGAAGCAGGCTTCCTGCTGAGCACGGAGCTGGATGTGGGACTAGGTCCCAGGTCCCTCGGTTCACAACCTGAGCCAAAGGCAGACATTTAACCAGCTGAGCCACCCAAGAGCCCCAACAATTTTATCCCTAATAATTCAGTCCTTCAGAACCGTGAAGTAGAAAGCTATTCTTTTTCCTCTCTCTACTTTTCTTCTTCCTTTCTTTTTTCTTTCAGAGAAGCTCTGTATTTCTTTGCTTCTTGGGAAGACAGAATATATATGAAAAAGCTAAAAATACCACAAAACACTTTTTTTAAAGCAGTCCAAACTTCTCTCTGCAAAAGTGAAATTGGGGTATTTTTTTCAACAAAACAACAGGAAATTATGACAGTAACATATCCAAAATAAAAACACAAAAAACATACAATTTGGAGTTTTATAAGAATTTTTTTTTAATATCTACTTTATCTGAGTTGTTGGGCATGTTTCTAAAGGAGTTTTGTAAATAAGCTAATATTAAAATAAGTTGATAAATACTGCTGGTTAGGGTGACTGGGAATAGAAAGAAAGGATAATGCTTTAAATAGTTCAACACTGTAAACTACAGAACTATTCAATAATGTTCAGTAAATATTTAATAAATCTTAGATTTTGGATATATGATAAGAAATTTAAAAATTCAGAGGTTTTTAGTACTGTTTTTACTGTAGCAAAACTTGTTCTAGAATCATCAAATTAAGTGTGAGTTAAAGAAAGATCGCTGAAGCTCAGGAGGAAACATAAATATTAGAACACTTCAGGTATTCTCAGATGAAACATTAGGAAAAAGACACTTGTGATTTCGTACTAATGATATCAAAAATTATTTATTAGCCCAATAACATGTTCCCAACAATAATGGAAGCCAACAAGGGAAAAAATCTAGTAAAACAGTTGTTTTTTGGTCCATAATTTTTTATACATGGAAGTTAAAATAAAATAATCAATGTTTTATTCATTATATAAATTATATAATATTTGTCATGTATTTTTGCTCTTAACAAAAGTACTTACCATACTTAAGTAACTGCATAAGGAGCTCATTATCAATTCAATTTAATGTATTTATTTCCTTTATTGAACATTTAGGTTAATTATAATTTTTATTAAAAATTTTTTTAGGGGCGCCTGGGTAGCTCAGTGAGTTAAGCCTCTGCCTTTGGCTCAGGTCATGATTTCAGGGTCCTGGGATCGAGCCCCGCATCGGGCTCTCTGTTCGGCAGGGAGCCTGCTTCCTCCTCTCTCTCTCTGCCTGCCTCTCTACCTACTTGTGATCTCTCTCTGTCAAATAAACAAATAAATTCTTAAAAAAAAAATTTTTTTTAAGATTTATTTATTTATTTTAGAGAGAGTGAGCGAGAAAGAGAATGCATGAGCATAGGGGGGAGTGACAGAAGGAGAGGGAGAGAGAATTTTTGCTGAACATGGGGCCCTACTCAGAGTTCTATCCCATGACTGTGAAACCACTACCCAAGCCAAAACCAAGAGTCAGATGCTCAACCAACTGTGACACCCAGGCACTGCTATAATTTTTTTTTTTTTTGCACATATGTGCTGATTTATTGACAAAGACTGCAAACATATTTCAGTTTATGGAAGGGAAGATGATGTATTTTTCTATTTTATTGTCTTATGAGGTTTCTTTTTTTTTAAAATTTTTTAATTTATTTTCAGTGTAACAGTATTCATTGTTTTTTCACCACACCCAGTGCTCCATGCAATCTGTGCCCTCCCTAATACCCACCACCTGGTTCCCCCAACCTCCCAACCCCCGCCCCTTCAAAATCCTCAGGTTGTTTTTCAGAGTCCATAGTCTCTCATGGTTCACCTCCCCTTCCAATTTCCCTCAACTCCCTTCTCCTCTCCATCTACCCTTGTCCTCTATATTATTTGTTATGCTCCACAAATAAGTGAAACCATATGATACTTGACTCTCTCTGCTTCACTTATTTCACTCAGCATAATCTCTTCCAGTCCTGTCCATGTTGCTACAAAAGTTGGGTATTCGTCCTTTCTGTTGGAGGCATAATACTCCGTAGTGTATATGGACCACATCTTCCTTATCCATTCATCCGTTGAAGGGCATCTTGGTTCTTTCCACAGTTTGGCGACCGTAGCCATTGCTGCTATAAACATTGGGGTACAGATGGCCCTTCTTTTCACTACATCTGTATCTTTGGGGTAAATACCCAGTAGTGCAATTGCAGGGTCATAGGGAAGCTCTATTTTTAACTTCTTGAGGAATCTCCACACTGTTCTCCAAAGTGGCTGCACCAGTTTGCATTCCCACCAAAAGTGTAAGAGGGTTCCCCTTTCTCCACATCCTCTCCAACACATGTTGTTTCCTGTCTTGCTAATTTTGGCCATTAAAATATTATATAATCACCTTTCTTTTGAGTTATTTCCTTGGGATAGTTCCACTGAACAAATATTTAAGGAAAACAAACTAATACATGTTCAATCCATACAAAGTGCCATGTAATTTACCTGCATTATTTCATAAAATATATATATATATATATTTCTTTTTTTGTTAAGATTTTATTTTATTTATTTGACAGACAGAGATCACAAGTAAGCAGAGAGGCAGGCAGAGTGTGGGTGGGGAAAGCAGGCTCCCTGCTGAACAGAAAGCCAGATGCGGGGCTCCATCCCAGGACCCCGGGACCATGACCTGAGCCAAAGGCAGAGGCCCTAACCCACTGAGCCACCCAGACACCCCCATATAATATATTTTTTAAGGTAAGTTTGCAGACAAGGGAAAAGAATGCCCAGAGAGAGAACTAATTTGATCAATGTGACTTATTTAGTAAGTGGAAGGACCTCTTTGTATTTTCATTCTCATCTGAGTCAGAATTTGAAACCAGGACTATCTGATCAGAAGACTTCATTTCTTCTTCCACAATATGCTGCCATCGAAGAAGTGAGAGTGTTGACACATAAAAGGCAATATACTTTTTCAAGTTTCTGGAAAACATTGCTATTTAAAAGGACAAGTCAACATGTTTTGCCAGAGTCCCAGCTTTGGCTGTCACTATTTTTAAATTTTTCTAACTCGATGGATATAAAATGATGTAGTTTTAATGAACACTTATTTACTAAGTAGAGCAACAACAGAAACCACAATTACAAATTTTTGAAGATCTCAACTTTTGATTCTGTGGTTTTTGAAAATGAGCATGAGACATAAGGCAGCTGAATATCTAATACTTATTAAATTATTACTATGTGCCAGAAACTATTCTAAGCACTTTGGATACTTAATTTTACACATTTAGTTCTCAAACCACCTTAAGATTTGCTAGTATTAACCGCTAACCGAGTAGGTAGTATAATGTTTAAAAGACCAGCCTTGGGGCGCCTGGGTGGCTCAGTGGGTTAATGCCTCTGCTTTCGGCTCAGGTCATGGTCCCGGGGTCCTGGGATCGAGCCCCGCATCGGGCTCTCTGCTCAGCAGGGAGCCTGCTTCCTCCTCTCTCTCTGTCTGCCTCTCTGCCTACTTGTGATCTCTGTCTGTCAAATAAACAAATAAAATCTTTAAAAAAAAAAAAAAAAAAAAAAAAGACCAGCCTTTGGGGTTGTGTGCCTTGGTGCAGATTCTCTCTCTGCCAACTGTTAGGTCTCCTAACTTAATCTCTGTGCCTGTTTCCTTCTGCAGAGTAGCCTCTACATGACCGAGGTTGCTTTGAGAATTAAATGAGTTAATTGTGTCAGTGGCTTAAGATAACATCTTGCCTGTAATAACCACTCTGTAGGTCATAGACATTATTATTTCAGATTCTGTAGATGAAGAAATTGAGGCACAGAGTAACTTGTCCAAGTTAAAAACAGCTAGACACTGGTGGAGGTGACTTAGGTCCTGATTTCTACAGCTTTCTTTCTTTCTTTCTTTTTTTGATGGTCAGTGTCTTAGTTAACACTCAGTCAATTCTATGAAGGACTGGTTTTTTTTTGTTTGTTTGTTTGTTTTGAAGGACTGGTTTTTGTCATAAGTTTTGTCTTTTTTATGCTTAGGGACCATAAAACTAATCATTTAATATTCAAGAAAAACAGTCTCAATCTAAAGAGGGCAAACGTTACCAAGTATCTCTTGTATGATAAATATAATCCTAGAATGCCTAATTTGAGAACAAATTCTTTTACCAATGTATGGTACATAAGTGAATGTCTGAGTGAATGAAACTTTTGCTTACCACAAATGTGTTATGTTCCTTTCTGATATACCATCGAATTTTATTTTTATTTTATGGTATTTGCTTAAATGACTAAGCTCTTAGTTATTTCTGACTACCTTGAGTCCTCTACATAGTAGGTATTTAATAATGTAACCCCGTTGAAGTGTTTTTGCTCTATATGTGTATACACATATGTGTGAATATACGCTCTATATGTGTATATGTGCCTTCCCCCTCACTGCTCATCTGCCTTTCCCTCCCTTGATACACGGTTTTAGACCAAGTGAAGGACCAAATAGAAGAGGTAGGCAGGTGGGAATGCAACTTACTTTACCAACAACTTTCTCCTTATAACAGAAATAAATCTTGGTGAAAAAGTTGAAAAAGTGAGAAAAGCAAGTGAATCAGGTTTGAGAGTAGAGACGATTGCTGGCCACACCCATAATTTACTCCCTGACAAAACGGTTTTGGTCTCATGTCAAACCATGTGAGAGCGTGTGTAGGGCAGACGCTCCTGGAACCCAGAGGCAGCTTGGGTCTGAAACAGGCTTCTCTAGTCACAAGGGAGTGCCATGATTTTCATTACTCAAGAATTCTGTTCGGTCTCCACCAAGGGGAACCCTGAAATGAAAGTGTCAGGCTGGGGAACTAATGCTGCCCTTGGCAGCAGGAGTGTACAGATCCTTTTCATTGAACAGAGACAGACTATAAATAAGAGCATTTGTCTGGTACTTTGTCACTTCCTAGAACACCAGAAGTCCTAGCAAACAGAAACAAATGTCCCACCTCATCTTGCAGGTGATAGTTTTTAATACCCAAAGAGGAGAGTCTCTATAAACAGCAGTCTAAATGCTGATGTGGTTCTTCAGTTTTTAGATTGAATGCTAAAAATGGCTATTCTGTTATTGTGGACCTTTTCTTAATTAGTCATGCCCTAAAAATTAGGTCATCGTTGGAGCATTAAAGTTTTCTGAAAATGAGAGTATCAGTGCTAAGACCGTGACTGGTTTGTATGTCTATGTTCTATGATGAGTAGTTGACCAAAGGTACTAAATATAACCTACAATTTCAACAACCTCTCTCTTAGAGGGTCCAAAGTAACAGGTCCTCCTCTGATGGCTTCTTTAGTCACACAATAAATCCAGACACATGGCTTGCTCTCAGGAAACTGGCCTCCTCTTCGCCATCATCCTCTTATAAAGTACAACTACTTGGGCAGTGTGTGTGCAGCCCCCCCTCGGATGTTAGAAGCCAAATGAGGGATCATTGTCTTAAAAAAAGGAAAAAAAAAATGCACCTCTGTGTTTCTTCCACTCCCAAGAATGGAAAAGTTAGTGCTAAAGATCATGAATTCCCAAATACATGGACTAAAGAATATGCATGAGTCTTGAAGATACTGCTAGTTATTTCATTTCCAACGAAAATATTGCTTCTTTTAATTTTTTATTTAAATTCCAATTAATTAACATACAGCATAATGTTTCAATTGCACAGTATAATGATTCAACTTCTTACAGCACCCAGTGCTCCTCACAACAAGTGTACTCCTTAATCCCCATCGCCTACTTAAACCATTCCCCCACCCCTCCCATCTGGTAACCATCTGTTTTCAGTTTGTTCTCTATCGTTAAAAGTCCATTTCTTGGTATGTCTCCCTCTCTCTCTTTTTTTTTTCCCTTTTCTCACTTTGTTTTGCTTCTTAAATTCCACTCCTGAGTGAAATCATGCGGTATTTGTTTTTCTCCAACTTATTTCACTTAATGTGATACTCTGGCTCCATCCATGTCATTGCAAATGGCAAGAGTTCATTCTTTTTTATGGCCAAGTAATATTCCACATCTCTATGGCTAAAAACAACAACACAAGAAATGGCATGTATTGGCAAAGATGCAGAGAAAGGGGACCCCTCTTGCACTGTTGGTGGGAATGCAAAATGGTGCAGCCACTCTAAGAAACAGCATGGAGGTTCCTCAGAAAGTTAAAAATAAAACTACTTCTGTTATCCAGCAATTGCACTACTAGGTATTTACTAAAATAATACAAAAATGCTAATTCCAAAGACTATATACACCCTGGTGTTTGTAGTAGCATTGTCTACAATAGCCAGATTATGGAAACAACCCAAGTGTCCATCAGATGATGAATGGATATAAAATATCACTTCTTTTAAAGAAGTCAATATTAAGAAACCCAATGAGATCACTTGTATGTCATTATTAATATGCTTATAAATTTCTGCATGCAAAGATTAAATGACTAATTTCAAAAAGTTTTTTTATAATATTTCTTCAAAGATATGTTATTGTAATATGCTACTCAGTGAGAATACATTATTCTATAATTTTAAGTAAAATATATTTATAGTATAGTTTCAATTTTTTTAAAGATTTTATTTATTTATTTGACAGACAGAGATCACAAGTAGGCAGAGAGGGAGGCAGAGAGAGAGGAGGAAGCAGGCTCCCCACTGAGCAGAGAGCCTGATGTGGGGCTCGATCCCAGGACCCTGAGATCATGACCTGAGCCGAAAGCAGAGGCTTAACCCACTGAGCCACCCAGGCACCCTAGTTTCAATTTTTTATGCACCTCTATGTTCATTGCAGCATCATTCACAATATCAACAGTTTCAAAGTTTTAAGGGGAAAAAAGGTGGGGGCAGGAAGAAGAAGAGGAAAAAAAGTCTTTCAATGACTATGTGATCAAATATCATGGGCCCTTACGTAATTATAACCTGACTTCTTTCCCTTCATACATCCCTTTCAACAGAGTGAGTCCTAGATCCTTACCATGCTCTTTGGTCCATGTAACACCTCCTTTCAAAATACTATTTTGTTTACTTGTTATATGTATTTTTTGTCTGTCCACAATGGAAGTTGAACTCTATAAAGACAGGATATTTGTCTCTTTTGCACCCTGATTTATCCCAAACAGCTAGAACAGGACTAGACACATGTGGGTGTTCACTAAATTACTGTTGGCTGATGAGTTATGGAGAAAGAGCTAATAAAAATTCCTTAGTCACTATTATTTATATTGTTTTTCCTGGTAAGATACCATTTCTTTAAAATGAGCGGAAAAAGTCATACTGGAAAAAGTTTCTCCTTCATCAGGAAATAAGGCTTGAAAAGGTCAGGAAACAGGCAGCGTCACAGAGCTGGTCAGTGGAGGCATCAGGACTTACAGTCACCATTACTCACAATACAGTGTTCTTCTCACTAAACTTGGCCACCTATCCCATTTGTAAACTTGGACATCTTATTTGTCCAAATCCCTCATAGTTGTTTGGTGTTTTATTATGTAAAACCCTTTCACATATAGGATTTGGGCCACAGAGCTATTATTTCCATTTCATAGATAAAGGACCTAAAGGTAGAGAGCTAGTAACATGATGAACGTCACACAGATGTCTAGTTGAAGGCAAAGGTAGGGTTAGAATCCTGGAGTCTAATCAAATAGCCTTTTTGTTACTACATATTTTTCTCTTGCAACTGTTAATTTAAAAAAAAATGTCCTGAATACCATTTATGTACCAAGCCCTATTCCACACAGTGATGAGTAAAAACTTGTCACTGTTATATTGGAACTTAAACCTTCAGCTCACAAATCAACACATGATATGTTGAGGGGTAGCAATTCTCTGTATAAAAGTGAGGCAAGGTAAAGGATATATAGAGAGAAAGACAGGTTTGGAAGAAGTACTATATTAAATGGGTGGACATCTTTAAATTCTTAGATGAAGTGAACTTTGAGTGGAGATCTGACAGGAGTAAGGAGGGAATCTGAGGCAGAAGGAGAATCCCAGGCAGGGAGTGCATGGAGATCAGAGCGACTGGAACAGAGTGAGCAAGAACAGAGTTAAGAGGCAAGACCAATTATCAGAGAGCAGGACTGCAGAAGGTGGATGTGAAGAAGGATTGATAATTCTCTCATGAGGATTTTATTTTTTCTTATATTTCAAAAATTCACTTTGGCTGTAGGCTCTGTGGGAAGAAGAATATAGAGACCAAAGTCTAGGGGCTTTTGTTCCAGAAGACAGTTAAGGATGCTTTGAACTAAGGTAATAAATAGTGGTGGTATCAAGTGGTGTCATATTTCAAAAGATGACTAATACAATTGTTGAAGTTTATAGATGGGTCCTATTTGGGGTTTGGGTGTCATCTGTGAGAGGACATCTCATTTCCACAGCACGGCATTACCTAAGTAAGTGAGTATATGTCCTTTCAAAGCTAGTTCTCAACCTTGAAAGCATAGAAACCTGATGTTTCAGCACAAGATCAATTTCTTGGTTAACCAAACACTCTCAGATTGATATGTGAAGTTGAGAAAGTCAGTGTGTTAACTCTTGTAATGAGACCACCTTATAATATGACTGTCCTGGATAAGCTTCTGTTGACTGATAAGCATATTCTTTTCCTGTAGACTTATTATAGGGGATCGCAAATTAGATTCAGAAAGTTGCTAGATGAATATAGCATACCAGAAAAAAAATAGAGGTAAATGGATAATTTATTAACCTGGCCAGACCATCTCCATATAACTAACCCCTTAAACATACACACACTGAAAAGAACATATAAATACTCATATTCTTAGGCCTGACTATACAGGTGTCAGAATAGAGTTGGAGACCCAACAGAACATACTTCTCTTCATATTCCTCAGACCTGACGAAGGACCAAGAAATTTTCAACTCCACTCTGACTAGCACATTCTTCTTTTAAATATGTTAATATGTTTGATCAGAGTTAACCCTAGTTT
The DNA here is from genome assembly GCF_963455335.1 of Martes martes. Classification (NCBI taxonomy): domain Eukaryota; kingdom Metazoa; phylum Chordata; class Mammalia; order Carnivora; family Mustelidae; genus Martes; species Martes martes. The sequence goes on from NC_137888.1 coordinate 110,115,679, forward strand.
AGGCCTGAGATGATTTCTCTTTGGTGACTTGGCCAACGAGATCCACTATATTTTTGCTTTACTCACAGAAGGCAATGAGTCTTATATCTCCGTTTCTAAGTTGTCCCTAGTATGCATAACTATTATGAACTATCTTATAGAATTGTCCTAAAATTCTGCTCAATAGTTATCTCCTAAATTTAGACTGATTGAATTAAAACAACTATTGTTTTCTTTTTAAACCATAGTACCTGCTGATCATGTTGCTCTTGTTACTTTTGTAATAATAATGCTCAAATATCCTAATTTTCCAGATGTCTCAGTTGAGTCTACCTAAAACTAGACCTTTCCGGATATATGGTAGGCAGGTTTTCATGATCTGTAATTATTAAGCAAAAATTCCTTTGAGCGTTTAATTTTCTTAAAGCTTTTGCCCTAAACCATGTTTCATTTATAATAAGATGCTTGTCTAGTTGTCTATAATATTTATATTTTTTAAGGGATTAAATCTAAACGGATTCGTAGTCTTTGTTATTTTAGCTCTGAAAGAGTGTGTTAGGGAGAAACATCTCAAGCCTTTCATGTGGTCCTTTGTGCTTGGGGGAGAAATGGTTGAATTTCAGCCCACCTCCCACTAGGGCTGACAAGATTAAAGAATCAAATGATGATTAGATCCTCTCTCTATGTGTGTTTATGTTATTCATAGTAAATGCTATATACCTAATCCCCCATTTATTTGTGAGAAAACTTTGTGCTTATTAGCTAAAGCTGGGAAAGTATGAGACCTATTTTCCAGCAAATGTCTTAAAGTACAAAACCAGTGGAAGTACCCCACTACACATATGAAGTAAAGAAATACTTAATAAAATAATGTTTTTATTAAAAAATGTAATCATGCCAAAGAAACAGATGACAACTATCCATTTGTAACAAAATGAAATACAGATTATTAAAACAGAAATGTATGTGAAAGGAAGATAAGTTGGACTTTTCTTCTACATGTTATATGACAAGAAAATCAGTTTAATCTTAGAATCAATTTGTGATTATTTTGTTTACTGACTTTGATATTAGAATTTAAAAGTATCTGAGGTAAATGCTTAGGGAATTTACTAAGAGGTAAAAGTGTACAAAATTTTTTTTTTAAGATTTTATTTATTTATTTGGCAGAGAGAGAGATCACCACAAGTAGGCAGAAAGGCAGGAAGAGAGAGTGTGGGAAGCAGGCTCCCTGCTGAGCAGAGATCCCTGGGATCATGACCTGAGCCTAAGGCAGAGGCTTAACCCACTGAGCCACCCGGGTGCTCCCAAATTTTTGATTTTTTTTTTAAATTTAGGAAATATTTTTGGTTGATTTTTTTTTTTTGTGGGACAGATATAATATTACTAATGTTTATCTTTCAAGACACGGACATTCTCATGCCAATGTTGTAATGGCTTCTTATAAAAAAAAAAAACTAAATATAAAAAAAAGTCCTAAAGAAATAACTAATCGAACAACTTGAGAAACCTAGAAATTACAAAGCCTTTCCATATTTGCAATAATGACCTAGTTATTCAGAAATCTCTCTTGTACTGTGATACCTCACACTCAGATTTCAACATAAAATTTCTTAGCCCAACTGTTTCGTGCCATGTCCTCTTATATTCCATTGTCACATGCCCTCAATGCAATTTTTGTTCAGCTTGATGAGCTGGAAGGGATCTTAATTGGGTTGGTGGAGAAAAGCCAAATTCTAGCTTTTGCATTCCACTGAGAACACCTGAGTGGGAAGATCATGGGACAGCTCCTGAACTATAGCTCCCTGAAATGAATTTCAGAGTGATTTAAAGCCTTGATCATCAGTTAGGAAAAAAATGCCATAGCTTATCTACTCAGGGACTCACAGAATTTGCAGAAATGAAAGGGACACTAGTAATATTTTTGAGAGCTATTTTTGGTCTATTGAAATGTAATTAAATGGAAACTGAGACATCTGCTTATGTAAAATTTTTAAAAATTAGAGACTCTTGGTTTAACTCCAACATGTAAGTAGCTTAGAGGTTGTCACTCCTTCTTTTAAGATAAAGCTGCACAAAGCAAAAATCAGTTACTCTTCTTGGACCCTTCAGTGAAGTGAATTTGCAGGACAAAGGGCTACCATAAAACCTAAATGATGGGTTCATCCAGAGACACAGTAGGGATCTGCTTTCACTGCTGCTGAAGCCATAAGTTAGCAGGAACATTTAATTGGTAACATTGTTTAATTGCTGGAGGTTGTGTCAACTAGCTCAGCAGGGACAGACCCCTTGGAACTGTAGTCTTAGGGGAGACCCACACTTCCCTGAGCCTCTGTCAGGAACCTCACCGGGTTCTCAATATGCAGATTGAGTAAAATCTTCCGTTGAAGGGGAGGGAAAGAGGAACCATTGTGAAATAAATGACTTTCTCCCCAACACACAAAAAGGACTATTATCCAGAAGAAACGACTTTGTTGGAGACTCACCTGGTTGGGAATCTCTTACTAGGTTCCCATTCAGGCTTGATGTCTTAGTAAGGAGAAAAAGTAACATTGTTGACAGTGTCAGGGTTTCAAGGAAATAGGCCAGGAATACTGTGGTCTGAAAGGGAGTAGTGGTCAGGTGGAATAGAGCCACTTCAGTGAAGAAACACTAATGGAGACTACGTGCCTGTGATATAAACCCTCTAAAAGACTGAGATTTTTAATTTTTTAATTTATTTTAATTTTTATTTGTTTATTTGATAGAGAGAGACACACACACACTCAGCGAGAGAGGAATCACAAGCAGGGGGAGTGGGAGAGGGAGAAGTAAGCTCTCGTGGAGAGCCCGATGCAGGGCTCTCTATCCCAGGACCCCAGGATAATGACCTGAGCCAAAGGCAGAGGCTTAACGACTGAGCCACCCAGGTGCCCCAAAGACTGAGTGTTTTTTTTATTTTGTTTTGTTTTGTTTTAAGAGAGAGAGAGTGAGAGAACACAAGTCTGTTGGAGCAGCAGAGGGAGAGGGAGACAGAGTCTCCCCAATGACCAGGGAACCAGACATGGGGCTCATCCCAGAAGCTTGAGGTTGTGACCTGAGCCCAAGGCAGATGCTTAACAGACTGAGCCACCTGGGCATTCCTGAAAGACTGAGATTTAATTGGAATATTATAGAGCCTTTTCCTTTATAAGACTGCTTCATAATAACAGGTGGAATCCAGTATAAGAGCAGCAGATTGCAACCGAAAGGACTGCAAAGCACAGACCCTCACAGAGGAAATCCCCCCGCAAATTTTTTTAAATAAAAAATTAAAAAAGGAAATAAAAATAAGACAACTAGAGGAATTTAAAGCCTCTGACACTATACCTATAGCAAATTTTAATTTAGCCTGGCTTCTAACAGTATTGACATAAATTATCCCACTAAAGGCAAAATTATTTGTTTCTATCATTCTATTACATGTCCAGTTTTCAACAAATTTCCAAGCATGTAAAAGGTAAAGTCACAATATTAAAAATGAAACAATCATCATGACCAGTCTCAGATATGATATAGGTGTTGTAATTATCTAATAGGAGATTAGTATGTTATGGGCTCTAATAGAAAAAGTCAAAACATGCAAGAACTGATTAATTATATTAGAAGAGAAATGAAAAATGTAAGAATCAAAAGAAATGATAGAATGAAAAATGCTATAACACTACAGTTTGTTGGAGCGCCTGGGTGGCTCAGTGGGTTAGGGCCTCTGCCTTAGGCTCAGGTCATGATCTCGGGGTCCTGGGATCAAGCCCCGCATCGGGCTCTCTGCTCGGCGGGGAGCCTGCTTCCCCTCCCCGCCCCCCGCCTGCCTCTCTGCCTACTTGTGATCCCTCTCTCTGTCAAATAAAAATTAAAAAACAAAACAAACAAACAAACAAAAGCACTACAGTTTGTCGCAGGTATGCAAGACTCAACATTCAAAAACCAACTAATGTAACCTATCACATCAGTAGGCTAAATAAGAAAAATGACATGATCATAGCAACAGATGCAGAGAAAACATTTGACAGAATCCAACACCCATTCAGGATACAAACTCTCAGCAAACTCGGAATGAATGGTACTTTCTCATACTGATTTAACAAAAAAATCTACAAACAATTTATTGCTAACATATTTAATGATGGAAAACTGGAAGCTTGCCTGCTAAGATTAAGAACAGGCAAGGGTGTCCCCTCTCACCACTGCTTTCAATATTTTATTTGAAGTCCTAACTATCACAGTGTAAGACAAGAAAAGGAAATTAAAGGTGTGTCTTTGGGAAAGAAGATATAAAACTCTTTTGTTTGCAGATGGTATGATTGTCTGTGTAGGCAACACAGAAGAATCAATAAAACTTCTAGAACTAATAAGTAATTATCAGCAAGGTTTTAGGATAGAAGTTTAATGTACAAAAGTCAATTTCTTTCCTGTACACTAATAGTAAACAAGTGGAATTTGAAACGAAAAACATATTAGCACACAAAAAATAACAAGTATAAATCTAACAAAATATGTACAAGATCTGTATGAGGACATGTATAAAACACTGATGAAAGAAACCAAAGTACAACTAAATGGAGAGATATTCCATGTTTATGGATAGGAAGATTCAATATTGTCAAGATGTTAGTCCCTCCCAACCTGATCTATACATTCAATATGATCCATAAGGACATTATTTTGTTGATATTGAACAAACTGATTTTCATAAGAGACAAAAGATCCAGAATAGTAAACACACTATCGAAGGAGAAAAACAAAGTTGAAGGGCTGACAGTACACAAGTTCAAGACTGAATATAAAGCTATAGTAATCAGGACAGTGTGATATCGGTGAAACAGTAAGTAAATCAGTGGAACAGAGTGGGGAGCCCAGAAATAGATCCACATAAATAAAACCAACTTATCTTTTTTTTTAATTGAAGTGTAGTTGACACATAGTGTTACAGTAATTTCCTTGATTCACTTGATTCATATAAGTCTGTGTGTTATGCTATGGTGACCACAAGTGTGGCTACCCTGCCACCATACAACACTATTTCAATACCATTGTGTAGTCAACTGTTCTCTGACAAATGAGAAAAGGTAATGCGATGGAGCAAAATAATCTTTTCAACAAATGGTGCTGGAACAAATGAACAACCACATGCAAAAACAAAAACAAAACAAGAGCAACAAAAAAGTTTGACACAGACCTTACACCCTTATAAAAATTAACTTTAAATTCATGCATCATAGACCTAAATATAAAACTCAAAATTATAAATCTCATATAAGACAACAGGAGAAAATCTAGATGACCCTTGAATATGGCAATGACTTTTTAGGTATAACACCAAAGTCAAAATCTATGGAAAAGTAATTGATAAGCCAAATTTCATTAGAATTATAACTCTTGCTCTGTGAAAGACCCTGTCAAAAAAATAAGAAGACAAGCTACAGACTGGGAGAAAATATTTACAAAAGACAGATCTGATAAAGGACTGTTATCCAAAATATACAATCTTAAGGCTCAACAATAAGAAAATGAACAATCTGATTAAAAAGTGGGCAAAAGACCTAAATAGACACCTCCTCAAGGAAGACATGCTTATGTCAAATAAACATATGAAAAGACACTCAACATTTTATGGCATTATGGAATTGCAAATTAAAATAATGTGATACCACTACACATCTATTAGAATGGCCAAAACCTAAAACACTAACAACACCAAATGCTGGCAAGGATGTGAAGCAGCATGAACCCTTATTCTTTGCTGAATAGGAATGCAAAATAGCACAGCCACTTTGGAAGACAGTTTGGCAGTTTTTAACAAAACTGAACATACTTTTATAACATGATCCAGCAACGGTGTTCCTTCATATTTTCTCAAATGAGTTGAAGACTTATGTTCATACAAAAACCTACTTACAGATGTCAATAGCAGCCTTATTCATAATTTTCAGAAGCTGTGGGTAACTAAGATCTCTTTCAATAGATCAATTGATAAATAAACTGGTATGCCCTAAAAACCAAACAGTAATGTTAAAAAGAAATGAACTATCAAGAAATAAAGAGCCATGGAAGAACCTTAAATGATTATTACTAAGTAAAAGAAACAGACCTGAAGAGGCTACATAATGTGTGATCACAACCATGTGACATTGTGGAAAAGACTAAAATAGAAATTATAAAAGGATCAGTGATGGTCAGTGATTTGGGGGGTAACAGGGGTGAATAGGCAGAGCACAGAGTATTTTTAGGGGAGTAAAACTTCTTTTGATACTATAATAGTGGATACAGGTCATTATATATTTGCCTAAATGCACAGAATGTGCAACACTAGAAGTGAACCTCCATATAAACTATGTATTTGGGGTGATAATGAAATATCACAAATGTGCAACCCTAGTTAACTGTGGTGGAAATTGTGCTTATGTTTGAGTAGGTGATATATGGGTAATACCTATCGCTCTGCTCAGTTTTGCTGTGTACCTAACACTGCTGTAAAAAATAAAGCCTATTCAAAAAACAAAATACTGTAACAAGGATGAAAATGCCTTTTATGGGTTCATCAGTAGACTCATCAATAGTCCACAGCTGGGGAAAGAAGCAGTAAACTGTAAGTCAGTAGAGTCTTCCCAAACTGAAATGCAAAGAGATAAAAAAGATTGAAGAAATCAACAGATCATCCAAGAACAATATAAAAAAAGTATAACATCCTCGTAATTAGAATACCAGAAAAAGAGAGAAGAGAGCAGAAGAAACATTTGGAGTACTAATGGTTGAGGTCTTCCTCAAATTAATGAAACAAAGAACTACAGATCTCAAAATCTCAGACAACAAAAAGCAGCATAAACATGAACACTAAACACACACACACACACACACACACACACACATGCATGCACACACGCATGCACACACCCACCCTTTCGGGAATATCACATTTGAACTGTAGAAAACCAAAGACAGAGAAAATCTTGAAAGAAGCTAAGAGGGAAGAAAGGGAATCACCTTACCTAATGGGAAACAAGGGTAAGAATTACAGCAGACTTCTAAAATTTATTTGGGCAAACAAGAAGAAAAAGTAGAGTGAAATAATAATGGTACTGTACAACAAACGTACAACTCTACCTCCGATGAAATTATCCTCCAAAAGTGAAAGAAAAAAGAAAAGATTTTTCAGACAAACAAAAACCAGGGGAATTTATTGCCATCAGACCTGACTGCAATAAATCTCATAAGTCCTTATGGCAAAAGGAAAGTAATATAAGTAAGATGCTTGAATAAAAATATCTTTCCTATATAAAAGAAGGAGGAGGATTGGAGGAAGAATAAAGGAAAGTAAAATGAGATTCTTTTTCTCCTCCTCCCCCTCCTCCTCCTTCTTCTTTGTAGAGACGAGCTGTGGGGGGAGAGAGAGAGAATGAATCTTAGCCGGCTCCACACCCATTGCAGAGCCCCCATTGAGGGGTCTGTTGCAGGGCTTAATCTCATGACCCTGAGATCATGACCTGAGCTGAAATCAAGAATCAGATGCTTAACCAACTGAACCACTCAGGGACACTAATTTTTTTTTTATTTTTAATCAATCTAAAAGAAAACCATTGAAAACAATAATAACAATTTATTAGATGATAATAGCATATAGTTAAGTGAAATGAATGATAGCAGTGTCCCAAGAGATGAGAAAGAGGAATTGGAAGAATTTTGTTATAAGGTACCTACCCTAGACATGAAGGGATATAGTGTTATTTGAAGGCAGACTTAGTTTAGTTATAAAAATGCATATTGCGAACCATAGGGCAAATGTTTAGTTGTAATTGATACACAAAGAAAGGATATAAAATGGTATCATATAATATGTGCAATTAAAACCAAAGCATGCATAAAAAGAGGTGATGGCAGTGGGATCAAATAAGAAACCCAGTGAATAAAAACCAGTTACAAATATGGTCAATATGAACCCACCTAAACCAATAATCACCTTAATGTGAATGGTCCAGATAAATGGTCCAATTAAAAGACAGAGATTGCCTAAATTTATGTTGCCTGCAAGAAACTCAGATAAGTTATACTCAGAGTTATAGATTTTTTAAAAAAATCAGTGAAAAACTTCAAAACTAGAGAAGATCTTCAAGACTCCCTCATATTGCCTCCCTATTTTCTAAAAGAAAAATCATGCCCCATGACGCACTGCTTCTAGACCAGGACTACAATGGAGCCAAGATAAGGAAACTGACTCAGAATTTGAGACTTCTGGCTCTATCATATATTCAAGATGCTCTTTCCTAGTTTTCTTTTCTTTTGATCAAATATCAGTAAAATGGGACAAGACATTACTATTTAGACCTTTTCATTTAGTTTATAAAATACCGTAATGTTCCCAAACTTTACCCAGTTTTCTGCCTTGAATATGAAATATAACAAAGCTATGTCTACTTTTATAATGAATGAAATAAAAATATGTTTTGTGTACAGTGTTTAACAAAAACCTTACTGTTTTATTTGTGTACATGGTACAAGGCTATAAGTTTAATAAAGACAGAAGGGAGATGGCTGGTGGAGGCCAGTGGTGTGCTGAAGCTAGCTCATACTGAGCTCAGAACAGCTGGTCATTGAATTTTCAGGAATTCTGCAAACCAGTTGTTAAACACAGCCATTATTTAAAAATAAAGTATATAAGCTCATAACTAAGTAAATAATATTAAAGGTCCATGTAATAAATAACCAAAAACTCATCATTTCTTAATTATTTACCACATTTTACAATTATCTATACTCCTCAGGGTTTACACCATTTGCAATTGTGTGGCAAAACTACTCATTTTTGAAAACTACTCATTTGTGCTGCTACCCATCTCTTTGCAACTCTGCAGTCAAAGTCGTCATTTTCAAAGCTTAAAATTGGCCATGATGGAAGCATTTACACTATGGAAATTGACATGTACAGAATTCAGGGATATATTTTCTCCAGAAGTCTAACTGTTAAACATGTACCAGCATATCACTGAGACTAGGGGAATACCGCAAATTCGATTGACTGCTGAAAGCCACATAGTCAAGCCTAGTCTGATATTATAATCTTGTATTTAAGATTAAGGTAAACTGCTTTTGTACAGGATCAGGTCCCAGTTTGGTTTGTTCTGTGGAAAAATTCCAAATAGATCAGTGCCTAATCAACTTGACAAACTTTCCTTGAGCAAGTAAATGATACCTGGCGCCATTGCAACTTGATTGAAACTATGAGGGCATAAGACAACATGTTGAGGATGGCAGAGCAGAGAGAATAGAAGAACTGCACTCCTTGATGATGCTGTTGACCCACTGAATTAATTCTGAGATCATACTTCAGACATCTTGTTATATGCAAAATATATTATTTTAAAGCCACTTTTAATTGGGATGTCTATTACTTGCAGTAGAAAGTAACCTACCTAATATGCCAATTACCCTTTTTATAGATAAAAGTCAGCTAATTTCTACAGCCAAGACATGAAAGTTCATGTAAGGTCTTATTAGCACTTCTATTTTAAAAGCTTGTCTTTTTTATTTTTAATTTTAAGTTCAACTTTGACTTAATAATAGCCTCCAGTAAATGAAAGTATTATTTGAACCAGGGTTCTTTATGTGAAACATAACCAGAAAGAAACTTGAAGTGTGAACCCTCCAAATACATATTCATATAATCATGAGTATTAATGACTATGATGACTATGTGATATCTAACTTGAAATAAATACAGTTCTCCTTAGCAAAGGATGTAAAAACAGAGATCCATTATTCAAACATTTACTAGGTTTTTCTTATATTTGGAGGTTGTTTATAGCCATAACATATTTATCAAATATATTATCAGTAAGCCTGTATCTAATTATAAGCTGATATCATTTAAATAAACATCATTTGTCCAATTCCTTGAGAATTGTAATAAGTATAAAAACACCTAGTGATCTGATTTTATGCTGTTAAAGTTGAAACCCTTTAACAGAGAAACTCCATATGGGTTGAATAAGAAAGAAGTATGCACTCTACTACAACTGAAAACCCCTAACAAGTGTTACACAGAAATAAGAGGGATATAATTCCTTCTGTGTAATGGAAGGGTAGAGAATAGTGAAATAGATTTCTATGATAAGCATGATGTTGCGTTCTCTAGCGAAAACAATAAAATTGGGAGTGTTCAAAGTCAACCTACAGTCTGAATTTCCACATTCTAGAGAAATAGAGAAGAGAGAGAAGAATATTAAAAATGATTCAGAATAGGTAAATAGAATAAAATCGTAAGAGCTTATACAATATTGGTTAATCTGCTTGATTTGCATTGTGAGTATTAAGGTTCTGGGGGGCAGCTGAAGAAATTCTTTGCAGCTTCCAAGGAAGAGACTAGAATGATGCATTATCCTAAATTCATACTCCATATGGGTAGTTCTCAGGTAACATATTTTATTATAATCTTATAATACATTTTACTACAGTCCTGTAACTGGCTCAGTGTATATTAACAGGTAAATGTTTTTATGTGTTTACTCAGTCATGTGCGTATGCAAAAAAAAATGTGAATTTGGTATTTTTAAAGTGGCAATAAAAGAACTTATACTTGTGATCATATGTAAACACTATTAACATTAAACAAATATATAAGAAAAGTGTTTTAAGGCATTGAACAACAACAACAAACAGTGCAGCCTGAAATCCTTGAAAGAAAATCTCACAATGGATGTTCCACCATTGTCCTGGGTGTTTGCCTGGGATCAATTTTCTAAACTGTGACAGTGAAACGTAGCCTGAGGAAAGCACGGAGGTTCTATTGAAGTTAGAGCAGAGGGCAGAATTAAAAGTTGCTGAAATATCTGAAATCTGGAGGAGAACACACCAGGAAGGGTAGAGCAGAGCTGAGTAGTGATCCTTAAAGTTGCTTCTATCAAGTCTCTGGCTGAGAACTGAGCTTCCCAAGTTCAGGAAGAGACTGCAGGAAGCTTACAAGCAAGCATACGTTATGAGATGAGAGCAGAACAGAGAGACTGAGGGTGTGCACTTTTGCGAGACATGAATGTTCCATACCCAGCCAGGGTGAAGAAATCTTGTTGATATCCTGAGCTGTCAGCTGACACATCAGAAAGACCATGCATTAAGAATATGGATCATGGGGGCACTGGCTCAGTTGGTAGAGCATGTGACTCTTGATCTTGGTACATTGGGTATAGAGATTACTTAAAAAAATAAAATATTAGAAAAAGAATATGGATCATGTTCTAGAGCAGGCATCAGGACACCTTTTCTGTAAAGGGCCACAGAATAGACATTTTAGGGTCTCTGGTCCATAAGCTCTTTGTTGCTTTCATGGTGTAAAACATCTATACACAACACACAAATGAATGAGTGTGTCCATGTTCCAGTAAAGCTTTATTTACAAAAGAACCAAGTACTGGGCCAGACTTGACTCAGACATAGAGAAGTTCCCTGCATAACAAAACCTAAAACTTAGTTTTGGTAATATTCACAAAAGATGCAGGACTTAGATGTTAGTCTCACCAATTTAGGGGGACTTGAGAAACATTTTAGACTTTACACAGATATACCCCATCAAGCATAAAACTAAGTGAAGACAGTTTTAAGGTAAATAGTAATTGAGCTGATTTTCTGAACAAAAATCCACAAACTTTAGAGAAAAATAACAAAATCTAGTACATTTAAAACATATCATCCAAATTGCCCAGTATAAAATAACATAATTACAAGAAAGGCAAAAAAAAAAAAAAAAAAAAAAAAAGAAAAGAAAAGAAAAAAAAAAGAAGTCAATATATAGAGACTGAGTTAGCTCTGGAGTTTGATTAAACAAATAAAAATGTTAAGAAAGTTGTTATGAATAATTTCAAGGGCTGAAAGAAGAAAATACCATCTTAATGACAGACAGGTGAAGACTTTAAGTAGAGAAATGAAAATATATAAAAGGAAATAAAATAGCAAATCTGTAATTAAAGTGTACAGTAGCTGAATCTGAAATTTTTAAAATCCACAACATGAGTAGGAAAGTGTCAATGGACTTGAAGCAAATAGAGATTATTCAATATGAAGGAAGAAAGAGGTTGAAGAAAAATGAACAGCACCTTAAGGGCATATGGGACAATATGATAGGAAATTACAAATGTTTACTTGAAATTCTAGAAGAGAAAGAAATTGAGAATTGATGGGGAATGTACTTAAGTAATGGCTGAAATTCCCCAAATTTTATGAAAGACACAACTTACAAATCCTTAAGAAACCCAGAAAACCCCAAGCAGAAACATAAAAAGAAAACTACATTGTAAGCATATCATAAATACATTTCTAAAAGCCAAAAACAAAGAAAAGTCTTGAAAGTCACCAGAGAAAGTGGAGAAACAATGCAGGGAACAAACAAAACATATTACAGCTGGTTTCTTATTTGTAAAATGGAAGCCAAAAGACAATGGAATGGCATCTTTTAAATACCTAAACAAAATACAAAACTAATTTTTTTTAAATCCTATTAAAACAAGATTCTATACCCTATGAAAATATCTTTGAAAAACAATGGTGAAATAAAGACATTAAAAAAAAGAAAATGTGGGGAATTTGTTGTTAGCAAGCCTGAACTAACAGCACAAAATATTAAAGGAAATTCTTTAAGCCAAAAAAAAAAAAAAAAATTATATCAGATAGGAATTCAAATATAGTACATAAGAAATAATAAGGAATATCAGAAATGATAACTAGTATAGCACTGCAGTCAAATTAGTACAGAGGGAAATTTATATATTAAACATCTATATTAGGGGGAAAACGTTTTAAAATAATGATCTAAGTTCCTGCATTAAGAAGATAGGGAAAAAAAGAGCAAATTAAAGCCTAAGTAAAAGGAAAACAAAAAGACACAAGCAGAAATTAACATTAGAGAAATTAAGCAAAGCCAACAATTGGTTCTTTATATAGCATTAATAAAAATTATTAAACCTCTAGCATGACTGATCAAGAAAAAAAGAAAGAAAAACACTCAAAAATGCCAACAGCAGGAGTAAAAAAAAGAGTATCACAGCAGATACTCAAGACAACAAAGGGTAATATGAGAATATCATGAACAACTTTATGTCAATCAGTTTAAGAACTTAAGTGAAATTGACATATTCCTTGAAAAAAATATAATTTACCAAAATTGACTCATTGAGTTATAAAACTTTGAATTGCTCTAAATTATTAAATAAGTTGAATTTGTTAATCAAAGGCCTTCCCACAGAGAAAACTCTAGGCCCAGATAGTTTCAGTGAATATCTAAATAGTTAAGTAAGAAATTATACCAGTCTTATATAAATCTTTCAAAATGCAGAGGAGGAGAGAACTCACCTAACTAATTTAAAAAGTCACCATATTCCTGAAGCTAAAATGTGATGAAGACATTACAAAAAAGAGAAAATTTCGCACCAATACCTCTCATGAACGTAGATGCAAACATACTAAAAAAAATTAACGTATCAAATCTAACAGTAGATAAACTAATAGCATATAATAACTAAGTTTTAACCTAGAAATGCAGGGTTTCTTTAATTATTTTTTTATTATTAGATTCACAGGTAGAATTTAGTGATGCATCACATCTAACACCCAGTGCTCATCACGTCAACTGCCCTCCTCAATGCCCATCCCCCAGTTACCCCATCACCCCACCTACCTCCTCTCCAGCAACCCTGTTTGTTTCCTAGAGTGAGGAGTCTCTTTTGGTTTGTCTCCCTCTCTCATTTTGTATTTTTTTCCCTTCTGTTCCCTTACATTCATTTGTTTTGTTTCTTAAATTCCACACATGAGTGAGATCATATGATATTTGTCTTTCTCTGACTGGCTTATTTCACTCAGCATATTACCCTCTAGATCCATCCACCCCACGTTTGTTCAAAATTTGAAAGTGAATTAAATTCATCACGTTATCAGAATAAAAGGAAAAAAACACATAATCTAAATAGATACAGAAAAAGTGCTTGACAGAATTTAACATCCTTTTATAACTCCAGGAACTAAGGAGGCATCATCCTCAATTTGATAAAGGGCATCTACAAAGCAAAACAAAGAAAAAAAACACAAAAAACCTCCAGCTAACATTCTGTTGGCTGATAAAACATCATTCGTCTTTAACTGGGGGGAAAAAGAAGGTTTTTTCTTACCAGTGAATATAATTAGCAATTTTCAATATTATTCTGAATGTACCAGTCAGCAATAAATCTAAACAAAGAAATAAATAAATAATAAAGATTGGAAACCTATAAAGTACACCAAAGGAATCCCTAAGGAATTTACAAAAACAATTTATTAGACTTAATAATTTAGCAAGGTCACAGAGTATAAATACAAAATGTATCCATTTTATTTCTGTGCATCAATTATAAAAATAATAAAAAGTAATAAAATAATAAAAATAATAAGTTGGAAAACAAACTATTATTTATAATAGTGTAAAAATAAAATCACAGAATACTTAAGAACAAATTTAACAAAAGATAGACAAGACATCTGTATTGAAACACTGATGAGAGAAATTTAATCATGTGTTTTAGTATTGACATTTCCTGGAGTGAGAACAACAACAACAATAACAACACAATTCCATCATCCATAGTTGTTCCACTCCCACAGTTCCCTTAACTTAGCTTAAACTCTCCTTCATTACTAAGATCTACTTTGTAGGTGGGTTGTTAATGGAACTAGTAATATAATATGTGGCACGTATTGCATGGAGCACTGGGTGTGGTGCATAAACAACGTATTTTGGAACACTGAAAAAATAAAATAAAATTTAATTTAATTTAATAAAAAGAAATATAATATGTGAAATAATTGGCATAGAGCCTGTATCTGACATCAGTTCAGCAAATGGAAATGATTTTGTTATTGTGATTATTATGAGTAATAAGATACAAACTGAGATGCTTGCATTTATTACTTTAATAATAAAGAAATCATAGACAAGTCTTTCAAGAAAGCCAACAAATGTAACTGATATCATGAGTGAAGATTAATTTTGGTAATGGTGAGAAAATGAAGTCTCTTTAGCCTGTATTACTAATAAATTCTGAAGACTGAAAGCTAGAGAAAAATATATGGATGGTGCCCACATTTGTATACCTATTTTACCCCGATCTCTACAGAATTGGTGAGTGACACAAGACTATGTCAATATGAGGGATTCTTTTCCCTCATATTGAGGGAAATAAGAAATCAGAGGAAAATGAGATAGCATGTTCCAGGACTTCTAACCCAGACCCACTGGATACTAGAGCATACCACTGAAAATCTGAGTATCTTCAAAAATCACAATGACTGTTACATTTTGGAATGATGATCTCATTCAGGTTCCTTCAAATGCAGAGACTGAAACAAGGACTTGAGTGCTGGTAGTTTATTTGGATGATGATTCCAAGGAATAAGAGTGAAGGTGCGGAGGAAATAAGATAGGGAAAGAGTCAATATAAAAGTGATTTATCAAGGTTACTACTGTGAGCACTGATAAACATCCAGAATGCCTCCCAGAACTTTCTACTAACAGAAGACTAGACTATTAATCTGCAGCCTCCTTTAATGGAAGATTATTTGGGTGGCATTAAGTCCCTGACACTCTCCATTTATCCAGGCTACCCTTGCCCTAACTAGGCTGAGCAGATTTTTGCAGCATCAGAGGACACCTTGGAGCAGAATGCAAATAGAAACGTGAAATGAGTTTGAGATGACACTCTATTAATGTACGGTGGATCTGAGCTGGTATGGATGGAAGTGCCCTCTGTAGTGGTGGCTGGAATCAGAGATGAGCTGAGGTGATAATGATCTCCAAGTTGAAGCCCTATTTTATGAAACCAAGTTTGAAAACATAGTATAGGTGTTGTTCACTCAACTAGGGCTGGAAAGTAGATCATATATTTTGGAAGGTTTCATCAAAGCACAGTTGTTAAATTAGAATATCTAATTGTTATGTTATATAGAAAAGCTTTTTATGCCTGTAGATTAATTTTCAAAAGTTTGTTAAAATATAGGGAACTCAAAGTTAGATATATAATCTAACTTCATATTCTCTGGAAGTCCAGATTGCCAAGGCGATGTGATTCAGGTTATGTAGCTAGTTTGGAACTCAGAAACGTTCCCCATATTCTCAACCCATAGATTTTTCTGCTGCTAAGTAGTAGTCCACATCCACATCACCTACCTGAATGTCTAAATCAATTTTGGCTGGCAAACAGGTTAAATGGAAGAATTTCTTGACAAAGGCTGTGTCCTCCCTTCACCCACCCCGCTTCCTCCCCCCACCTTGGAGTTAGGTAGGTTGCATCAAAGGAAATGAGAACAATTGTAGACCTGAGATACAATGTTGCTGAAATCTATCTTATGATCTAAGAAGGACCCCATTTAAGAGCCTCAAGACAGGTTTAACTCTAATGGGAAAGTTCCTTTGATTTGTTATTAGTTCTTCTAATGACCAGAATAAATATGTCTTCCCGCACCTCCGTTTCTCCGATGGAGCCAGAAACCTTCCTGCAGCCATTGACAGTCTTATCAAAACTAAAACCAAGATGAAAACCTTCCGCAACCCTTGAAAATCATTAGTATCAATTTTAAAGTTTGTAATTAGCTAAGTTAAGAAATAATACTTAAATATTTACATGTGAACCACTTTCTCATATACCGACAAAATCATGTGTAAATTTTAATGGGAAACTATCTTATTTAGAACAATAGAAAAGGCATCAATTATTTGGAGATGGCTTAACAAGAAGAATGCCAGATGTATATGAAGAAGAACACAAAGCTTCAATGAGAAATAGAGAAGACCTGAATAAGTGTAGAAAAAGCAGAATCTTAATGGAAATACTTGATAATATAAAGATGTCAATTCTCCCCCAAATAAGGTACACATGAGATGGAATTCCAATCACAGTTCTCATTGACTTTTGTTGTGTTCTTAGAAATTGACAAAGCTATCTGGAGAAGTAAATGGCCAAGAAGCAATTGAAAAAAATATTTTTATTATGAATTATTAAAACACATTACAGTATTATAATAATAAAAAATGTATGGCAAATTGGGTGCAAGAGTAGACAAACAAGTCAATCAAACACAACAGAGATCCGAGGAGTGGTTCCTGCTACTTGGGTTTAAAAATCAAATTATTAGTGCTATTGCCGGTGAGAGAAATGGGAAGGCTTAACAGTTAAATACCAAAACAACAAAAATGAGTCCCCGAAATTGCATATTTATTAGAATGTGAAGAAGACCTCTCTAAGTATAAAAGCGAAGTTAGGAACCAAGAAGGAAAAGACCAACTGCTCTTGTTATAAAAATTCTAATTGTTTACATTGAAATAATATTACCATATATAAATTGAAAAGGCAAACTAGGAAAAATATTTCAATTCATGGCACTGTGTTAATATTCTTAATGCGTGTGTTCACATGTTGGTGCAAAATAAAAGATCCCAAAGAAAATGATAAAACAAAGACTACAAAGGGCCAATGCATATGCGAAAAATCCTCAACATTGCTCAAAGAAAGGCAAATTAACAATGAGCTTCCATTTTCGGCTGAGTAAGTTGGCACTTTTCCTTTCCTTTTTACATTTAATACCCTGTATTGTAGAGGTTTCCAGGGACTGGTACCTTCCTACATTGCTTAAAATCGTTACATCATCCTGGTGGCGAAGAGGACAATATTTTGCAAAAGGCTTAAGAATGTTTACCATTTGACTTGGCAGTTTTATTTCTGGGAATTGACCTCAAGGAAAAAAATTAGATACAGACAGTGTACAAAGTTATTCATGAACATTATTTATAATAGCAAAAAACAAACCAAAGAAAATCAATACTGAAATGTCTTCTATGGCTTTAAGTTCATTGATTTTGCCTCGAAAGCTTTTTACCCTTGTTCTCCATTGAAAATTTCTACTCAGAAGACGAGGGGTGCTTGGGTGGCTCAGTTGGTTAAGCATCTGCTTTGGGCTCAGGTCACAATTCCAGGGTCCTGGGATCAAGCCCACATGGGCTTCTGCTCAGTGGGGAGCCTACTTCTCCCTCTTCCTCTGCTGCTCCCCCTGCTTGTGTGTTCCTCTTTCTCTCTGTCAAATAAATAAATAAAATCTTAAAAAAAAAAAAAAAGAGGAGTATCACTCCTGCCTCTGTGACCTTGTGGTCTTCTCTACATACTGCCAGGTTTCTCCTTCCTGCACTGCACCAAACCATCCTTCCACTTCCCACACTAGACTGGGATTTTTAAAGACAATGAATCTTTAACTCCCTGTAGCCTCAGTTCCCAAATGGCACACAGAGAGAATTATAAATGATACTAATGAGCACTCAAATACACTAGGAATCATGCTATGCATATTGCACAAGCTATTTCTTTCAATCTTTACAAAAAATCTTATGCTTTAGATGGTTTTATCATTTCCATTGCACAGATGAGAAAACTCAGGATTAGCGGTTAATGAACTTGTCACATCCACTCAGCTATTAAGCGGTAAAGTGGAGATACAAGACCAGAGTTATAGTACTCTATGGCTCAAATCCTTAATGACTATGAAGACATTACCCAAAGAATAGTAATATCTAACTGGTGGATAACCATGTGTTAAGAATTGTATTAAGTCTGTTTTATCTATATATTCATTTAAGCTTAAAAACAACCCCATGAGATAGATACTATTATTATCCCCATTTTACAGATGGAAAAAAATAGGCACAGAGCAATTATATAAATCAGCAAAGGCCTTTTGGATAGTGAGTAGCAATGCTAGAATGAAGCCACACCCATGACTCTTTGCTGCCTTGTGAAGCCCCTACCATCTATGCTGTGCTTTGATAACAATTTATAACACATGCTCAGCCCCTTTAGCTCCTTTAGAGAGAAATCTTTCTTTGAAAACTCAGTTGCTGACCTGAGCAGCAGGAGAAATGCCATTTCTAAAACACAAAGGGCTACATTTCTTTGTTAGCATCCGGGGAATCAGTTCCAACTCCTATCCCATTTAGCATATTGAATGTCCCGCCATATAGCTGGACAACTTCAGTTCCCAGACACAGCCAGATGATGACTTCATCCTCTGTTTCTTCGTTGGGAACGCTGTCTCCTCTTTATACTTGAACATGAAGTCATCGCAGTAGCCTGCCAGTCATAGCCCCTGCTCACTGCTTCTGAATTTACAGAATCTCGGTCTTGCATGACCTAGAATAACAACAGTGCAGCACCTGCTCACGAAGTGTTAAAGCGCCCAATGTTCTCACCAGAAGGAAATCTGCAGAATTTAGACATGTCACCTTAGATGAAATATAGGTTCAGTAAGGTTTTGTATTCAAAGTTTTGGGGACTAATGATATTTGATTACATCCGGGACGTCTGCAGTTTCAACAACTGTAGGAGAGCAGTTGGTGAAACATTAATGTGACTAAATTGGGGTGTGAGTCAGTGAACGAGAGTATACAGCAGGATGTGGTCTTCTTGTAGAATTGCGACAATCTCTCATGATGACAGGGCCATATGGCTCCAAAGAAATGCTTTTCTTTCATTCTTTATTCTTCCAAGCAGTAATTCAACACTGATTTGGTGCTTACCGTGTGCCAGGTATTTTGTTAGGTGTCAGATATAGAAAGCTGAGCATGACCCATTCTTTGCCTTCAAAAACCAACATCTTGGGCACCTGGCTGGCTCAGTGGGCTAAAGCCTCTGCCTTCGGCTCAGGTCATGATCCCAGGGTCCTGGGATGGAGCCCTGCATCGGGCTCTCTGCTCAGCAGGGAGCCTGCTTCCTTCCTCTCTCTCTGCCTGTCTCTGCCTACTTGTGATCTCTGTCAAATAAATAAACAAAATCTTAAAAAAAAAAATCTTGTAAAGAAGAGAGAGGAGCTAATCAAACAACCACCATATGGATTATAAATGCTGTGGCAGACAGCTGACTGCTGGACAGAGAGTTTGGAGGGTAATATAAACAGTAACGAACACCAATTTAGGAAGTGGGGGGAGGGGACAGTGGGAAAGGAAATTTCAGAAAGTGGAAACTGCATGTGTATGTTCCATGGAAGAAAAAGGGAAGGACAGAAAAGAGAAAAAAGAAGAAAGAAGGATCTTTCTATCTCAGCTGGTTTTTCTACAGAAGTCGTAATTTGATAACAATATTTATTTAATGTATTTGTATCTTCCCGGTCGTCTTCACTTTAAAGTGTTAAAAGGTGAAACAGAGGTCATACATTGCTCCTTCAAAAATAACCCTGGGACAATATGCACTTAAAAAAAAAAAAAAGGAACTAGCTAAAAATCAAATTGACAGAAAGAGCATGGAGCTCTGAGACTAGAACGGCTTTGGGAATTGGAAACCCCATATTCTAGATTTGACTGTTCACCACATGGCCCTTTAGCCTTGATAGTTGCACTTCACATTCTGAATCATGGTGCTTCCCCTGTAAAATGAGGACCTTGGCTAAAGGATGTTTAAATTATCTTATTTTTTAATAGAAGGAAAGGAAGAGAGGGTATAAATCTATGGGTGGTCATTCTAGGAGAGAAAAGGAAGTCGGGTAGGAAGCTCTGAATGTCCAGGTCTAGGTCCATCCTAGGCACTGATTTCTGAATTTGTCCTCTGATATATTTTAGAACTAGGCTTTGCAGCTACTTCTCCTCAATATTACAGATGAGAATGAAAGAGGGTAAGAAGAGATCTAAACAGAACTCTCTTTCAGGCAGAGGGTGATGCCATACAGAGAACTTGAGATAGAGCAGGAGAATGTCTTCAGTTCTCTGGGACCATAGATAACACATCCTAGATTTCAGAGAATGGCTGACAGGTGGCCTTGCCTATAGCTTTCTTAGAAATAGAGATTCATGGACTGCTACAGCTAGAGAGGACCTTAGAGTCCACCCACTTAAAAAAAAAAAAAAAAGAGTAAATCAGACAACTTCCAAAAGCTCTAAGACAATTACAAAGCTTACTAATTTGTCAGGTAGGGGGAAACACTACCAGTGAAAAAATTCACTGAGAAGTTTATTGAAGGGAAAGTCAGGGTTTTTATGTACTAGAAAGAGGAGGTCCATGGTGGTTGGATTAATGAAGGACAAAAAATTTGCACTCTTGGTAAGATAGACGCAACAAAGTAAGTCCCACCATTCACTGGTCAGAAAAGAATCTTTTTTTTTTTTTTTTTTTTTTTTTTTTAATATTTTTAATTTATTTGACAGACAGATCACAAGTAGGCAGAGAGGCAGGCAGAGAGAGAGGGGGAAGCAGGCTCCCTGCTGAGCAGAGAGCCCGATGTGGGGCTCGATCCCAGGACCCTGAGACCATGACCCGAGCCGAAGGCAGAGGCTTAACCCACTGAGCCACCCAGGCGCCCCCAGAAAAGAATCTTTGATTAGGTTCAATAGAGACTAGAGAACTAGGATCCCTGAAGCCCATGGTCATTTTTGTTTGTTTGTTTGTTTGTTTTGTTTTGTTTTGTTTTGATTCACTTGATTCAACTCAATTGTGGAGAATCATAACTGTCTTGGTATTTTCTAGGCCACTGTTCATGCAAATGCAGAGCTTTTCTTTTACACAATCCAACCCCATCGTTCCAGCATTGGGAAAACCAGCACCAAAAAATGGGAAAACACTTGCCTGGTTTGAGTGAGCCCCTCTCTGTGTCAGAAATCAGTTGGTATTTTACCCTTGATACCGGACTCATACCTGATCTTGATGCCCCCTCCCAGCTTCTCCTTTATATCTTTATGTACTTTGTATAATGGGAACCTGTTCTGTGCTCTTCTCACGTGATTTCAAAGGACTACGGAATTAGCAATGAAAATGAAGTGAACTGACCCAAGAAAGAGTGAGATGCCTGATTATCTGAGTTTCTCAAGACTAGTAAGACAACCACTTGGCAGGATCACTGTAAAGAAATGTCAAGCTTCAATGGGTTGTTGAACTAGGAGCCCTTCAAGGGACATCAGATTCTAAAATTATGGGAGAGGACCTGTGAGCATTGTGTTATTGTAACTTCTCCTCTACCCTGGAGCTAGTATCCAAAGCAGAAACAGTGTCTTACTCATTGTGTTTTAGAATGTAGCAGGTGTCCAGAAAATGCTTGCTAAAAAATGGAGGGTACACAAAATAACTGAGTAGAAAGCAAACAATTGTACATCTCTTTGGAAGGTTAGAGTGTGTTGTTGCTCTTTACTTCCTTTTCATTTCAAAGAAACCCTCAACTCAGTGTGGTCTGAAAGGTTGCAACGCTTTATCTGTTACAGCTCTGCAATTGTATTAGAGGCCAAGTAAAGCAATGGTTATATCAAAAAGTCCAGAAATAAGATTCAATGGCTGGTTTCTTAAAAAGAATTGGGGGTTGGGGGGATTGAGTTCAAAGAAATATTTTGGTTTTGAGAAAAATACATTAAAAATCTTCAAATGATAAAATACCTTGGGTGGCAGGGTCTTGTCTAATCCTCTCCTCACTCCCCACCCTTGCCCCCCAACAATTGGAAAGTTGAGTAACTTGAGACCTAGCAAAGGGGTATAATTTAACTCAAGTCTCCAGATCTCAAAAATTCAGAAATGTTATCAGTGAATGCTGGTATAGGGTGTGATCTTCCCAAAGATAAGAAAGATTTATACTGATCCTTTTGTGCTTGAGGAAAGCTCTTTGATTTCAAACAGATACTTGATTGCTTAAGAGGATGCAGTTTACACACTTCTGACACTGTAGGTATTGGCTTCAACGCCCCTCTGTCCAAGAAACAGCTGTTTAGTTTCCTCTAATTGTGAAGTTACTTCCTGACCTGTTCTCTCCCCAAATCCAAAGGAGTCCTTATCAACTGTGCTCTTTAGTGAGTGAAGATATGACTGCTGATAGGGCTGCATCCTCCAGGGGTTTATGGTCACAAAGCTTGGCAAGGGAGCTGATCAAAAAACTGATATCCCAGCTCCAGCATCCCTACTAACCTGTCACACCGTAGGACCTAGCCAGGACCAAGTATGATGTCTTTATATGAATGGTAGTAGCTTGAGAGGTCCAGTACTGTTTCTGTTATTAGCAGGTGGCTCTGGCTTTGAATGTTCATTAAGCAGATAAAGCTGTTTCCTGCTCCACATTATTCTTCCTTGAATTAGGAATCTCAAACCTTTAGAGCTGAAAGGTACTTTACAGGTCATCTTTTACTAACTCCTCACTTTACAACTGCAAAGAATAAGCCCCGGAGAGGGGAAATGGACCTCTTTGGATCACACGTCTGTGATGACAGATGGGGTTTTCTGACTTCTGAAGTACCTTCCACCATACTCGGCTACTTCCATCAGTAACACAGAATGACAAATCTAGAGTACAAATCTACCTTATTAAATTGGAGAAACTGAGATGCTGAGGTTTGTTTAATTTGTTCAGAGTCATACATCTACTTGGTGGCAGAGCTTGTTCTAAAATATTTTTCCCTTAAAGAATTTAAGGTCCACTGATTGGCTTCTGGAATTTCCACGAATTGTTTATAGGTGAAAGTGCGTCAAAGCTGTGTGCATTTGTGTGGATTTTTTTCTGAGAGTATTGATAACTCTCATTAGATTAGCAAAAGGGTCATGACCTTTTAGTATATCCTAGGTTACCTGCTCCTTGCAGTAACTGTGATTTTTTTTTTTAAGGTCTTGTTGTCATATACAGGAAAAGTTTCTATCTTGGATTATTGGAAAAGTCTTTCCAGTAGTTACCACCTTGTTACAGTACAGGAGAATTGAAGAATACAAATGTCCCATACAGTATGGGACAGGGAATTGAAGAAATAGAGCAATGTGGCTATTGAAAGTCGATGAGGCAGGTTTATTTTCTAATCTGGTACCTATTGTATCTTCATGTTTGTATCAGGGACAGTCCTGTGCTTTTCATCTCCCATGTGATGGGAAGCCTTGCCTCTTTTCCTCGACCTTGTTATTTTTCCCTGGCACACTGAGTAACCCAAACAGTTCAGTATTTTGAACTTGGAAAGAGATGACATTGCTTTAAATCCAGGCTCTGTCACTTGCTAGCTTTGTGATCTTGGAAACGTTGCTTTTTCTTTTCAGACTTCCAATCTCCTGGAAAATTTTTTTCAGTATTTCTGTATTTCAGTAGAATGAAATATAGTGCTTCCCACCATGTGGGTAAAACCAACCACATATACAGAACACAACAAAGTTCGTACAGAGTAGGTGGAATACGTATGTACTTAATCTGCACATCTGCCGTCTGTTGAAAGGGGGAGTCGGGCTATCCAGAGAGCAGGATTCTAGCTCTGACATCAACTTCTTGTTTGACGTTGGACCAGTCACTCTCCTCCAACTTCCATCTCAGGACCTCTGTTTTCTTGACTGAACACTGATGAAAATAAGCTTTCTCTTACTTCTAGCTCTAACATTCTGTGGTCTCTTTAGCTGTCATTGCAGTGTCATGTGGATCTGTGGGCATTATTGTTATTCTATGGGTCCGCCAGTGCTGCACCTTGTAGAACTTCTTACAGACACATTTCTTCAAATTGATGCTGGGTATATCACACCCAGAGCCCAAGAACTGAATATCTCAGGAAGGAATCCAGGCCTGGCTGGAATGAGGGGAAAGTGGGGAATGATGGCTCAGGCCTATTACTGGCATGCTTAGCTGTTCTGTTATATTCTTTTTTCTCTTTTATCTAGACCAACCCAATGTAGGTATTAGTCACTTTTGTAGAATCCATTATTAATGCAGTTGCTGATAATTAACAGAACTATTTTTAGAAGCATATATAATTCTTCCTGTGATACCTTATATTTTCAACTAGAGTTGAATACATTTCCAAATGTTTTTTTTTTTTTTTATAAAGATTTTATTTCTTTATTTGACAGACATAGATCACAAGTAGGCAGAGAGGCAGGCAGAGAGAGAGAGGGGAGGAAGCAGGCTCCCTGCTGAGCAGAGAGCCCGATGCGGGGCTCGATCCCAGGACCCTGGGATCATGACCTGAGCCGAAGGCAGAGGCTTTAACCCACTGAGCCACCCAGGCGCCCCTACATTTCCAAATGTTTAAAATGTTTCTTGATGATGTTTGTTTGACCAGATGCTTACATCCAGTGCATTAGGTAATGGAAAGTTAACTGGAATTGACACTATCAAGAATTTTCATTCTCTGTTCCATCATGGCTAGCAAAATCCAATGATTTCAGTGATGCACAATATATTTAGTATATTTACTCTTAGACCCATACAAAGCTAACTAGCTTACCTTGTGCAGCAACTCATGACTTCTTAACCTGCACATTATTTACATGTTGGGCTGGATTGTTCTTTCTTGGGGGAGGGGAAGACTTATCTGTGCATTGTAGAATGTTTAGCAGGATCTCTGGTCCCTTTCCACTAGATGCCAATAGTTTGCCTATTCCTCAAGTGCCCTAACAACGAAAAATGTCTCTAAGCATTTCCAAATATTCACTAGGGGACAAAAATCACCTCTAATCGAGAACCACTACTGTAAGTGATTCATTGTCCGGTTTAAACTTCTGGGTTCTCATCTGTAAAAGGAAAGCAACCCTCCTTCAAAGAGTCTTGAGTTGATATTACTGCCCTCTGTTGCCTACAGCGCCAGATGTTCCTTTGTTTTTCTGTTATTGTCCTTTGGTTGTCTATTACTATTTACTCTATATACAGACCGGTTATTTATTTATTTTTTTTTTCAGTTGAGTGACTAATACAAATTTAGAACACCAGAGCTAGAAGCATTCAAGTAGATCGTCATGCTCAAGACAAACTCTACCACTATGAAAATTCTCTTATCTTTTCATTAGCACAAGTTCAAAACGCTTGTCCCTATTCAAATTTTATTCAGTGACGCTTTTTTTGGCATACATGGTATTCTGTGCTTTATAATGTTTTGGTTACTAAAGCAAAGCCTTATTTGCATTTAGGTGTTATCATTCCCCAAATAAACAATCATGTTTCAGGTATTTTATTAAGCTCAATTCATACAAAAAACCTGTTACGCTTTATTATCATCTTTCTTGGTTTTAATTAATGTATATTTCCAAGGAAAGCATTTCCTTGGATATCCTTTCCTCAAAATCCAAAATTTTTCTGAAAAAATGTAAATGTGTGGAAGAGTAACAAATCTGTAATGGATTATTTCAAGTAATTTGAAGAATTAGTTGAATAATAAAATACATATGCTTTTTTTAGCACTTGATTTGTTTCCATTTATGGCCTTTATTAACTTCTCACATCCGAAGAGAGGTCATCTTGGGTATTTCTGTTACTTTATCAAGGAAGCCATGCAAGTGGATGCCTGAGATGGGCCTGTAAGTCAGAGCTTGTAGGTGGAAATAATTATTTTTTTCTTGTTTTGAAGAGGAGGGGAAATTCAGGTATTTTCTTTCCTATAATTTTTTGAAACAATTGGAACTCCATCTAAAGAGCATCACTCTTTTGTGCTGATCTCAAGACCATACTAAATTGATTCTAATACACCTGCTAAAGGCTGGTGTGCCAATAATCTAATCTGTACTAGGTTTGCCTGAAGGAGATGGAGATGATGAGTTTGACATTGGTAGCAGGCCAGCCCCTCGTAACTCTGAGTAGATTATGCCCTTTACCCCTCATTGTCTTTGTCTTATGCAAATCTAGATTTTTTTTCTGATTCAGTGACTCTGCCATAGTCACACTCTTTTTCTCCCATTGTTTTCATTTTCCATAGAGTCTCTTCTCCCTCTTAAATTCAGAAAGAAGATACAAGTATATATCATTTATATACTTTTCTGGCTTTCGTTTAAGAACAACAGTGAATTCATTTTCCAGTACAGAATGAGGAAGGGCTCCATTTTTTCACCAAGACCATTGCCTATCTGTAGTCTCTTGCTTTGTAAATATGTCACATTCCTTTTGAAATGTGGTGTAACCTACACTGAAAAGTGAGTGTGGAGAGGAAGAGGAAGGAAGGAAAGAAGACAAAATGTAAATAAAAAGAAAACACAAAGATAGGCAAAGGAACTGCAAATATTTCTCACCTTTTTGGAGATGCCTGGGTGGCTCTGTTGGTTAAGCCGCTGCCTTCGGCTCAGGTCATGATCCCAGGGTCCTGGGATCGAGTCCCATCGGGCTCCTTGCTCGGCAGGGAGCCTGCTTCTCTCGCTGCCTCTGCCTGCCTTTCTGCCTGCTTGTGTGTACTCTCTCTCTCTCTCTCTCTCTGGCAAATAAATAAAATCTTAAAAAAATATATTTCTCACCTTTTTGGTGCTAGTATACATGTATTTTTGTTTTTGTTTTTGTTTTTGTTTTAATTTCTAATTCTTCATTTCTGGTATGTAGAAAAACAACTTTTATACAGTAACCTCATATTTTGTGACTCTGATACATTAACTTTTTAGTTCAGGAGACTTATATAAGCTCTTGGGAATTTTATAAATAAACAACTATGTCACCAGTAAATGAAGGCAGTTTTATTTGTTTCTTCCCTATTTGTATACATTTTACATGCTTTTCTTATCTTACTCCACCAGTACAATTTTGAAAAGAACTGGTGAGAAAGAACATTCTTGTCTCATTCTCAATCTTAGAAAACATCCAGTTTCTTGCTATTACATATGTTGTTAGCTGTATTTTTTTTTTTTTTTTTTTTTTTACTTACAGATTTTTTTTCCAAGTAGACTCCATGCTGGGTGTGAAACCCAACATGATGCTTGAACTCACAACCCTGAGATCAAGACCTGGGCTGAGATCAAAAGTTGGACCCTTAACCAACAGAGCCACCCAGGTGCTCCTTTCTTGTAGATACTCTTGATTGAGCTGAGGAAGTTCTCTTCTATTCCTGGTTTCTTTTATGAACATTGGATATTGTCAAATGCTTTTTCTATATCACTTGCAATGGTTATATGGTTTTTCTTCCTTAGCCTGTTTATACGGTCAAATAATTTTTAGAAGTTTACATCAAAATATCTTTGAGCTTCAATAATCAGTTCTTCCCTCCTTTCTTCCTTATGTTTTACTTTTCTTCATTTTGTCCCATTAGAAGTAGCAGTCATTCGTTCATTTAAGATGGGGGCTCTGGGTTACACCTCATAGAATGGGTGCAGAAAGTAGTTAATGACATTTTCCTAAAGCCAGAGTGCCTGAGTTCAGTCCAGCTTTACTTTTTAATTAGCCATGAAACCATCTGCATATTATTCCTTCACTTTCCCTATCTGTAAAAATAGGCTAATAATAGGATCTATCATACTATGAAGATTAAATATACTGACACATGTGAAGTTCTTAGAACAGAACTATCTGCATATAGTAGATTATACAAATATTTTTTATTATTACATCTCTACCACTCACATGTTCAGCCCATTATAAGCAAATGTCTATTGATTTTACTTAAACCAAATGACATTTAAGTTGCTGCTTGTAATAATTTTTTTTAATATTGAATACTTGTATCATGTTCTATTGTAGATACAGGGCTACAGTATTGTGGAAATGACAGTGGATAATAGGAAGAATAGTCTCTACTATACTTGTCTCGACAAATGAAAAAGAAGAAAAGGAATAACAGACATTAATACAAGCAGATTCAATTTAACCATTATTGGATTATTCAATTTAACCTTATTGACCCAGATGTGGACTATGGTGAAGTCTTACATACACAATGATAAAATGGCCAAGGTTCCTGCCTTCATCAAACTTACAGTCTGACAGGAAAGACCATTTTTCCTGTTTGTTTTTTAACTCATCAATTCTTTCTTTCTGAAAAAAAACAAACAAACAAAACAAAACAAAACAAAACAGTAAGCTCCTCCTCCTTTGTTCCAAGAGTTCCACCCTCACTGCCTCATTTTATACTCACAGCAACCCTCTCAATTTCCTCTTAATAACCTTACCTTCATGATGAAGAAACTAAGGCACGTGAGACATGAAAATCTGCCTTGGATCCCAAGACCAATAAGTGGCTTGAGCTCACTCATTTCTCTCGATTCAAAGTCATTGTTCTTTTTGTGAAGTCCCCATGTACCAACTGCTATTTGGTGTTTGGAAAAGAACTTATTTTTATTATCTTTATGCATGTGACATTTGAATAATGAAAAAACAAAAACAAAAACAAAAACCCTGAATTCAAAGTTGTAACATAGCCTTCTTATTTTGTGTTGGAGTAGGAAAGGAAGCTGGAGACTACATTTCAACGATTCTAAAACACCGAGTTTGGATGCAACTACTACAAATTAATCATCCAGTTGTCCATTGTTTTGTCCACAGAAATGATGTGAAAAATCAAGAATGACTAAATGATAGGGAAATAGGACTTAGTTATAATTCATCAACATAAATTTGATATCTCTGAGTTTAAAAAAGGCATTATTAATATATCTTAAAAAAATTCTAGAGTTTGCAAAACTATAAATCTGTATTCTAACATAGCTTTGTACATAGCAGCATTGGTTTGTTGAAAGCCACCTTTGTTTATTATATAGAGAATTTTAATCTCCTTTTTTTGACCTGAAATAAAAGAGAAAAAAAAATGAATCCTCATATTCAAAATTTTAAAGCTAAGTAGTTAATTAAGCTTGAATTGTGATACTTTACACATTTTTTTACCAACTAGCTACTAAAGGAATTTATTTAAGTCATCCCAGTCTTGTCCTAGACAGAGAAGTTTTGTGTGCTAATGCTGTTTTGTAACTAGGAACCACTTGTCTGACTGTGATACAGCTTGGATAAATCCCCTTGTACCTTTTAGAAGCCTTAGTTGCTTAATCTTCATGGACACATGAAGTGTCTGGAGTGAGCCTTGATAAAAGGTGGATCAAAAGGTTGTGCAAGAATTTGAGGTTAAATGCTTGCCCAGAGGCTCCTTTTGGTTGAGGATCCTTTGGTTTTTCTAATTGAGGTTGTTAAACGGCAGCAGTCGAAACAACTCTGTGGTGATCAGAAACACTGGCAACAGCAGTCTTCTGACTTAGGTAATATGGACTTTATAAAAGAGGGGTGCCATCATTCACAGATTCTGTTTCAATGTGCATTTACTGCACACCTTACTCTGACTCAGGTACGGTGTATGGTACTCCCTGTACTGTCTCATTTGGCTATCGCTACATCACTGCTGTTTAGGCATTATTATTCTCTCAAAATTACAGATGAGAAATGGAAGTCCCATTGAATAAATAAAGACCAATAAATAGCATGGCGATTTCCTACTTACAAATGCAGGAACTCCAGCATAGGGTTAGTAGATAGATAGGTATCATGGCTTGAGTTTTGTATCCCCATTCAGTACCAAATATTCATGAGAATTATTGACTGGGCAGCCAATAGAGTAGTTGTGACAAAGCCATGTTTTATGCCTCAAGGTGAGCCTTCCATTTTCATCTTAACACTGATATACTTGAATGAAAAGTCTTGACACACAGAGAGCTACAAACAGGGTCATCTGACAGCACTGACTTCTCCACTTCTTGAAGGTAAGATAGTAAGTTCTCTTACCCCCTTTAAATATTCCACGGATGGTTTTAGGAATGATTATGGTATGGTGATAATCACAATATACCATTCTAGGAACATAAAAAGCCTTGGGTCATATTAATATTTCCAAATCTTTTTGACAGTTAATACAGCACAGAATTAATGAATGCGGTTAGGCAGATTATCAAAGTCCACCCAAACCAAGGAATCTGTGATTTGTGATTTCATAAAGGGTAGTTAAGATTGGTATCTAACTTTCCTAAAAAGAGAATGAGACTTTGAAACTAGAGATGGACCTGTATATAGGTTTTACATGTAATAACATATTATGTGTTTACATATAATAGCAAAATAAAAGTTTGAAGCTATTATCCTTCCATGGTTTATCATAAAAGAGATTGAATAACAAAGGCTCCAGAGATTATTTTAAAACTACTTGTTCTCTTCAGCTGCTTGGAGTCAGTTTTTATACATCTCCAGGACTCAGTTTCCTCAACTGTAAAAAGGAGAAAGTAAATTTTACCTGTCTCATATGATGAGAAGATTAAATGAGCAAATGTACATGAAAGTCTTTATAGAATCTAGCAGAGTTGGTCTCAGTAAGTGTTATTATTATCATTGTGCATATTATTGTATTGGCCTTCCAGAAAGCCTTTGTTTTTTGTTTTTGTTTTTAAGATTTTATTTATTTATTTGAGAAATAGAGGAGAGGGTAAAAGCAGGGGAGGGGCAGAAGGAGAAGCAGACTCCTGGCTGAGCAGGGAGCCAGCGGAGGGGCTGGATTCCAGAAGACCAGGATCGTGACCTGAACCGAGGGCAAATGCTTAAGTGACTGAATCACCCAGGTGCCCCTAAAGAAAGCCTTTGTATAGCAGGGCGACAACTCCAATAATTGATCCTAAAGAGTTACTTGTGACAAAAGGGAATTAAGAATGCGTCTATTTCTGTGAGGTTGTGAAGACTGTGAAAATTCCTCTCCTGGTATTTCTAAAACTCACAGTTAAAGAAAGAGATAAAATAGAAATTTAAGTGAGACATACCTGCCACGAGAGAGATCATGGGAAAGCCCAACTGATTATGGGAAATGATCCTTCAGGAAACCAGGTAGAGGTGGATGAGAATTGACTGATAGTAATGTGAGGATTTATATAATGTTTATGCTGAGCAGGGGATGTGAGAAGAATGTAAAACAGTATTTTTTTTTTTTTGGATAATATTTACTTCTATAGAGAATGAAAATGGAAAACAAAAATCACAAGTTCACAAAGCCCAATGGAAACAAGCCTAGACTTGAACTTGCCAATATGAGACCAATTCTCTTTCCGTCATTTTCTGGTCAAGTGACCTTGGATGGTTTGCTCATTGTCTCTATATTCTTTTCCATGCAGATCAACATAAATGCACCATTTATTCTTCATAAGTTGGATAAGTGGGTAGCTCTTCTGCAGGTTTGAAATTCCTGAGTATGAGTACACTGTTTTATGAGCCCTTGAAAATCGTTAATAGTATAAGGTTTTCCAAAGAACTTGCCTCAAATTAGTGCTGGTGGACCTATGCTTGTAGGTTAGGCGGACCTGCTGAATTGGCTTTGGGCGCTCCCTGGTTCTGGAGCTGCCTGAGTGAGTTGATTATCAAGCTTCCAAAGGGCATCTGGTTGTTTTAGTAGTTTCCCTGGGGGAATTAAAGGTTTTAACTGGATGTGAAACATCAGACAGGAACTGTGGAGAAGATTTATTGACAATGAATCTCAACTTTCCGAAAGTTCATTTTGAAACTAACTTCCTTCTCAGCCAAAATGATTCAGATTTGAAACCCTCCAGGGGCCTCTTTGGGACTTTAGAGTATTAGGGAGCTTTTTCCTTGCTGTCATAGATTATCTCTCCATTGTTTCTTGACTTGTAGAAGGGGAGATGTGATTGGTAAGTCGCCTCTTCCCTAGGGCCTCACATTCTTTACTCATTCAGAAGATAAGTGGGACTCCACAATGCATTCCACAAAGCTTTCTCCCTGCCTGGTCCCAAGGCAACCAGCATAAGCCGTGCCAAGGGTATAATGAGCAGGGTAAATGCCACAGGGGAAGAGCCAAAAGAGAAGGCTGAGGTTGAGCCGTGCTGAGAGTTGCCATGACTGCTGCACTGTTTTTAACTAAAGAATCAGGATTGAGTGGAGCAAAAAAGCACAAACTTGAAATTGAGTCTTAGCTCTGTCCTTTGAAATGTGATCTTGGGAAACTTAACAAACTTTTGTCCCATTCCTTTTTCTCTTCTGTAAAGTGTGCACTGAATAATTTGTCTCAAAGTGTTATTGATAGTACTAGAAATCATGTATGTATAAAGAATAGTAGAAAATTGATAAATCACATCATTAACAATAGGTATTGAGACCAACTCGGGCAGTATGTGCCAGGCATTATGCTCAGTACCCCATATGTATTTTCACATCCATCCTCTTGAAATCTACACATAGATCCCTTGTCACTTCTATTTTGCAGATGAGAAACACTTCGTGGTTGAGGTTAAATAAGTTCCTCCCAGCCAGTTGGTGAGTGGTGCAGTAAGAACCGGAACGAGGGCTGACTCCAAATCCTACCTTATATCCATAAACAACTTTTCATTGTTGCTGTTTTCAGGGGTCCCAATACAGAGGTCTGCCTATATGAACAGGGAAAGAATAGGCAGGTGGCCACTAGTCTGAGAAGTGTGTGGTGGGATTGAAAGGAAATGTAGAAGGAATGTTTAGGGGTTTAAATAAAAGTAGTTTTCAGAATCCAGCTCCTTAAATTCTAACACAGAGAAGAGACAGGAAGTGTACCAGTACTCCATATTTTGGTCACACAGTCGTCAATCATCCACAAGAGAACTTAGAGCTCTGTCACTTGTATTTTTTTCTCAAAACAGAAGGAAACAGAGGCTCAGAAAGTGGTCACGATTTATCCAGAGTTTCACAAGTCAGTTGTTAGAAGAACTAAGGCCGGAACGTAAGTTTCCAGCACACTTTGTGCAACCTAATCTAGGCCTCTAATGGAGGGACCACAATTAATGAGATACCCTCAAAATCTCTAACAAAAATTTTCTCACTGGAGAAAACCTGATAGCAGCCACTTACACTTTAGTGTGAATTAAAGGTTCTTTGTTGTTACCTATCCTGGAGACCATTTCTCTGGTTTCCTATTTGGACAGCAAAGACACACACATCTTCTATCCACTTTCCAACCAGATTTTTACTTACACATTAGGCTAGTCTTGTGCAATAGAGTGAAAGGAAGAAGAGCCTTGGTGGTGGCAAAGTGGTCAGTATTCCGGAATGTGTATATGTGTGGCTATATGTGTGCATGCATGTGTGGACATTTCTGTCTTGCTCTGACTTCAGAGGTTAAGGAGCAAGGTCATTTTGGCTCATGCTATTTTTCTTCCCCCAGAGCTCTTTTTCTGGTTCTCTAAATGGCGATATTGAATTAACATTTCAAGCTTCTGTTCCCATCACTTCCCTTGTGAAGCCATTCACAGCTTATAAAGTAGTTTCTTCAGCTTTCTAGACAGCGCAGTACTTAGATAACATCTACCCACCATTCAGATCTCGGTCTAATTGTCACTCTCAGGGAAACACCTTGACATAAGGCTCGGGCCCCTCTAATGCATGCTTTCACTATGCCCTCACTTCTTTTCTTCATGCACTTGTCAGAGTTCTAGGAGAGCAATTACTGTGTCTCCCTGTTGTCTGTTTCCTTCACTAGGCTCTAAGTTGAAGGAGAGACAGGTCTCTATTGTCCAGAGCTCTTTTTCCTCAGGACCTAGTATAGTGCTTAGCATAGAAGAATCACTCAATAAATATGTCTTGATTGAATGCGTAACATGCGTCACTTTGTACTGTACATAAATTTTTGCACTTCTGGCACTATTATTGTATTTTGCTTCCCTAAAGTTCAGTATGTTGTTGGCACTTAGAAAAATTACACAATACCGTTTTTTAAATTTAAATTCCAGTTAGTTAACATACAGTGCAATATTAGCGTTGGGTGTACAATTCAACATTTCCATACAACACCCAGTGCTCGTCACAAGTGCTCTCCTTAATCCCTATCACCTGTTTAACCCATCCCCCCACCACCACCTCCCCTCTGGTAATCATCAGTTTGTTCTCAGCTATAGCTCAGTCTGTTTTTTTGGTTTGGTCTCTCTTTCTTTCTCCCCACCATGCTCATATATATATATGATGTATATATATATACACACACACATATATATATACATGTATATATATATGTGTGTGTATATATATATATGAGCTCATATATATATATACACACACACACACACACACACACAGAAACACATACACACCACTTCTTCTTCATCCATTCAAGAGCTGATGGACATTTGGGCTCTTCCCATAATTTGGCTAGTGTAGATAATGCTGCTATATGCTAATGTAGATAATGCTGCTATAAACATTGGGGTACATGTGTCCCTTTGAATTGTATTTTTGTACTCTTTGGGTAAATAACTAAAGTATAATTGTTGCCTCATAGGGTAGTTTTATTTTTAACTTTTTGAGAAAACTCCATATTGTTTTCCATAGTGGCTTCACCAGTTTGCATTCTTACCAACAGTGCAGGAGGGTTCCCCTTTCTCCACATCCTCTGCAACACCTGTTATTTCTTGTATTGTTGATTTTAATTCTGACAGGTGTGAGGTATCTCATTGTGGTTTTGATTTGTATTTCCCTGATGCCGAGTGATGCTGAGCATCTTTTCATGTGTCTGTTGGCCATCTGTATGTCTTTTTTGGAAAAATGTCTATTCACATCTTCTGCCCATTTTGTAATTGGATTGTTTTGGGGGTGTTGAGTGTTATAAGTTCTTTATATATTTTGAATACTAATCCTTTATCAGATCTGGGACTTGCAAATATCTTCTCCCATCCTGTAGGTTGACGTTTTTAAGACTTTGAGACAAAAGAGAGAGGGCCAGGAAATCAAACAGATGTAAATCACCTATCTCAGGAAGTGTTAAAGACATTAGTTCTCATTAGTATGCAGCATATATGTCTCAGAATGAGCACTATTACGCCAAATAATAAATCATTCCATAAAATTATTCCATATGGTAGCATCCTAATTTGTAACAGAAATATCAATACCGCAAGAGTGGTATCATCATTACCAGGTAGTTGGGTGTGTGAATGTCTACTTATTTCTATTGAAGAGGAGGGGTAACAGCAGGGCACTACTGGGGAGTCGGAAAAACCCTACATCCTAGAAATAAACAAAGGATTAGCTCTTATCTAGAACATGGCATCCTTGAGTGTGTTCTCTTCCCTGGGGTCTCATGTATGCAAGGAGAAGGTTAGTTGGTCTAGGGTTTTTATCTTAAATAGAACTTTTTTTCCCCCAAATAAGATTTTACTGGGAAACAGACACAACTTCAATGAATACAAGTTGAACTGCTTTTCTTCATGAAAGTGGAGAAATAAACACAGAGGGATAAGCATTGGACAAGATTATCCCAGGACCCTTTCCCTCTAACATTCTGCAATCTGTTAACCCAGGAGGGTCCAATCCAGTTACACCTTAGAATTGCCTGGGGAGTTTGTAAAAATCCTGATATCTTTACCTAACCTCTCCAGATTCTGATTTAATGAATCTGGAACCTGTGTACCAGATATGTAATATGTATATATGTATCTATCTATCTATCTATCTATTATTTAGATAGATATTTTACAGCTTCCCAGATCATTCTAACATGCATCTGGGGTTAAACAAATGTATTAATTCTCAGGCACTCCCCTTCTGCACTACTGCTCCATATAAACTGTAAGGTCAAACATTTAAGTGCTCAGCATATTGCAGTGATATGAAACATTTCAACATTTATATACTCTTGAAAGACATTCTTATAGAACAAATGATTGTCATCTCATAGAAACTTTTGCTATATATATATAAAATATATTTCAGCATCCTTTATTCTTAGTTATGTTTGTTGTTGCTTAACAGATGTCATTACTATACCTGATGTTGTACCTTAGCATAAAGCTGTTGCCTTTCTCACCTGGAGAGGTCATGTCTCCCACCCTCGAGTTAAATCAAAACCTCCAGTGGGCTAGAGAGTGTGTAGAGTTCAATTAAAAAAAAAAAAAGGCTTAATATAAGACATAATTTTATATCTGGAAAATTGACAAGGAACCTATTGTTTTCCAGACTCTCTGTAAAGGAAAATCCTTCTAGGAGTAGTGTATTCTCCAGGTGTGTGAAAGAACTTTTTTTTACATGCCAAAACGTAGAGAGGAACACCGGTATAGAACTGGAAGGAGATCATCTGCCACTTTAGATTGTTTACACAAGGGGGGAAATACCAGTTTGCTTTGGATGAACTCAATGCCAGCAGTCCTTTAATAGTAGTTGTGGAACTTCAGAGCCTAGAACATCTGAAAAAAAGGCCAACGTTAATCTGGCTTACAAAACTAAAGAATTTCTTGGGGCACCTACGTGGCTCAGTCAGTCAAGCATTTAACTCTTGATTTCAGCTCAGGCCATGATCTCAAGGTGGTGAGATTGAGCCCCACATCAGGCTCCATTCTCTCTCTCCCTCTGCCCCCACCTCAAAAAAAAAAAAAAAAAAAAAAGAAATCAAAACTGAAGAATTTATTAATTTATTAATTCCATATTCTCTAAACATGTCCACCAAGACATGGACTTTTCTCAAATAAGCTTTTTAAATATGGAGAAAATCTATAGAACATTGTAATATTTCCCAGTCACTCCCTAGTTTCAGCATTACCATCCCCTGATCCAAATAATTTAGCACACAGGATGACAACTACAGCAAGCGTTATTTTGGCAGGAAAATAGATCGGCTTACCACTGTGACCTTAGTCCTTATTTCTAGGTTTGCCCTAAAGACTCTTCCTATCTTCTGCCTGTGGGCTCTCGGCATCTTGTGACACGTCAAACTATACATCTGATGCTGGTGTACTTCTCCATCTAACACCGATAAATCAGACCCAGAATTACCTAGATCCTACTATCAGCCAGGCAAAAGGTAAAACTCTCAAAGACCAAGGAACACAGGTTATCAGCAGCTGTGTTTAATAGATAAGGTAGGTCCACAGAGAGGGCTTGAAATATTGCTGAAAGCGGAATGGTTCTGACTCCAGAACCCTGCTGCCTCGTGGAAAACCCAAACAGACCCCCCACACCCAGGAGGAACAATGCTTCACAGCTTGCAGAAAGTCACACACACGACAAGATCCTCGACTGCGTATAATAGGTCTTGCCTCATTTTGCTTCATTAGATTACCTTGAAAGCACTCTTACTAGCTCACTTTCATAAGATTTTAGCAATGTGTAAAGAATTTGAAACTTGCTGATAATTGTTGTCAACCTTGGTTATATTTTAGAACCATCTAAGTTATGATAACTTTCTTCAAAGATTTATTTATTTTAGAGAGAGAGGGAGAGAGCATGAGTAAGAGGGACAGAGGGAGAGGGAGAGAGAATCCCAAGGCAACTCTTGCTAACACCGAACTCAACACAGGCCTTGATTCCATGACCCTGAGAACACCACCCAAGTCAAAACCAGAGTCAGACACTCAACTGAACATGCCACCCAAGTGCCTCAAAATTTTTAATAGCACAGTTTTATGATAACATTGGCTAAAAACAGAATTTTTTAAAAAATCTGTTAGTTTAGGACTCCAGCAATTTTAACATTTCTATTTTCATGTTTCCTTCCAATATTTAGCTTAGATGCTTGCATAATATTTAAATAGCTATAATTACAGCACAGATAAATGCATCATATACATACTTTTCTGAATTTGCCAGCGTGATCCTTTTAATGACTGCATATAATACTATAATATGTACATTTCCTGGTAGATAATGAAAAAAAATAGTCTTTCATGCTGAATTTTAGATGAGTTATATTTTTTGTGATAATAAATAATAGTCATAATCTGTGTACATTCATATATTTTCCTTGTCTCAAAGTTTTTCCTTTGGAAATAACTCCAGGCATAGGTTCACTGTCTCAGAAGGTATGGATGTGTTTATGATGATAGTACATTAAAATTTTTGTTTTTAGGTATTTCATAGTGAAACCTTATTAAGCAGAATGCCACTAATTTAAAATTTAGATCATTTTCCCAGAAAACGATTACTTTTAAGATAAGATGATCATATTATCATAAATATTAGTAATATTAAAATAATATTATCATAAATAATAATGTTTGTATTAAATACTATATAATATTAATATTAAATAATATTATCATAATAGTATTATAAATATTAACACTCACATTATAAGCATTGTAACTTAAAAATCAGAAATGCAAATAAAAATGACAGTGCCATATCACCTCATAGCTATTAGAATGGCTGTGAGCAAAAAGACAAGAAATAACCAGTATTGTTGAGGATGTGGATAAAAGGGAACACCTGTGCACTGTTGGTGGGGATGTAATTGATGCAGCCACTGTGGAAAACAGTATGAAGTCTCCTCAAAAAACTAAAAACAGAATCCAGCAATTCACTTACTTCCGGGTATTTATCTGAACAACAGGAAAACGTTAACTCGAAAAGATTTATGCACGCCTATGTTCACTGCAACATTATTTATAATAGCCAAGATATGGAGACTACCTGTATTCATCAATGGATGAATGGATAAAGAAGACGTGGTATAAATATATACAATTGAATATTATTCAGCCATTAAAAAAGAATGAGATCTTGACATTTGTGTCAACATGGCTGGGCTTTGAGGGCCTTTTGTTAAGTGAAATAAGTCAGACAAAGAAAGAGAAATACTTCTGTAAGAATATTTTTAAAAAGGAAGAAAATAAAAATAGCAGGACTCATGGGTACAGAGAATAGATCTGTGGTTACCAGTGGTAGGTGGGGAAAGGTAAGCAAAATGAGTGAAAAGAGGCAAAAGACACAAACTACTAGTTATAAAATAAATATATCATGGGGATACATTGAATAGCATGGTGATTATAGTTAATAGTACCTTATTTCATATTTGAAATTTGCTAAGGGAGTAAATCTTGAAAGTTCTCATGAGGGGAAAAATTCAGTAACTATGAATGGTGATAAATGTAAAAGAGATCTGTTGTGGTGATCATTTTATAATCTATACAAATATCAAATCATTATG
This sequence comes from Martes martes, assembly GCF_963455335.1. NCBI lineage: Eukaryota > Metazoa > Chordata > Mammalia > Carnivora > Mustelidae > Martes > Martes martes. Next base: position 110,155,247 of record NC_137888.1, read on the forward strand.
TTGTACACCTGAATTTAATATTTTGTTTTATGTAAATTATATCTCAATTAAAAAAAACTAAAGTAAGTAAAACAAACTTACAACCCATTATAATTTAATATTTTGTTTTATGTAAATTATATCTCAATTAAAAAAAAACTAAAGTAAGTAAAACAAACTTACAACCCATTATATACTTAAAAATTTTTGCTATACATATGTAAGTAGAAACTTACTGCTAATTAAAAACAGATCTTAGGGGTACCTGGCTGGCTTAGTCGGTAAAGCATGAGACTCTTGATGTTGGGGTTGTAAGTTCAAGCCCCACGTTGGGTGTTGTGATTACTTAAAAATAACACCTTAAAGAAAAGAAAGAAAAATATAAATTTAAAAATGTATCTTAACTATTCTGTAGAATGGTCTTTCAATATCTTTGGTCACTAGTCATAATAAAAGTATGCTGTTTATATAGCATATGTGTACTGTGCACACATAGTCATCTCTAAGTTGAGCCACAAAATTTCATAAAACAATACTTACCCATACTATGTGCAAGGGGATCTGATATATTCCAATTATTCCCTTGTGATTTATCCCATTCCAATGTCATCTCTCGTAATTACATAATTGCTCATTCTCTCCCTCTTTTTTCTTAAGTTGGCATTAGCCCTCTAAACTGACTTCATGATCTTGATCAAAGATTAATAATCTTTGAAAACAGCCTTGACAATAGGTACAATATAAGAAAATGATTTACTGACCTTGAACTCCAATAACTGTATGCACTATTTTTAGCTATTTAACCAGTTTTGGCAAATAATTTCTCTGTCAGTGTTCATAGTTATGAGAAATATATTCATTTACGGTTACCAACTCCAACTTGTTGTTTTGTGAACAAAGATCTAAAAGAAACCACTATCTATCTTTTGGTTTCCTCTTTTGCTCATTAGCCAGAATCTGTTTTTCAGTTCTGTCACTTGTAAATTTGATGCCAAAATCCACACTCTGACCAAGGGCATATAAAAACCATTTGGTTTGGTTGCTTAATTTCTTCTCTGGCCTGAATACATCTAACCTCTGAGGAAAAACTCAAAAGACATAGGCTTGCTGAGGTACGGTATGCCAAGGTGGCTGGGAGTGCCTGACATAGAGCAGATCCTTAGAGCGTGTTTGCTGATCACAGATAAACAGATTACAAAAGGGAGAACATGCAGGAGTGTGGGGAATAAATGGGCCAACGACCATTATAATAAACTGTGGTGTTTTCCAACTTCTAATCTAAGTGGCCTTTTTTCCCCACAAAAGAGTTGAATCTTTGAGTTAATTATAGCTTTACTTCACAAGCCTCTGGCTAACATGAAGATTACATTTATGTCTAACCCTTTCATTGTTCCTTTGTCGTATTATTTTTCTTTTTTCTATTATGGTTATAAAAATCTAAAGCTGGGGGCGCCTGTGTGGCTTGGTGGGTTGGAGCCTCTGCCTTCGGCTCGGGTCATGATCCCAGGGTCCTGGGATCAAGCCCCGCATCGGGCTCAGCAGGGAGCCTGCTTCCCCTCCTTCTCTCTCTGCCTGCCTCTCTGCCTGCTTTTGACCTCTGTCTGTCAAGTAAATAAATAAATATATTTTTTAAAAAATCTAAAACTGAAGTATAATGTTAAAAGATTAACTTGTCTGTGTTTTAAATTCATCCTTACTTAATAGTGCTTTATGTTATTTATTCTCAATGAAATATAGTGAATAGAACATTGGTTTGTTTTTTCTTTATTTAAGAATCACAGTTGCTTTTTTTATTTATGATGTCTTCAGTAAACATTTCTTGAATTTTCAGTCTTGTCTTTGATTTATAACTCTGAGGAGGATTCTTTGAGATAATATGGGGAAAGCTACCATAAAGAATGATAAAAGTCAAGGATTATAGGTCTCCTTTAAGGATTTGGGTCATACAACTTAACCCTTGTTCCTGTTTTCTCTATCCATAGGATGGATACTTGTGAACTTATACTTTATAGGAATGCTTTGGAAATGAATAAGCATATGTATTGATAAATGCTTTGAATTATTGAAATGAAGACATCATTATCATATCATTTACTTAGGAAGATATCTCAGATATCAACTACTTACTTGAATTTATTATGTTTTAAAAAGAAGTCTATTTTTCACTGGACCTACGTGCTATTATTAAGTCATGGAGGTGTATGGATGTGTTGGGGGAATGGGGTGAGGGAGGAAAGGGAAAGAGAAAACACACTGAGTGTCCCTAGGGGTCAGACCTTGTAAACATACTTCCTCAGGTTAACCCTCCTAACATCCCCAGTGGATATATCCTATTATCCCCATGTCATAGAGGAGGAAAACATAGCTCAAAGAGGCCACATTAACTTGTCTGTTTCTCAAGATATATAAGTTACTGCACTAGGATTTGAACCTCACTACAAAACTCAGCTTCACAGGACACTGCAGTTTTCTCACCTTTCAGATTGCTGCTTTGGAAACTTCTGTTTGCAGCTAAAAGAGGAAAGGGCAGGGCTAATTTAATTAAAAGAAATAATTTATAATATTATCCAAAGAGATTTCTTTTTTCGCTTCCCTCACTGTTTCCATTACAATTTTAGCTGAAGATCTGGATCATTTCTTATTTTATCTTGCAATTTTGGCCACTCTAGTTCCTGGACTTACAAAAATATACTTGCTGAAGTTGAGTTAAAGGGCAAGACTTATGCCACAATTTTTCTGCTTGGTTATTTGTGTAATTAAAATGATCGTTTTGGAGAGTGACTGAAGGTTGAGCTGGAGGAGGGCAAAGGAAGGAGGGGCAGCTTGACGGAGTTAGGGAAATTCCAGAGGACATGATTGCCAGATTTCCTGCTGACCCTTCACTGCCAAACCCCGCCTCCTGCTCTTCTTGCACAGCTGTGTGGTTCATTAAATAGTGATGTCTACAAATCACGGCAGTGGTAAAATGCAAAGCAGGGGGAATTCCTGTGCACGGGTCGCTGCCAAGTTCCTAGAGTTTTAACAGCACACTCACCAAACTGCCTCTCTCTCCCCTCCAAAAACTATAAATAAATTCAATATCAAGAGTGTATTCATCAATTAGAGTGCCTCTCTGTTCTCTTGGAGAGTGTGAAGTATTGTGTAAACACATCAGTAATGGTGGCCAAGTCTAAGGCAACTAAATCTGTGTGGGTCTTATGTTGTCAGAGATAAGGCTTTGACCTTGATGTTGCTACCAGTCTTCTAGTTGAGACAAGGACCATGACCTCATCATCTGAAACATAGATTTTCCTGTCCATCGTTTGGGTGTAGTGCTTTTCAGAAACCTGCCTTATAGAATTTAAAGTCAAGAACCCAGTTGCTACTGTTCAGGAGAAGGATGACACAAAGGTCAGGGTTTAATTCAATGGTATAGACAGGATATATTTGTGTGTCCATGTCCGGCACAGTGCTGAGGGAGGTGGGGGATGAAAATGTAAGAAAGAACTAATGTGTGCTAGTAGGACTGGTGTGAGGTGTGGCTCTGACAAATGGTAGACAAGTGCTGTTAAAAAGGTATCATGAGAAGGATGGTAAGAAAAAAACAGTTTGTAAATTCTACCTGGAGGGATTGGAGAAGATTCAAGGAAGGAAGTAATATTAGCTCCTTGTCTTTAAAGATAGATAAAGACAAAGGCACTTCAGGTGGAGAAAAAAAAATTGCAAAGGTATAGAGAGTAGAATTTAGTGAGGAAGGGAGTGTTGCCTTGTGTTAAGGTGGTAGCATTATGACTATATTATAAGATACACAATATTAATTATCTGACAATTAGAAAAATAATAACCCACTTGCCTTTATGTGGACATATTGTCTTCAGTTGTGTCCATCTGTTTCTTATTTTATACCGGTTGGATTCTTGCATTGATGTTACATGTCTTGTGCGTATGGGCATTTGAATTTGTGACCCCTGGGCTTGAGTATGAGGGAAAGACGTGGGCTGGTGGAATCTCTGTAATAAGAGGCCGTTGATCTGGGTGTTGGTGGATGTACAGAGAAAGAACAAGAGTATGAAGGATCAAAGTAGAGAGAGTCTGGAGGCCCCAGGAAAAAAGTGGTAGCTAGCTGGTAGGCAGAACTTGAGTTTCTTTTGGAGAGTTTTAGGATCCAAGCTGGACAAGGAAAATAGAGAGCAATTCAAATTAATGTACATTTATTGAAGTCATGCCTTGCACCAACATTACTCATAGGTATGGTGGTGGATATTGAGATATATCAGTACATTGTCCTTGTTCTCAGTTATAAGGAATGGAAACAGACATGTTAGCCACTATTGCACAAAGCAGAAGACAGTAAGAGCTAGCAGTTTGCCATGAAAATATGGAAGACAGGTTTATTTTGACTGGAGAGGGGTAGGAAATATTTCTGAAGAATTGTATTGAAGGTGAGATATAAAGATTAGCTAGGTCACTGATGTGTAAATGACTATGATTGAAAGAAAGCAAAGTAAGCAAAAAAGGAGGCCATAAAATGCAAGAACTATTTCAGAAATTAAGAGTCGATTATGAATTCTATTTTATTATAAGATTAGATCATCAAGCATCTTCAAAGCTGTGCCCTTGAATTTAGACTTCAAATTTGATAGGGAGCCATTGAAGATATCTGCTACAATGGGGTTGATTTATAAATTCAGGGGTGCTGGGGGGCTCCATTATTGCCATACCTTATAGCTCCAAGAAAGAGCTAGGTTTGTGAGGAATTCCCCCAGACCACCATACCATAAGATGATAAGTCAGGATTGGAATTCCTTATTATTTGGCTTAAAGATCAGATATGTATTGAGATCGACAGACCTCACTCCTTAATATGGGTTTGATGACCCCTGCATCTCCGCCCCTACCCTTGGGCTCTTATAGCATTTGATTCATTCTCCATGTTTCTGGCACTTAGCATGCTGCCTGACAAGTAATAGGTACTCAGTAAATGTTTGCTGAATGAATGGACAAACTACGAACTTGTTTTAACACGTGGAGAAGAGCCTGGTTATCAGTGCTTGAGTAAACAGTCTACCCAAGAGCATCTGGTTTTCAGCGGGACTGAAAGCTAGCCTTTGATACTTCCCCTTTGGTCTCTGAGTTCTCGGACAAATAGCTCATTTTCCTCAGGTGAGTCTCCTTCACTTGAGACAAATCTGTCTTATCCCCAACCACTAGGAAGCAGTCTCAAATGTGCTCCCCCACCCCCAGGGGGCTGATCCTGTTGCAACTTCACAAAGTCAAGCTTCCCATCTCCCTGACTTACTTCCTCGTTGAAATTTGAAAGGAGCAGAGATTGAAGGTCGCCATAAAATGACAAAATATATTTCAAATCTTTCTCTTATAAATACTAAAAATGAACGACTAACTTACATATGAACTACAATTTCATATGCAGAGGTAATTGAGCCATTTTAAAGTTCTAATATTATACCAGATACCTATTTCCTGAAAAATTTTTATATCCCTTCCTATAATTACAACTGATACTCTCATAATCTTGACAATTGCATATATTAATAAACATGCCAATAAGTACAAATCAGTTTTTAAGTTTTTAAAGGTTTTATTTATTTATTTATTTATTTGACAGACAGAGATTACAAGTAGGCAGAGAGGCAGGCAGAGAGAGAGAGAGAGGAGGAAGCAGGCTCCCAGCTAGGCAGAGAGCCCAATGCGGGACTCGATCCCAGGACTCTGGGATCATGACCTGAGCTGAAGGCAGAAGCTTTAACCCACTGAGCCACCCAGGCGCCCAGTTTTTAAGTTTTTAAAGAAATTTTACAAATCACTACTTAGGAAACATTTTATCAAGTGAAAAGATTTTGCCACCATGGAAAGAGTGGTGAGTGGTTGAAGCTTTGTCTTATATTCTCTCCAAAGTATATTTTTAAAGGTTTCATTTTTGCATAACACAGATGAAATCTAAAAACAATTTGGGTAGAGTTGGGTTCCAGCTTTCCAGTTTATAAGAGATACTTATGGATACTCTGGTACGCTGTTGTTACCTATAATTAAATTAAAGACACCATGTGCCTGGAATTGTGTGTGTGTGTGTGATCTATGATAACAGTATTCTCACAAGTTGGAATGTGGAAAAGGAACTATTTCTAAATGTATTTTCTTCAAGTTCTGTGCTCATCTTCCTTGCCATGACATTTGAAAAAGTGTTCATGTTCCCAGTGTTCTCTCCTAACCCTGGTGCTCTGCTTGCCCTGAAAGCCTACGGAGACATATGCAAAGAGATTAGGTCTCAGCTTTGGTCCCAGGAGCCATCCCTTCACATAGTGCAGGCTTATTGCAGGGATATCAACATTCAAAGCATAAGTCCAGGGTGCCAGGGTGGCTCAGGTTAAGCATCTGCCTTTGGCTGATCATGGGGTCCTGGGATTGAGCCTCACCCTTGACTCAGGCTCCCTGCTCAGCAGAGTCTCCTCCCTCTCCCCATACCCCTGTTCTTGCTCCTTCTCTCTCTCTCTCTTTCAAATAAACAAATAAAATATTTTTTGAAAGTACAAGTACAGGAAAACAAACAAGAAAGAAATCTTTCTTTGGCAGAGTTATATATTAAGGTATATGTTTGTAAGTCAGGTGCTCAGAAATCTTGAGATGTTTCCTTTATGTATAGTTCAGTGCTGTTTGAGGGACTCCTCTCGTTCTTCAAGTTCTCTTTCAAGATTTTCTGTCTCATTGGTATACACCACAGTCTTTGATACTTTTCCCTTGCTTAGAGATCATCTTTATATCTTTCCAACGTTCTCTCAAAAATGAGAGGCCTCTAGGTTCTTAGGAGGGAGTATGAAAACAAGGGGGGGGGGATAAATAGGCATCAAAGATCTTACTCAGCATGCATCTCAGAACTGAGTCAGCTTTACACACACACATACACATATCAAAGTCATCTTTTTAGAAAAATGTGATCTGAAACCCCAAACCAAAGTCAAAAAAAAAAAAAAAGAAAGAAAGAAAGAAAGAAGGGATGAGTGAAAAAAAGAAGGGAAGAAAAAGAAAGAAAGAAAGAAAGAAAGAAGAAAGGAAGATTTGTTGGTGTGTGTTTACCAAACTGTTTTATTTTCCACAAATGACTATATTTTCCATCTTCCCTTAAAGTTAAATGCGGCTATGGAACCTGTTCTAACCAAGGCAATATGCATGGGAGTTCTTCTTGCTGCTGCCGGACTTCCTAAATCACCATAAGATCACCAAAAATCACCATAAGATTACCATAAATTACCATGAGATCCTTCCTAAGCCTTCTCTCTTCCTCTCTTCTCTCCTCTCCTCTCCTCCCTTTTTCTCTTCTTCCCTCCTCTCTTTACTTAAGGCTGGGTAGAAGAACCCAGAGGAAGTTTTTGAGGCCCTAGAGAATTGCCTGGCCTGGGTGTGGAAGGATTCTGGATCTTTGAGTCACTGCTTATAGGAAAGCTGCACAGGAGAGCTGTTTGGAAGGAAATGTCCTCCTAAGACTTTGTGTCAGTGAGAAGTAAAGTTTGACTGTGACATTGGTTTTGAGATGATGGCATTTATTTTTCCATTGTAGTTAGCTTTTACTCTAAAACAAGGATCACGTAAGATATTTTCCGGTCAGGGAGGGAGGATACATTTGCTCTCTCTATGAACGCACCGCTTTTGTTTCAGGGAATGTGCCTTGATCAACACGAAGACCTAGTAGGTATATATCTGTCAGCTGAATATAATTGCGATTACATTTGACGCTGACAGCCAGTGACTCTGGACCCTTAATAAGGTCATGAATGCTGAGTCTGAGACCATCCCTTTGGTGGTTTTGGGCCCAGCTGTCATGATATATGAATCCGATGGTAAAAATCAAAGCATCTAACCGTGTGAAGAATTCGGGTACTGTACATATACCACAATGAATCTTAGCACAAAATTGTGAAGATTTATCACTGTATAAATTTCTGTGCAGTGGTTTGGGTTGTTTTTCTTTTGTTAAAAAAAAAAAAATCAAGAGACCATAAAACCATCTGAGAAATAACTGTGAGTATCCAAGGAACTGAAACATTCTCCTCATTATAACCGCTGTGACTCATTATTCTCAGGGGATGGGAATCAGACCACAGTTTAGAACGGTGATAACTATTACCTACCTTTTATTGAGTACCTGTCAGGATCTAGACCAGACACTTTACTCTTACTGCAACATACAGCATTAGGTACTTGTATCCCTGTTCTGCAGATGAGAAACTAAGGTTTAGGAAGCTTGTATATAACTTGCTCAAGGTCAAACATCTGTCCTGTGGCAAAATCGGGATTCCGAAGTTCATGTTCCCAATTGGTTCCCAATGCTCCCATCATGGGCCTCTAGAATCTTTATTTTTACTTATATTAGATACTTCCTTTTCATGTATAATGCTTCCTGTCATAAAATACATGTTTTTTCTCTCTTTTCTTGAGTGAGGTCAAAACCCAAGGGATACCATATTTGTCAAGACAATTGTATTGTAATGAATTTACATCATTACATGAATCTAAGATTTTCCTAGATTCTCTGTCATTGGACATTTTTTTTTAAAGATTTTATTTATTTATTTGACAGAAAGAGAGAAAGAGAGAGGGAGCATAAGCAGGGGGAGCAACAGAGGGAGAGGGAGAAGCTGGCTCCCCGCTGTGCAGGTAGCCCAATGCAGGGCTTGATCCCAGGACCCCAGGATCATGACCTGAGTAAAAGCAGATGCTTAACTGACTGAGCCACCCAGGGGCCCCAGTCACAGGACTTTAAATATATTGTGGGAACAATATGATAAATGACATATTTTTATGTCATCTTTCACTCACTTTGAGTTCCAAAATATCATGGAACTGTTACTCCATGATCACTTCTCTATTAAAGAGATAGAAATTACCACACTTCGCCCACCCCAATTCTGTGCCGACAGTGAACTGGTTTCATTAGAAAAAGAACTTTTCAGCTTACACCTCACTCAACACAATGGTGAAGCAAGAAATCTATAACACTTACAGTGACAGATCTGATGGATTTTATGGTAGCCTGAATTTTATAGCCAAATATTTGAAAATTACTCAGAATATAAAGTTATCTTATTGGGGCACCTGGGCGGCTCAGTTAGTTAGGCAGCCGATTCTTGGTTTTGGCTTAGGTCATGATCTCAGGATGGAACCCCACTAGAGGCTCCATGCTCAGTGTGGAGTCTGCTTAGAACTCTCTCCCTTTCTCTCCCTCCCCCTCTGTCCTCTCCTCACTCTCTCTCTCACTCTCCCTCTCAAATAAATAAATGAAATCTTAAAAAAAAAAAAGTTTTCTTATTCACATTCCTTTCCCATTATGGCACTAATCTAGTCCGAAATTTCTCTTCAGTCCATCTACCTGTCATAGACCTTGTTGCCTTTAAGAGTGAGTTATCAGAATCCCCAAGAATCTTTACACTTAATTCATAACCATTTATTGCAATAACTTGCTAAAACATAAATGTACACATGTACAAAACAAACACATGTGGATAGACACATGTACACACTCACGCACAGTGTCCTCTATTCTTAAACTGCTCCCATATTTCAGCATTCCTGAAATTACGTAAGTTGTTGCTACTACCATTTAATAACCTTCTAGACTGAGGAACACATGCCCTAGTCTGCACCAATCACAGATCATCTCATAACAGATAATATACTAAATATCATCTTTCCCATGGATCAAGTCACTTATTCACTTGAGAGAGGGTATCACACCATAGTTAGAACAAACTTAATAACCTTGAAAAATAAAGAAATGAATGAAGTTGCTTAGATAAGTGAGATGTAGGAAACATAGCTCCAGATAACAGCTCCTAAGAGAAGGTGGGAAGAATGGTGAGTGAGAAGTTATACTCCTTTAGACAGCTGCTCATATAGCTTTTTTTTCACACAAATAGGCTAAATTTGAATTTTTCTATGCTCAATGTAGTCATAATGTGCCCTCACAAGCCTGAGGGGCACAGAGAATATCTGAAATCGGGGTTATAAGTATCCAAGTTGGGGTACCTGGGCAGCTCAGATGGTTGGGCATCTGCCTTCGGCTCAGGTCATGATCTCCAGGTCCTGGGATCGAGCCCCATGTCCGGCACCCAGCTTCCCCGGCAATCTGCTTCTTCCTTTTCCTTTCCCTCTGCTTCTTCCTCTGCTTGTGCTCTCTCTGTCTCTCTCTCAAATCTTTAAAAATAAATAAATAGGCAAATAAATAAATATCCAGTGTAAATGAGGTTAGTCTCATTAATCAAAAGTCATCATGCTTGTCTGATTCCTAAATCATTTATTGCTTTTGTAAAATCTGAGAGTTAGTCCGGAGATCTGTTCAGCACTGGATAAGCCCTGTGCCTTAGAGAAGGTGTCTTCGTTTCCTCTTTCCTTTTCGGCTGAAATCAGATCCACCCTCCAAAAATCAGTCTTCACACTGAGCTTAGAAAGGGAAGACAGAATTAGTAGTAATGAGGAGTATATATGTTAAAAGATACCATTGAGAAATTCATATATGTGGGAAAAGGAGAAAGCTTGCTATATGATCTGCTGTTTCCCTCTGTCTCCGAGAAGCTAAAATTAAAAATTAATAAAGACAGATAACAACATTAAGGGGATGCTCTGATGGACAGAGGCTGTCTATTAGAAAAATAGAAGTACTTATCTGTAACAGAATCAGCCACAAGGATGTGTCCCAAGCATCGAGGCGAGGTGAAGTTTGACATCACAGATTACCAAAGGTCTGGAGGGAAATCCCAGGATTCCCACGACGTTGCAGTGACCAGAGAACCATACTGCTCCTGGTAACCATACTTCCTTTCATCCTTTCTCATAGGTCATGTGGTTTAGAAGCAGCCTGTAGCATTACCTGGCACAGCTCAGCTCCTTCTGAGCCATGAGCTTCTGAGTTTGTTCCCACAGTAGCCATCACGTCCTGTTTGTCTCCCTGATGCTGTACCCATACTTTACCCTTCCACAGGTGTTCTTTTGCCACCTAGTTTGTTAGAAATCTTTTTATATGATGAGCATTGGGTGTTATACACAACCGTTGAATTGTTGAACACTGCATCTGAAACGAATGATGCACTATCTGTTGGCTAATTGAATTAAAATTAAGAGACAAATAAGTAAAATTAAAACCAAAAAGAAAGAAATCTTTTTCTATTCCAAACCATTTTTATAAGCATTCCACCTGACCCGCCGACACACTCACCCTGGGCCTCCTTCGTCATTTGAAATATTCATGATCATGCAGTTAAACTTTTGCTTTAGGGGTCATGGTCAACAAACTTGTTTATGAAAGTTCAAACAGTAAGTATTTCTAGCTTGATAGGCCATTCAGTCTCGACTCTGCCCCTGTGATATGAGAGCTGCCACTGACTGTCCTGAACCAACACACAAGGCAGCTCCAAAGCACTTTCCAGAAATAGACAAGAGTAGTTTCCAGAAACTGACAACAGTAGTTTAGGGGCTGGTAGTTGATAGAACTTTGTATCACTTGAGAGGCATGCCCTTTTCTTTAGCCAGCTTTCCTCTGAAAGTCTTTCTCTGTGGAATTATGCCTCTCCTTTTCTCTGTGAATAGTTTTGAAATCTCCTGTTTTGAAATGAAGATAAATGTCTTTAATGTCATCACGCTTCCTATCCCTTTGAGACTATGGCCAGTCTAGGTTGGCTTTCTAACTGGGATGGATTTTAAGAAGCACAGAACAAGCAAATGCAACTTAAGAGAATTTTCATTTTTTACATTTGTGGAATTTCATTCTTTTAAATTTCTTTTCTTTTTCTTTCTTGGTCTTTGGAAGGATGTTAAAAAAGAGCCAGTTCATAGCCTTGAGGTACACACTTATTCCTTTCTTCTTTATTTTTCTCCCCAGTTTTCCACCAAACCCTGCCCCAAACCCATCCTCCCCAACAAACTCAAGCCACAGATATTTCACCACCAGCCTCTGATTCAAAGCCCTGTATTTCGCAGATTGACTAAAATACCCTTGTTATTTTTTTTTTCTTTTTTCCTTTTTTCTCCATTCCCAAATTCAAAAGTCAAGGAGCTAGGGCAAAGAGGAAGAGGATATGGCTACTGGAGGGCAGGTCAAAACCCACAAACATGCCTCACTGTAATTTTTCATCTTGTCAAATATTAATTTTAGTATTTTTATTATCATTATTATTTGAGGTATGTTCTAATTACTTGTTGGGGGGGGACCACATACTCGTACACAGTACCTAGACAAGAGATCAGTGTAAGTGGCCTTAGGGACCCTTGTCTCCTACACGTTTAGGTGGTGCATCTCCCAACTGAAAGCTGGTAGGGAGGGAAAGGGAGAGACTTGGGCTACGGCATCTCTGCCACGCATTCGTCAGCCAGCGCCTCCTCACAGACTGGCCCATCTCCCTCTAAGACAAAGTGAGCAAACAGAAGAAGGCATCCAGGGCCCCACTGCAGTCAGCCTGTAACCAGCTCCTGTGCTTCCCTGGACTGCCTTCCTAAAAAAGGTGGGAAGCCCAGAAATGTGGAGAGGGACTGGTATCCAATGGAGTCACTGTCAGGGGACACAGCAGGGAGGACCTCTGTGATGACCCAGAGGCCTGAACTAAGCCTGGGGCAGCAGTCATTCTTGGTGTGGTGAGAAAGCTTAAAAAAACCTTTGCAGCCCTGGTCTTGGCTTGTGGTGGGCCGTCTTCACCAGGGGCTGGGAAAAGGTTTGCCTGATGTCATCATCTGGCATCTGCTGAATGTAGAAAGAACTAGGGCTGGTCGTGTAAGAGTTGAGGAACAATAAGTTTGGGACCTTAAAATAGAAGAGTAATAAAATAGGAAGGAAGCTTAGTGATTATCTAGTAATCCAATTACCTTCTTTTACACATAGGGGAAAATGACGCTTTGACTGGAAAAGGGAATCCCACAAGTTCCCTAGCCAGTTAGTCCAGACAGAGCTCTTCATTACCCTTCATGATTAGAAATAATAACTTGGTGCAAGATGCAGTGAGAGCCACAAGGGAGTGAGAGGAAGGTATAGTGTCCATCTTGCTTTGAGAGGTTGAGCTAAAAATTTGTTTTATCAAGGGGCTTCTCCAAACCACCTGGAAGGTGGCTCCTTGTTTGCCTCTCATACCCAGACTTCCCTCCCTGGAGGTAAGGAGAAGCCAGCTGCTCACGTGATTCCAATTTGCTTATCCCCCCACTAGAGAATCACCAGCACTAGACACCAATGATGCTTAACAATGCCACACATTGGAATCTCCTGTGGGATTTCTAAATTTTTCCATAATGCTCCTTCCCAGATTCTGTTCTTCAAAATTCTGATTTAATTGGTTTGGGGTCGCACCCAGGCATCTGTATTTTAGCCCCCCAGGTATCCCAATGGGTAGCCAGATTTGAGAAACAGGTGGCTAAAAGAAGCCTGCGAGCTGAAGCATGGAAGGGGATGGCAACACAGAAGTAAAAGCATAAGGAGGACAGTCCAGGAAGATGTGGCTGAGGACAAACTAGGTCTGAGGAGAACTGTTGCTCGAAGGAATAAGAACGCAGGGACAAGAAGCTGGTGGGCCTCTTTGGGAGAGTAATGAGGTTCGAACAGGCTCAGGTGGAAGCAGTTTGGAAGCCTGATTACAAAAAGAGCAGGACTCGGAAGGAAGTCTGTAGAGACAGATCTCCCCACCGGCTCTAGACTGAAGTGCCTTTGGTTTCCTCACCAAGAAGAAAGGACAAAGGACAAGCGACTCAGAGGAAAGTTTTCTGAATTGGCAGGTAAAGAAAAAATAATGTGGTAGTTCTAGAAGAGAGAACGTATCTTACTGTCAGTAATTCTAGAGCCTTAGACCTTCAGGTAACAAAGTCAAAAAGCTCCTATAAAATGAATGATAGGATTTTCGGACCAGGAGTCCTGAAAGATCACTAGGGGCAGCCCCCTCACTTCCTTGAGGGGAACCGGCATCCCAGAGAGGAGCAGGGACTTGACTAAGATCACCTGAAAGCCAGGGTTCTGACCTCTGCTTGTCCCTGGGAGAGTCTGCATAGTGTGAGAGTTAGAAACACAGACTCTGGAACCAGCCTGTTGAGTTTGCTGCCCTCATGTACTGAGTGTGTACTTTGGGGTAGTTACTTATGTTCTCTGTGCCTCAGTTGCCTGATCTATAAAATGAGGTTTAAGAGAGTCAAACTTAATCATGGGTTGTTGGATGGATTAAGTGAGTTAATATCCATAAAGCTTTAAGAATAATGTCTAACATGGAGGTTGTATTAAAAATATTAACTGTAATTATTACACCATGCTGTTTTATTTAGCTGATAAAAACACATTTCAGTGAACAAGACTGTGATAATACCTTGCCTGTATGAGGATGGATATTTGGAGAAAATGGAGATTTATCAATGTAGATATATTTATCAATGTAGATATATCAATGTAGATATATTATCAATATATTATCAATGTAGATTATAATATATTATCAATGTAGATATTACCAATGTAGATATTACCAATGTAGATATTATCAATGTAGATATTATCAATGTAGATATTATCAATGTAGATATATTTATCAATGTAGATATTTATAAATGTAGATTTATCAATGGAGATTTATCAATGTAGATTTATCAAGGTTCTCCATTTTGATAAAAATCTCAAAGGGATTAGAATGTAGGTGAATCCCCAAGCTATATCTTCGCACAAGCAATTTCTTTAGAGTGCAGGTTTTGAGCCTTACTCTAGATCATCTGAAAGAGAATCTTTGGGAGGTAGGGACAGGGAATTTGTATTTTCCGATTGTGGGTCAGGTAGTGCTGTTGAACTTTCAAGCATGACACCTACTGCCCCTTGCTGAGGAAATAGAGTGACCTTCCATGGTAAGACTCCAAGGTCTTCTTTCTTGCCTGATATAGGTCCTATCCCTTTTTCTACTGTTTCAGATATGGAAATTGAAGTTTAAAGAGGTGGAATAACTTGCCCATAGTCATTAACTTTGTAATTAACAGACTGGAGACTCTGAAACCAAATCCTTTAGACTCCAGACCAGCCATCCTCCCAGTTATCAGGTGCTCAGGAGGAAGTAAATTGCCACTTGGCTTCAGTTTTCTTTTTTCTTTTCTTTTTTTTTTTTTTTTTTTTAAGATTTATTTATTTATTTGGCAGACAGAGATCACAAGTAGGCAGAGAGGCAGGCAGAGAGAGAAAGGGAGAAGCAGGCTCCCTGCTGAGCAGAGAGCCTGATGCGGGGCTTGATCCCAGGACCCTGAGATCATGACCGGAGCTGAAGGCAGAGGCTTTAACCCACTGAGCCACCCAAGTGCTCCGGCTTCAGTTTTCTTATCTGTAAAATGGGGTAATATTAGTATTTACATCATAAGATGTGAAAATTAATGCATTTCAGGCATATTGTGGAGAAATTTGCCCATAGAAGCAATTGCATATTGATTGTTGTTTCTGCTCTGGATATTGGCTTTGTCATGTGTACTCCTCTACTTTCCAAATATTTCCTTCTACAAGCATTTACTTGACGCCCACTTGGTGCCTGCTACTGTGTCAGACTACTGAAATAAATAAATGGTAATGTGAACTTTGTCTCCAAGAGCCAACTACTCCATTAGAAACTATAAATAAGAAACTGTGCTATAAGACAAGATGTGATCAGAAAGAACAAAGAGCCATACTGTCTTAGTAAAAACAAAACTTGTCTACCAGGAACCCTTAAGAAATGTGTCCTTCTCGGTAGTTCCATTTTCTAGATAAACATGTGCTCTTTAAAGAGTATTTTTAAGAAATATTAGAAGGTAGGGGCACCTGGGTGGCTCAGTGGGTTAAGCCTCTACTTTCAGCTCAGGTCATGATCCCAGGGTCCTGGGATCGAGCCCCACTTCGGGCTCTCCCCTCAGCGGGGAGCCTGCTTCCTCCTTTCTCTCTGCCTCTCTACCTACTTGTGATCTCTGTCTGTCAAATAAATAAATAAAATCTTTTAAAAATATATTAGAAGGTAGATATTTCTTAGAATAAGGTATACTTCTCTGTCTTTTTAACCAAGAATAGTATACTCCATGTGAACTCATCTTAATGATTCAGGATCACCATTGTGAACATTTTTATTGGGTTATCATCACATGAAAGTCCTTAGGATCTTCTGAGATGTACCTGTCTCTTTATTCTTGTGTTTTTGTTTTTGTTTTTAATTTTTCTCTTTGATTGTTGCAAAAACCCATTTCCCCGCAGAAGTCACTGTCCCATCAGAAAGAATAAACACTTGGGAAACAATTTGATCTGTATTTGTACACTAACTCTGCTAGTCTGTGTGAACAAAGGTCATTCATTCATTCAACAAATGTTTATGAATGTCCCATTATTATGTCAGGAATTCTTTATTGGGATATGAATATATCTGCATATCTTACATATATGTAAGTTTTTGTCTTCAGGAGGCTGTAATGTGGTACTTAACTATTCATAACATAATTTCTTCACATTTTTAAAGTGAAATTGAGGCAATGACTAACATTGCGGTGCTAGGAACTTGGTGTGGGGTGTTTTTGGAGAGATAAACAGACACAGATAGGATTCGAATCCAGGAAATCTGATGCTCTCATTCTGTATTAAAAAGCATTATGGAGCACTTCCAGGCACTGTTCTAGACCTTGGGGATCCAGCAGCAAAGAAGGCAATCTGCTCCTATTGAGTTTACATCCTTGTGGGAGAAAACTGACAATGTACAAGTAAATATATAATACAATTTTAGATAAGTGATCTGAAAATATATGTATAGAAGTCCATAGAGGATGAACCAGAGGTAGGAAGGTCTCTCTTTTTCTCCTGGTTTTTCTCACAACAATGTTCATAAATGTGTTGCTTAAGACATAAATCCTCATGATTTATTAATTAAATATCAAACATTATTGCTAGGTACTAACCTTTAACATGTATCAGATCCCATTCAGAAAAAAAAAAAAAAACTCTCAAATTCAAGATCTCTTATTATATAAAATTTATTTCCTCCCTTCAGCCAATTTGTATGTTTAATTTACTTAGAATAAAATTTACCAGGACAAATTATTGAAATAAGCATGGTCCATGGGTGGTAATTTGTCCACAGCTGGTATGTTGAATGTGAAGGGATTAAATGAACCTGGTAAGGTGACCTTCATACACAAGCTAGAACCTGTAAAACCCTTTTGTAAAAAGGGTAAAGCAAGACCCAAAGGAAGTAGAATGAAGATAACAAAGAAAATGAAGGGACTTGTGAGGATCAGGACTAGCGAAATAATTGATTTTTTAATGTTTAAAAACTTCTATTTTTATCTCCCCCAAATCTTTTCATTTGTTATGATAAAATAAAATACATCTTAAAATTTTTAAGTTAAGCTCCTTCAGTACTAAGACTTGGAACAAATGGAGCGAGGGCAGGTAAAAATATATGGTGCCCTTACTTTGAAGGGAGCCAGAAGCTAATTTAGCAAATTGGTGGGGGTGGGGTGCTCCAAAGAGTTTGTTCTTGAGTTCTCAACTTCCTGCCATAGTTCTTTTTTTAAGTTTTGTTTTACCACTAATTCCTCAGCCCATCACATATACAGCCAATAAACATGTAAAATTGTTTTGCTATAAATGGTAGATAATATTTAGTATATATCGTACAGATTAGGCAAATTTATGTTTAAAAAAAAACCCAAAATCTCTTATTATTCAACATGAATGTCACTCACTATTACTTTCTTAGTGGGTTGTTCATGTAATCACTCCTAAGAATGAGGCTCAAGAGCTGAATGTGCCACTCTCTCTTGGAATATATGATATTAACATGTCTTTTAATCAGCTATTCAGCAACAGAATATTGGCAATAATACCCACTCTACAAATTTGAGCTGTATGCACCTGCTAGATCTCACCATTTTTGACCTCCAAAATAACAATTTCATACAGTTCGGACAATATGCAGTTCAGAATATGACTATCAAAGGAGACGTATGTGGACATAATTTCATACTGAAGTATAACAAATGTGAATCACTATTTCTGTAGCAATAAAATGTTGACCCCTATGTGTGTAAGATATGCTCTATGAATCGGATCATCATGACATATTTAAAATAATAATATATGAAGGGAGTTGATTACACAAGTATATGAATAATTACAATACAAGGTATGCACTGAAGCAAGTAAAGAGAAGCTTTGACTGGATCTGATGATAATTTATCATCTTCTAGTGTTTGACTATAATAAATGATCAGATAGTAGTCTTAAGCATTCAGGGTGAGAAGCATATCCTTTGGTCTTCTGTTGTTTGTTTTGTTTTGTTTTCATTTTTGTTTTGCAATCGGTCCAAGATCATTTCTTATTTTTAGGTCCACTTCTGATTTTCAAGTTGTTTGCCACTCTGTGAGTTTAGTGCTGAGCAAATTGTTATTCCTCTTTTATACTCCCCATATAAATATAATTGGCCATGAGAAAGTTTTTCCAACTTCACACAAAATTAATCAATTTAAACTATATTTGTCTTAAAATCTCAGAAGGTCTTTCATATATGTTAGAGGTTGTCAAACATTTTTTGTAAAGGGTCAGACAATAAATATATTGGGCTTTTTGGGCCATATGCTTGCTATTGTGGTTCTTTCAATTCTGCTGTTGTTGTTCAAAAGCAGCCACATATAATCCATAAACAAATAAATTTTGTGTGTCCAAAAATTTGTTTTTCCCAACTACAGGCAGTGGGCCAGATTTGGTCCATGAGTGGTAATTTGTCCACAGCTGGTCTAGATGAAGGATTACACTGCAGATTCTTAACTTGGCTTCCAGCTATGGGACTTGGGTTGGAAATGTGGACGAGATTTATAAAATCTTTGAAAATCAAATACAATCATTTACATATATGTCAGTATGTACATTTCTTTCTTTTGTCTTTTTCTTGCATTAATTGTGTGAGGCTATTGCTATGATCAGATTCCCAAAATAGGTCTGTGAGGAAAAAATTGAAGGTCACTACAAGTGGAATATTTTCTGAATGAACCCGATGATTCTGGAGGTTTTTAGGGAAGTGAACTTTTCTTCAATTTTGAAAACAACTCAAGTTGGGGTTGTCTGACAAAGAATAAAGAACCCCATGTAGTAATGACATCCTCCTCAGCTGACATTGCAAGATCACCCTCACTGGTAGAGAGACCTCTGTCTTTATCCATGATCTCTATTTTCCGGGTGGACTAGGTGACCATTAAGGTCCTCCAACCCTGAGATCTTCTGGTCTTCTATTTGTCTGTAAAAGGCCTACCTTTATTTTTTCCCCATTTTTTAAAGTTAGTTTTGTTTTGTTTTTCTAAATTCAGTTTAGCACATTCCTCAATCCTAAGAAAACTCCTCTGTAGATGTGTATTTCCCCATAGTCCTTCCAGAACTCTGTGTTTACACATCTGAGTCAAGGTTGCCACAGGAACTTATCAGGTCCTCACATTGCTGGAAAATCCTACCATATCCAAACCCTGATGTCCTGGTGATTACAGCTATTCAAATGTCTCCTACATTCTAATTTGGGGGCAGGTTATAGATAAGTTTCCTGTGCATAAGCTTGCATGTGTCGGTGTTTGCATGTTGTGATGTTAACAATGGCGTTAGAGCAAGATGGACTCGAGTTTCTCCTATCATTATCTTCTGCCAGATGCCAAATTCTAAATTGAAATGGATCAGACTATTCACTGATCAATTGATTATAGGAGAGAGATGTTGAATGATAGCTTTTTTATGTAATATATTCATGGATTTAGAGAGACTGCTCAGTTTACAAAAAGGTTTTGTTTTGTTTTAGGATTTTATTTATTTATTTATTTAGAGAAAGAGAGAGAGAGAGAGAGAGAGAGAGAGAGAGAGGGAGGAGGGGCAAAAAGAGAGGCAGAGAGAGAATCTCAAGCAGACTCTGTGTGTAGGCTTGATCTCACGACCCTGTGGTCATGACCTGAGATGAAATCAAGAGTCCAACACTTAACTCTCTGAGTCACTGAAGTACCCCACAAAAAGTTGTAATTGTCCACTTTCTTCAGAGCTTTTCAAGGGATCCAGGGTGCTCTTGGTTTATTACTAGAACTCTGTGGGCTTCCCGTGGAACTGTGAATAAAATCCCTGGGAGTCCTCATTTGTAGAAAGAAAGTACAGAGGATGAGAAGTAAAATGCTTTCACATTTTTCCCCCTATAACTCTGCTTTAAAGAACCAGGAAAGTAGTAATATGGGGTTTGACTCCCACTTCCTCATTTGTTAGAGGACCCGTGTAGACAAAATGAAAACATCATTTCAATATGTGTAGATTACAGTAGAATTAGTGAAGGACAAGAATGCTTAAAACATGCCAAACTGAGGAAGTAAACTCAAACAACAAACAAAAAAGTATAGATATCTTAGTCTATTCAGGCTACTATAATTAAATACCATAGATTAGGTGGCTTATAAACAACAGAAATTTACTTTTCACCATTCTGATGGCTGGGAAGTCCAAGATCAAGGTGCTGGCAGATTTGGTTCTTGTGAAGTTCTGTTTCCTAGTTCTTAGATGGCAGTCTTCACTTTCTGTAACCTCACATGGTGAAAGGGAGAAGGAACTCTCTGGGGCCCCTTTTTTAAGAGCATGAATCCTATTCATGGGGGCTCTACCATCATGACCTAATCATCTCCCAAAGGCCCCACCTCCAAATACTATCACATTGAGGATCAAATTTCTGTCTATGAATTTTGGATTGGACACAATCCAAAATTGCAGCGTCCTTATTAGCTGAGTTTTGTACTGAATGGTAGCAAAAGTAAAGATTATGACCTGGGGGAAGATGGAGTACAGGAGGTCATAATTTGAAAAGACTCAGGGGTAAAGAGAAACAACCTGTAGGAACAGCTGGCTAAATAATTTGGAATAGGACATCTGTCCAAAGGAATAAAAAATATGAGGGATGAGGTCTGATTAGATTTTGTCCAGGACACAAAGATGAGTGATTGTAAATTCTGAGTCAGGGAAGGAAAAGCATGATAAAAATCCTGTTGAGGAAAGACTGATGATCACACATCAGTTGGGAGAGACTGCTGACAAATGAAATGAGGGTAGGAGGAAGGTACAGTGGGCTGAGGGTATAAGAGATGGGGGCTGCAGTCAGAAAAACCATTACTTTTAAGGCAACAATTGGTTAGGATAGAGAATGAGACACAAAATA
Organism: Martes martes; assembly: GCF_963455335.1. NCBI lineage: Eukaryota > Metazoa > Chordata > Mammalia > Carnivora > Mustelidae > Martes > Martes martes. The sequence goes on from NC_137888.1 coordinate 110,176,387, forward strand.
TGGGAATTAGAGGATTTGATACTTGAGAGAAGAAAAGATCACTCCCTCAGAGTTAGCAACTGATGAGTTGACACTAGATATATAGACTTTGTTGGGAGGATTGGGACTTTGGTGTACACAGTATAGGGTTATGGCAGAAGCAAGCTGTGGCCAATCAGATCTTTAGACAGGTGGTAGTGGGAAGAGAAAAGTTTTCTTAATATGAAAGGGAAGTGAACTAATTATGGTGGAATGAAGGATAAACAGATATTGAAAGAAACGAGAGACTTTCTTAAGAATTTATTTCATTAGTTCACTAATAAAATATAAAATGAAATTTCTTGGTTATGACACTTTGTTGTTCAAATTGTGGCAAATGAATATTTCAAGGCATAAGATATATTCTATAATGCTTTCTGCCCAAGTAACTTTTCTTTGCCAGGAATGAAGCTGGCATATGGGTTTGATGATGGAGTGAATAGAGATAAGGAAGAGACTGGTCATTTTTCAGCATGAAGTTGAAAAGGAAAGAATTCCATTTAATGAAGAAAAGTTGTTAATGGACTTGGTTTAGATTATGTAAGTAGCTTTCTGGAGGTGGACATATCTCAAGTATATGAATAAATTTACTCCTCCAGGGCTCTTGGGCATGGTTGATTGTAATGATGAGGCAATTCATTAAAAGGCATGAAGATGCTCTTTGGCATCCCTAAAATTAAGTATGACAATTAATAATCATAATAGTTATCATAATATCAGAGTAAACTGAAAATATAGAAGTGTTTCCAAACTAAAAATAAAAATAGATTTATGTGATTTGGAATGCTCCTGAGGCTAACTGGAAGACGTGTTCTGGGGAAGATCCAAAGAGGTTGGTACAAAAGGCTTTGGCATTAACGTGATGGATTGAAAAATTAGATGGATGGATACAAGGATATACAGAAGAAGTCAGGTTCAGAGTTTTAAATCACTTCTTTCTGAGAACTGGGGTTATTCCTACAGTATTTGAGTATTCAAGTCCCCTTGGAATACAATAGGGACCTCAGCTGTCTTTTCTTACGCTACATTTGAGAGTCAACTCCTATTGGGAATCTGCGGAATCTCAATATTGAGAATCTACAGAAAGGACAGATGTTCTGTCCATATCATTCACTGACCAGTACTTGTTTTTTTTTTTTTAACACCATTTCCTGTTCATTTGAAGAAAAAAGGGTAACCCTTGTGATTGAGACAGAATCAGTAGGGAATTTCATTCTTTTACAGAAAAAAAAAAATCCTCCGAACTATGAAAAACACTTCGTATTGCTCAAATTTTGAGATGAATGAAAATTAGAACCGTGTGTGTATAATAGATATAATTTAATAAAGCATGAGCTCTGAAGTCCTACAATCTTAAATTTAAAGCCCAGCTCTATCATAAATAAATAACAAGCCCAGCTCTATCATTTACTAGCTGAGTGACCTTGAACAATTTCCTTATCCTCTCTGAGCTTAAAATTGTCATGTGGAAAACTGGAAAAGCAGGCCCAGTGAAATGAATTCCTGTCATAATCAATGACAATCCTTTCCTGCCAATCACAGACAGATAGAGCACAGACCAATGAATGGTCCATGCTGGCTTTTCTGCCCTTTAGAAGGTCACAGTCCAATGGGAAATTAAAAGCACAAAAGCTTATGACAAAAGGTAAAAATTAGACAAATATTGGAAGTGTTCTATTTCTGACACCAAGCTATGAAAAACTATCAAAGGAGCAAGATACATGCCTCATTCATCACTAAATCTCCTACATAGCCTTGTAATGTAATACTCATGATAGGTATTGTTGAGTCCTTTGCACATAAGCCTTGGACTAAAATACATTATTAGATGAGTACAGCAATAAATTCACAGGATTTTTTTAATCTGAACAATTTCACTACATTATTTTTTAAATGGCTTTCAAGAACACAGATAATAGTAAAATAATTAGGAAATGATCAGTTTTGAGTATTTATTATCTTTGCTTTTAATATAATTTAATTTGAAGTTTAATACTTCATAATAAATTATAATAATGACTATGTTTACAACTGGCTTGGAAAATTCCAGAATATTGAACAGTCTGCTTTCATTAACCAGTATTCTAGCATGGCAATGGATCTAAGCTAAATTTTTCAGATCTCAGCCTCAGTTTCCTTGTGAAATAAGGTAATAAGACTAGACAGCCTTTAAAGGCACAACCTACTTTGACATGCTATGTGGTCCTCAAAGATTTAGATTCACGTGTGACACCATCTTTCCAAGTGTGCACACAGTTACTGAGAAAGCCCTCCAGGTCTGCTTTCCTGGAATTCCCCATGCCTCATTCTCTCTCTTCCAGAAGGAATGACTTCCTGCCAAAGGAGCCTTTCAGTCAGGAAGTCTAGAAACAGCCAGTGAGTTTCTGGTCTGCATCACTATTAAATGCTGCTTTGTTTTGTTAAGGGAATTAGAGGATATCTAATCAAATGTGCTTCTACTTTCATAGTATTGAGTTTGGATATCCTAAAGGGGAGTAAGCAGGTTTTAAATACCCAGAAAATGTTAAGTATGGGAATTGTTTCAAGAGGCCAAGGGTTGGGTAATTCATGTCTGATGCATCAGTTTATTCTTCCCGGACTGAGGGGTAAAGATCTATGTTGAATACAATATTGCTGGGGTGAAATGGTTCTTTTTAGATTTTAGCTTTTCCATCTATTAAATAAGAAGAAAGTAGGCTAGGTGGTCTTGGAAGCCTATTAATTCTAAAATCCCTCTATAAAATTAAGGTTGTGTTGAATTCTGAAATAGTAGATTTGGAGATTTTGGGGGAGTGCTGAAAGAACCTAAATGCAAGAGATTTGAGTGGTGACTTCTAGGGCAGAACAAGAAGAGCAGGAAGGAAGGCAGACTATTAGGAGATACCTTTTGGGGTTTTCAGGTCACATTCTACAAAGTAGTGTTCTTTTTCTTTTTCTTTTTTCTTTTCTTTCTTTCCTTTTTTTTTTCTTTCTGAGTTAATGCAGAGTGTAGGAGAGGTCATCAACAAAAAACAAGCTGGAAAAAAAAAAAGAGAAGTGATGACTTCCTATCTTTGGGTGTGACTGATTGGACAAAACCATTTGAACAGAGTGATTGTTCTATGAGTAAATTGATACTGAGATTCACCCAAAGGCAAAGCCTCTGAAAGTGGGTAGGCTTTAGCTCACTCTTCCGGCCCTATGGCACTAGCTGATCTCCTTCCTTCCTTTCTCCCAATAATGTTTGCCATCTTTATTCAGAAACCAAGAATCCATTCTCGGTTTACACAGGTGACACTTTGAAGATCTTCTAACTGAGACCACGGATTTTTAAATTGTTAACAAAACCTTTTCTTCAGATAAAATCTTGCTTGGAACACTAAATAAAGTACTTAAGACAGGCAAAAGTCAAACTGGCTGGCATTAAGGAGTGTCTGGAGTCCTACCAGTAGGGACATTTCTTTACATCTGGTAAACCCACTGAGGCACCAGAAACCCTAGAGTTTCATGAAACCAATTTGAAAGCCATCAATCTATTCCAAACCCCACTCCCAATTTTTTGTAATCAAGTCCCCTTAAAGCATTAGGCTCTGGAGTGGGGGTAGAGGTGGGGAGGGGTTACCCAATTCAACATAGCAAACCTGAGATAAAGGCGATCAAGGAGAAAATGAGAGACAATGGGAACACTGTTTGGGCCTACAGACACAGAAAAAGAAAGAACAATTTGAACTGCAGAGAAATGAGGGATAATTCAGGTTTAATAAAATTACTTTTGTGTGACTTTTTAAAAAAAAATTTTTATTTCTTTTCAGCGTAACAATATTAATTGTTTTTGCACCACACTTGTGTGACATTTTTACAGCTATAAGAGGCCTTTCAAATATGCTATTTTGTTAGTTCAATTGAGCAAGTATTTCCTGTGTACAGATTATATATTTGATCTAATCCAATCAAGGTATTGACTACCAGGTATTGTATAGAAAATGTGTAGCACATTATTTCAAGCAAACCTTTCAACCACCCTGTGAAGGAAGCATAGCTGAAGAAAATAAAGTACAAAGAGGTTAAGTAACTTGACTGTGACTTTACAGTATGTCAGCAGTAGAGCTAAAATTTGAACCTAAGTCTGTCTCACTTCAAAATCCATGTTCTTTCACTCTAATCTCAAGGAAACAGAAAATTAAAAAATTCAATGAGATATGGACTTTGCCTTTAAGTAACTGAAAATCCCCTACACTCAATTTTTGCACAAGTAAAACAGGATTAATTAGCATTGATGAGTCACAACAAAAGGCCAGGAAAGTTTGGAGGAGAAGGATTATTTCAAGTGAGGGACCAGGAAATGCTTTGTGGGGAGGAAATCACTGAGGACTGCGTAGGCATCTGTGAGGCAACTCTATGTCACAAACAAGGAAGCTGAAGTTCAGGGAGCCAGGAGGCTCTTCCACAGTTCTGCAGCTGGTTAATGGTGACATCAGAAATCCAGGGACAGTCTTTCAGAAGTCAGAGAGAAACGGGAGAGAAAATATGAACATAACATCAGCAACGTCTGATTTAACCTTCTCACTGATAAATGAATTTGTCCTCACTTTCTCCATCCCTACTTCTGCTAGCATCCGATTGTCTTCCCTGGACTGGTGTAACCACTTTTCCCATAAACTGATATGCTTATAAACCTTTCCTCCACACAGCTTCCAGATTTATCAATATGAGAGGTATTCTGTTAGTCTTGTCCTTCAAATCCTTTTTAATACTGTGGTGGTGGGTAAGCCAACCTACACGTGTGATTCAAAACTTGTGTAGAACTAGATACATTCACAATACATACGTGTGTGTGTGTGTGTGTGTGCGTGCAAATGAGTACAAGTAAAACTGAGAATCTCTGAATAAGATCAGTGGATCGTAGCAGTATCAATATCCTGATTATAATATTCTTAAGCGTTGCGTAAGTTGTGCTTTACCATTGGGGGAATGACGTAAAGGGCACATGAATTCTGTGTAATTCATGACAACTGTGTGTGAATCTATATTGATCTCAAAATACAAAGTTCATTTAGAAATGTTTTCACAAAAACTAGAAGTATTGGAATATTTAAGCTTCTTTGAACGTAGCATATAATTATCTTCTTCTCTCCCCAGCTCTATTTTTCTGGCATTCTCTGCCCCAGATCTTAAACTGTGCTAACAGAGTTGCTTGCGATTTTCTCACATACACTAAGTTATTTTCCATTTTAGTATTTTGTTTATTGCTATCACCATAGACTGCTCACTCATATCATTAATCCTTACCTGGCATAGCTAATTTCTTCAGATTGTTTAAGGCTCTTTCTTTGATCCCTCAGATGAGATGATAGACTCTTACTATATTTATTGGAGGTTTGGTTTCTTGTCTTACCTTCTGTACCTTCTTAGAGAGTGAGACATTCTTATTTGCTGTTTATTTTCAATGACCTTTATTCTTTCTAGTAAATAATAGATTCTATGTGTTTAACTTGAGTAAATGATTGTGCTTCTTCATATAGTTTGGGAATTATCAATAAACCCATTGTTATTATCTTCTATTCTGTAACTAGACCAGAGTATTCATTTGCAAATTTAAGATGATTGACTATCTTAGTACACTATTTATTAACACTTTATGATATTAACAGTAATGATTAAGAGCTTAGCTAATTTCATCCTGGGGTAAAATTAGTCTACTGATAATCACAATGAATCATAGACTGAGATGATCTGTGTGGATAATATACAGACTTGGAGACAGCTCCACCTGAGAAAGCTGGCATTTTACTTCACACATATAGGGATCGGGGGTTTTTTGTTTTGTTTTGTTTTACTTTGTTTTGTTTAAGTAAAGGCAAACTTGGGGACAGCAACAAAATGGAGCAAACAGAAATAGCATTCATTTACAGCATACTCAGATGTTTACCTATCCTTTAGTCCAACACAGAATTTTACACTCCAATTAAAAACCACCCACACACACATCAAAGTAAGTTAAGCAGGGATTAAAAAAAAAAATCTAGGTTCAGAGGTTTGCATTTATTTTCCCTGGGCACAATGTTAAGATGGTAATTATGAGAGGGGTGATTTTACTGTGGATGAAGTTTAGATTTTCTGGACTCCTTTCTGTTTTCTGATTCTACTTTTTACCAGCTGGAGGGAGAATGGACAGATAATCCGTTGAGACATTTATAAAACAGGTTTAATAATAGGTCACCCTGGCTGTCAGACTTAATGAGGGAATGTTTATTTTCCTTCTGAGACCTTCAGAACATAGATCCTGGGTAGTGGAAGTGTAGAGTGTAACAGCATTATTAGTTACAAAAGAATTTGATAGAGGATGTGATTATCTGACTTTATAGCGAGGGATCCCTGACACTGCCGAACAAAACACCAACCATGCAACTTTCTGAAATTTGCTTTGTATGACTGCATGATTTTGAAAATTGACCTGAGATTTCTTGAGTAAGAATGCTTTAGTTTTAATATTCAATATCCTAAATACAGAAACTATAATTCTAATTTCCTTTTTGTCCTTTTAAGGTTTGTAGAAACCCCAGCTCATTTCTCTTGGAAAGAAAGTTATTACCGATCCACTATGTCACAGAGCACACAGACAAATGAATTTCTCAGTCCAGAGGTCTTCCAGCATATCTGGGATTTTCTGGAACAGTGAGTATCAAATAAGCCAAAATATGTTGTACTTGAATTACTATAAATAGGTAGATAGTATAAAAATATTGCTTACTAGGACATGTTTCTTAAATCGATAAAATTCAGTCACTATTCTTGGAAAAATTCATTTCCTCCGATAGTATTTCTGGGTTCAAAATTCAGTAGAGGTTTATTCGGTTTACACCAAAAGATCATTATTCCAAGGGGGTATAATTTTGGAGTATCAGAAGGGCTCTCCTCAAACCATAAGAGACTCTTGATCATAGGAAACAAACTGAGTGTTGCAGGAAGGGTGGGGGGTCAGGGAGTAGGGTAACTGGGTGATGGGCATAAGGAGGGTGCGTGATGTAAGGACTGGGTATTATATGCAACTGATGAATCACTGAATTCTACCTCTGAAACTAATAAGATGTTGTATGTTAATTAATTGAATTTAAATTTATAAAAGTTGGGGGCTCTCCTGCCTAACTCTAAATAACTTCTCCAGTGACTCCCTTGATACCCCAAATTTTTTCCTTTGGCTTGAAAGTTCTTATTTGCTATTTCAACACAAATACCTGCTGGGAAGGTAAAATATTAAATTTTGTTGGTCATTTATGCCTTGCTAGGAAAGTGATTATTTTCTCCTTTATTAAGATCAAGTTTGGATAAGTAAGTAAATTCAGAGGAAGATAAAAGAGTATCAGAGTACTTCATACCCTAAGGGATAGGGTTTAAAATACTCATTTCCTGATGAATCCTTTCTCTCCGATGTTCCACCCAGCAATTCTCTGACAAGGTCAGGGATCATGATTCCCACTGTACAAATAGGACTTGAACCACCTGAGATGATGACTCATTTGGCATGTGGTTGAGACACGAAGTGAACCTAGAGTCTCTGACTCCAACAAATGAGCCTTGCCAACTTTGAAACAGAGAGAGCTCCTTGTTACCACCCGGGTGCTTGTGTTTTATTTAGTCCCATTCCTTGCCTAACATACTTTCGTTTGTCCTTTATGGTAGGCCCATATGTTCTGTTCAGCCCATTGACTTGAACTTTGTGGATGAGCCATCAGAAAATGGTACAAGAAACAAGATCGAGATTAGCATGGACTGTATCCGCATGCAGGACTCGGACCTCAGTGACCCCATGTGGGTGAGTGTCAGGAACTTCTCTAATCTGTGGGCCATCCCATCCACATCTCTGTGAAATCTGTGTATGTCATGGCATATGAAAAGGCAGATGGCCCTGAATGAACAAGGCCATCAGGCAGAGAATCAAGGTGGTGAGCAGAAAGAAACTTGTGTTTGTCGATTTTGTGTCTTCCTCGACTCTTCTTATAGCACATGCTTCCACTGGTGTGGGGAAGGTGGGTTGGGAATAATTCTTTACATTCTTTTTTTTTTTTTTTAAGATTTTATTTATTTATGTGACAGAGAGAGAGACAGCGAGAGCAGGAACACAAGCGGGGGTGGTGGTGGGGGAGCAAGCTTCCCGAAGCGGGGCTCGATCCCAGGACCCTGGGATCATGACCTGAGCTGAAGGCAGGCACCCAATGGCTGAGCCACCCAGGTGCCCAGTCCTTTACATTCTTTATCTGAGTTTTTCCTTATATCTATCCCAATTTGGAGAAGGTGGTACCACTCCAGGGTTTTACAGGAGATCGAGTTAGAGTCAGAACCACAGTCTAGATCTGAATTCTATCCAAATTCTATCTATACTATAGCGGACTGCCTCTTTCATGGAACTATCCTTCTTAAATAAAGAAGGAAAAAGTAAATTCAGTGTGAATCTAGGTACAGATTTGAGTACCTAGTAATAGAATAAGGGGAAAGAAGGTAAGTAATACATAAAATAGTTTTTTGGGGGGGAGGGAGTGCTTTTCCATTGAGTCACTCATGAACTTAGGCTTCAGTTTCTCAACTGTAAAAGGGATAAACCAGGAGTGTAATGGGTTAATAATAATAAAATACTTTTCTGAAATGTTTAGATGAAATTTTCTGTATTTGTGTAGTGCATAGTGCTAGGGGGCTTTTTGTCTTCTTATTTTTAAAAAAATATTATTCATTCAGCATACAAATCCTGCTGCTTTTTCTGTAAAACACACACACACACACACACACACCCCCCAAACAAACAAATCCTTCTAGAAAAATGGGGGGGGGGAGCTAAAAAACAAAGTGGGGATTTCATAGATCACATATGGAAATGATTTTGGAGATCCCCTTAAAAATACCTTGCCTTTCTTTTCTGGTAGAAGATTTTACTAGAATTTTCCACTATATATATATATTTTTTTATCTGGATTGTACTTATTTTTTTCTTTCTCTCTTCTTTTTTTTTTTTTTTTTTTTTAATATTGGGAGAAGTTGTGTCAGGAAAGGGAATAGGAAACAACCAAAAATATAAAATTGCAACTTTATAAATACACTGATGTTTTGCCACTAAGTTGATGAAAGGAAAATAACTATTTGTCGGTGGACCCTTCCATTCTAATACTGATACAGTTCTCAGATTTGAGCTAGTGAAAGATGAATAAATCCAAAGGGCAAGTCACTCAAGGCCTTGGGATGTATTACAATTAAACCTAAGTAGGGGTAAATTCTGATTTGACAGTGACTTTGAAATTAGGATATCTCTAATTCACTTAATAATATCACCTCCGGGCGCCTGGGTGGCTCAGTGGGTTGGGCCTCTGCCTTCGGCTCAGGTCATGATCTCAGGATCCTGGGATCGAGCCCCACATTGGGCTCGCTGCACAGCAGGGAGCCTGCTTCCTCCTCTCTCTCTGCCTGCCTCTCTGCCTATTTGTGATCTCTCTCTCTGGGTCGAATGAATAAATAAAATCTTAAAAAAATAAATAAAAATAAAAAATAAAATAAAAAAAAACAAAAAAAATAATATCACCTCTTGATAGTAGCACAAGCCTAGGCAAATCTTTCTTTAGATATTCTCTCCAGCAATTTTCTGTTCCGATTCCTGAACTCATAAAAGCAAGTGAATTTATACCAAGCTTGAATGGAGACTCAAGCCTTTTAATTTAAGGTTTCTACTCTTATTTCACATATGTTCGCACACTGAAGCATGTGGTTTCTAAATGTGCCGTTCCCTTTCTTATTTTTTTATATTAGAAATTTTCTCCTTAGACCTCTTGGTTTTTTGTTTGTTTTTATGTTTATTTTTGCTTTGTTTTCCCCCTCTAGCCAACTCCTATCTATCCCTCAACAACTAGTTTATCTTATCTTCTCTGGGAAAACTTCCATATCTCTTTTTGCCACCAGTTTGAGTTAAAGACCATTCCTCTAAAGCAACCTAGGTCTATTTTTAGTCCTATTACTTATTGTACAATATTATAATTGCTTATTTCCCTGTGTCTCAAGGGGACAGGGACCATATTTTGTCCTGCTCAGCATTTGTTAGAGTAGCTGTCACATAATAGACCCTCAGGAAAATTTGAAGTCCTTTGAAATGAGACTTGGAAGTTATCTAAAAAAGTCAAAAAGCTCTCTTTCAAGCAGTCCTGTCCAAGAGAACTTTCTTTCAGTGATGTAAATGTTCTCTCTTCTGTACTGTTCAATGCAGTAGTCATTAGCCACATGTATCCTTTGGGCATTTGAAATGTGGCTAGTGCAACTGAGGAATTTAATTTTAACTTTAGTTAATTAAAATTGAAATGACCACATGTGTTTAGTTTTGGGGGAGCACAGTTCTAGAATATCTCCAGTCAGGGGACTGTTCTCTTCTTGAACATTCATAGCAGCAAAACTTCCTGTCCCCTCTGCCTCTCATGTTCCTTCCCTTGTGACTATGGTCTGTCAGTGTGGAAAAAGTTATGCTGTTGAGGTACTTTATTCTTTACTTCCACTGTTTTCTCAATTCTGTTAGAAAGTATCCAGATTTGCTATTTGAAAACAAAACAACAAAAACAAACAAAAAAAACTTTCGTCATTTAAAGTCCATTTTGGTGCTTTTATACATCAGCTAAAGGAAACTTTAGAGAAATCCTAGTGGAGTATCTGAATGAGAGTCTTGGAAACTCTACAATGGTGTTAGAAAAGGAAAGAATGAAGAAGGGGAGAAAATAAGTCAAGAAAATACATTGATGTCATTGCCCTCATGACAGGTGTCTAGCTAAGACTGCACTGCTTTATGGGTTGGAGATTATTGTTATTTAAGAAATACTGATATTTAAAAGGATTATCCATTTGCAACCAACTTCTCCTGAGAGCCAGTTATTACACACACACATCCACACACACACTAAATAGATTTTTAATAATGCCACTAGGAGGACTGACCTGATTGAAACAGAGCGTGTTCAATTTGAAGTTGATTCCTGATTCTCCCGTTATAATTCTAAACTACACATTTTTGGAAACAACTTTTTCTTAAGCATCAGTATTTGGTGGTGATTAACATGTCTGATCTCTTATTAATCTTCCCAATCACTGTGTGAGGTAGAAATTATTATTTTTCCTTTATAAATTAATAAGTCAAAGGCAAAACAAGGTTAAAAAACTTTTCTAGGATGACATGTGCACACAACAGCAGTGTCAGTATCCTACCCGTACTATTCAACTCAATCTTTTCTTCTCTCATTTTTCCTCCAGGATACTGGAGAGAAACTTTGAGAGGAACTTGAGCTCTATTTCTTGTTAAGTACCTGTCTTTTCCATGAGCATTAGGGATGCCCATGTGGAGAAACCACTCCTCTTCCCATGAGAGACTCCTATAGTAGAGTCTCAACACTGCCTCCTCTGAAGAGGCACAGGTCACCATCAGTAATGATGGATGATAAAACAATTGTCTCATCACTTATTAGCACCTTCCAGCTTGAAATTGTTTACCAGCTTAAATTGAAGGTAACACAAAGTCAGGAAATAAGACCCAGAAACATTGAAAAGAGTAAGGGATTGAGATGATTCCAAAAAAGCTGGAAAAAAAAATGAAATGTGATTTTTTTTTTTTTCCAGTGATGGGTCACGTAGGAACAATGATATTGAAAGAAAGTTACAAGTTGAGGGAGAAGGAACTTGATGGCTTAAGCTTGCCTCTCTGTGGCTGTTCTGTTTTTAATATGCAAATAAGTGAGGTATTGCTAGTAAGTGATAGTTCTGTATGAATCCTGTGTCTTCCCTTGTCTTATGACCATTCCGACATCCTCATCTATGTCCACATGTGGAGGACACGGAAATGGGAATATGTAACAGTGACAGTCCTTAGCAACAGGAGTCGCAAAATGGGGGACATGCTCAGGATCCTATAACTAGTATTCTGGTTTGGAAAGTAAGAACTGAGATCCGCTTAGATTCCTAGTTCTTCCAACAGATAGCTGCTGATGCTTGGTAGCATATTTTCACTTTTCTTATGTACAGGTTCATAGCTAAATAGTTCTAAAACTGCACATAAATTACTTTCCTTTTGCATATAATATCTTAAAAATTTGGGATCTCTGCCAGGCATGTTCTCACTATGCAAGAAGTATGAATCTGTGGACATGAAACAACATGTCAGATTATTAAGGACAGAAATCTTGAAATTGAGAATGACATCCCATTTTTATTGATGTTTTTCATACAACCTTTACCTTAGTAATCAGTCATGAAATGGAATCATAATGTTTTGCTCTGATTATTAACAAAGGAAATTTGAATTGCAGAGAACGTATATGCCTTCTTCATTAGAATGATTTTAATGTCACTGAAAAATGAACTACATTGAATTAGAAGATGAAAGTGAATGAGGTTTTTTCTCAAAATTTTTTCATACTTTAGCCTATGTTTCCAAGATCCTGTTGGTTTTTGATTCTACTAATATTTCCTTTAAATCTCAGTCCTGCCTTACTTACAAACTGTCTAAACATGCCTGCCATATCTTCAAGAGGGAGATAAGGGCATCAACGCTTAAATGTTCTCCTGGAACAATTGATGGAAACTACGTAACTTTTATTTTTGCGTTTATTCGTTCTTGGTGCTTTAAAGGAAGTCCTATTTAATCGAACTGGGTTTTTCCCTCATGATTTGAGTGGCAATTATCTAAAACCATCCGTTTTCGTAAATTCTTACTGTAGCATCCCAGATATACACGAAGAGTCTTTACCTCTTTGACTCTGCATTTCCCAAGAGCAGATAGTGTGTTTGTGTTTTGGAAAAGCCTAGGCCACAGCACCAAGCATACTGCCCTATATCTTAAATGGTCCAAGATTCCTCTAAGATTTCAAGTATATATACTAGATCTAGTCATGAGCATTTCCTTAGTACTTACTGAATGCTATGTTCTTTGTGATACAAATGGATAAATCATGGTGTGTAGCTTTGAGAACACCATAATACAGCAAATGAGCCAATGTGTATAAAATCATTCATATGTATGTATTTTTAAAGCCACACACAAAAGAAATGATTTACTGTGCCTGACAAAGACTGGCAAAATGTCATAGAGAAGGTGATTTTTATTTAGGTTTTGAAATAGGAGTCAAATTGATCAAAACATGGAAAGGAAAAGAGGTCCAAGTTTTGATAAATATTATGAAAACAATTTATTTAAAAAAACTATAAGGTAACATGCAGAAGTTTTAAAAGATAAGATTCAAACATTTGGCAAAGGAGACATTTCTATAGAAAGAAGGACAAAATACAAATTTGAAAAATTTATAGCACATGGCAAAGGTTTAATGGCCCTAATAAACTAAATATTTAAAAATTAATAAGAGAAAGATGAAGCCCTGCTCTTTGGCAGAGAGTCTAAGTAATTCACAGTTGTTTAACAGACATAGAATGTTTGATCTCTCTAATAAAAAATATTGTGAATTCCAACAATGAGTTTCATTGGTTATCATTACAGATTGTGTCATAGACTATCATCAACCTGGTCACCAAAGATTTAAATGATTGATAATATCCAGTGCTGATGAAAATGTTGGGAAACAAAATCTATTCACTTTGGGCAGAAATATAAATTGAACTAATTGGAGGACAACTTGTCCTTCTAATTTAATTTTAAAGGTCCTTACCCTTCATCCTCAGGTACCTAAAGGTATGTGCCACTTCAAGGAATTTTCTTCACAAAACAATTTAAAATATGTAAATAAGTACACACACACACACACACACACACACACACACACATACTGACATATGTACACACACACACACACACACACACATACACATATATATTCAGAAATGAAGACTTCATTGTAGCAGTGTTTATCATATATGTAAAAAGATAAGACCAGGTAGAATTTTGTAAGCTTTAAAGGTTTGGACTCAGATAGGAAAGAAACTATAGTTTAAAGCAAATGAGGGTTAAGCTCACCATTGAGAGCTGGTATTAGCAATTATGAAGCATGGTCATTTTCATCTTGTCAGTTTTATTGTTCATGAACCTCAGGGTGATTTCTGTGTTTGTGCTTTGTGTGAGGTATCTTTATGTTCAGGGAAAGATTATGTAGAATTGATATTTCTTATGAAATGTTTGGAAGAATTTGCTAATGAAACCATCTGGGCCTGGATATTTCTTTTTGGAAAGCTCTTTAATTATAAGTTCAGTTCTGTTAATTGTTACAGAACTATTGAGATGATTTATTTTATCTTGGGCAAGTTTTCATAAATAGTGGTTTGTAGGGGCACCTACCTGGGTGGTGCAGTCGGTTAAGTGCCCAACCCTTGGCTTCGGCTAAGGTCGTGATCTCACCATCATGATTTCACAGTTGTGAGATTGAGCCCCACATGGGACTCCACATTCAGCATGGAGTCTGCTTGAGCTTCCCTCTCCTTCTTCCTCTGCCTCTCCCATCCATGGATGCACATGAGCGCTTTGTCTCACTCTCTAAAATCAATAAATAAATCTTTAAAAAAATATAGTGATTTGTAAGGAATTTGTTGATTGCATCAAAGTTCTGAATTTTTATATGGAGAATTGTTTGTAGTATTCCCTTGCTACTCTTTTAATTTCTGTGGGATCTGTAATATCTTCCTGTTTCATTTCTGATATTGGTAACCTGTGTCCTCTCTTTTTCTCTATCAGTCTCACTAGGCATTTACTAATTGTATTGATCTTTCAAAAAGGCAACTCAGCTTTTTGGTTTCCCTGTTTTTCACTATTGTCTTTCTGTTTTCAACTTCATTATTTCTGGTCTTATTTTCTTCTGCTCCTTTGGGGTTATTTTGCTCTTCTTTTCAAAGTTTCTTAAATTAAAAATTTAGATTATTGCATTGAGATCTTTCTTGTCTTCTAATGTTAGTATTTACATTTATAAATTTCCCATGAAACACTGCTTTAGTGGCATCCCCTACATGTTGATATGTTGTATTTTTATATTGTTCAGCTTAAAATATTTTCTGATTTCTCTTAAGGCTTTCTTTTTGATCTGTGTGTATTTACAAGCATGTTTAATTTCCAAGGATTCCAGTATTGTCTGTTTTCTTTCCATTACTGCATTCTAATATAATTCTATTATGATCAGAAAACAGACTCTGTATGATTTCAAATTTTTGAAATTTTTTATTTATTTCATGAGTTTATTTCATGAGTCAAGATATAGTTTATCTTGATGAATGTCCTGTGGGCACTTAAAAAGACTGTGAATGATGTTTTTTGGGCTGGAGTATTCTAAAAATGTCAGTTAGGGCCCATTGGTTGATGATATTATGCAGTTCTTCTCTATCCTGGCTTATTTTCAGCCTACTAGTTCTATTGATTATTGAAAGATGAATATTGAAGTCTTTAACTCCAATTATGGATTTATCTCTTTCTCCTTTCAAGTCTATCTGTTGCTTCATATATATTAAAACTCTATTTTGGGGTGTATTGTTTTTATCTTCCTGGTGAATTGATCTTTTTGTCATTATATATTTCTCTTTATTCCTTGTGATATACTTCATTCTGAAGTCTACTTTGTTTTTATATTAATGTAGCCAATCTAACTTTTGAATCATATTTTCATGATAAATCTTTTCTTCATCCTTTTACTTTTAACCTGTATTTATCATTATATTCAAGGTGAGTTGCTTCTACAATGTATAGTTGGTCACTTTTTATCCATTTTGGCAATCCCTATTAATTGGTGTATTTGTATCATTTACATATGTGTATATATGTATATAATATATACCATTTGTATTTTTTGTGTTTGTTCTCTCCATTGCTCTTTTGTTTTCCTTTTCTCTGCCACTATTTAGATCACTTCACCTATATTTAGTATTTCCTTTTAATTATTCTATCTTGGTTTTGGCTGTATTTCTTTGCATATTTTTTAATTGTTTCTCTAGGGATTGTCGTATTCATAATTTCAAATTATATAATATATAATAGTCTATCATATATATAGTCTATATTATATATATATACAGTCTATATAATATATATGTAATTATATATATATAGTCTATGTAATAGACTACATATAATAGTCTATTATGAATCAATATTTTACCACTTCAAATGGAATGTGGAACACTTGCCACAATATTGGTTGCATAATACTCCCCCATGATGTTGTAGTTGTCATATATATTACATCTATGCACATTGAACACTCCATCAGACAATGTTATAATTTTTGTTTTCAACTGTCAAATATATTTTAAAAAAACTCAAGAGAATAAGTATATTTTATTGAATAGGATATTTATGATTAATGTTGTTCTTCCTTCATACTATAGTTACAATTCTGACTGAATACTGTCCAGAAGAACAAGAATTCCATGTACAGTTTTGTTCACCAGAATGACTTTTTTCAAAGAGCAATAAGTACTTCTATTTTCTAAGCAGATCATAAGCCATGTCAGAGCTCTAATTTGTGGAATTCTTATTAAACATAAATTTATAAACATTTCCTCCATAAACTCCACCAACCTTTTCTCCCTCCCTGCCAACACACACACACACGCAGACACACACACTAATTCACTGTAACTCAATTTGAGCCACATCTATAGATGTTTTCTAAAATTGTAGGATTGTGTCAAAATGGTTTTCGATATGCCAATTGTTTTGTCCTCATCTGATAAAGTTCATTCTTCATATGTATATATATATATGAAGCACATACTCTGTGAACAAAGTATTCTTCAGTAATTCACTCTAGTCAGGCTACAAGGGGCTGGTTAACAGCAATGCTGTATGAGTCACTCAGAAATCCTCAATTTCCCTTCCTACATGCCTCCTCCTGCCTCAAAAGGTGGAAGGGGTACGATCCTTGATATGTCATATAAACAGCAATTATTTTCTGTATGTTCTTGGTCTCCCAGGCATCTGAAATGCATAAAGTCTGCCAACTCTAAGTCTGATACCAATATCAAGAGCTCCCTTGAAGGAAGGCATCTCTGTTTCCCTTCCCTTCTCTTCCTACTTGATCTCTTCCTCAGGCTTCCAGAGCCACCCTCACATCTCCAACACTAAGCTCTTTTGTTCCTCCCACACATTCTCTCCTTCATTTTCAAGTGTCCTATTTCTCTCCCATCTCTACTTTCTCCTTGTTAGGTCTTCCAGAAAAACTCTATAGTTCAGTGTAGGGAAACTCAAAAAAAGGTGGTTTTATTTTGTTGTTGTTGTTGTTCCTGTTTTTACTTTGATGACTACATTCTATGTAACAGGATTTTACGGTTTATTACTTACTTTAGAATTCTGACATAAGACTTTTAACCAGATACACTGTGGTTGGAATTCTGTCATTACCAGTTTAAGCTGTGTGAACTTGATTATCTCTATGAGCTGCTCTTTCTTCATTTTTATGGATAGACGATAATACCTATCACTGGCCTCAGAGAATTGCAGTGGTTTGTTTCATTATCTGATTTGTTTTCATTCAAAGTTCCTGGCATATTAAATGTAGTCATTTAAAAATTATTTTTATTATCACTCATCTATTTTCTTAATAAGAACTCTGAGTAGGTAAATATATATTACTTTTCATGATGAAATGCAAATTAATAAATTGCTCTGATGAAAAAGAAATGTAAAAGTTAGTATCAAAAGCATATGTAATCTCTACTTAAGTGATAAGAGTTATAAAACTATTAGTTTTTTTTTCTAGTTTTTTCCTTGAAAAAACAGATTTTATAAAGTGCATTTGGATCATGTCATATATAAATGCATAATCTACTTATTTTTTTGCATTCAATGATGAACATATTTCTCTTATTTACAAGTCTTCACGACAACTTTAATTGCTATGTTATGCCATTACACAGATATATAATGATTTATTTAACTGTTCCTTTACTCAGATTTTTTTAAGAATATTTATATAAGGAATATTTTCTTGCACTAGATGCTTAGAAGTGTGACTATTGAGAAAGATTGTATGAACACCAGTGTTACTGATACTTATTATCAAATTTCTTTTCATGGGTTTGTTTTCTTTTCAATTTGTACTCATACAACTGTGCGGAAGTGTCCATAAACTTGAATCAATTTTGGTTAAACTATCTCTTCTTTAAAAATGCGAATACATCTAGGAGACTAAAGGAGATTCTAGTCATTTGCACGTAGAGGTGAAACAGTCCCTCTTTCTTTTTTTTTTTTTTTTTTTAATTTATTTATTTGTTAGAGAGAGAGAGAGAGCGAGCGAGCACAGGCAGACAGAGTGGTAGGCAGAGGCAGAGGGAGAAGGAGAAGCAGGCTCCCGCCGAGCAAGGAGCCCGATGTGGGACTTGATCCCAGGACGCTGAGATCATGACCTGAGCCGAAGGCAGCTGCTTAACCAACTGAGCCACCCAGGCGTCCTGAAACAGTCCCTCTTTCTATACCTTTGATTACACTCTGTGGAAGGGATGGTAGTTTTGACTGGAGATGAGGAAGACATCTTGGAGAATGGAGCATCTCTAGGTGGGGTAAGCAGGCCTCACCAGGTTGGGAACAATATGAAGAAAGGGGTGAAGAATGAAGAGTACACAGAAAATATATATATATATATATATATATATATACACACACACACACATATATAATGTGTGTGTGTGTGTGTGTGTGTGTGTGTATATGTATCTCCATATATATTTCCATATTTATTTCCTAGGAAATATGTATATTTCCTAGGGTTAGCCCTGAACATGGGGATGCGCATAACACTTTCAACTTTTCTGTGCTGCACTTCTTAACCCTTGCTCTTAGGATCCTTACTACCCTTACTCCTTGGCTACTACCATTAAAATAATCATTCAACCATAATCTGTACCAAAAAAGCTTTTGTTTATTAGTTCTATGAAAACAAATGAAACAGAACATATTCTGTGTAGAAAAAGCCCTCCAATTTTTGGAAGATGGGTTTGTAGTTACTTATGTTGCTTCTGAGATGGCCCAGTATCCACTCAGATTAGACAGAGTTCAGGTGTCCCAAGAAGAGCAGACTGTTTTCCTGTTCTGTTCTTTGTGCAGTGTAGCCAATCAGAAGGCACCACTTTGTTCAAGATTGCCAAGCCAGGGACTTTTACCTTAAATGCAAGTATGCATTTCAAACCTTGAACAAACAGTCTGCTTAATAAAATAAGGGAAAGGGTTTCTTTCTTTCTTTCTTTCTTTTTTTTTTTTTTTTTTCTCTAGAAATTCACAAACATCATTTGACAGGTGACAACTCCTCCCTTACAAAAGGGGCTGTTTGCTTTTTGCTTTGGTGTTTGGGTAAACTGCAGCACGCACTGGCAGAGAATTTATTGCCTAGGGGAAGGTGTTTGCAGTCCCTGTGTTTAATCTGAAAAGAAACCCTTTTCCTTCTATCCCCTCCCTCTGTTTTTGAGGAGGGAGAGTTGGAAATGATAGCCCTAGGGAAATAGTTCCCCTAACACCTGTCTTTGGTATAGCCTCAGCAATGTTACTTAAGACACTGTGCTTAGTGTGTATGCATTCAGAATGACAAAGTTGAAGAGGGCAGATAAACAGAAAGGGATTTCAGCAGAAACACAGGAGCTGATTCTGACCTTACATCCTCTTAAAAACCAAAGAGTCTGAAATCCTAGCATGCTGATTTAGAGAGAATCTGATTTGTTTGAAGTAATATGCTGTGTGTCACCTGTTCATTCCTTCAGTGACCAGTTTATTTAATATTGTTTAATCTATAAAACTTGGAAAATTCTAGAATAGTAGACTTAGGACTACTATTGTAGACATGATATAGTTCTACTCTAGCCTTCCTTTAATAGATGAGAAAACGAAGATCCAAGTTGATTAGGGTGGAATTCTCCAGTGTTTCCACTAGGGTTTATTGTTGACTATGGATTAAACCTAACTTTCTGGATTTGTAGACCTGCCTTTCCCTTTCCTATTAGAGACAGCATTGATGAGCTCAGGCTCTGGAGTAGCTTGCTGTCTGCATTTGAATTCAGATCTCTCATTCACTACTTGGATGACCTTGGCTAAATCGTGGTATGTTTCTGAGCTTCAGTTTACCCACTTGCAAAATGAGGATCATGAGATTGGTGACATACCAGAGAAGAGCTTTTTAGCATATTGAGACACAACATGTTAAGCAGGTAACAACATCTTGTATGAGGTCAGCTCTCAGTGGTGATGGTCATTACTGTTACTTTTAGAATATGATAAATCTGGAAACAGGAAATTAGGAATCCCAAGTAGAGCAATTGCTGATGCAGAAAAAAGCAATATTTGCATGGATTTATATTTTTATATTTCAAAAAAAGAAGGTAATATTTGAAGATACACTAGTATTCTATAAAATCCATTAAGCTCCCTCCCCCCCCATTTGAAACTATACAGAGTTGAGTTTTCTTCAAATTAAGTCAAATTTTGAAGCAGATTTCTTTTAAAAGTTGTTATACTCTGGCATCCATTCAGTCTCATAGAACTCACAGAAAACATTTTCACTTTAATTACTAAATAGTATTTTATTTCACTTATTTGGGTATCATTCAGTAATTTAACATAATAAAATATTCTCTACGCCAGAGCCCAAACTTTGAAATTGGATACCCTCATATCCCTGGGCTTGAATCTTCGTGTGATAAAGTCAGAGCTGTGTGGACTCCAAAACAGTTTAGTTTTCTCAAAACGTGGTTTCTAGCCAATACCATCAGGAACTTTAAAAGATGCAAATAGTTTGGGTTCCACTCCAGATCTGCTCAATCAGAAACTAGAAGAGGGAGGGCAATAATCTTTCAATAAGCCCTCCAGGTGATTTTGATGTTGGAGAAACACTGGTGCAATCCAGTATTTTAACATACGTATTTTTATAGGCTAAGAAACTCAGGTTCTGAGTGCAGAGTGACTTGCCCAAGGGGACAGAGCCATAATGACAGAGAAGAAACATCTAGGCCAGTCTCTATTTTAAAGTAGACATTTTTAGCTGTGACTCATCTTAAAACATGTGAAAAGTTCTACTGGGTTATGCCAAGGAGAAATTAAAAAGGTAGACTGTAACAGTTTAGAAAAAGTAATTAAACGTATTTATTAAGTGGTTGGCTTCATGTCTTTATCAGTAGACATTGTCAAACAAATTCTCATACCTGGTTTTCTCTTAAATTGTAGGTTCATAAGAATCTTTTCCCTGGCAAAAAGAGTAAAATTTCAAGCTTGTATTCTTGTCAATTCAACAAGGATTTGCTAATTATTTACTAAGTTCAAGATACTCTGCTAAAGGTATAAAGTTTAAATAAAAGGGCTGAGTCTGTCACTACATCTAACTTAAAATCAGTGGGGGAGACAGTTATGAAGTTAATGAACTAGGTTATAGTTGATCTAAATGATCATATCCAGAAAATATTTGTTGCTTATCTATTGAGAGATAAACAAGACAACAAATGAGTATCCATGTTGGACAATGGACCAGTTTAGTTATCAGCAATGAAGGCTGGGCTTTACAACTTTGGGAACAGTATTCATGTCATACTCTAAAAGAATCATAACTTTCAGGCATTAAGCAGATCAGTGATCCTGCACCTAGCCAACATTTGCTGCTTTCTACACCTGAGACATTCTGAGGAATGAATGAATAAGTAAAGAGTATGTTCTATACCTAAGGACCTCACAATTTATTACCAGACAGGGGACGCAAACAATTCTTACCGAGATAGAAAGTGGTAAGCACCAGAGGAGAATACAGACAAACTTCAGCAAGAATTCTGATAATCATGTCTATGTAAAAGCTTAGGAAACATACTGGCCATGCAAAAGAGGAGAAAGAGAAGGTATTTTAGACCATGAGAATTATCTGAATTAAGGAACAAGTGTACATGTGGGAAGCATTCAATGCAGGAGAACAGGAAATGATGATAAATAAGAACTGGAGAATATTTGCCTCACTTAGAGTAATGCAAATTATTATTATTATCCTAAGTTCCCTGGACTCCCAGCACATAATGTGGGCTATCGGTTTGAGACCCCTTGAGTTAAATGTATAAATGATTTTGATAAATTGTGTATCAAAAGGAAGGAAGGTTAATTTGATTTGGCTGGAAGCCAACAGGGAAGAGGAGGAATAAGGAAATAGACAAATAGTTGAGCCGGGGTCAGGTCAAGGAAAACAGGGATACATTCTAACCCAGTGGTCTTGGTGAACTGCTTATAGGATTCAGAATGTGGGCAACTAGAGGATGGTGGCTGGAGGTGGGGAGGTACCTGTCCGTGCATATGACCCCAAACTCTTCAGTGTCATGTGCTTAGTGTTAAGAGAAATAGGTGTGTTAGGATTAAGAGATTAGGTCTCTCTATGAGACTATTCTTTTCAGATAAGGACCTGTTCATTATCTACTTTTTCTTCCCCAGCTCTTAAAGTAGGAACATAGATGAAAATGAGAGTGCCTTTACTTTAGGGAATAGGTGAATAGACTACTAACTAGAAAATGAGAATGATGTTGATTTAAAAAAAAATGGAATAGAGATAAAAAACAAAAAGATTAAAAAAAAAAGCATGGCTGATAAAAGCAGTAGCTGGATTGATTATTTCTGATTAGAAGGGTCATGGGGGAGCCTTCATCAGGTAAAAGGTAATATCTCAATGTGAGTGCATGTGGTAGGAGAGAAATAGACAGAAAGACAGACTTAGTTTGTAGAGTAAAAGCCTTTTCATAGGTTAGCTGAATGGAGTGCCCCTCAGAAGTATATTGTCTGCTGTGATGTGAGCTTCATTTTTATCTTTTTTGTCTATCAAAGTTGATTTTTTTAAAAGATTTTATTTATTTTGAGAGAGAGAATGTGTGTGCCTGGGGCGAGTGCAGTGAAGGAGGCAGAGAGAGAGAAAGAAAATCTCAAGCAGACTCTCTGCTGAGTGCTGGGCTCAAAGCTGGGTTGGATGTCACCACCCTGAGATCATGACCTGAGCCAAAACCAAGAGTCGGGCTCTTAACCGAATGAGCCACCCAGGCGCCCCAAAATTATTCTTTGTGTTTAGGAAAGACATATAATTCATCTATAGATTAAGGAGAAAAAAAAAATCATCTATAGATAAAGGAGAAAAAGAAAAAACCACACACACACACAGTTCTTACTTCATTGTATTTACTTATCATCCTCCCAAGAAGCTGAAGAGCTCTTAATGGATGTTATTCAAAGCTTTTCTCACCACACCCTCTTAAAGAGATAGAAAGAGAGAGGGTACTTTAACATCTCAGTTGTGTCCCCCCCATGGCATAGGATAGCGAATCAGAAACTAAATTAGATACAAAACCCACACGATTTGTCTTGGAATTGAATGTGCTTCAGTCCGGTGCATGTTACTACCTCATTAGAACTTAGATGACCTTATAAAATATGGCTTTTAAGAATAGCCCTCTCCTTTAGCTATCAGGTTTAAGTATCAAGATGTTTTTTCTATAACCTGAACTTTAGTGGAGCATTATGGATTTTGTGATGTTGGCTGCCCTGGACAAAGGCAATCGGCATGAACCACCTCTGCTAGTGAATTAGATACAGTCCACTCCCCACTTAACCAAGGTATTTTCTGTGCTTTCCAGCAATAGCTTAGTTTGAAAAAGAAACAACTCCGCTGCTTGAAGTTGATCAGATAGAAAGAAAACTAAGAAGGCTATGGAAGAAAGGGGGAAAAAAAAAATATTCTGTGAATCATCAAAAATGGAAAACCACTGTGTTCCAATATGTTCCCTCTTCTGTAGATTCCAAATATTAACACATTATGTGTAAAATTAAGCTCTTTGGAGGTCTTTTGGCATAGGCAGATAGATCAGGGTTTATAGTGTAAATTTACTATCTCTTCCATCTTGAAAAGTACCCAAACTTTAGCAGTCCTGAGGTTCAGCAAGAAGCCACTGGCCTAGGAGTCAGAAGTCCAGGCTTCTAGTCCTCATGCTGCTGTCACTCATTGGCTTTTTGTTGATAAACGAGTAACTTCCTCTTCCGAGTCTTTTCCTTATGTGTAAAAGCATGGAATTAGACTGGTCGCTAACTTCATCCCTTCATCCTTAATAACAGATAAACCAGCAATCCTTGCCAAAACTCCTTTTGTGTCTTCATGTGACTTTGATGGGAACACAGCACAGACATACGCATTTTCCAGAACCATTAGTGAAAACATATAAACCCATGTGCCCCGTTGGACACACATAAACAAAACCTGTCCTAAATCATCCCTATGCTGTGTGGCATCTAAAGAGTTTCCTTTCCTTCTATTCTCTAGGTCAAGGGGGAAGTGGGACTTGCAAAAATGAGAACACAAAAGCAACATTTTCATTTTTGAGAAAAGGAGTACTTCCTCATCAGTGCTTTTTGTGGAGGGGGGGTGGGCGGTGAGGGATTGTGCTCCTGAAGATTAGTCATGGATATAAATCCTGTCTGGAGCTGGAGAAAGGAGAAGGGACTGAGTCCTGCTACTCCCCACTCCTCCACTGCTACCTCCATCTGCCTCATGAGCCTGGAGGCAGTGTTCCTTCCAAACAAGTACTCGCCTAACCAGTTCATCGGAATGTCTTTCTACAGACGGTGTCCTCATTCAGATTTCTTCTGAAAATGAACCTCTCTAAAAGCATAAATCATGTTTAAAAAAACAAAACACGGTGGTAAATGTTACACACAAAAAATCTCTTCTTTGGTTTAAAAAAAAAAAATGCACACACAAACCTACCCCCCCCACACACACCTTGACACAAACACAGAAATAAGAGCAATTAGGAAATAGTTGCCTTGCACCTTTTAAATAGAGGACTTTTTCTCTTGGTTGGATCTGGTCTTTGGGGTGACAGGAATTAAGCTCTCTTGATGTAATCTTTCCTGCTTACCACACACACGCCTTGTCGATCCCTCAACTTGCAGTCTAGGAGAGATTTTATGAAAATATTAAGTATATGTTCTTCTTGCTGGCATTTTAAAATGGATAAATAAGACAGAGTGAAGCAAAAGATATGAACTATGGACTGACACAAATTTTACCATATAACAATCATGACTTCAGACAGACATATAAAAAAGGTCATATTCTGTGAGAGAAATTTAATAAATTATGGAGTATGTACTTAAAAACCTGTCTTCATTGTTTAATAGCATTAGACAAAAACTGAGGTGTCCATGGATTTTTCACTTTCTTTCTTTTTTTTTTTTTTTTACTGACCCTGTTGCTCATCTGGGTCATACTAAGAAACCTTGAATGGTAATGACTCACATGATATTTTCTTTATTCTGGTTGTATACAGTTCTTAAATAAATAAGGATAGTTTGTGATTTGAATTCACTGAGAAAAAAATAAAAGTGTGCTGATCTCTTAATTTATATAGTGGTAATGGGATGGTGTTGATAGTGTTATAGAAATCGAGTTTCTTGCTTTATCTGGTGAAAGTCTGAATGGTAAAGGATAAAAAAGGCATTTGATTTACCAGGTTTATTTTTATTTTTTTTAAGATTTTTATTTATTTTATTTGACAGGTAGAGATCACAAGTAGGCAGAGAGGCAGGCAGAGAGAGAGAGAGAGAGAGGAGGAAGCAGGCTCCCTGCTGAGCAGAGAGCTGAATGGGATGTGGGGCTTGATCCCAGGACCCCAGGATCATGACCTGAGCTGAAGGCAGAGGCTTTAACCCACTGAGCCACCCAGGTGCCCCAGTTTCTGGGTTTATTTGTAAAGGAATTCCCATAATCATTTGAGGTTTGGAAAATTTGAAGTTTGGTTTTAACTTCAAATTATCCTTCTGTAAGAACAGAATGAAATTAGCCTTATTAAACTATCCAGAGTTTCAGCTAAAGAGTAGCTCATGGTTGGAAAACCATGAGTCGCAACTTTTATCTTGCAGAGGCTAGGGCACTAAATTTTCTGATGGGTGATAGAACCAAGCCATTATCTTATGATTGAATTGCAAGAAGAAAGAAATGCTTGGTTCAAACACTTCAATAGACTGTACGGTCTATACAAAAATAAGCTGTTGTACAGAGATGAGGGTATTACTGTAAATATTTGGGAACCTAAATTCTGGTCATGAATTCTACATCATTTAGCTGAGTGACCTGACACATGTCACTAACACTCTCTAGTTTCAGTTCCTTCACTTACAAAATACGTAAGTGATATTCAAATCTAGACATCTTGAGATCTAGATTTTGATGTCAAGTTTTCCTGGAATAACTCATGAAAGTGAAATCTCATGGAATATGCTAACACATAAAACAAATCAAGTAGTATTTTACTGTTAGAGATTTATTCCAAGGGCTAAGTACATGAACTCTGTGTTTCAATATCCTGGGTGTATGAATAACTAACCCTGTCTGAGATTAGGGTGGTTGTGATTTTTTATTTTATAAAATGGGATTAATGTGATTATTGTGAAAGCTAAATGACATAGTCAATAGAAAGAGATTATCACAATAGTGTTGCTTAATATTTTTTTAATATTTACTTTATGCCAATCATAGAACATGATAGGCTGTTTTAAATAAACACAACTTAAGGGGTGGTTTTATAGGTTTTACATAGTAATTATGGGGTGCCTGGGTGGCTTATTGTGTTAAGCCTCTGCCTTCAGCTCAGGTCATGATCCCAGGGTCCTGGGATCGAGACCTGCATCGGGCTCTCTGCTCAGCAGGGGGCCTGCTTCCCTTCCTCTCTCTCTGCCTGCCTCTCTGTCTACTTGTAATCTCTGTCTGTCAAATAAATAAATAAAATATTTAAAAAAAAGAAATTATGTTTTACCAGCTTTAAGATCCAGTTCCTTTTTTTTTTTTTTTTTTTGGTAGTGGTGTTACTTTCATTATGTGATTCTTTTTTAAAAAATGTCTTGAGTCACAGAAATTCTATGTAGTTATAAATTATTTTCTAAACTTTCGTTAAAATTTCTAGATAACTGGTCATCAAATTGCTCCCAAATCCAGAAAGACCAATAGCAAGTATAGATATTAATATCAAAACACTGTTCTCAAGCAGCTATTTTCATTCTTTATCATAAACAATAAAAAAATTCTGGCTCCAAATCCCAAATTTAGCATATGCATTAAAACTACCCATGATACAATAACACCTACTGCACACTGTGGGTTGACTCGTCATTGTAAGGTTGACTCAAGTTTAGGCTGTGACAAGGGCATGTACTGAAAATGTATTTGGCAGTGGTATACGGATGCCATAGTGAGAGTTCATATAGATTCAAGTCAGATAATGGATAAAATGCAGGCCTAAAAAAAAAACCAACCCCCCCACCAACACATACACACACACACAACTTCCTAGTCAGTGACATTGATGAGAAGTACAAGCATGTGCACAGAGATGGCCAGAGAGCTTCATTCCCTGCTCAGCACAAAGCAAGTTAATGTGGTTGCAGAAACCCTGTTCAAGTCCACAGCCCACATCTACTCCTGAGCTAGTTATGTGACTTATGGCAAGTTATTTCACCACCCTATGCTTCTTCTCTCATTTGTAAAATGTGAATAATGGCATCTCCCTCATAGGCTAATATAAGTATTAAATCATAAATAAAAATTATGTAAATTAAAGCATGAAGAATCATACCCAGCCTTAAGAAGTGCTGAACAAATGCTCACTATTGTTGTTTTCTTTTTTAAGTGTTTTTTTATTTATTTGACAGAGAGTGATCACAAGTAGGCAGAGAGGCAGGCAGAGAGAGAGGGAGAAGCAGGCCTCCTGCTCAGCAGAGAGGCTGATACAGAGCTCGATCCCAGGACCCTGAGATCATGACCTGAGCAGAAGGCAGAGGCTTAACCCACTGAGCCACCCAGGTGCCCCTTAAAATGTATAAAATTAAAGGTATTATAGTTTCTACCATCCTCCAAAACTTTGATCCTATGTAATGATCAAATTGAATAGAAGAGTAGAAATTTATCCTGGGTAAAAAGAAAAGTGAAATTTTATCTCATGAAGTGTTATCTCTAGTCAGTCCCTTTGAGAATATTGGATGGAAACCAGTGTTATGGATATTAAGATCTATTCCTCTATTTTAGCTGTAATTTGTGTCTGACTAACCAGCTCTCCCATCTGTTTGGGTTAGAGATTATGTGTCCAGTGGTTGGAGAAACCATGTTGATCCTTGCTTTGTATTTTTCCATTTAGTTGTTATTCATTTGAAACATAATAATTTGTTTAGAATTAATGGACTAGTAATGTGGTCTTTGAGTGAAAATATGATTATGATAAATGCATCCTATAGATCATTTATATACCCTAATGGGATGTACAAAAGAGAAATAGAGTTCTTTAAATGGTTGTACCCATTTAGACCTTCAAACAGGCTGTCCTTCACGGTGGCCACCTTGGGTGGTTCCATGCTGAATCTTCTCAGTGTCATTCACCTTCAGGGACAGCTGATCAGGAACATAAGAAATTTTATATCTTTATTTTAAAGCTATTTTTTTCTCAATTAGCATCATTTTATCCAATTTGATCACTCACTTTATATGCTAAATTTGGCAGTGCTAAATACATTTTTTTTTTTAAGGCTGAAAATTTGTCACCATTGATTTGATTCCAATAATCAGTCACAAAGTAATTTATAAATTATGACAGATTGTTCATGAAGCTCGATGCTCCATGAAAGCAGGAATCATTACTTTCTTTTCTGTGAAACACATTGCAAATCCTGGCCCTATTTAGTGCTCAGCAAATGTTTATTGAATGGTCTGGAGGTCTAGTAGGCCCAACTCTTTAATCAAATTCTTAGCTCCCTAAGGAAGTGATGCACTGTGAGTCTTCTGAATGCCCCCACAGAAACTAAAGGACACTACATAATCATTCTACTGTCATTGTCTTGAAAACTAGATGCAGTCTCTCCAACAATTTCTTCTCCATCCTCGCTGAATTTTTTTTTTTACCACTTCCATATGTCATCGATTGCTTTTTTTGTTCATTGTCAATGTGTAAATATTAATTTAAAATGCTTCTTTGACATCTATTAAGCATTTTGCAACAGAATCAAGCAACAGAAGCTTTGGCATTTGGGGAATTATCAAAGTATTGTGCCTAGAAGGCTGTTCTTTTCTTCTTTGAGGAACATTTTTCTCTGAGTTTATGCAAATTTGAAGAGGCTAATGCAAGTCATCTCTAAAGATTGGTAGGCAAGGACAAAATGTTTAAGGTTGCAAGTTTTCTCTTGAAATTAGTCAGTCACTTCTGTATAAATCATGTTCTATGTCAGAGGTTTTCATTTGAATGAATCAAAGCTAATTGCAGTAAGGATTTAGAAAATGATACCTATTCATCAAGAACAAACAAATAAATAAAATCGCTTATGTTTGAACAACCTTCTGCATTTTAAAAAAAGTTATTTCATGTCCATTATCACTCTTGATCTTCACAACATGCAATGTATATCTTATGCCATTATAAGTACATTAACTCTTTGGATTTTTGGTGTAATTAAATGTTATTAAAAGCAATTTAACTTCATTAATGAACAGGTTAGTATCTATGTCTAAATAAAAGGCACCCATAATATTTCATACTGTTAAACAATTGAAAATATGGCTCTTGTTCTGGAGCTCCAAGTTAAAAGAATAGGATCCCAAAGATCCATGTTCTTTAACATTGTTTTGTACTCTACCTACAGGCAATATTGATAATAAAGCTAACCATGAAAGAGATTTTCAACATTGGTCGCCTGATTGGCCTTAAAGAAACCTTTATTTTCTTTAATTACTCATCATTGTCTTCTTTTTATTACGGATTCTTTTTTAGACTTCCTGAGTTGAGTATTTGGGCATAGTCAATAGTGTCAGCACTACCTAGGACCGAATAAAGGATTGTTTGGTTGCTTGCTTGGTTATCGGAGAATGAGATCTTGGCTCTCATTCAACTAAAACAGAAAACGTCTGGGCAATGTCTGCTAACGTTGAAAAGTAGGGTCAGTTCTCATTGATATTCAACAAATTCATCGATTGATTCAATTCTTAAAATGTATTGAAACCTTTCGCTGTATAGGACCCCATTTAATATTTGTATGCCCAACCTAAGGTGTTAGTGAGGATATTATCCTCAGTAGGATGTGATAGTGTATCAGAAACCTTGTTTGCTGAGCACCGTGAAGTGATAAATTGCGCCCTTGTTTACATGGCTAATTGTAAGGATTTGGAAACACTCCTTTGATGTACTAAGAGCAGCTAATGAAGACAGTTAAATGAACCTTTATAATGAATCTAGGAGTTCAAATCAGCTAAGAGTTCAACACTGTCTGCTAATTTTCTTCTTGAGCCTGGCCCAAACTTTCATGTATCACCTCCCAGGCAGAAAACCTATTTTGGATATAATGGCAAGCCAGATTGTTTTTCTTTATAACCTAACACTTTATGCACTCTCTTAAGATGTTGGTGCTGGAACCAGCTATAGAGATCATACTATAGCTTTATAGCTATTTTTTTTTTTTTTTTTTGGCCAGCAAAGGAAATGAGCTCAGAGAAGTAAAGTGACAAGCCCTAGATTACATAGCCAGTTGGTGATAAAGCCAGCCTAGCATCCACATGTCCTGATTGTTTGCACTATGTTATGATGTGCTCTGTTGAAAAATAAGTGCCTATATACTGTCTTTTGAAACTAACTCTGTATTTCATCAAGCTCTGTTTACCAATTTGAGACTCAATTTTTTTTTAATTTTTATTTTTTATTATTTATTTATTTATTTATTTATTTTGATAATGTGAAATAGATGCTCTCACATTGCCATTTTGCCTAACCACAGCTTATTCTTATTTGGAGAAGGTATCAAGACTTCCTCTAATGTGTTTGGTGCTTATTCAATGCCAAGTTTAGTGCCTAGACTACCATGTTTGATGGAACGGTTGATTGAATTTCTGCATCGTTTCCAAGAATTGTGCTGTAAGAGCATAGCGCACCCACCCCCTACATAATCTCGTCCTGCAGCCTTGGTGGTGTAATGAATTAGTCTTGCACGAGTCTGCTGCTTGTGGAGGGCTAAGCAGGGGATCAAATCCTCCCTTTGTAGTGAGACAAGCTGCCGGAGAAGTGATTGATATTGCAGACAGAAGTAGGACTTCAAGGAAGAAATAAGCAGATAAGTGGGGTAATAAGTAGATAATACTGCTACTTTGCACTTAGTGTCTTTTATCTGAGCATCTGAAGGCAGCTGTATCCTCAAACATCAAGGCCTCTCAATGTAAAGAGAGAATGGGGTCTCTTACTTGGTGGCCACCTCTACAATCCATAAATCAGTGAAAAGATTTCCTAAGGAAGACCAGTGGTAAAGCTTTTTTGTTTTTTTTTCTTTTCTCTGGGAAGTTAAGCCACCAGGATATGAAGCAATCTCTCTAAAAGTTATCTTGATCTTGATGCAATGATCTGTATGCACTTTCACCTACAACGTTTGGACCTGAAAAAAGAACCTTCTACTGTACCAACTAAGGCATTTACTGTATTTTTTTAATCCCTTCTGGTCATGTCAGACTCACTCCCTTTGAGTAATTCTCATTCTTGCATTTATATTACTCCTCAAAAATTTCCCTTGTAAATCTTATTTTAGGCCAAAGTCCTTAGACAGTAAATCTTTCAGACAGCTTCAAGCCATTACAGCTCCAAGAAACTATTCTGAAGCGAAGTTGTGTTTAATAAGGTTGATGGGCTCAGTTAGAGATCTCTTTGACTATGCCTTCATTAATTTTGTACTCATCTTGTTAATTCAGACAAAGAGGGTGAGTGGCCAAGCTGAAAGTGTTTCCTTTTAGCAGACTGTGAGTCAAAATTCAGAAGCCAGTTCCTAGCAGAGTTAGAGAACAATCCTGGCTATCACAAGTTTTTGTAGGTAGCTTTATTCCCTATTTAACAGAGACTACAACTGTTTTCTAGACATTAAATGACCAAACATAAATACTAAGTGCCACTAAAAATAGTGTTGAACATCCTATTCATTTTTATTGCCAGTTTATGTATGTTGTGGGCTCCCTACATTTTTGTTGTTGTTTGTTTGTTTGTTTGTCAGTCATAGAAAGATAGGCGAGATCTTCAGGGTCATCAGATCCCACCACCCACACAGTCTGGCATTTAGCTCCATAATTATAATATGTATTTAGCTCCATAATTATAATATTATAAATATAATATAATATGCATAACATTGGGAAGGAACGAGGACATGGATCCATCCAGTCTGTGTCCCCTGAAGATTAAAAAAATTTCACGGGATGTGGAAAAAAAGAGAAAAATCCACTTAATTCATTGTTAACTGTTTTATATTTTATGGTTTGTCTAAAGACAAATTTGCTTTTTTTTAACAAACAGTATTTCCTTTAAAGCAAATTTCATACTTGGCAGAAGATAAAAAAGAACTATGTATATTTAATAGTGTTCCCCAGCCATCTTTCACTGTGACTGAATTCTTTTGTGAGTTGATGGTTCTCAAGTTGAGATAGTTACAGATAAAATGTGAAAGAGATTGCGCATACAAGTGTGTGTGTTTGAGGAAGGAGTATGATAAAGACAACACATGAATATTACATGTATCACTGTTTTGGCAATCTTAACACACTATTGGTTAATTATAATCTCTTCTATTTTTCCCTTCCACTTTATAGTTTATAAAACATCTTTTCTTTCCTTCTTTTTATTTTTTTAAGTAATCTCTTCACCCAGTGTGGGGCTCAAACTCACATGCCCGAGATCAAGAGTCGCATATTCACCAACTGAGCCAGTCAGGAGCCCCAACTCTTTTTTTCTTATTTGACAGTTCTCACAGGTACCTTATAAGTGAGGTAATATGGTCATGATGTCCTCATGTCATAAATGTGGAAATGGAGTTTCAGGGTTTCATTGAGCCCACAGATGTAGCAAGTATCAGAACCAGGACTCTACGGCCCACCTTTTGACTTGGAGCCATTGCTCTCCAAGCCAAAGTTCAAAGTGCATTTAGATATAACATCAGATAGGACACATTAGTCTGCTACGACAAAATGCTATATAAAATCAGTAAATACTGTCATCAAATATATTCTCAACACCCATTTACTTAATTGACCGTTTTAAGTACAAACCTTTCTACAGAGAGGAAATAGAGTTAAAAACTATGTATAAAGAAATCATTTACCATGACCTGAATCCACTTAATTTAGCTTAATATGTAAGTTAAGTTTTAAGACTCCAAACTCATCATTCTCCCCCAAGTCAGTCCCCTCCCTTCCTCCCTCCCTTCATTCCTTCCTTGCTTTCTTTCTTCCTTCCTTCCTGCCTTTTTTTTTTTTTCCCCCCCTTTTCAACCCCAAACCCAGAGGATGCTGCTCTTGCTAGATTTTACATTATGTCCTTTCAGGGCAGAGTGGAGACTACCTTCTGCACAGTTACCTAGATCCTAATGTCACTTTTTGTCTCGCCTCATCTCCATTTAGCTTTGTCTACTTGCTTGAGTGCGCATTTTGCTTCCAAGTTTTTGTGAGGCGACAGCCCATATCCTTGGCCACTTCTTCCACCTCTCTGCGTGTCTGCCACTTCTTGTTCTCAGTTTCTACTGCTGTGTAATTCTCCTTTCTCATTTAGATCACATGTTTCTTTTACATTTTAGAAGGCCTAAAATTAATTCTGAAAAATATTTTACCAGAGGGGAAACAGAAGTTATATTTACTAGTAGCTTAATGTATTTATTAGATAAACTGTCCCTGTGGCCCAAACTTAATT
Organism: Martes martes; assembly: GCF_963455335.1. Taxonomy (NCBI): domain Eukaryota; kingdom Metazoa; phylum Chordata; class Mammalia; order Carnivora; family Mustelidae; genus Martes; species Martes martes. Next base: position 110,210,053 of record NC_137888.1, read on the forward strand.
AATTTCAAGGCAGAACTTGAGGCATCTGAATGGGTATATAAGATGTAATTCTAGTACCCTTAGAGAGTAAGCCATGGCAACAAAGGTAAACATGTAATTTCTCTTAGTTAAATGAAGTGGGCAATGTAATTCTTTCTTTCTTTCTTTCTTTTTTAAGATTTTATTTATTTGACAGAGATCACAAGCAGGCAGAGAGAGAGAGAGGAAGAGAAGCAGGCTCCCCGCTGAGCAGAGAGCCCAATGCGGGGCTCGATCCCAGGACCCTGAGATCATGACCTGAGCTGAAGGCAGAGGCTTTAACCCACTGAGCCACCCAGGCGCCCCTGCAATGTAATTCTTTCAAACAGGAATGTCAAACTAAGAATGTGGAGAGCCATTTCATGTTCACAAAACTGTTGTCAAGCACTGGGACACGTACATTCCATTTGGGGGCTTTATATTGTCAGCCTCTAAAATGAGAAAAGTTTGGTTATATGAGTTCTAGAGTCTCTTAATCATGTCAGATTTTTTAGTTCTGTTTCTACCAGTGCTTAGAATCACTGCTCATATCATTGTCACTGCAAGCCAGGCATTCTCTTTTATCCTTACCTTTGGAATACCACATTTCCCTCCCGGAGAAAATGGCAGAGCTCTTTCTCTTTCCCCTGTTCTTCTTGCTGAGGCACAAGAGAAAGTGGCCCTCATTATGGGTGTGTCCACTTATAGTCCTAGGAAATAATGGGGAAAGAATTTATAAGCAAATGCCTAATTGATTGCTAACTACTGAGACTCATAGACTTAGGGAAACATATGACAAAAAAAAAAAAAAAAGAAAGAAAGAAAGAAAGAAAGAAAGAAAGAAAGAAAGAAAGAAAGAAAGAAAGAAAAATTTGGGTCCTTGTGTTTGAATCCCTAAATTATCCTGAGAACCTAGGGTAGACCCTACTGGATTAGAGTCCTTCAGGGCTGGGGGTCTATTAGGAGAACTAGTTTTGCTTTACAGTTTTAAATGTAAATGTTAGCCCCAGATGGGCGGAACATTGAATTCTCTAATTAGCCTTGCAGGTCCTTCTTTAAAGAAACAAGTGTGTAGCAACTAGCCATTTAAAAAGGCATTCTGTGCATTGTTTACTGAAGGTCAGAGGGCAAATGCTGTTGTGACAGTTGGGTGGACTTGGCAGGCACACTTCTCTGGAGAGGATGAGAAAGAGAAGAGCAGTAGATGTTAATCTTCGGTGATAGCAATGGCAGAAGACAGTTCTGTCTAATTCTAGAATCTTTTTGATATTCTTTCAATTCACGTGAAGTTTTCCAATTTTTAATTCCAAGGAGTTAGAAAAATAGAGTCATAGGAAATAGGAGATGATCTAGCCAATATGTTTATCTTCAGGGAAGTTAACTTATAAATTATAAGTCATAACAGCTTAGTTACCTTATGCATGAGAAAGACAAAAATAATTCAAGCTCACCAGTCTTATTCCAGTACATGTTTCCTACTCTACCTCCCATCTCCCAAGTCCGTCCATGCTCACCTAACTTCACTTTATTATTCTGAATACAGAATGTTTGTCTCTGTCTTCTGTCCCTTACTGTTATTTTAATTTAGGAATGCCTTATTTCTCTTTGTCTTCCTTCCAATTCCTGCCCAACAGTAATGAGACTCAATTCCATTTCTCCTCATTGGGAATTAATAATTCCTTCTCCCTTATTTCCATAGAATTGTTACTTGTAATTTAACACTTAGCATTTATTTTATTTAGCTTCTGTTTTATATACATTTCCTCCTGACTTTATAAACTTTATTGCTGTTGTTTTGTTTTGTTTTCTTTTCAGAGATGTCCCTTCCAGTCTATCAGGCAGTCTGAGGACAGGCACGGAATCTTGTTCTTTTTTGGGTCTTATTGTAAGACCATGTACAATGAGGTATTCAGTTAATGTTAGAAATTAAATGTGTATATGTGCAGGTATGTATGAGGAGAAATAACGTAGTTTCTACTGGTGGTCTCTCATATCCTTCTAGCATTAACATGGATCCAGGACTTAATCTTGGACTCAACTAATGTTTAACTATTTAAACTAGCCTTGACTTTTATTTTTCTGTTTGGATTGCCCAGTTAGGAAGGGAGAGGAGGTAAAACTCAAATTTGACAATTTTCCCAGTGATGTATCCCGATAAGCATTTTTTTTAAAAGGTTGTATTTATTTATTTGACAGAGATCACAAGTAGGCAGAGAGGCGGGCAGAGAGAGAGAGGAAGGGAAGCAGGCTCCCCACTGAACAGAGAGCCCTATGCGGGGCTCGATCCCAGCACCCTGGGATCACGACCTGAGCCAAAGACAGAGGCTTTAACCCACTGAGCCACCCAGACGCCCCGCGATAAGCATTTTTGGCTTGTTTCCTTCTAGAATAACAGTGGAGATGGAGAAAGGGAAGTGGTCTGATGTTTGAGGATCATGCATGAGTTTTAGCTATCTGTACAATCTTCTAGCTATTGGCCTTGACTAAGAATTCACTATGGTTGCTAAATAAAAATTGAAAGAATATGGACCATTTCAGGAATTAGCTGGGAGAGAAGATGCTGAATATATCTTTTAAAAACATACTCAGAAGGAAGCATCAGGATCCTGGTTTGCTCATGATCTTACAGATTTAGGACACACCATTTATATTGTCATTGATTTAGCCTTTCAGCACTGTATCTTAACTGTCTTACCCTGAAGGGAATCAATCTGAATTACAAAGCCCAGTGAACAAAAAGGAATACTTAAGAGAGCATAAGGAGTTCATTAAGATGGGCTTAGTACACCTATTTCATTCATTTGTCACCTAAATTACAAATAATTCTTCACTTTTACTTTTATTTTGTTGGGACTGCTCCATAGTGTGTGTGTGTGTGTGTGTGTGTGTGTGCAGATTATTTTTAATAGAACCTGACATTGTCACATGTATCTTTCTGTGATCTGAATACAATGATTTGAACTCTTCTGGTTTCCATCTGAAGACTTGGTTTCTGCATTGTTAGTCGGAAGCTATTAATACTTAGTTTCTTTTTACTTTTAAGCTACATATATTTTAATCCTAGAGTAAATTCCTGTCTCTGCTGGAAATTGCCTATATTTTTTAGATGCAGCATTCATCCTAAATCTTTCTCTCTCTCTCCCTTTTTTTAAATCTTTCTATAACCACTGTTGCAGAGTTGTCCAGGTAAAGATCGATGCAGGTAATGTTTTCTTACAAAATCAAACCAGTGGCCTCTGGAGGCCAGAAGATCTGGCTTAACCACCTGGCTCACAGAGGCACACCTACTTGGTTGCACCACTTTTTAATCGAGTGGTGAATCAGGCTTGGGAAGCTGCAACTAAGTCAGTTTATTATGTCTGTAACAGTAGGAAGCTCAGGAGATCAACATTAAGGGAAAAAAGCTGCTAGGTAGGAAAGTATCTTTGGGAGTCATTTGTGACAACAAGACCTCTTCTTTCTCCTGCAGCGCATGCAAACAAATTGATTTGCTCAGAGACCAAATCCCTCCCCCTTGTTGGGGCATGTACGTGAGCAGACAGACTCTTCTCTGACTGGGCTCCCTGCGTGGCGCAGAGTACCTACAGCCTTAAGCACAGTGGGTGTGTGAACTTGAATATAACATTGAAGCCCTCTGAAACCTGGTTTCCTTATCTGAGAATTGTAGGTAATAAGGCCATGCCTGCTGCCCAGATGTATCTCAGGGATCAAACCAGAGTAGTCATCTGACAAACAGAATGTGAGTGCCTATGATGCATGCTCTCCAAGCTGGAGGAAGTACAGAACTACAGTGGGCATCACCCTTGTCCTCCAGCTCATATTTTAGTGTGAGATTCATGGAAACAGAACTCAAAAGTAATAAGATGAGATCTACAATCATGCAGGTATTGCCAGGATGGGGTAATTCCGAGCTGGGAGTGACTGGGCTGCTTAGGGAACACAAATGACCCATCAATGCCACCACAATGCTGGGTGTGAAACAGTCCCTCAAGTGTTGAATCAAACAGAGGAAACCTGTCCTGTGGGTGTTGAACAACACATCGGAGTTTGCCTTCTAGAGAGAATAGAGGAACCAGGGTGCACAGAGCTGCAAAATTATGAAGTACAACATCTACATGCTCTTAGGCTGCAAAACATGCTCATACCCAATGCTCTTATAGTATAGCTCCAACTACTGCATCCATCTTAGCTCATTAATAAGACTATGTCAATAACAGTACTCAATTAACACTATCCTAGACAGAAATATAAGCTATTTTAAAGCCAGAATTTATCATAGGTTCTTATCACAACATGTTCAGGTCCTCTTAAAGTTGGATTCAGTTTTCCATTTTGGTCAAAAGTCCCTAGGGTTCACATCCAAACTTATCGCCTACGTTCTGTCTTCCAATACCATGAGTGCTTCACTTTCTTCTGTACTCAGGGTCCTTGGGACAAAAATGATACCAGGAATCATGTTTTCATCTTTATTTTTAATTATTTTTATTTTATTTTTATTTATTTAATTTTTTTTACAGGGGGCAGAGGGAGAGGGAGAGAGAGAATCTTAAGCAGGCTCCATGTCCAGGACAGAGCCCCTCGCAGGGCTCTATCTCATGACCCTGACACCATGACCTGAACCAAAATCAAGAGTCCAGTCCTCTATAAACTGAGCCACCCAGGTGCCCCTATTATTTTTCTTTTTGTATATTCATTACTATTAATTTTGGATCAAGGCCTCCTACACCCTATACTTAGGATGAATGGAAATGGTTTCCAAAGACAGGTACTCGTTCTCTGATGGCCTGTCGCAAAGTGAAGATTACAGCAGCCTGGTGGCACTGGTGTCTAGGAGAGCAGTCAGTATGTGCTGCTTTGCCAGTTTGGAGAAGCACTACGGTTTGTCATACCTAAGTTACCTCCGCCCCTCTGCTGGAGGTGGCGGGGATAGTGATCCGGGGTTCAGCTAGGCCTTCAGGCTTCCGTTTTTTTCTCTTAATCATCCTAACTTATTATTTTTTTTAAAGTGGCTTTCTTTGTTTCATATTATGATAAAGAGCTGTTTTCTGCCCAAGCAGACACTGTTTAAACCATTGTACAGTAAGAGAGTAGTTAGTGTCCCTTAGAAGCCTATGGAGAATTTGAGAGGCCAAGAAAGGACTTTAGAAATCCCCTAGGACTTGGCCAACACTTTATTGCACTTGTATGGGGCTGAAAATCAGAGAAGCTTCAAGGTCACACAGCAAATCACAGAGCACATACACTGGAACTTAAAAATATATATAAATCACATTTGCATACCTCATTTTTTCATACTTAAGATATGGACATAGTGCAAGTATGACTAGTGTAGCAGAGAGGATGAGTGGAAAATAGGGCTCCCGGAATGGTTCATTCATTCCACCACAGTCCCTGAAGCAAAAATGATATATGTACTGCAGGGGGAGATTCACAAGTGGGATCATCCAAGTTTTCCCAAAGTCACAAACCAGTGATTGTCCATCCTGTTTCCCGAAGCTTTAGTGGATTTGCCAGTTGAACACATCCCATAACAAATGGTAAGTGCAGACGGGCGAGTTGAAACCCTAAAAGGACATTGGAATTCTCTGAGAGTCTGAATTAAAATAGGCAAGGTGTGATTTTTTTTTCCCCCCTGGAGTCCATCCAGGATTCCAGAGTGAATGAACCTCCTTTTTATTTTGCCTAGGGGTTTTCTTTTTTCCTGGAAAGGGTGGAGAGAATTTATGTAAGAAAGAAAGCTGAGTTGCCTCAAAGCACAGCCTCCAGGAAGAATGAGGCACACCACCCCCCAACCTAGTATTTTTGCTGAGGATAGACAGATAGAGGAACTAAAAGTAAAGCTCAAAATCTCTAGCACTGAAAACATCGTAGAAATCAGCTGGTCTATAAAATCAACTACCACAAGGAAAAGATGTGAGATATAAAGTTGATAGGGATATTGTCTGTCTTCATCAATGGTAAAATTCAGATTATGGCTAAATAGACAAACCCAAACTTCAAGGAGACTAGAATCATAATAATCAAGATGCCAAACGTATAGCAAAACTAAATCCAGTGAGTAGATTGGAAAACTGCAAAATGGACAAGGAAATATTCTGTTTTATGTAATATAACCCATTTATTCTCAGAGCCAGTGCTTAACCCAAAGTCCATGACTCTTGGAATAATGCCCTTCTATGCAGGATTCTTAAAGGCAAGGTATACTACCTTCCTACAGTTTTAAGTAGAGTAAATCATTTAAAAGCTGGTATTGTATTGAAATATATCTCAGTATGGAACCAGAAGGAAGGGTGATGTGTTGTGCAATTAGCTTGAGTGAATATTTGCTCATGATCTATCCATTAAAAAAAAAGGACTCACTTAAAAACACAGAGGTGAGAACTACACCCCAGGTTTCTGCTGGTGACTCGAGAGCTCTTTCCACTATTCCAAATTGGCAACTCACTGCAGACCTCTTCCTTCTCGCAGCAGCCATTTGGAGGCTATGACAGGAGAGAAATGAAAGTTAGTGAAACACACACAAAAAATCTAGTATTTATGGAAATAAGAATTTATAGAAGGTATCCAGTAGCCATGTGCCAGAACTACAGATGTGAATAAATAAAAGGGTAAAAGTGCACTGAAATCTATTTAGAACTTACTGTAAGCTAATTAGTGTCCTAGGATTGGTTAGGAAGTTAAATGTTACAAAATGGTGTGATATTTTGATTTTATAGATGAAGGTTCAAAAAATCTAAGTGAATATACCAGTCTTCAAATACAACTTACTTTGATTTAAAGACTTGCACTTTCCGAAGCAGAGCAATCAATGGGGATGGAGAGGAATATGTTCGTTTTAATGAATAATATATGATAGCAATAGAAGGAAGTTAATTTTGTTTGTGCACTTTTTTCCTAAATTATGAAAAATACTATAATAGTAGCTGCTAATGATGTTGTGGTTAAGTAAACTTACACTGTTTTATGTTGTTAGTCTAAAGATAAACAGATAAAATATCCAGAAATTAATGTGGTAATATCTATTGGCCCTTAAAACATCGAATGTCTTTTAATTGAATGATTCAGCTTCTAATAATATATTTTAGTTCATAATATAGTACTTTTTGCTTTAAAGTTATAATATTGGGGCACCTGGGTGGTTCAGTCGGTTAAGCATCTGCCTTAGGCTCAGGTCATGATCCCAGAGTTCTGGAATGGAGTCCCACATTGGGCTCCCTGCTCAGTGGAGAGCCTCCTCTCCTTCTCCCTCTGCCCCTCCCCCTGGTTGTACTATCGCTCTCTCTCTCTCTCTGTCAAATAAATACATAAAATCTTTAAAAATAAATAAAAAATAAGATTATAGGGTTAAAGAGAAATAGAAGCAAATGAATATCCAGTTAGTATGAAATGGCTAAATTAATTCAACAATACTATGTAACAGTTTAAAAACAGTGTTTAAAAAAATACATGTAATGACTTGAGTATATACTCATAAAAATAGTTATATGCATATATTTACATAGACACATACATATACTTAACAAATATATCTTTAATGTATGCTATCATAAGTACAGAGTTGTGTGGAATATATATCTCTGGAAGAGAATATACCAAAATTTAGCAGTGGTTACCTCTAGGTTCTGGGATAAATGACATAGAAGAAGTAATTTTTATGTACTAAAGTAATCAGAGTTCTTATTTCAATATATACAATACTAAAAGAGCAAAGAAACTTGGAAAGTGTGTGACAAAAATGTCAAAGGGTTAATATCTTATTAATAAGGAAAACACTACTTCTCCAGTGGGGTAGGGATTAGAGGAGAAAGCAAAGGACATTAACACATCATTTAAAGAAGAAATGCAAAGGGCTACTGAACGTATTGAAACATATTTAATCTTACTCATAATCTGGGGGATTCGTATTTAAAATAAGAAAACAGTTTCTTTTTATTTGTACAATTGGAAGTTAATCCTCAATATTGTGGTCCTTTATCCTCATACAAATGCAATTTATGCCACCCTTTTGGAAAACAACTTGATTCTACACCCATCAGGAGACTTAAATTATAACCTTTGACCCAGGCTGTTGAGTGGTAGAAATACTTAACATGGCAAAATGCTCATAATAGTATGATAACTAGTGTTATATATATGTGTGTGTGTGTGTGTGTGTGTGTGTGTGTATATGAAATATGATATGCATGTGTGTGTATATGTGTGTGTGTGCACACACACACATAATGATCCCAACTGTTTATAGAATACATACATAAAGAGAGGAGAAAAGGCATGGAAACTTAAGAGTAATTCTCTCTGAGAAGTTTGCTTACAGAGGGCATGTAATTTTTTTTTCACTTTTTGTCTCTAAATAGCACATGATTTTGTAATCTAAAAATTTAAATGCAAATGAAAGGTAATGCTAGGAGAGATGATCTTATCTGTGTGCATTTTTGCATCTCTTTACCTGGACCATTTTGGAGTCCTTCCAAAGTAAAACACTATCTAAATTTGGGGAAGTGGTTAACAATACTGTTGTTAAACTAATCATAGAGTGGGGTGCCTGGTTAAATGAGCTATGGACGTGGTATTGAAGGAGGGATAAATATTGGGGTGGGAGGAGGTACGAAGACATAATCTCCTTGAACAGCACAGGGTTTGTGTGGATTTGGGGGCGAAAATATACAGGTTCTACTCTTGATTTCATCATTTAGTATTTGTCTGCATTTTGGTGTCTTCACCTTTATCTGTAAGATAGGAAAAATAACAGTACCCAGTTGATAATTTTGTAAGAGAATTAAACACATTTGATATATGTTAAGTACTTTGAAGAGTGCCCGACACATTAAAAGTACAAAGAGAGAGAGTCTAAATCTTGCCTCCATTTTACCTTCTATTTGACAGTTGACAGAAATAAAAAATGAAATAAAAAATGATAGCCTGAGCACATCTGTAAGATTTAGGACAGAACTCAGCTCCCTTTGTATGCCTGTAAGACTCATTTTTCAGTCTAGCTAGTGACCCTAAAATGGATGTCATCTTACATTTTGGAACTTAGCCTTAGAATAAAAAGAACACTGATTTGGTGAATTAATTAAGTGTCTCTCAGTAGCTTCTACAAATGCCAATTCTTCTCACCTATCCATAGCAAGAGGGGATGAAATCACTTGGGAAAGATTAGAGCTCTAAAAATTATATGTATGTTCTGTGTTGGCCATCCTTTATGGTAGCTGGCATCAAAATGATTTAATTGATTTTGTTCTGTGGCAACTGGAAAGTCCCAACATTTCTTAGCTTTCACACATGCTCTATAAAACCCCAATCTTTTTTAACTATTGCAGTTGTATTATTCTGACAATTTTCCTTTTGGCAAATAGATATTAAGAACTTGAGGTACTGTACTTAGATTGAAACCATTATCTTTTTTTCTCTTTTCGATTTTCGCTAGATACTATGCATTGATTCCCACAGGAAAGGCATCTGTGTCATAACAAATATCTTGAGTAAAATAATCTACTGTTCAACCTTCTAATTCTTTTTTCAAAATTAACTGTTTAATTGAACACATTCATCAGGTGTTTAGATACTTAATGTGATACGGTGAACAAAAAAATGGACTCCAGCCTCAAAGTTCATTGCCCACTGGAGGAGAGAGACAAGTATACAAAATTTGGCATTGCAAGGTAGTATTATATTACTGTTTTTATATACATTCATATAAAATAAGAGAAGATTTAATTTCATCTAGGGAATTGGAGAATTTCTCATGAGGGTAGAAGTGTCTGAGGAACCTAAAAATGTTTTCATTGATCAGGTAAAGAGAATGAAGCCATTCCAGACTGAGGGACCAGACTGAGCGGAGAGGCAGGGATGATCAGCTAGGGCCAGCATGTGGCAAGCAGAATGGGATATGTGGTAAGTGTGGTTGAGAGCATAGCTTGGAGTCAGACTGTGAAAGGCCCTAAGTGTCTGTGGAAGTACAGTGGACCCTTGAACAGGGTGAGAATTGGGAGCACTGACCCCCCCCCACAGTTGAAAATCTGCATGTAACTTTGACTTCCCCAAAACTTAACTACTCCTATCTTCCTGTTGTTTGGAAGCCTTTCTGATAATATAACAGTTGATTAACATGTATTTTGTATATTCTTATAAAACAGTAAGCTAGAGAAAAGAAAATGTCATTAAGGAAATCATAAGGAAGAGAAAGAACATTTACTGTAGTATGTTGTAAAAAAAAATCTGCAAATAAGCGGACCTGTGTAGTTCAAACCCATGTTCAAGGGTCAGCTGTAGTTGGTTTTGTTTCATTGGCATGGAGGCATCCTGAGAAATGACACGGTCAGAGTTGTTCCTTAGGGAAGATAAAGTGATAGGGAGGGGGACTCCCATGGGGAGGAGGGAAAGTAGGGACATCACTGGATATTCATTTTTCTACTTCATTCAGGTAGACCTGTGGTTAAAGCATAAAAAGTTTGATATGTTTAGAATCAGGTATGTATTCTTTCTTGGAGTCTCAATTGCTACTATTAAAAACAAACCACCAGGGGCGCCTGGGTGGCTCAGTGGGTTAAAGCCTCTGCCTTCGGCTCAGGTCATGATCCCAGGGTCCTGGGATTGAGCCCCATATCGGGCTCTCTGCTCAGCAGGGACTCTGTTTCCTCCTCTCTCTCTGCCTGCCTCTCTGCCTACTTGTGATCTCTGTCTGTCAAATAAATAAATAAAATCTTTAAAAAAAAAAAACAAACAAAAAAAACAAGCCACCAGTCTTTGTTTACTTTAATAAATGTCTACCGAATCTTGGCCAAATTTACCTATGCCTCTTTAACTTCTCTTTTCTCTCAATTCAATAGAACTGAGGTCTTCATGAGGGAACACACAGAAACACTGATCTCCAATCTGCGGCCTCATGAAACCTAAACATTTCCCTATCCTCTAGACCTACTTCCAACCATTGAGGGCAGGCAAAAATCCAAGAACACAAAATTGCTTCCATTTTTTTTTTGTTTTAACTTTTTAGAATGTTGTAGGTACCATGTTATTCCCTACCTAACTGCACACATATGGATTAAGAAGTTCAAGCAAATGTTTTATGCATGCCAAGGATTTATACACTTGCTTAACTTTTTTACATAGAGTTATAAAATGGAACCATTGATATTTGGTATATTATAAAGATAACATGTCAAATCAGAGAGAAAAAAATATGAAAAAATGGTAAATGTAAGGAATGTATTCTTGGGAGGAAGTGGATCTTCATTTGTTTCTCATACCAATAAAAATTCCAAAGAGTTAAAAGATTTCCATGTCAAAAAATGTTAAAAGCTATAATAATATGAGATGATAGTATGGTTGAAGAATTTTATAATGTTGGGCTAGGACAGGCCTCTCAAACTATCTTGAAAAGTATAAGTCAGAATGGCTGGGTGACTCGGTTGGTTAAGAATCTGCATTCAGCTCAGGTCATGGTCCCAGGGTCCTGGAATCGAGTCCTTGCTCAGTGAAGAGCCTACTTCTCCCTCTGCCTGCCGCTCCCCCTGCTTGTACTATCTAGCTCTTGCTCGCTCTCTCTGACAAAAAAACAAATAAAATCTTTAAAGAAAAAAGAAAAATAATAAGTCATAAGGGAAAAATGATAAATTTGACTATAGAAAAACTAGGATTCTTCTACACCAGAAAGCAACCCGTAAAACCATACATACATTTGAAAGACCAGGCACACACATGCACACAGCAGAGAAATACTTCCAGTTATAAGAAAGGGTTATTATCTATAAAATACAAAGATCTCCTACAGGAATAACTGTTCAGGAGGATAGCCAACAAAATGTTAGCAGTATTATTTCTGGAAATCAGACCCCACATCGTGGATGGCTTCCCTTCCCAGTGCACTGGGTTTACAACAGTGGTATTTTCATGAAGGGGCAGCAGAGACCTCTCATTGTGAGGCCACAATGCTTTGAGGAATCTGGGAGAAGGGGCTGAGAACAGAAAGTTGTAAGCTGTTAATAGGGTTGTTCCAACCCCTGAGGACTTGGGAAACCCACTTCAAATCTTTGAGTTTGTTTATTTATCTGCAAAATGGGGGTAATAATACTTACATACATCACTAAGTTGTTAGGAAAATTAATGCACATTACTAAACCTTTGAGATCCCAGGATAAGCATTATTGCGTGGGGAGTAGAGAATTATGGCTTCTCTTAACCTCCTGCTAAAGTTAACACTTGGTATTTATATACCAATTCTGAAATGAAACCTTATCAGAGGCACTTTAGTTAACTCACACATGGCAATGTGTTTGAATTTAAATGAACTGGTAACCAGTAGTCCTTTTTTTATCATGAGGATACTAAAAGCAAAAATCACAGATTTCCCCCCCCTTCCCCCCTCCACAATATACTGTACCTTTTTCTTTAAGTCATTTAAACATCTTGGTATCTGTACAACTTGACGGCTCTAACTACACAGTTTGGAGATGAGCAGATTGCTATATAAATACCCAAGTGAAATAAGAAGAATGCAAAAAAAAATCCTCCAACCTGCTTCCATGGATTCTGGACAGACTCTTAGCCTTGTAATCATCTTTAGAAATCATTTAGTTCTGCCTCTCATTTCACAAATGAGGAACTTGAATCCAGAGTGGTGCAGTGACCTGCCCCAGAGGCACAGAGCTAACTGAAGTCAGAGCTGGGATTACAGCCTGTATTTCCTAGTTACTCTTGTAACCCCCAGTTCTGTGCTCTTAGCCTTCAGCTACCCGAAGGACCCAAATAGCAGTGGCAGATAGATAGATAGGACAGACATGTGTCATAGATTTTGTCCAGAATCTTAGTCGCTATGTTAGACATAGACCATCATCCTCAGATCTGATTGTGCTGAAGGCTGAGCTCATCAATAGAAAGATTTTGGCATTTTAGTCCATCACGTCCCGCTGGGAATATTTTGACTTTGTAAAAGATGAAATGTGTTTACATTTTGATGGAACATTATCAACATTTGAGTCTGTGAACCCTACACTTAGGGTTCAAAAAGTTATGCTACCCCAGTATTATTAAAAAAATGATCTAATAGTGACTTTCTGGGCAGTTGTCCTAATGACATTTACTTGACAGCACTGATTCCCAAGCTTGATTCTTTCAGAACTGCCTCGTGGGCTGCACCAAATACAGCTGGGACTAGGTCCACACATCTGTTTTTAAGAAGCACCCTGGACGATTCTTAGGGTCACCCAAGTTTTTGAACCATTGGAATAGAGCGCAGATTAAGGAAGCAACAATCTGTTCTTCCCTGTTGACCTGAAAGCTGTCAGTGGGTATAGAATTTAAATACATGATATAAATAATTATACTGCACTTTGTACCCAGAGCTTATTTGGTTAATATTTCGGAGAAAAAATGCACATTATGTCTGATATAAATTTGTAGTGTTACAGAGCATTGTCATATTCTTGGACACTTGATATTCAAATGATGTTACTGAAAATTTTTGCAAAAAAAAAAACATTCTTACCAATGACTCAGAGACTTTAAAATAAATATGCCAATAATCACATTATCCTTTATGCACATGCATTTAATGGATACAAAAATAAAAGTAAAAACGGGGCAAATCTAAGGTCATGAATATATTTTCCAAGCTAATTTCTAAAGTTTATATACCAGCCTAGCCTGGCTTCTAATTTTCTTCTAATCTTCTTATCTTTTAAGTTTTAGAAAAAAAATCTAAGCATCCACTTCTAGCTGTCTCAGCCAGTTGTACCTTTCAGGCAGGACAGAGGGACTTGGTCTTCCAAGTGGGGGCTGAGGAGTGATATTTTGATAGAGCTCTAACTGAATTACATAGAATACTCAGCAGTAACAAGAGAATTTTAGTGAATCAAACCATAACCATGAGGGTGCATTTCATCTTCACTAAATTATGGTAATCAAGGCCAGATTCTACAATAATGTTCTTCTATGTTTATGTAAATATATTCTTAAGGCAAAAGGCAATTGGTTTCTCACACTTTAAGATTTATTCTTTCTATTTATAATGTATTAACTGTTTACAGAAAAAGATAATGCCTTTGGGTATTAATGAAAACCAGATATAATAAAATAGAGAAAATATTCAAATAGATAAGCTATTGTATTGATTCCACGTCCCAAGAAATAATGATAGAAAGAAGCGGTGCTTTTTTTTTTTTTTTAAGGCTTAAAAAAAATGGGCACTTTTCCCAGAATTTCTATTTCCTGTACATAATATGGATATTTGTTTGTTTTTGCAAGGTAACGGGACCAGTGGTTTAAATTGTTCGTTGACTGTGTTCTGAAAAATCAAGTGGCTGATGTTGGCATAAGTTTGTGTTAAACCACTGGCATTTCTTTGTGGAGAATAAGTTGAGAATTTTTCAGCTATTCAGCAGTGGATTTTAATTTTTATATTGAGAAAATATAACCATAGATTTGAATATTTAGAAATGGGTTTGAGTATTTAGGATTTAGTTAGAAATTACTAACTTTATGTAGTCATTCTTAAATCTCCACATCTAGTTTAAAAAAAGGCGGGGTGGGGGGTGGGGGGGAAGGGGCCTTCCAAAAGCTCTCCCTGAAGTTTTACTTTTCAGTTGCAAAGTGTAAAATAACCTTCTGAAAAGCCTTCTCTAAGTCCTGGTGCTGGGAAGGTCTGAGGTTTGTTTGGGGAGATTTTGTTTTGTTTTTAGGAGAGAGCACTTTCTTATGAAAGAGGCAAGGGAAAGTTTTACCAGTCTCTCTCCTTTTTTTTTTTTTTCCTTTCTTTCTTTTTCTTTTAAAGATTGGTGATAAGGAATTCTAACTACTTAATGAGATGGGAGAGGCCTCACTCCATTGGAGTGGAGGACTCCAGGTGGAAGTTGATGGATTGGACAGGTAAAGAGAAGAGTCCCGCCCCTCATGCCTATAGTTGGGTATATATTAGGGAACCTAAAATTATGTACAGAGAGAGAAAGAGAGAGAGGGACTTGAGTTCTGTTATCTTCTTAGTAGATTCCTGTTGTCAGGGTCTCAGAGGGGGTGGGGGGGTTGGCAAAATCCTGGAGCCAGAAGAGAGGACAGCGGCATTGATCAATCTTACTGCTAACATGTTGTACCTGGAAAACAATGCCCAGACTCAATTTAGTGAGGTAAGGATTTTAGATTTTAGCACTCCATTTAGAGATGTTTTTTTCATTTTTATTTTTTAAATAAAGGTTTACATATTTGTGGTTCTTGGTCACCCAATGTAATGTTTTTGCAAATTGTGTATAGGAATCTCCTTTTCTTGGTTCGTGTTTTCTGTGGTGACTGTAAGATTTTTTTTTTTTTTCCTTAAGTAGGAGATGAAATAACAGGAGAAAAGGGAGAAGAAAAATTTCTGGGTGATGTTATGTATTTGAAGAAACCCAATATTCAGGAGTTTGTAAAATCACTTTTTGTAAGAACAGACTGAGAGAGCAGCTCACATTCTGCTAGATACATGGAAATGACTCCTGTTGGGTATTCACGTACCAGTAAGACAAATTAGTTGGCTGTGTCTTAACTCAGTTAAGTTCTCAGTTCTATCTCCAGACTTCATCCTAAAAGCAAATGAAGCTTTTTCAAAATAATCCAGGTGAGATTTTTTTTTTTTTAAACCATCTTCATTTTGAATTCTATCAATCCAGAGACCCATCTAAATCCTCAGGGGACTTTACTAATGTCCCTATTGTCTGGTGATTGACTTAAGACTTTCACTGTATAATGACAAAGTTATTTGGGGGCGATGCGTTATTAAATATTTATACATGTGTACATGGCAGTGTGTATCATAGCATATAAGATTTTAGGTAAGGAATTGGTTTGCCTCTCTGATCTCTCCTCAAATTTGTCTCAGGGACTTAAATCACTGAGCAAAGGGATACAGAAACAAAACTCCTGAAGAGACTGCAAGGCTTTGAGGAAGTTTCCTAAGGTTGAGGGAGGTCTAACAACAATATTAGTTTACATTCCTCAGAATAGGGCAGCTGTGTTGACACTAATCAGATCGGGGGTTGGCGGGGGAAGGCGGTGCGGGTGGTGAGCGTGAGTTCAGTGTTTCAGATGAAAATGCTTGCAGGCGAATGCTTGGAAAAGTAGAGTGGAGTGCTCAAACTGAGCTCCTTAAAAATCAAAACAAAGTGCATGGGACTCAGGTGCACACGGCGAAAGGAAGAGTCACGCGAAAGGCAACAAAGCAGGGCCCGTGCTGTCATATTGACCACGCTATTGTCTAGACACCTGAACTGTGTAAATAGAGCAGGGGAAATATCGAGTTATCTACAGAAGGAAAAGGAAGTGCCTGTTTTCCTTTAAAATATTCAAGCAGGCATGCTTGTCCTCAGTGGAGAAACTTGAGTTTCTTGTTCTGCTTTAATATGGCAAGTTAGCTTAAAATGTTACCAAACGGTTAAAAAAAAAAAAATGGAGGTGACTTTAAAGATGATCTCGTTTCTATGTGATCCCATGTTGGTCAGTTTCAATCACTAGAAACATGGTCTATCAATCATATCATACCGGACTTTGTGTTTGTCCGTGAGCTATTTCCCACCTATACTTATAAGCAGGCTGGGATCTGACTTCATGTCTAAGTAGGAAGGGGTAGAAAGGAAAGGTGGTTTAGAAATATCTATAAGAAAAGTAGGAAGCTGATGCAAAGGGGAAAGTAATGGTTATTTCTCATGAAGGGAAAAACTGAGTAAGTGTTTTGCTTAGAAGATAACTAGTAGGAATTCTTGCCTTTTATGGAGGCAGAAGAATCATGTCGTATGTGAGCGTATAGCGCCCTTACCATGAGAGAAAACACCTTTCCATGGCTTTGTAGTTTTCAGAACTTTACGTAAATGTGTATAGTCGGGTGCTCAAATTGTCTGTTTTCTCTTGGCATGCTGCTAATGTGTAGAAGAGGATATCTATGAAAAATATGGCTGAATTTCTCTACCTTCCTGCATCTTTTTTATATATTACCATGGTGAATTTTATACCGTTCCACTAATGTGTGTTTTATGCATAATTTTTATAGCCTCATTTTCATCCTGTTGCTTAAGAATGGCTCTCTTTGCTGTATAGAGTCAACGTTTTAATATCTAGTCCTCTGTAAAAGTGTAGTTCTATATCTGCCTATATAAAATGTCTGGGACTGCATGGCCCGGAGAATCTGGAAATTTAATGCAAAAGTTGTTAACGTTTTAGGATTCATCTTGAGATAATGTTCATTAGGAACAATCAATACAGAAATGGTAATCTATTATCACACAAAAATTGTCCAAAAAATGGACAGATTAAGAATAAAGAAGTACGTAACTCCCTGTGAGAGTAAAAATGACTTTGAAACTATAACCCGATCCCTGACTTCAGATAATTTTTAAATTTAATTTGTTAGTAACTTCTTCGGGTCAACTCAAAAACGATAGAAGAACACTGATCCTTCTCTGCTCCCTGTTCCCCACATTTCCAATTCTTTCCCTCCAAGCAGAGCTGGATTTGGGGAAGCTGTTAGTGAACAGGAAGAGGTCCGGAAGGGCAGAGAACATGGGCAGGATGTCCCAGGCACGGCTGAAGGAACCACCCTTGGGTGACAATGGAGAGAGGCCTCAAGCAGGCACCATTCCAGTGTGCCAGGCTTGGAATGACACGGCCTCTGGGACTAGTCTCAGACTTCGAGAGAGGGCCTCAAAAGAAGGGAAGTTCTTCACAGATTAAGCTTTAGTTCAACTTTCTTGCCAAAAACCTGGGCTCTGTGTGCATGTGTATCTGTGCATGCACATGCATGTGGGAGACGGGCTGGAGGTAGACACTCAGAGACTCTCAAATCCTCCTTAGAGGGCCATTTGGGACATTTTTATTAAAAACCTCTATCTGGGTTTCTGTGTGATGATGGAAGGGTACTTTGGTGAGTGGGTTCCTGTATTCTAGAACTAAACGGGCCTTCAAGGCTCATATACTGAGACACCTCATTTTACAAATCAAGGTTAATGATCTCTTTCTGTAGTCAGGAGAGCCAGTGCAGAAGTCAGTCCCGTTTACTTAGTGTAACCCTTTTCTCTTTCATAACAAGAGAGATGGAATGCATCCTGGAATGTGCTGTTGTAATTCCCGGTATATGCCCCCCAAACGTTTATGTAAAGAACTGATGTGCCAACGTCCTGGAGAGCAAGAAGAGTAATTTGAAGGTGGCAGTACAAGATCTTAGAGTTGAGGATCTTGCCGTTTAATTGACCTCTGGCCCGGCATGGTCAAGGGAAACAGTCTTTCCCATCCTGAAAAAAGACATTTTTTCCCATGGGACTGATTTTTCTCTTAATAGTTAATAAATGCCTTGTCTCAAGCTTTCCCATGTTGTGCTTCTGCAATGTTGAGCACCATAGGTGAAAGCAGAGTAGGGAAGAAGCAGAAGCTGCCGACTTACCTTAGCGGTCAGCCAGGCTGTGCACCTCACTCCGTGCTATGGTCTTCGACGGAATTGCTTCTTTTACAATTGGTTGCCCTCAAGCCCAGCGGGGACTGGGAGAGAGAGATCTTAGATCTCAGATCACAGATCATACTTTCTTTTGCTACTATTGGAAAAATGGGTGGTGATAATAAATCACTTATCCTTTACCTAGATAAGGAAAAAGCATGTTTGGTTTGTTTTGTTTTTTAGAAGAGCAGTGATCCTCAACGGTGGTATGGAGTGTACACTAAGAAATATGAATGAATGTCTAGTCAGCTATGGCAACCAAAAAATATTGGTTGTCTTTTCATCATTCCACATGCATCTTCTGAGTGCAAAGTTACTAAAATTTTCTTAGACAAGGAGTGTGTATGGAATTTGGATTCTGTATTCTTCCTATTAAGGGAGTATAAGTCTGAGGTTAGGAGATTTTAGATTTATAGGAAGGATATGGGACAAACAGATGAGAAATATGTTGCCACAGATGTTCCTGAGCTTTCTTTGAGGTGCATATGATTACTTTGGGTGAGACCCGAGCTTATGGGATAGAGGAGTATAAGTAAAAGTCCCCCCTTCATAGCAATATTTTGAAAGTAAACTCCCTCCCATTGAATAACCTAATTTATTCTTTTAATTAGTTTATGCCAATAAATAAGGAAGAGTGAACATAGATACCAAAAGATAACTCTGTGAAAAATAACTTATTTCCATAAAAGTCTTATTTTGAAGATGAAAGTTTTCCAAGGCCAATAGACTCAGAATTTTCTTTTGAGTGTATGATTAAAAAAAAAAAAGTCAGATGACTGATGGAACATTATTTTTCAGCACCAATTTGCTGGACTGAGTCACCTATGCAGAACATACAGTAGAGCAATGGATTTGGGTTCTGGAAGAAAATGGATTGAAATGTCAAGGTAGAACAGTAGATCCAAGAGTGAAGCTATGAATTTAATTCCTAATCCCTTAAGAACACAATTGGGAGGCATAAGAAAATAGTAAAATGGAGTTTATTAATGTGCTACCTCTCTCAACATTTTATAATTTTCACTGGTGCCTTTTCATTAAGTTGAGTGTTGTCAATAGTTATGAATACTAGATTAAATGGGGAGAAACTTAGGTTAGAGGAACAACTTACTCTTTTTAAATCAGTGTTTACTGAGCATCCATTATATAAAAGGTGGTGTGTAGGATATGAAGTGAGTACGAAACAGTTGTTACACCAAGAAGTTTACAGTTCATAGAGGAAATGGACACATGCAGTTATAGTCAGGGCAGATCCTCATTGTCATATGAGAAGTGTGAGCAAGACAATATACAGGATCAAAGAAAAAGAGAGTACCTCGAAACAGGAGGATCAAGAAAGTCTGTATGTATAAGTAGGAGGTAGCTGCACTTGGAAGGTCATGTAGAAGAACTTCCTAAGTCCTTGAAATATGAGAGGGAAGGAGGATTTGGGGTGAAGAAACAGGCATCAGGAGAGCCACAGAGTCGGGGTGAATGCTTGTGTACTCAGCAATGTGAAAGAGTTCAGATGGAATCGAAAGCATGAAAAAATTAGGAAATAAAGTTAGAGGTGTCAGAGTGGCTCATGGAGGGCCATGTGACATTTAATAATGTGGCAGTGATAAACCATGGGAGGATTTTGAACAGAGCAGTGGTATAATGGGAGCTGTGCTGGGGCACATTTGGGAAGGATAAATGGCTTTGCTCCAGACCACCTAGCAGTAAAAAAATGCATTCCTCCATGTTGCGTATTGGCTACCTGTTTTGCAGGAATATTCACCGCTTCTCTGGAACCTTTGGAAGGGTAGAAGCAGATTGTGTCTAAAGTCTTATACAACTTATGCATTCTTTGTGTGTTGCAATCTTTAATAGCTATGGTCTCCATGGATAAATTAGAAACCATTGGTTTTGGTTTTTCCTAATTTATGCCTGCTATTCGAACGTAATCATAAATAGAACCACTTTCACTTTCAAAAGGGTTCCACTTAGAAGACAAAGTATATGGTTACCCCACAAATAAAGACGTCCTTATTTCATTGTTTTCCCCAACCCCCATTCCGAAATGGGAAAGTAGTATAAATTTGGTTGTAAATAGGTACAGTAGTTTTGATATCCCACCCTCAAGCCATTTAGATTATTTCCCCCAGGAAAGAAGCATTTTCTTATAACCCAACATTTAGAGAGAGCTCATTAAGTAGTCACAGGGCTAGGCACTGTGAATAAGTTGAAGCCACTGGTGTCTGAGAATTCACAACTCTAGGGCACACGTAAGGTATTACAAATAACCACAGGATGAAACAGAATGTGGTGGGGAGAATCTAAAGGCACTCAAAGACAGTGAAATGGGTTCAAACTGTGCATGACGAAGGTAACATGTCACGTCATCTGAGGACCAGATTTTAGCCAAGGTGGGGAAGAAAGGTCATTTTGGGTCAACGAGAAAACTACTAAAAATACAGGGGAAAACTGCACAGGACCAGATGAAAGAGCATGATATATTGATTTGGAAAGGGAATGTTGATATAAACACAGATCTGTATTTAGTATGTATGTTAAAATGGAAAGCTGTTATAGAAACAGCAACAAAATATGGTGGGAACGTCTATCTTACTAAGAACTTGAACCTATGCATATTTTGAGAGCATGGACAATGTTCAGAATTTGAGATTCAAAACTCTGTCTGTATGCCATAGGCATGACAAATGTCATCCTGCAAGGAAGGGGCAAAATTAGCCCAAAAGGTGGGGCTGGATGACATTGAGGGTTTCCTGTTCCCTTTCCTTAGACCTTTACAGAGACAGATAAGGTATCTTAGCCTTATATAGACTCAGTAATCACATTTTTAAATTATCAAAGCTAGGAACAAAAATCCAGACTGATTTTTTTAAAGCTAATTGTGATTAACTTTATTAAATAGTCATCTTAGAATCAGGATGAGAAAACCGTTTCTCTGGTCACTGCTCTAAATGCCAATAGTAATCCAAAGCTAAACGTGAGAGAATATACCAAGTATGATATTTGTTGAAGATAAGAATTCCAATTGAGAAATAATGGACCAGAACCCAATATGAATGTCCCACTTAAGCAACAAACACCTGTCCCCCGACCTCCTGCATTAAGCAAAAAACAACAATCAAGAAATCAAGATTTTGATATCTCAAATGAAAAAAATCTTTGCCATAAATTTTTCAATTTATTTTTACAAGGATACACATCTGCATTTAAGACTTGAATGGAAATATGGAGGGAAGACATGTCTCCCCCATATTAATATCATTTCCTTCCACACCCTCGTTCATTACTTCCATCTCACCCAGGAAGAAAATGTGGGCAATTAAGGAGATAATAGAGGGGTAGGTAAGGAAGGGTAGGTTCTGGGGGGAAGTAATTCAGTGACTTGATTTAAATGTCAAGAGGCAGGCAGGAAGGAGAATTGGCCTTTCTGTTAAATAGGGGAAGTCCAAGCTTGTATCTCATTCCTGTCTCCTCCTTACAAACCTAACCCTCCACTAACATCAAGTGAATTTTGAAAATATCCAATATTGAAAAGGGATTGTCCTGCTTTCGACGTTGTGCAGACATTTGGGGAAACAGTGATGTTCCAGAAACTACCACATTGCTTACAACCTCCTTCACAAAACTAAGTAGTTAAATGAAATGTCTGTAAAGTCTTTTCAGAAACAGTACTTTAGATTTTCCCATATTCAATCTTCTGACTTGGTCTGATAATATAGCACACCTATCCTATTTCTGAAAAAAAAAAAAAAAAATCTTGGTAAGTTCTCATTTCTAAATTTATTTCTTATTTGATAATGACTAAGTCGATAACACCCTGCCTAAGTTTGTTTTTCAAAGTCAAAGTAAAATCAGGCTGTCGTGTAGAAGGCTCAAGACGGCTTCACCAGGCAATATTTACCTGTCAATTTAATTCAGTAACTGGTGCTAAGGTAAAGCACATGTTGGTTCTAGGTGAGGGAATGTCTGGCAACAATAAAACATTTTTGGAATGTTAGTGGATGTAGGAAGAGTGTAAATTGATATCTCATGCAAAACCTGTGATCTGGGGGTGCCTGGGTGGCTCAGTGGGTTAAAGCCTCTACCTTCTGCTCAGGTCATGATCTCGGGGTCCTGGGATTGAGCCCCACATCGGGCTCTCTGCTCAGCAAGGAGCCTGCTTCCTCCTCTCTCTCTGCCTGCTTAAGATCTCAGTCAAATAAATAAATAAAATCTTTAAAAAACAAAACAAAACAAAAAAAGAACCTGTGATCTGAGTTGCATCTTGTCTGTGTTTCTTCAATGGTTTAAAAAAAAAAAAAGGAAAAAAAAAAAAGATCTCCTATAAAAGCTGAAAGAGGGAATTTTGAGTCAAGCTGTGGTGTGTTGCCAGAGGCGGAAATTTATGAAACACTCTCGTCAGCTCTTCTGGAAACACTACAAAAGAAATAGTTCTACTTTCTTATTGGTGCTAAAGCCACTAATAGGTGCAGTTTAGTATAATACCCTGATGAGAATTACCACCCCCAAACTCAGCTTGCCTTGGAAAGAACTCTGTACAGGCGTTTTCTTTTCCCTTTCAAGCCTGCGCAAAAACACCCAAAGGGGCCATTTCCAATCCAGGCAGTGAGCTTTCTCAAGTTTATTCTTTCTCAGATCACAGAGACAATGGAGAATATGCCCTGTTTACTCAAATCAGTCTGGATTAGTGTCACTCCATTGATGGAATCAGAATTAAAAGGAAAACCATTACCCTCTCAACGGGCAACATCAGATGTTTTGGGAATGGCTTGATTACTTTTGAATAGACTGTGTGAGACTGTCACCAGACTAAGGTTGAGGACTCCACAGACAGACACAGAGAGAAATGGTGACACTGGGTGAAGTCCAAAGCCCATAATAAGCCTTAGGGTGGGAAATGATTTTAATAGCCAGCCCAAAGTGCTTGAAAGGCTGAAAATCACAATAGTAAGTTTCCTGAGAAGGTACTTTTCCTGGCTTCTTTCTATCCTCCAAAGCCAACCCCCCAGATATTTATCTTCAGGTCAAATTGTTTCCAGTTTTTAAGGCCCTGTGGGAGGCTACTTCACCCTTAAAAAATGTCTCCGCTTTCTCCCCAACACACACACACCTTCAGAATAACCCCTCCTTCTTCTGAACTCTTTTGCACTTCTCTCTTTATCCCTCATTTTTCTCCCAGTGGATAAGATCCCTTCTCCCCAGTTCTAGACTGAACACCCTTGGTGGGCGGGGGTGTGTGTGGTATTTATCTCTGCATCCTCTCTGGGACTACCAAATGGTTTCCCTGGAGGTGATGAAGGCATGTGTCTGTTGCTGTTCTGTGAAGGGGCATCTTCAGATAAAAACATGGCATATTGTGTGTACTTTTACAGAAATGACTCTTTGTAACTGACCTGTGCAAAAAGCAAAGTGATTTGAGTACATTGTACAAGCCTTGTCTCCGCCTGTATGTGGAGAATGGCGAATGGCATGGTTTTCCTTGACATCTTACAAGTCTTTCTCAGTCTCTCTCTCCTTTTTTTTTTTTTTTTTTTTTTAATGAGCCTTGGTATTTATTTCCATTATACTTCAAGTGGCAAGAAAGTTTTTAAAGGACAGGGAAGTTTCCTGAGTAAGAACTGACTGGTACTCTAACAGAGGTAAACAGTGTAAAGTGTATGCTGCTTTCATTTAATTGATTACCCAGGAGGACAGAGAATGTGTTTGACTTAAAAAAAAAAAAACAAAAAAACAAAAACAGATTAGATTTTTATCTGGCTTTGCAGTCACTTCTTAAAAGCGTCTATTTGCTAACATGCTGATTCATTTTGTCCTCTGCATGTCTCTCGATCATCACCAGAGACTTGGGTGGTTTGCTCTGGGTGGGTAAGTCTGAGGATTTGCAAACACTTACCTATTTCATTTTCTATGGTGTTACTATTATTAAAGGATGTCTGAGAAATCTTTAAGTCATTTTCTTCTTAAACATGGTATCCTAGTTTTTTGTTTGTTTGTTTTTTC
Source organism: Martes martes (assembly GCF_963455335.1). Classification (NCBI taxonomy): domain Eukaryota; kingdom Metazoa; phylum Chordata; class Mammalia; order Carnivora; family Mustelidae; genus Martes; species Martes martes. Next base: position 110,234,489 of record NC_137888.1, read on the forward strand.
GTGTTCAAGTAAGACACCAAGGAGCTGTTGTAATTATTAAACTGATTGATTGTTACTTTCATAATGGGGTAAATAGGGTGAAATGAATAGATGGCTGTCTGAAATTTTCAAAGTAAGGCATGTCTTCTGCATAGCTGGAAACTTCAGTTTGGTTTTGCAGTTAAAAGTGACAGCTTAAAGGAACACTCCAATGTTACATAAGTCACCATGTCTAATTACAAAGCGTAGTAAATCACTGAAAACTTTAATCTCAGATACAATGGAAAATGTAGCAATCAGCAAAGAACTTGACAAGCAAAAGCAAATTAGAATGCATGAAACAGTGTTTCTCATTTGAATACATATAGAATAGTAAAACTGAGTAGTATGCTCCTTGTTTCATGCTTTACTTTTCTATTTGTAAATCAAGGCTGGTGTTTCAACCTCTATGTGTGTCTTATAAAGTCTGTAAAATGAAGTCATGAATTTAGACCATTTGCAAGAAATGGTTTGTAAGTCTGATCAAGTGCAATCTGAGTTCCTCAACACATACATTGTAAGCCCTTAATTAAGACATTATTCTAAACTGACTTCTAACTAACTGGGTAGAAAATCATGGAAATTAGAGAGGGAGGGACAAATTTTGTGGCCTATCCACCAGAAACTAACGTCTTCCTCGACACTTGTTTCTGGGTAGTTTCTTTCAAAATAAATAAATAAATAAATAAATAAATCTGCATTTGGCCACAAACACCATCCCTAGGAAGTGAATAATTATATGACCACAAAGATTTGGATTCTTACTGCTAACCTAGATGCATTAGAAACAAACTCTAGGCCATTAGGTAAAAAATACTGCCTTGGCACAAAAACGTGTATGTGTTTGTTTTAAGGAAGTAGAAGCTCATTAATAAACTTCCCAGCTAGGTGTGAGCTACCAAGTATTACTCATTGCCTTGTGAGTGACAAGACTGGCTATTCTGCTACTAGTTCCCATAAAAGCTGAAGCTAAAAGCACTGTTCTCACCTACCAAAACAAAGCAAAGCACAGAATAAAGGTCAGAGAGATTATTTGGGGATGCACCCTAACTTTCATTTGGCAGTAGTATGGAAAGACATGAATTGGACTTGAAGGCAGACTTCCTTCAGTTTGAGAGTCAACACCTAGTTGTGTTAGAATAAAAATAGATATCTTCTGAAAGTGATTTTCATTTTGAAGTGATTTTTTTAAGGATTTTATTTATTTATTTGACAGACAGAGATCACAGGTAGGCAGAGAGACAGGCAGAAAGAGAGAGGGGGGAGCAGGCTCCCTGCTGAGCAGAGAGCCCAATGCGGGGCTCGATCCCAGGACCCTGAGATCATGACCTGAGATGAAGGCAGAGGCTTAACCCACTGAGCCACCCAGGCGCTCCATATTTTGAAATGATTTGCACTTATTCTTTCAATAAATATTTCCCAAGCAGCTACTGTGCCTTAGACACTGTTCCAGACATGAGACTCAGTACTAATTAAACCAGAAAGAATATCTCATAGGTCTATGGTCGTACAGCAAAGACCAATATTTTAAAAAATATATTTGTACAAATAATTCATGTCAGTTATAATTATGTGATGCCAAGGGAAACTTCGAGTGGTATCACTGTGTGAAACAAAGAAGAACACCCACCCACCTGGGCAGAGGACTCCTCCTGGGGGATGACATTGAGCTAACCTTTACAAGGTGAGCTAGGATTCAGGCTGCCCTTGTGAACGCTGTGCACCAAAGGAGCCTGCCTTCGAAAATCTGGAAGAGTTTCTATTTATTGGTTCTTTAGTGAGTAAAGGAGAGAGTTTCAAATAGTGTGGCACTGACCACTTTAAAGATTTGGGGCCTTTATTCTAAGACTGTAGGGACCTGCTCAAGGGCTTCAAGCTTGAGAGGGACATGATCTCATCTGCACTGAGTTTCTGGTGGTAGTTCCAAGAAGCTGGGTCTCTCATCTTTGCAATTACAGCTATTCTAAGAATGGTTAGTTTTATAGCCTGTCTTTAATACGAAAAACTGTTTTTTTTTAAAGATATATGTTATTTTTAGCTGAAAATTGAAGGCAGAAATTTGAGTGACTCAGTTTTGCATGCAGTCAGAATGGAAGATACCGTAAGAACGCGGGTTCTTGAGCCAGATTGACTGGTTTCTCACTTGGGCTCTGTCACTTACTACCTTGGGCAAGTTCCTTAATCTTGAAGAGCTTCAGTTTCCTCATCTATAAAATATGTATAAAACATGAGATAATAATGCCACCTAGTTCATGAGGATTAAATGAGTAAGTGGAACCTGAAGACTAGGAAAGACACCATGAAGGACTCAAAAGGATTATTCGTCGTCGCAGAAATAGTGGTAGTAGTAGTAGTAATAATACATAATAATGTTTAATAGAAGGATGAGATATGGATGCTACGTATGTTTCTGATTTTTTTTTTTAAGATTTTATGTATTTATTTGACAGACAGAGATCATAGTAGGCAGAGAGATAGGAGGAAGCAGGCTCCCCGCCGAGCAGAGAGCCCGATGCGGGGCTCGATCCCAGGACCCCGGGATCAGGACCTGAGCCGAAGGCAGAGGCTTTAACCCACTGAGCCACCCAGGCGCCCCCTGATTTTTTTTTTAATCTTGATGGCCACTATTGTAATTGCTGTGTCTTCAATTTCAGGTCATGGTAAACAAAGCTGTCTCCTGTGATTCAATGTTAGTTGCATTCAGTCGCCCCATTGATTTAAGTCCTAATTTCTGACATGGCCTAGATAGATATATTATATCATATATATAATATAAGGCATGTGTGTGTGTGTGTGTGTGTGTATAAAATATGGTCTGACATATATATATACATATATATATTAAGTATTTTAATCTCACCTTAAAAACCAATGAGACATTATTGATGAACCTCTAAAGTCACCATGGTATGTTCTCCATAAGGGTGGGCTAATGTTCACTGAAAATTTTCATTACTATGTACTATCTTCTTTTCACATTACTATTTCTGCTAAGTAAAGCTATTGAAAGAGTGGTTGTTAACAGACTGAAAATGTCCTCAGGGGCACCTGGGTGGCTCAGTGGGTTAAAGCCTCTGCCTTTGGCTCAGGTCATGATCTCAGGGTTCTTGGATCGAGCCCCGCATTGGGCTCTCTGCTCAGCAGGGAGCCTGCTTCCCCCTCTCTCTCTGCCTACCTCTCTGTCTGCTTGTGATCTCTGTCTGTCAAATAAATAAATAAAATATTTTTTAAAAGTCCTCAATCGTATTTTTGTTCTAACTTTGAAAAAATTGAAACGGCCTACTTTCCCTTCATATCTGTATCTAGAATGATTGAATATTAAAATTACACCTTTCTGCTTTCTGTTCAGCCCACGTGCTTTCTTGGAAGCACTGTGATGGTGACCAAAGTTTCTCGCAGAAAGTAGATGATTATGATTTTGTTCATATGTCATTACTAAAAGGGAGTAATGACTGTAATCAGAATGTAAAGTTTAGTTTTCCCTAGCTGAGCTCTACACCATGTAAAGTAGGTCTATTTGGGTTTAGTTTTCAACCCATTTCCTTTCTTCAATTTTCAAATGCTGTGGTCTAGTATTTGTGGGCATTGCTGTCCACCTGATCAGCCCTCTTTGTATTTGTTTGTCTCACCTGCGGTTGTCTGGCATCAGTTGGGGCTTTTTGGGAGCTCTTTCCTGAATTATGGGATCTCAGACGTCAGAGGAATCTCAGCACTTTGTGTCAGAACATAAAACCTTCTAGTAAACTCTCTGCCGGCTGTCAGAAGTCCCGGTGCTTAGGTGCTTTATTCTTACATGTTATTTATGGTTATTAAGGTAGGAGTGTATTTTACCTCCAAATGTCCACTTTGGGGGATCATTTGGAAGATAAAAGAAGGGAAATACTTTACACGAACAAAATCTGGTCTGGAGAAAAATGTGATGCTGAATAAATTCTTAAGGTAGAAAGATGGTACTTAAACTTGACATTATAACACAAATATCTTCTTGGCTCACAAATGGAGCACTTTACCTCAGTTGTGGGCAGTTCTAGCATAAAACAAGCCATCATTCCTTCAGGTGAGGCAGGTGATAGAAAACTAAAACATGACAAGTATTTTTCCCTAAGGCAGTGCTTGTTGAAAAGTCACTCTTCTGCTGATATTTGGGGGATGAAAATGCAGTACTGTCTGCTACAGCATATTCGAATGAATGCTTTGTCAGTCCAGGGTCATGAGGAAAATTATTTTCTTTTCCCAGGAGGGGCTTTAGAATGTTCTTGAAAGCTCCTTCAAGAAGCCTGAGGTGAGAGGTTCTGTCAGCTCAGGAAAGCATGCCCATGCTGCCTGAAACATTTTTGATTGGTCTGGCTAGTCTGTATAAGTAAAAAGCAGATTATCTCTCTCTCTCTCTCTCTCTCTCTTTTTTTTTTTTAAAGTAACCTCATGGCACTTTAAATAGCTTTGAGGATGAGTGTGGTCATCTACCAGAATGTTAGACTGGATGAACTTTTTATATTTGATCATCGGAATCAATCTCCTTATAGAACACAAAGGTCCAGACGGTACATGTACCTTATATAGGGGTTTTCAGTACGTTAGTGACAGGCCTGGGGCTCAGACCCCTCATCATCCAGTCTCAGAGTGAATCACAGATTATAAATATAATTTCTTCCAAATAAAATTTGGGCAAGTGATTGTTTCCTGTGACAAGGGGACATTGAAATGGAAGCAAATAAGTTTTGGTTCTGTATCCCAGCAACAAACTCTCCTTCCCCTGAATTGGCTCTCATTTTTTTTATTAATCTCTTGCCATGGACTGTTGGCTCTCATTGCCATGTTTCCATCAATTAGCTATTACAGATAGTAATATCTGGTAAGTAGAACCTTCACAATTTCTTTTATACAGATACATTGGAGGACAAAGATTTACAGAAACACAAATGATGTCTAAGTCCTTCTTTCTGTTGTACCGGTCAAATGCCTTGATGGGGATCCTTTCTGAGGTTAAAGTCTTTTATAAGAAAGTAATTACACTGTCAACGTGAAAGATGAACCCAGGTATTCAATGCTGAGTTTTGTTTACAGTGATATATACTGACACATTATTTCTGAGCAGAGGACAAGAAAATTGAGGTTCACATTATATGCAGATTTTAAGATCACTTATCAGTGTAATCCAGGAAGGAGAAATAGATGCAACTAAAAGGATTGCATTTATAGGACACTCCAACAGCAGGGACCACTCAAGAAAAAAATCCAGTCTTCCGTATTTTAATTCTACTCATCCAAACTGAATTGCGATGAAGAAATAAATGAGAGCCTGTAGATGGCTATGAGAATGCAAAGGGCTTAAGAGAGGAGAAAAACAGGAAAATGCTCTTCTCTATATTTGGGACTAGTTCTTACCTACACTTACTCTTTCCTAATGGTGAAAGCAAGCAATTTGAGATTCAGCCCCAGGGTGTCCCTACACTTCTCATAACAGCTCCATGTTTCAGAACGCCCCCAGAATGTTCTGTGAGTACCTGGAGTAAAAGTCTCAGGGAGCAAGGTGTGTGTTTCATCCTTTCTACGGTCAGATCAGCTAGTCTGTGATGAACCTGAATATATTCCAGTTACAGAAGTTGGTAAACAGACCTAGGGTCCAAGTGGTGAATCTTCTATTTCAAACCTATTTGATAGGAAATGAAGCACCTGTTTGAATTCAGAAGAAATCAATTGTTTTACTTTATCAGGTAAATTGTTTTCATTTTGCCAGTCAGGTTTTGTGGAAAGATGGCTGTCTCTTCTTTCAGACAGGATGGGGTAGATCTAGAACATTTTTCATTCATTCACTTATTCATTCACTCATTGAGCATCTGCAGGGTATGTTAAGTTTTTTTCAAGATCAGGGTACCTTGTGGTTAGAAAGGGACAATACTTTTTTTTGTTTGTTTTCTTTCAAATTCTGATAGTTTTTGTTACATAAGAAATATATGGGACATAGGCGACCCCAGAGAATTCTTCTGAGGGCAGTTTTTTTGACTGACATTGAAGTGTCAGGTTCTAACTTCTGAGGCTCTTCTACTGGTCTTTGTAAATAGGCATTACATTAGCATCCCAGCAAAACAGAAGTTTCTCCCCTCTGTGTTTATGGGATTATAATAAAGAAGAGGCACAGACATTGCTCCCTTTCCCCCACTATGTTCACTTTGGTGGAACACGAGGGCTGAATATTATCCTCATTGACATGGTTCAGAGCTAGCTTCATCCACACATACAAAAGTGAACAGTAATAAGGGGTCCTGTATTTGTTTCATGCTCTGTTATCACCTGTTTGAACCATAATCTATGACCGAGAGGCCCTGCGTTTTCATTTTGCAAAGGGTCACACAAATGATTTTGCTGTCTGCACTGCTCATGTTCTTCTTGGCTCCGCTGATCTGCCTTCAGCCTCCAATCCTACTCTGTCAACATGTCCCTTCTCTCGTCAAATAAGAAATTGTTGAAGTTGTTGTTAACTGAATGCTTTTTAAATTAACTTCAAAAGTACTGGGGTGCCTGGGTGGCTCAGTGGGTTAAAGCCTCTGCCTTCGGCTCAGGTCATGATCCTGGGGTCCTCGGATGGAGCCCTGCATTGGGCTCTCTGCTCGGCGGGGAGCCTGCTTCCTCCCCTCTCTCTGCCTGCCTCTCTGCCTACTTGTGATCTCTGTCTGTCAAATAAATAAAAAAACTTAAAAAAAAAAAAAGTACTGCTTCCTATTGCAGGTTTATGACACTGATTTTTAACAAAGCTCTGCAAAGTATCCAAGTAGATTTCCAATCACGCAATTCTTAACTTTGGTGGGTTTGTTGTTGTTTGTTCTAGGTAAATTAAAGAGTAATAGCATTGGTTTTAGGCTTTTAATTTTTTAAAAGACAATTGAGTACACTACTTGACTTACTTATGGCTCCTTGAAATAAAATTTAGAAAAGTTTGAATTGAAATGTGTTTTCCCATTTTTATCTTGGATAGTAAGCTGCTCTTTGTCTACATCTGAAAATTCCAGCTTTATGATGCATAAGTCGACGCATTAGCATTGGAACCATGCTCTGTTGTTATTAAGTAAAATATTTCCCCTGAATTGTATAGAATTAAAAATGCTGCCCTTTAAAAGCTTAGCCATCAGCACCTACAGCGCTCTTCATACCTGGGAATACAGTCTCTTGTTTCTTTAGTACCACCCAATACGTTCAGTCCTCCTGCTATTCCAGGGGTCTCCTTTGTACCTCTGAGGTAAATGCATTCTCCATGTCTCTTAAGTCCTTCAAGAAGCACTGAGTGTTTGCTCACTGGCTTTTAACGCTGGTCCCAAAACTTTTCTCTTTACATATATTGAAAAAAAAAAAAAATCAAAGGACTATGTTTCTTTGTTCTCATCCAAGCCCACAATTAACCCAAGTTCCATTCTCTGTAGCTGGAAGGAGGAGGAAAGGGGTGACTCCACAGGCATTTTACTGCCTGTGAGAAAGTGCTCAGCCGGTTCCTTTGTCTTTTTTGTCAGGGCCGGCTGCTTCCCTAATTGTACCGCTGTAGGGAAGCACGTGCCTCCGGGAGCATTATCTGATTCCTACAGGACCTTTAGGAGTGCTTTGCATGCTGACCCTTAACTTGAACACAAATAATATCTTTTCAATCCCATTCCTAGGCTGCTGCTGCTGCAGGCTTGCATACCTTCTGAGGAGTCGGATTCAGGGGAGGGGGGCGGGGGTGTGGAGGATCACTGGGGCCTCAGGTTTTATTCTCTCCCCCCCTGTCTCACCTGCAGTTTTTACCTCACCTGTCAGGAGGGGAAGCTGAAGCTGGAAGACAGGAGAGGAATGGGAGCCGGAGAAGGCAGAGGGGAGAGAAGGCAAGACAAACAGCTGCTCTTGTCAGCATGGGGAGAAGTGTAAAGAGATTAATAGTTATTTGAAGAGCAAATGGGGACGTGGCATCCGGCCATGGAATGCGAATGTATAAATGTACTGGAATGGACATGCGGCCTTTAACATTTAGACAGATGCTCTCTGGACTGAATGGAATGGCCAAGTTCGTAATTTCTCCTCCCCATGTGAAATACCTAAAGTTTAGTTAAATAATTCAGTTGAATGACAATTTTCGTCCAGCTTCTCTTTCTTTGTGGGTCTGTCTTCCCCATAGTTTTACTTGGTCAAGGACTCTCAGAGTTATCCTTCAACGGAAGAGCCAGACTCCTCATTTCCTTTATAAAATATGTACCAAAGAGACTACTTTTCTCTCCTGCTTTTGCTTTGTTTTCCCCTTCACTAACTTGAAGAAAGAATGAGATCAACATGCGTCAGAGGTTTTCACACACGAAAACCTATACCATCCGGTGCTTGCCCCTTCTGAAATGTGCCCATTTTGACTCTAGTTTAGGAAGGACTTGGATTATCTCATCAGGCTGACAGGTGTGATGGTCCTGGGCAGGGCCTGGACGCAGAGTCAGAAGATTTGGTTTCAGAATTCCCACTCTGTGCTTACTAGCTGATGCTTGAGCAAATCTCTCTCACTCTAGGATAGTAATGCATTTTTTTTTTCCAGATTAAATGACAAGTCAATTCCTTCTTTTCATGTACATCCTATCAAGTGCCTCCTATTCTGTGCCCGTTGGCCCAGAAGACCTACAAGTATGTGGGAGAGGAGCTATATGAGCTAATGTACTTCTAAATTATATCAAATATAGAATGTTAATCATAACTAGATGATGTTCCTCTTACACATGTTCTACTCTGGCAAAGAAGAAATGGCTACAAAGAAAATGAAAGAACAGATAAAAAATTAGGTTATGCTTGGATGATATACTAGCGTGTTTTGTTTAAAAATATCTAGGTATGGGGCGCCTGAGTGGCTCGGTGGGTTAAAGCCTCTGCCTTCCGCTCAGGTCATGATCCCAGGGTCCTGGGATCGAGTCCCACATCGGGCTCTCTGCTCAGTGGGGAGCCTGCTTCCTCCTCTCTCTCTCTCTGCCTGCTTCTCTGCCTACTTGTGATCTCTGTCTGTCAAATAAATAAATAAAATCTTAAAAAAAAAAAAATAGCTAGGTGGCTCTCCCTAACCTTACTACCCATGCTTCTCCAGTCTTGATGAATTGAGTCCTTGGGGCCCAGGGCAGAGGGCGGTGGGGGGTGGCATTCCTGGTATCCTGGGACAGAATTTAGATAATAAGACTACAGGGAAATTTGGGGGACCTCTGATTTTGCCCCATATACAAGAACTTGATGCTGAAATCCTCTTTAGAACATATCTATCCAGTGTTCTTTCTTATTCTGAATACTATGGCGGGAGGGGAAAAAAAAGAAATAGTAGGTGGTTTTTATTTATTTTAAAGACCTTTTCTATAGCTACTGAGCTCTGGACATTTTTGTCCAGTTTGTTAATGAGCACATATTCTACTTTTTTTTTTTATTTAAATATAGTTGACACACAATGTTACATTAGTTTCAGGTGTATAATGTGATTTCAAGTCTATACCCTATGCTCTCCTCACCACACACGCAGTCACTGTCTGTCACTAGACAGTACTACCACAAAATCGTTGTATATATTCTATTATCAGTTTCTCTTCAGGAGACCACAGTCTCCAAAAGCCGCACGTGAAGCTGTGTGATCTCTGTGGGTCATTACAAAACACACGCAGGCCTTCGACTTCTCTTGCTGTTTCTGTGTATCACAAATTAGTCCTTTTACCTGGAATGTGAAGTTTCATTTCTGAATGTGAATTTCGATTTCTGTAGAATGCATGCACCAAATGATGCCTTCTCACAGCAATGATCTGCCGCCAACGTAGCTAACACTGGGGTTTCTGGGTGTCCTGCAGCCACAGTACACGAACCTGGGGCTCCTGAACAGCATGGACCAGCAGATCCAGAACGGCTCCTCGTCCACCAGCCCCTACAACACAGACCACGCGCAGAACAGCGTCACGGCGCCGTCGCCCTACGCGCAGCCCAGCTCCACCTTCGATGCCCTCTCTCCGTCCCCTGCCATCCCCTCCAACACCGACTACCCGGGTCCGCACAGTTTCGACGTGTCCTTCCAGCAGTCCAGCACCGCCAAGTCGGCCACCTGGACGGTAAGAGCCCCGGGCCCCTGTGTGCCCTTCAACCTGACCCCTGCATCCGAGGGGCGGGGAGGGGAGGGTCTTCGCTGCCCCTCCCAGCGGCTTCTCCTCTGTCAAAGCTTACAGATCCATTTTGAATGGTGGATGGTGTTTCACTGTCCTTCAAGAACATTTTGTTTTTAAATATTTAACACAGAACCTGAGAGAGAAAAAGTGCCATTGAATGGGAAAAATCCCAATCCTGGAACCAAAGCCCTATGTTCTGGCAGTTTCAGCAGATCTGTTCTCCCCTGCTTTGTGCAGTTGGGGTGGGGGTGGGGGCGTTCCTCTACCTGAAAGTTTTTGGAAAACTATAAAGCATTATTCTAACAAAAAGTATCATAGGCATAGGATACAGGCTTGCATTTCTAAGAGTGTAGCATAGTTACTGTCTCATTACTTTGAAGAAGTAAATGTCGTATTAATGTGTGGTTAAAAAATTAAATAATCGCAAACATGGAGTGATAGGAAATTAAAATCTCATTTATTATAGAATGGCTAAGTTCATTTATACTTGTAGGTTTTATAGCACAAACTGTAACTTATTGATACTTATGTATTTATTACATTTAGAATTTTTTTCCTCAAAGAAACCTCTAAAACTGTACACCAGAGTCTTCAGTTAGTCCCAAGTGATTCTGCTTAAAAATGTTGGGGAAAAAAATGAACTTTGCATATATAACTTTTCCAAGAGTACATAGAAATATTTTCAAAAATTAAAAAGGTACAAGAATGTTTATTCTATTTTCAAGTTTGTTTTCTAATGTATTATAAATAAAGTTCACATATGAGGGAGGAGACTTACAAGACTGGTTTTAACTACTTGATCAAAGAATGCCCAACACCAAAGTGGCAAAATGGCACACATGTTTTTCAAACAACTTAATATTTGCATGGATTATAGAAGTGCTTCCAGATATTATCATCTTACTGATAAGTAGCTTTAGAATTATTTTAACAGAACTTCCCACCCCCCTTGGCAAATAGATTTCTCTGGAAAGTGTTTTACTTTTTATGATACAGAGTCTAGTTCACTGTAGCCTTAATCCAGCTCTATATCGTTAATAAAACAATCTGCGTTTACGCACTACATCCCAATGTAGTTTCACATGTGTGCCCTCGTTTTGTCTTCGCTTCTTTGTGAGCTAGATAGGACAAGTTTTATAATTCCCATTTTCCTAGTGAGGAAAGCTAAGAATGTGGAGGTTAAGTGACATCCCTGAAGGGACAGAGGCTTCTGTGGTGCTGGACCTATTTCTGATTCTGCCCTCCTGCACTAGATTGTGGTCTTTTTCTACCTTCCATATCAGGATGTTCAAAAGGGGTCAAAAGTTTTATTTTGGGGCTTTTCTTTCATGGTTTGAGAAGCAGTTCTGTCATGGTTCATATTTCAAACATAAAGTCTAAGTAAGAGTTTAAAATATGATCTTCCTCCCATGTGTTATTTATCAATTATGTCCCAGTCTTGAGTGTCTTTTGTATTAATAATCCTGGAGATGGACACTAAAGGTGAGTAAACTTAGAGTCCCTAGACCTTAAGTAAATATTGGTTGATCAGACCTTAAGTAAATATTGGTTGATCAGACCTTCAGTGTGCTGAAGGTCTGCTAGAAATGCCATTTTATAAATGGAGCATGTGCTTTAGCATAGGGATGACCCACTGGGTGTTCACAGTCCCTGATCTTCCAGGGCAACACTTTCTTGTTTGCATACCCAGGCCAAGCTCCACTGCGTTAGGAATAAGCACATCTGAAGGGCTGATGAGCACACTGAGGCCACTAAATGATGGAGCATTTCCCCTCTAACATGGTTTAAGGATCATAGTGGTGGAGCGTGCTGCAGGTGGAACATGAAATCAGTCTCACCAGCTCCTCATACAGAAATCTTAACGTTCTTGAGGTTATTCCAGTTTGAACATGATTCTGAACCATCCAAGCCCCATCCTCAGAGAACTAAATTGTGTCACAGAAAAAAGCCTGGGGAGCTATACCTAAGTGGTAGGTTAAGAAGGAGAGAAAATGGGGCGCCTGGGTAGCTCAGTGAGTTAAAGCCTCTGCCTTCAGCTCGGGTCATGATCTCAGGGCCCTGGGATCGAGCCCCACATGGGGCTCTCTGCTCAGCGGGGAGCCTGCTTCCCTTCCTCTCTCTCTGCCTGCCTCTCTCCTTACTTGTGATCTCTGTCTGTCAAATAAATAAATTAAAAAAAAAAAAAGAAGAAGAAGGAGAGAAAATGTCTTCTGGAGTATACTTAGGTTTCCTTACATGAGACAACAGTGAGAGCAGTATTCTGAATGATGGGGTGGGCAGTGCTGTTATAGGAAGAGCCACTGTTTGGAAATCAGAAAAGCTTAATTCTAGATATGATCATCTTTGTGAGTTTTTAGCCGAGTCACTTCATCTTTCTCAAGTTCAGTCAGTACTTCTGATTAGGATAGCGATGAGTCTGGTGAAACCTACTTTCTTTTCTTACGGTGAGGTTGAAGTAATTATCAGCATAGGGGTTCTTGGACATGTGGGTGACTCAGTCAGTTAAGCAGCCTTCTGTTCAAGTCATGACCCGGGGTCTTGGGATCTAGCCCCACAACAGCCTCCCCAGGAGCCCGCTTCTCCCTCTGCTTGCCACTCCCCCTGCTTGTGCTCGCTCTCTTTATGTCAAATAAAAATAAAATCTTAAACTAGGACATTTTCAGAAGGACTTAGGTTCTCATTAGGCATTTTGCCTGCCATTAAAGAATGGCCTTACTTAAGCTGCTTTGCCTTTCTTGGGTTTCTCTTCAGCTGTCTACTATCTACTCTATTGATTTTATAGAATGAGGTGACTGAGATGTCCCTTCTCTCCTGCCAGTGTATCAGATGGTGTTCAGAGTTTTATTAAGTCCTTTCTTGTTCACCCTAAGTTTTATTTTAGCCAGAGGGACATTTCTCCTAAATTTAGGGCCCTTGAACCCTTATCTGAGTAGCTACTGAGATCACCTAAAACAGCTAAGCAGCAGCATGTAACTCTCTGAGCCAAACTGTATATCCTTCCACTTAGACATAGACCTCATATATTTTAAATTATTTTTATTAACGTATAATGTATTATTTGCCCCAGGGGTACAGGTCTGTGAATCATTAGGCTTACACATTTCACAGCACTCACCTCACATTTTTAAAAATTATCATTTCACTTGTTTATTTCGACGGAGCCTCACAACGAGGGCTGTCAGCCCCACTTCTTTAAATGAGGAAACTTAGAGGAGTGAAGGTGACAAGGCTGATGGCCAGTCAAGGAGGGAGAGGAACCCAGGGCCTCTCACTCCCAGCTCACGTCTCTCTGCACTCCTGTCTAGACAGCTTTTCCTGTAAATGGATAGAAGGAACCATGCAGGAACATACAGGCCCTGTGTGGTACGGAGCTGAGGCTGAGCTGATGGAGGACTTTTTAAATGTCATATTGCACAACACCTATTTCTTTGGCATCTGTGCATTTTAAAGCCACTTTTCAAAATAAAAGACTATCATTTAAAGCTGCCCACAAACTGGAAGTAGCAGAAGCAGCTGTCAGGAGGAGGAACCACACTTTCTGCATCGTCTCCTGGTAATTTTTTAATAAAAACCTTTTTAGTACCATTTTATCACTTGTCATCATCCTCTCGTGTTTTCTCTTTTCATTCTGGTTTTACTCAGAATTACTGCCAAAATATAATGAATATATTTAAAGCATATACGCATATTTGCTTTCTCTATTTTTTTAAACAACAAATGTGATTGTATTTCCAGTTCGATAAAAGCAAGGTATATATTTTAAACTTTTTCCAAAGAAATAAAATGAAGTGTGACAACATTTTTCCATATTCCATATCTCACAGACATGCACACATACGTTCAAACCCAAACCCACACTGAACTTAGGACTTCGCTTCAGATTCTTTTCTTCTTTCTAGAGTCCAATTGCTACTGCTCGGGGAGGCCTCCCTTTTAACATCCTGAAGTGCCAGTCTAGGATCGTGGCAAAGAATCAGGAGCCATCAGATGGTTGACAGGATGGTATTTTAGAAATGGCAAGAGGGGCACCTGGGTGGCTCAGTTGGTAGGGTATCTGCCGTCAGCTGGGGTCATGATCCTGGGGTCCTGGGATCGAGCCCCACATCGGGCTCCCTGCTCAGTGAGGAGTCTCCTTCTCCCTCTGCCTCTGCCACTCCTCCTGCTCATGTTCTCTCTTTCAAAAAAATAAGTGAAATCTTAAAAATAAAGAAAAAAAATGGGGCACCTGGGTGGCTCAGTGGGTTAAAGCCTCTGCGTTCGGCTCAGGTCATAATCTCAGGGTCCTGGGATCGAGCCCCACATCGGGCTCTCTGCTCAGCAGGGAGCCTGCTTCCCCCCACCCCCCCTGCCTGCCCCTCTGCCTACTTGTGATCTCTGTCAAATAAATAAATGAAATCTTTAAAAAAAAAAAAAAAGAAAGAAAAAGAAAACAAAAAGGACAAATGGTAAGAAACTTAGGTGTGGATTTTGATTCTGAAATTTGCTCACGGCATATGGGACATTTCCAAATAGGATGTTAATGCTTATTCCTTATTATGAGGATTGCATGACCCGTGTAATACTAGCTTGTCATAGGTATAGAAATGTTTGCCGAATCTGAATTTTGATCCCTTTGTTTCATGAGTTTATTACAGTTTTGTGAGGGTTCAGTTGTACAACCAGCAATAATTTGAAAGAATGCAAAGCAAAATGTTTCTACCTTTCTTTTTTTCCCCTTAGTGCTTTCATGCTATTCGCATGCCTACTCTAGCCCCAAGGAACTGTGACACTATCCACTATCCAAATATATGAATAAGATGATGTAGAATGATTAACAGGTCGTCCCGTATACAGACTCCCACAGGATGGCTCTGCTGTTTTCCTACGCCTGCCCAAGCAGACACAGGCCCTCCTACCCAACACAGGGAAAGGTCCTCTCCAGATTTTAAGAAACTGTTGACTTCAACATGTATTTCTCATTTTTAAATTGACCACTTTGTTTGTGGCGATGCCTTGTTTTTAGTCGCCATGGTAAATAAAGGCTAACAGTGGATTTCACTCATGGGAGAGGCGATATATTGACTTGTGGTGGCAGAGTTCTGGAGGGAAGCCACACGCTCACCGGTCGGAACTGTTTCGATGGACTGTGGCATATCCATGTAACACATTACTCTGTGGCCGTTGAAGAGATTCATGTGTACTGACTGGAATGTTTTTGGAGTTCTTGCTAAGGAAAAGATAAGCTTTCTGTGGCAGCTACTTGAGAACTGAGAGGTGTGGTGAGAACATCACTTCTGGGGGCAGAGTGTTCTCTTTCCCCAGACTCCAGGGACCAGTCCTCTTGGGAATATAGGTCACTCTGTCTTGATGATCAGCCTCACACACCTTTGTCAGTTTGAGAGCTGTTTTGACATAACCCATGACGTACAGTACTATCTGTGTGTGAATACTGTGAAAAACTTTCCAGTTAGTGTTTTTTGTTGTTGTTGTTGTGCTTTGTCTGAGAAAAAGACCTGGTCGTTGGCCATACATTTTTTTTTTTTTTTTCTGTTGTGATTTTTCCCTTCACATATTTAAAGGTCTTGGAGGGTAGGCCTCCTGATCTAGTGCCCAGCACACTGTCCAGCATACATAGGCCCTTAATAAATATGAAGAAACTTTGTTTTCTCTTCATGGCTAA
This sequence comes from Martes martes, assembly GCF_963455335.1. Taxonomy (NCBI): domain Eukaryota; kingdom Metazoa; phylum Chordata; class Mammalia; order Carnivora; family Mustelidae; genus Martes; species Martes martes. The sequence goes on from NC_137888.1 coordinate 110,250,293, forward strand.
AGGACGCAGTTCCAGTTCCAAGCAGTATGCCTCAATTCTGACTTTGATTGTTAACCATCCGAAAACGGGATGATTTTTGCCTCTACCCATGATTTCGAGAGAGCATTTTTCTTTGCCTTTCCTAATCATGCCAGCTTCATGTCCTGTCCAGAGCTTTGAAGAATCTGACTTGAGCAAGTGGAGAGATTAGGGAGGTGGCATTTGAAAGGGGAACAGCCAGTTCCCCGGGGAGAGTTTCATTGATCCCAGCATATCAGTCCTGCAAGCTCTCATCCCTTGGCTTCACAGGCGAGCTGAGAGGCATGCGGGTGGCCCAGCCTCCCTGTCATCAGGTTACCTGAAATGTAAGACTTCCAGAATGAGGCGGCCAGCTCTGCAGAATTCTAACGCAAGCCAGCCCATTACGTGGCCCTCTGGAATCTCGGGACTCTTAAGAATAGCCCATCAAAGGACGTGATGTACAGACCAACTTTTTCATGGTGAATATGATTTATCAACTGCTTTACACTAAGGAAACACTTTTGTCGTCAAAGTTTGAGCTTTAATTGGAGCTTATCTCATCACTGAGTGGGCTGTTAGGTTTTATTGCTGAGGGACAGGAGAGAAGACTTGGCTCCTGCCAGTGATACATGTGTTACCCATAACAAGGTTATTTTCACTTCCTGACATAGCTGTCCTGTAAGTCTCCGGGGATACATAGAGGTGTGCCTTTCGGTGCCCCTCTCATAAGGAAGGAAACAATAACACTGAGCATAGTCGCCTGTTAGCCAAGCTATTTCTTAGTCCACCAAACATTGAGGAAGACTCTCGTAAGTAAAGGACCAGAAGATTCTTGGCGATGGTTCATGTCACTTAGTTGACCCTGGATTGGAATTAAAAATGAATTTCCATCACAAGACATGCTGCAGGGCTCTTGGCCCCAGGGCAGAGCAGAATAACTTCATCAACATGTTTGCCCTAATTTGTTTAGATTGACTCTAGGTCAATGTACGTAGGATAAGCCAGTTTCACCTAATGTTTATGCCCCTCCCACACTATTCTGAGTGATTTGTTGAATGCACTTTTTATTTAAAAATAAATATTTTGGGGGCGCCTGGGTGGATCAGTGGGCTAAGCATCTGCCTTCTGCTTAGGTCATGACCCCAGGGTCCTGGGATCGAGCTCCGCATCTGGCTCCCTGCTCCACGGGAAGCCTGCTTCTTCCTCTCCCTCTGCCTGCTGCTCTGCCTACTTGTCATTTCTCTCTTTCTCTCACTCTCAAAAATAAATAAATGAAATCTTCAAAAAAACAAAAGTAAAAATAAAAATTTTGACACTGATTTATTATATCTAATGTGATGAGAACTACCAGTTAATTAAAAAGAAATAAATAGCAAATTTAAATAAAGCTGACATTTTTTTTCCACTATAAAGTCTTCTTTTTGTTTTTTTCCTTGTTCTTTCTCCTGATCCTCCTCTTCCTCAGTCCTTCCCCCGCTTTCTTCCCTTTCATCTCCTTTTTCTCCATCACTATGTTGACATTAGTAGTGGTCAGTTTTTTGTTTTGGTTTTGTATGTATTCACCAGCCACTCAGTACCTTGTTTTTTCACTGGAGCTTTGCTTTCCTAGACTGGTGGATTACTATTGGGAAGATCATGATATAAATCCATCACCACGGACAGTTTCATCAAGAATGGGAATCCGATGCGGGACGCCTGGGTGGCTCAGTGGGTTAAAGCTTCTGCCTTTGGCTCAGGTCATGATCCCAGGGTCCTGGGATCGAGCCCTGCATCGGGCTCTCTGCTCAGCAAGGAGCCTACTTTCCCCTTTCTGCCTGCCTCTCTGTCTACTTGTGATCTCTATCAAATAAATAAATAAAATCTTAAAAAAAAAAAAAAAGAATGGGAATAGGATGATCAGGCCCTTTTGGTTTAACAGATCATGTTGACTAGATATGGGCTACCTGAGGGGTGGCAAACCGAAATATCAGTGGGAATTGAATGATGAGAACAGGGATGGCAGCAAGATGAGATCATGTGCCCTGCCTACAAGGTCTGTCCTTTGCAACCCCAGCTCGTTGTTTTGGGGGAAAGTAGACCTGGCATTAAAAGAATAAGTTTTCAGAAACAGCTTGAAAACCTGGATTTGCACATATTATCTGCAGATCTTTAAATGATCGTAATAATTTAGTTTAAAAAAAAGTCATAAAACACTACAGACCAAACGAAACAATAGGCATACTGAATGTTGTCCTTGTCATATATTGAACAGTGACAAGGGAAGACTATGTGAAGTTTACATCATATAACAGAAAACTAGAGCAGGTATCTAAGGGAGAGATTATTGGTAAATATGTTTCATTCATAAATAATCTCTATCCCTTTAAAAGCTTATATAGATTAATCCCTTTCTACAATAAATTGAGCAACATGCAGATTTTTCTGCTTTTTTCTTGAAGTAAATGACTTTCACCTTCTCATTCCAAGTAGAATTTTATTGTATACAAAATATAATACTGTGCATTGTTGGATCCTTTGTCTAAGGAAAGGATCTTATCTGTTTGTTTTTGTTTTTATTGTTAGAGAATTTATGGGATTCTATGACTTACCTCTCTAAAATTGGCCAAACTGTAATCAGAAAAGGGCAATGAGATTGAAAGAGCTTTGAATCAATTTTCTTAGCTCACTAACTGATGGCTTGTTTTTAATTGGCGAGTAGAGTGTGTGCCAGAACAAAAATGACCTGAAAATTGAGGTGTAAAGAGAGAATAATGTCATAAGAATTTTTAATGACTCAAAAGAAATACAGTATATCATTAAGCTTGACAAAGATCCCTTCAAATCAGCCCAGAATGATGTGTACCATTTATTGAGGGAATGTTGCTCTGAGGGCATTCCCATACCTGAGTTCGGCACCTTCTTCCACTCACATTCCCGATAATTAGCCATTTTCATAGTATGACCAAGTCTTGCCGTGGTTTCCATCCCCTCTGGTGGAGAAGGGCAGATGTATTTTTCTCATGAAAGGCGTTTAGAAATCACCTGTCACATCATGAGTATAGCAACTGTGCATAAAATATATCCTCATAGGTTTATGTCACTATCAATTACTTTGTCTACTCATGTCACCATGACTGGAAGACGACTTGAGATAACATAGCTTTCTGCTCAACCACTTCCAGTTCTCTGAGATTAAAGGAGAGTTTATTGTAAGGGAAAATCTTAGACTCTTTGAAGCCCTGCAGATGTTCTGTAGACATGGAATGGCTTTTAGAACAAGGGGTCCTGTAATTAGACACATGGAGGTCTAAAGGTAATGATCTTGGCAGCAGTCTCTCCTGTGGTTTTTAATAATGATTACGGCCCCATCATCATGCTGCCCTCAGGTGAAATTTAAAAGAAAATTTGATAGTAGCCAGAGATCCTAGATCTAATTCATTGTGAGGTAAGTTAGGGAAACAGTCTCACTTTACAAACAGAATGAGCATTCTTATTTTAGTTCGAATCTAGTAATGAAGACCCATGATATCTTAGTGGAAAAGAGAACAGTATAATTTGCCACTTTGTTACTGTATTACTAATGTCCGAAAGCTTGGAATGTAATTTCTGATCGTGTTATGCCAAATAGGGAATTTTCAAGTTCACCAGTCATACAGGTGTTCCTTCGTGGGTTACTCATTCAGTTTTTATTTTTCCTTTTTATATGGTTTAACAGGTATCATCTACTAAGTCTTGTGAAATATATAATGAAAGCAAATATTCTATTTCAAAGTACTTTGGTTGGGGGGAGGGGGAGAAAGAGAGAGAATCTTAAGCAGGCTCTATGCCAAGTGAGGAAGCCTGATGGGGGGTTTGATCTTGCAAGATCATGACCTGAGCCCAAATCAAGAGTCAGACACTTAACTAACTGAGCTACCCAGATGGCCCCAAAATACTTATCTTTTTACTGAATGGTTTCCAAGTTATATTAGGAAGAACAACGATTACTTAGCTTAAGGATCCTCATTGGAATCTGAGAAGTCATCTGACAGGCTCACGAAGAGCATGGTCTATGAAGTAGAACACAGGACTCAGAGGGCAACTTTGGAGTACTAACAAGTCTTATGATCTTGGGCAAGTTCTCCTGTGTCTGCCCACCTGTTCAATGGGTCTTACAGTATTTACTTGGCAAGATTGTTGTGAGGCCTAATTAAAGTTTACGAAGCTCTTCAGAAGCCCGAGAGATCAAGTTCTAAAAACACAGTATGTTACTATCTTACCTTGGATTTTTGTTTTTAGATTTATCTGCTGAATACTGTATCAATTCATGCTTACAATTTAGTTGGTTTCCTGAGGTTTTCCATTTATAAGCAGAGATGAATAAAATGGTATAAATATATAAATCCCTAGAAATAAAAGTGGGATGAAAAATATACTATATATAATGTATGTGTGCATGTGTGTGTGTGTATGTATACATACACACACACACACACATATATATACACATATATATGTATTTTCTTCTAATATAAAGTAATTTCTTCTTAAAACATGTTTAATTGGATCCCACAACTGTTAATCAATTACTTTCTTTCTTAGGGATTTATTGGTAAGATTTTAGTAGAACCAATAATAAAGTTTTAAATTGTGATCATTTTTAAGAGGTCAGTAAAAGAAAAATATTACTCTTTTCCTTAAAAATATAAAAATAATATGCATATGTATACAAATGCAAATGTGTTACTCTAGTTGAGTAAAAAAGGAATTAATTTCCAATAATTAAAATTTGGGCTCGAAAGATATTTCTTTCTTTTCTCTCCCTTGTTTACGTACTTTTTCCTTCTACTCTGTGTGTAAATTTATGACTTTCATATTTATGAATATAGTGCCCTGGTGTTAAACGATATAAATTGCTTCTACTTTTTTTTAAAACTATTTTGTCTTCTTGGGAAAGCAAATCTCATTTTCCCATAAGAACAACATTGTTATTATGGATTATATTTCTGACCAAGGACTTGTCATCAAGTAAGTCATAGATGTGATTAACTGTATGTCATAAAATGCAAAATTCTGACCACTATCAGCCACTGTAATAGTTTAAAGTAGCAAAATAATTATCATAATCCTGTAAAATTTGCTTAAATATCTTGAATGCCTTAACATGTGTATTAAGTTTACTCATAATGTTTTAAGTTATTTTTATGAACTTGACTTATCTAAAATTGCTATGCTATTATAACAAATATTTTAATTAATATTTTGATGTGCCAGAATTTTGATGCACTTAATGTGTAATAATCGGAGATACCTTTGTTTCTCAAAATTTTCTCTAGGAAAATTAGAATGGTGACTTACAAAACATTTTCCTGTTGCTAAGAATTCTATTCAGAAAAGAAATCTGTAGTGTAGATTGGCTTTATTTTAAAAATTTGAATTAATTTTTAAATGTATTATTAGAGGGGAATAATAATAAAGATATTATACAGTAAGGGGAAGAAAAAAAAGAAAAAACTGGATCCTATTGAATTTAAAATCTTAGTTTTCCTGTGTGTTTACTATCCCTGACCACACCACAATCTCCAAAGCAGGGCAGTCTTGAGAAGATAAAATGTCCCCAGAAGCAAGTGTTTACAAGAAAAGCTGTGAGCGCTAGTGGGAGCAAGCTCTGTTCCTTTGCCTTAGTGATTGATCACGGAGGTCTCTGAAGACTCAACTTGTATATCCACTCAGGATTTGGTGCTTACCTTGAAATATTATCTGTTCAAATTATCACCTACACTCACTCTTTTGACCTGTGTGTACAAACCCATAGAATTTGTATGGAAGGTCTGTGGGAAACAGCATTTGATAATTAGATAAAGCAGATTGATCAGTAGGTACACTAGAAAGTATTTTCGTAATAGAAATCCAGAGTAATTTTTTTTATATATACTTAACAGGATAGAGGTGTAGAAAGCAGCCTATTATGATAATTAAGAATTTCTTCTTAAACTAACCCACATAGATAAGTAACCTCTTTCTCCCTTGCTTATTCTCGTGCCTAGAATGTATTGAAATTACATAAATCAATACACACTCATTTAAAATGCTTCAGTTTAACTTTATTCCCTTTCAGTTTAGAAAGGCACCTGACAAATAACTATTTTAATCAGTCTTAGAAAAATGTATCATCCACCTCTAAGAGTTACCATAGGTAACTCATTCTTTAGGTTTGTATTAATCTTTCATGGTATTCACTGGTAATAGACCGTGTTTGATGTTTACCTTCAAAGACCACAGCTTACACTTTTATATTTAGGTGTAACAAAAGCATCTTTTGCAGGCACTTCTATTTTATGTCTGAAGGTCCTTACATAATTCAACAAACAGTAACTCATCTGTGTATTTTTTTGACATAAAAGCTAGAAGTGAGGGCCAACTCACGGTCTAGAGAAAAGATGTCTCACTCAGCAGCAGAAGCTGAAGGAAAAGTAGACTTCTTCCAGGCTACTCACTAGGACCCTCAAGACACATTACATATATAGCTCTCTGTATAAGTTCCTGTGACATATTCATATTTCAGAAGTGATTTCATTTTTTTTTTAAGATTTTATTTATTTGACAGACAGAGATCACAAGTAGGCAGAGAGGCAGTCAGAGAAAGGAAGGGAAGCAGGCTCCCTGCTGAGCAGAGAGCCCGATGTGGGGCTCGATCCCAGGACTCTGGGATCATGACCAGAGCCGGAGGCAGAGGCTTAACCCACTGAGGCACCCAGGCGCCCCACAGAAGTGATTTCTTACCTACTGCCTTGTGGTTTTCAGCTATGTTTTTCTTCACATAAACATCATAGACATAGGTAGAAGAATCGTGCTGAGAAAAGTCCTGTTGTTAAGTTTTTACAGAATCTTCTTTCAGCCCTTATTCAAGTGTATTATCATCTTGGATACTTGGGGATTAGGAGCAGGGAGGGGAAAGGCGAATGAATAGGAAGAAGAACAGAGAAGGGAAGGGAATACGGTTCATGCAAAAACAGCAAGTGGATTCTTCTGTAAAAGTATGATGTGGATTCTCTAAGTTTGTTCATTGGATGTTTTCTAAGATGCTTTAATAGTATATTTTCATAATATGGACTTCTAAGAGGAGAAGAGCCAAGCCATTTGAAGCCAATATTAAATTCAATTTAAAATCTTGGCTTCTTTGATTAATGTATTCTATAATCTACTGGATGTTTTTGCTTCCAAGAGTGAGCATATACCTCTTATTTCCTTCAGTTTTCTTCTTAAGAGTGTTGGCTGAGCTCTTTCAGGAAAGGAGAAGAAAGGGGACTTCTTATTTTCTTTTCCCTAGCAAGTCTTTCTTTTTTTGAGAAATCTGCATTTTATACCCAATACTAAGTGGTCTTAGTCAATGAATACAGTAAGCATGCCATTCTATATACTTTCCTTTTCAGTGCTTTGAAATTTCTAGTAAAGAAGGTCTCCATAATCATCTGCCGGTATTTTAGTGAAATAAAGATAAGCGATATAATTTTAAGACCCCTTTCTCTGATGGTTTGACTTTAATAGGTGTGAACTCTTAGTGCCACAATGTAACCAAAGCAGAATTTTAATGTAGATGCATTTTTTAAAATTTTATATGTTCTTTCTACCTGTTAGAAATATTCTTTTATTATAATTACTTTTAAATCTAAGCTTTCCTTCCTATTGTCTCAGAACACAACCAAACTTCACAGAGCTTAGATTTGAGTCCAACCTTCACTGTGTCTGCCTTTGAGCATCCTAGTGAGTATATACAAAGAAAGGACCAGAGTTGCTTGGGTATCTTTTGTCCCTGATCTCAGTAGAAGGTCAGTTGTGCTCAGCACATGGAGAATGCCTCAAGAAAAAACTAACTTAGAAGTGGAAGGGCATTAGGATGAATATATTTTGGCCTGGGTACTGCCCACACTGTTAGATGAATAGTGTGAGAGGTTACATCCTTTTAAAACTTGCTTATAAGCATTCCCACACTAACAGATTTTCTTTTTAAAAATTGTTTGACAATTTGTTTTGGAGCTGTCACTTGGGCATATGGTTGTGGGGCACAGATTAGCTCCTAATTTATTGCTCTCTGAATGTGTTTGACATCGGAATTTAGACTTCAGAAGCAGAAAATGGAGTACTTGAAAACATTTAAGCGGAATAGGGGATCATCTCTTTTCCATCATTTCCTGATTTAAGATGAAAATGTTCTCTCAACTGCTAACTTACAATGAGATGCGATATGGCATATATAATCCTGTAAAATATGGGAGATGCTCACAGTGTATCATTTCTAGTTATCTTTCAGGACTGATGATTACAAATACTGTGACCATCCTAGTGGATGGCCAGAATATCTTTGCCTCTTCCTGAAAACAGGGACTGTGGCTCTTTTGCTAAAATGAGGACAAACAAAAGTGCCTAAGGAGGCAGGGTGGTGAGTGGAAAGAATTCAGGCTTTGTGGGTAAATAGACCTGGAGTTGAATTCCTCTTCTCTCTATCTGTGTGGCCTTGGGCAAGACACTGTCCCTAGGGCAGCTTCTTCATCCCTAAGATGGGACTAATACATCTTTAGGTGGCACTTTATTAATAGGATTAAACATAATGAATGTAAACTGTTTAACCCTGTGCCTGGCCAATGGTGATTTTTTTAACTGTATAGGTCATAAATTTAGGGTTAGAACTCAGCCTAACCCCACCACAGTCACAGATTCCTTGGGCACTGTAATAGGGAATCCCCTCCTGGGGGAACTTCTAGCTTCTGGTGCCACCATTTTGTGGTGGAGGTTATATGTTAGAACAGTGCTTTAAAACTTTTATCACAGTAAGGAGCAGAGAAAAATCAATCTCTACCTTGGGCATCTCGAGTTGGTCCTGAGTGGTAGAAGACATACACTTTCTGGGCTTTTGTTTTGTTTTGTTTCTATAAAACATTTCAATAAAACATTTTGTTTTGTTTCTGTAAAACTTTTTTTTTCATTTTAATATATTTCTATAAATATTTCTTTTCCTTGTCTAAAAAAATGAAAAGTCTTCAAAATTTTAGTTGCAGGAGAATAAATAGCATTTATCTTGTGGCTTTGAGTTACACCCAGGCATACTGCAATGTCTATTTCTGATGTACCAGTACCTTAAACAATTGTTTAAGAAGAACAATTTTGAGATAACTTAATGTAGTCTGGAAGACAGCACTGAGGAGTAATTATTTTTATAAGCCACAACCCAAACCGAGCGAGGACCCACGCTATAAAAGGTTGATATTGTTATTCAGTTGCACAGAGCTTCCTTCTATATTGCCCAGCTTTCCTGAAGCTAGCTGCATTCTAGAGTTGTTTGGATGAGCCCAGAGGGCCCAGTCTCCACAAAACAGAAGAAGTCACAGGGCAGCAGATTCCAGCTCAAAGTGGAGAATGGTCTGGATTTTATGTGCTGCCTCCAGTGGTAGTGAGCTCAGCCACACAGTGTGTGGGACTAGGTGGGACCCTTGACTCGTTTCAGATGAGAAAATGTATCAAGTAGCCTCTGAAGATCCTTTGGATTAAAAAAAAAAACACCTGTGCATCCAGAGGACAAGTCTTTTGTGGCTGGAAAGAAAGAGAAGAACAGCAGTGGATGACCAGCTCTGTGCCAGGCAGCTGGTTAAGTGGGGGAAGAGAGTGGACTTTCCAGGCAGCCAGTGGAGTAGAAACCCAGGGGGAAACAAGGCAGCTCTGCCCTCCTCAGGACAGTGATTCCACTGTTCTACCTGAAACTGTGGCCAGGTATGGGAAACTGCTCAAGTTAAGACTCGGAAGGTAGGATGAGGCCAACCTATGCGGATCAAGACATTTGGACTTTGTCTCATGGGCGGTGTGCTGACACTGAACACCCCTTGAGCACAGAAATAATCATGCTCAGATCCCAGTATAAAGCCCATTCATCCAGCAGCGTATGGAGGATGGTTGAAGAGGGAATGGAATGAAGAAAGCAGTTTGGAAAATGCTATGATCGTGCAGACAATTGGTGGTGGGGCTGACCACTCACCCAGGATGCGGTGCACTTGAGCCAGGAAGGACAGACATGAGAGAGCCCCAGACTCAGATGTGGAAGTCACTGCTACCAGGGGCTCCACGGGAAGAAGGGAGGAGGAACGGAGAACGAGGAAAGTAGCTGAAATGATTAACTGTCTTCCTAGGGGATATATGTTAGTAAAGGGTTGGCAGCCATTTTCCAGCTGGGGCTTTTGCTAATCACTTAACAACATCCCCAGTGCCTCCATTTCCTCATCTTTAAAATAAAGGTCAGGATACCTACACTCCAGGGTTGCTGCGAGGGTCAAGTGAGATAGTGTGGTTCCAGCGGTTTGTGAACTTGGAAGTCCATCCTCATCCAAACTGTCACTGCTGCCTTGGGACAGAGGCAGCAGGTAAGGCTTGTAGCTTCCTGTCTTGTAAAATTAGCATTCACATCCTTTCACTGAGGCTCAAGCTGAAGGTCTTGCTTGAATGAGATGATTATTGTCCAGCCTATTTCAAAACTTCCTGCCGTGTTTTCTCTCACCCCTTGTAACAAAAGCCAAAAGCCTATTCGCCTCCGGACACTTGACCCTTCTGCCTTTCCTCTTTCCCTGCGGAGAAAGCCAAGTCGTCTCTAGAATAGAATTCACGCTCTTCTCCCGGGCTGATGGAAATGACTGGCTGTGGGAGATAAGGACCTATCTGTAAGGCTCTTCTACCTGAAGTAAGCTGCTTGTGGAGTATTTTCTCATTAGGATGATGGCTGTCATACAGACAGCCTTGCCCCCTCTCACGGTGCTTGATCCCAGACATACTAACATGTGTGCCTCGGTCGTAAGCCATCCCTTCCAGGGACTGATTTCCCCTGGAAGCACCAGTGAGGGGAGAGGCCTTTGTCAGAATTCTCATGACTGAATCATTGCCATGAGCTAATGTCTCCAGCTTCATGAGTCACTGCTGCCCAGGCATCAGTTTTGTAGGTCAGAGAAATGAAGATGTCGGTCCCCTGTTGTGATTAGCTCACGTGAGGGAGGGCAAAGCAGTCTTCAGATGGCGGCATTCTGGATATCAGATGTTCGGCCTTCTCTGTAAGGACATAAGTGAATGGAAGGGTTTAAGAGTTAATAATGATATTTCAAAAATCCTCTAATTTTTGTGTGTGTTTGTTTTGCTTTAGGCGAAGTAGGTGAAATGATGTGTTTGGGAGATGAATGTTCTTGTAATAGGCAAGATAGAGCTTGTAGGGGAACATCTGTAACCAACCCATTCCGCATGAGATGGGGCCAAGGCTTGCTTGTGTTTTAGTGCCTGTTCAAACATGTCTAATTTTAAAAAGATTTATGAAGTTTTAGAGGATTCTCCATAAAATATCATTTCTTCATAGAGAAAGTAGAGTCATTAATAGCCTAGTGGTTAAAATGTGTACCCTCATGGTGCAGAGGCAGTGCCAACATTGGGCCCTATGTTATAAAAAAGAGTTGCCAATATGAAGATGATATTTAAAATATTAGGAATATCCGGAATCATTCATGAATCTGCCTGTTAATCTAGCAAGAGGTGCAAAGAAATGATGCTTTCCAAAGTTTTTTAAAGTTTCTGATAGAGAGTGTGTAAAACATAATGAGAGACATACTTGGGTATTTGCCCCCAAGTGCTCAAGGGTATAGTTCAAAAGCTGATCCAAAAGAAAGTAACAGAAGAGGGGACAGAAACTAGTGAGGGAGAATAAGTTTAAGTGCTATCAATATCAATTAAACAACAGGATTTTTTATTGTATTTACCTGTCTCTGTGCTTTGTGTTTATACACACACACACACACACACACACACACATATGCATATATAATATGCGTATATTTATATGCATATGCTTATATATGTATATATTATACATACATATGTACATACACATACATTATATATTCATGCATATACATTATATATACATACATATATATTATAAATATATATACATACACACACACACACACACACACACACACACACACACACATATATGTGTAATACCCTGTGGGGAGAGAGTGAGAATCTGAGAAACTTACTTGTTTTTTTGTTTTGTTTCTATTTTAATAGACAATACTTAAGTACCTGCTTAAATCATGGTGCTTTAAAAAGTAATGACATTGGGGGCACCTGGGTGGCTCAGTGGGTTACAGCCTCTGCCTTCAGCTCAGGTCATAATCTCAGGGTCCTGGGATGGAGCCCTGCATTGGGCTCTCTGCTCGGCAGGGAGCCTGCTTCCTCCTCTCTCTCTGCCTGCCTCTCTGCCTACTTGTGATCTCTCTCTCTCTCTTTCTCTGTCAAACAAATAAATAAAATCTTAAAAAAATAATAAAAAGTAATGACATTTTATGTCAATGATCTGCTTCTTGACACACCTTTTGGGAAGAAGGTTGGGTGTCTGCTATAATTTACAGCAAATGCTCAGAGTTTACAAGAAAGATGGTACTTCTCCGTGACTTCTGCTGCCCCTCCTATTTTCCCTCATCTTCCCCTTCTGGCTCCTTCTCAGTTCTCTCAAGGGTATCAGCCGTACAGCGCAAAGGGCAAAGAAAGCAAGGAAAGGACAGGGAGTGGTAAGAAAAATAGTAAGGAAACTTCCTAAGCTTATGGTGGCGTAGTGGTTCTTTTCAGCAAAATGAATCTTTTGAACTTCTAAAAGAGAAGTTTGTGTACTGAACGTTTTCTTACCCATAAAATTGATTTTTTTCATACTGTCTGAGGCATCTATAAATATTATATGCATGAAGGAAAGGTGTTGCTCTCTGTATTAGAAAATTCAGGGGTGCCTGGGTGGCTCAGTGGGTTAAAGTCTCTGCCTTCAGCTCAGGTCATGATCCCAGGGTCCTGGGATCGAGCCCCACATTGGGCTCTCTGCTTGGCAGGGACTCTGCTTCCTCCTCTCTCTGCCTGCCTCTCTGCCTACTTGTGATTTCTGTCGGTCAAATAAACAAAAATCTTAAAAAAAAAAAAGAAAAAAGAAAATTCAGAAACATTTTGTCACTTAAATTGTAATTATATTTGATCAGTTTCTTGGAAAAACATTAGTTCACATTCAGAAGCTTAATTTCTCTTTTGTTCATATACCAAAATATTAGCAATGGATCTAAGAAATAAAATTGTGAACATTTTTCATTTAAACTATTTTTCTTTTTTCAAAAGTTTTTAACTTTTCTTGGTATATCAAGACAAAATTTTTTTTGAGGGAGAATATTTTTTAAAATATTTTATTTTTTTTTACTTGAGAGAGAGAGAAAGAGTGCACACAAGGGGGCAGAGAGAGAAAAGGAGAAGCAGACTCTCCACTGAGTGGGGCGCCAAACATGGAGCTTGAACCCGGGACCCTGAGATCATGACCTGAGCCAAAGGCAGACACTTAACCGACTCAGCCACCCCGGTGCCCCTTTTTGAGTGGAAATATTAATAAAGGAACTATATGGAAATAAGGATCTGAGTGATGTAGCCTAGTAAAAAGATAGAGGATCCTTTTTTAAAATTTTTTTTTAATTTTTTTTTTTTTTTTTTTTTTACCAGTAAGTTTTAAGAAATACCAGCTATGTGGAGAACTCAGTAATTCTGTGAAAAACAGTGTTGGTTTTTTTCTTGTAATATTTAAAATTTTATCTCCTTAGAAGCTTTAGAATACTTCCCCACCCAAACTGGGACGGCCGAGCATACGCTTATCACTGTTGTCCTAGCATTTCCCATCTGAAGCTTCGTATGTTTTATATCCTATGCGTGTGCCTTCATGTCCCCAGGACCTTTGTTGAAGCTAGGTGGAAGGAGCCATAGCAGTAGGTCTCAGTTGTTACAACTCAGTTGTTACAACTCACTGAACCACACCTTTAGTTTTAAAGTGCATTTCTTAAGCACCAGAAGGTACAGTATGGCGAAAAACATACATTCCCCATAGTTTACTAGCGGGGGCCATGAGGTTAGTCCCTAGAGCCCTATGAGACGCCGTTTCCTCCTCTTGCAGGTGTACAGAATCTTGCTGGCAAGGTTATTGAGAGTGCAGTACGTGACCCCCATCGGCCAGTGCCTGCCACTGAGCAGGCCCTTGCTAAATCAGCCTTGTTATTCTTAGACCTAGATGCTGTAGGCTAATCATATTAATAGATAGGTAAGTTAGCCTTCTTCAAAGAGCTCATAGTCTACCAGGCAAACTGATAAACCTAGCTGTAATTCAGTGTGACAGGTGCTGTAATCTGTCTGGAATGTCCCCCTATCCACCAACCTCCTGTCTGCCAGGCCGACTCCTACTCATCCTTTAAAACTCACTGAAAGCTGTAATTGTAGATGAAGCCTTTCCTTGCCATATCCCGCCCCCTGACACACGCACACACACGCACACACTCAGGAGTTCCTTCTCTTATGCTCACTGCACTTTGTACACACACTCCGAATCATCGTGTCAGGCACGTCTGTCTCACGATTACCACGTGAACTGAGAGGGAGTAGCTTTTCCATCTCTGTCTTAGTGCTGGCACATGCAATGGGTCTCCTCAGGTACTTGTCGGACAGTATTCGTTGTCTGAACAAAGTGTGTTATAGCACAGAAAACAGACCAATTTGACCAGTTCACCGAGGAGTTCACATGTAAAGTGGGCTCTCCAAAGATGAGCAGGGTCTTGCAGTGGGGGAGAAAGAGAAAGGACATTCCAGATAGAGGATCCAGGGGAGTAAAAGGATGGAGACAGGAACATGCTGTGTATGTCCCGGAGGAGGAAATAGTGGGGTAGACCTGGACCAGGCAATGTTTGGGAGCATGGGGAGGAGCAGGGAAGGGGGCTGGAGAGAAGAGCCAGATTGAGAGGGTCTCTGGGTCATCTTCTGGGGTTTGCCTTCAATGCCGCAGGCACTGAGGAGACCTGGAAGGACTATGAGTAGGGCGGCAGCGGTGTTGGAGGTGGGGAGACTGGGCAGAGACGCTGGTTGGGTGACTGTTGTAATGATTAGATAAGAGATAAATGAATGGGGAAATGCAGGTCAGTTGTGGGGTTTGGAGTGGATTGGGAATATGTATTTCAGAGACAGAAACTCTCTCTCCATAATTGGGTTTGTTTTGACTACTAACATAGCATTTTCCACAGAGCTGTTTAAGAGCTACTTTTTTTTTTTTTTTTTTAAAGTAAAGATGTTATTTATTTGTTAGAGAGAGAGAGCACAAGCAGCGGGAACCTGAGCATTACAGGAGGTTTTGGTGCAATGGTTTACCTTTTTTCTCTTAGAATTAGTCTGGGCTCTTTATCCACTGCGTTGTGTGTGTGAGATAGTACCCACATGTGTGTAGTGGCCAGATTAAAACAAAACAAAAAACAAAAACAAAAAAATCAACTTCCTGTTCTCTCTGCTTCTACCTTGCATTGGAAACATGTGGGAGGATGTTTTATTGAATGAAGAAGGATGAGCTCTTGCCAGGGAGCCAGTGATGGGTTTAACGGCTTTGGCCACACCAAGCTGCTGTTTTGGGCTTCGGTTTTCTTACCTATAAAAGAAACACCTCGGACTCAATATTTAAGCCTTATTCCTGTTTCTTATCCTAGATTTAAGAATGAACACTTTTGGTCTTTAACTGGGTAAAAGAGTATATTTAACAGTAGCACAAAGAAGACAGAGGCATCTTTTACTTTAGCTTTGGGCACGGTGGGAAAAAAAAAAAAAAAAAAGCATGCTATTCAAAAAGTAGCCATGCTATTTTACAAAGTCAATCACTAGAAAAATGTATTTGTGCATTGACCCATGGTTGGCCCTCAACAAACATTCAGTGAACTGAATTATAAAGTCTCTTCATTCCTTTGGCTGACCACTAGAGATCATGAATTTCTTACAAAGGATATTTACTGTTAACAAACTACTTTTATTTTTACCAGTACACAGAAAAAGGATTCAAAATTCTTCACAGGTACCATATTTCTAAGTCTAGCTAGGGGAAT
This sequence comes from Martes martes, assembly GCF_963455335.1. NCBI lineage: Eukaryota > Metazoa > Chordata > Mammalia > Carnivora > Mustelidae > Martes > Martes martes. The sequence goes on from NC_137888.1 coordinate 110,266,207, forward strand.
GGGGCCAAAATGGGACCAAAAGAGAAGATTTTATAAATCACCAACCTAGAGACCCAGGCATCTGAAAAGAGAGAAATCACGAAATCAATTACAAGCTTCTTCCTGTTTTAGTGCCTGGAACATGCTGCTTCTGAGAGGTGTCCTACACATAGTGCTCTAATTGATACTAAATATAATGTGAATAAGAGCTTTAAGCACTTATTTAGAAAGCTAGATCCATATAAAGAAGTTAGAATCTGACTGTCAGTTTCTAGAGAGCCTGCTTTCCCTTCTTCTATCCCTGATTATTTGATCCAGATATTAAGGAAGGGCTGGAGAAAAGTGCACATATTATTTTAAAGGTATAATGATAACAGTTTTCAGAGCAACTTCTTTGAAAATTAGTTCATTTCACTTCTTAACTAAATTCAGTACAATAATTTCTGCATTTCTCTGACAGTTTTCTTCAAATATCTGTCCTTTCTTTTTTTTAAAGCTTTTATTTAATTATTTGTCAGAGAGAGAGAGAGAGAGTACACAAGCAGGGGGAGCAGCAGCAGAGGGAGAAACAGGCTCCCCACTGAGCAAGGAGCCTGATGTGGGACTCGATCCCAAACAATTTTTCTTTTTTCCTTTTTTTTTAAAGATTTTATTTATTTATTTATTTGACAGAGACAGAAATCACAAGTAGGCAGAGAGGCAGGCAGAGAGAGGGGGAGGGGGAAGCAGGCTCCCTGCTAAGCAGAGAGCCCAATGTGGGGCTTGATCCTAGAACCCTGAGATCATGACTTGAGCCAAAGGCAGAAGCTTTAACCCACTGAGCCACCCAGGCACACCCCAAACTATTTTTCTGGGGTAAATTTGTATTCATTGAGCAGGAATACCTCATCTGATACATAGTCTGTCTTTATACAGTTTGGGGATTGTCAGTACTGATCTAAGTATTAGCTACACTATCAACCTTCATTTTCTTGGACTCTGGAAAGAAAGGCAAGTAGTAGGATTTAGTAGGATTAGACTACGATGGGGGGTGATGAGAGAGTATCAAACTGTTATTGACACTATTATTGACACAAAGACAGTTCAGCATATCTGAAGTTCAGACTTTAGATCTGGCAAAGAGAATCTGGTTGGTGAAAAAAGCCAGACCTTTATAAATTATAGTTAAGAGTGACCCTTTCAACAGTCTACCACAGTTCTTGATACAAAGGATCGACAACTTATAGGTTTGAAAAACAAAACAAAACAAAAAACCACCTACCTTTCAATTTGATTTACAGTATCTCCCATTTTCATGGAAAGGGTTAGGGACAAAGTTCATTTTATCACGTTAAAAAATTATTCTGAAATCATCTGGAAACTGGATATCAGCATTTATTTTTTTGGAGTAAAAAACTTCCAATTTTAGTAATAGGGGTTGAAAAATCATTAGCATGTTTCCTTTTCATAAGAGTGAGTTTGCATCACAGACCTCAGTGATGTATTATTCATTCTCAAATATACTTGTATTTGTTTTATATGCATCGTTTCCCTTTACATAGCATGCCATTTGGTTCTTGTTTTATTACGATTACCACTTGAGTGAAGGATGGATAAGGTAAGGTCTCTGTCTAGAAGTTCATAGTTTTCTGGTTGGGAAGACAAATGAACACCTGTAATTACAATAAAAGACAATATGTGTCACAAGAAAAAATAAAGATAAATTTATCTTTATTTGGAATCAGGGAATGTATGGACAATCGGTAATACTGTCGGAATAAAGAAACAGGTATGTAAAGTAGAATGGACACCACTTGCAAGGTTTGGCACAATTAAAACACAAAACAATCATGTGGAACTCTGTCAGAGTTAAAACAGTGTGTATGATTATTCTACCACAGTACTAGGGAAATGGAAAAAACCCAACCTGCTTCTGCTGGATGAGATGGGCCAGAAGTGCTCACTCCAAGAGCGGCCTGTCCTTATGTTGTCTGGGTGGTTTCCTTTCCCAGTGCCAAGTCTGACAACTCGCCTTGAAATGAAAACAGATAGGGACTTCAGAGCCGAGTTAGGTGAGAAGAGTCTTGTGCCTGTGTCACAATGAACACAAAAACCCTTATAATTTCAAAATGGAAGATAGTTTCTTAAATCTTCTGTTTCAGGTTCCTTGGCTCCTAAATTCTTTCTGTGTCCATTAAATATTTCACCTTGAATTGATTAGTCAGTCACCCTTATTTTTAACTTTCCACCCAGTCATTGATTTTAATATAAATCTATTGCAGAGGATACTTTATGTAGGCAGAAAGTTGCACACTTTCCAGAAAGTTCTTTTTGAGGATATTAGATTATTTTTTGAAGTAATGATTTTATTTGTACATTTATAATGGACAGATCATTTTCATTTCCACGTATCATCTGAGCCTCACGACAGCATCCAAGTTCAGTGTTATTATCCCCATCTTCCTGTTGAGAATGAGGACACAGAAGTTCACAGGTACAGTGAGGAGACTGAATCTCCAGGCCGCCAGATGGTGGAGTGAAGTCTTGTTTTTGGTCATATGCTCGCTGTAGAGTAGTGATGTTAGTCTGTCCTACTGTTTGAGCCCCCTCCTCCTTCCTAAGCTTCCTCCTGTATTGCAGGAGCGCTATCATGAAAGAAGTGGGCATTTGGCCTGTAAGTGGTAGGTTTCAATTTACAATATAGAGGGCTGGCATTATAATTTTGGGCCTAGAACTTGGTATGCCATGAACGTGATCACGCTCTCTTGAGGGGAAACAAATCTTTGGAACATGGGAGCATTTGCATTTCTTCTTGTCGTTGGATTTTACTAAGTGAATAACTAATGGAAGTTAGCTTCGACTTTTCTGCAAAGGGCTTGATGGACTGAACTGTTCTTACAGTCAACCCCAGGGACTTGCAGATGGATCACTAATCAAAGTCCTGAATCCAAGAAAGTTGCTCATGCCCACCTTTCCTGAGTGTAGAGCTCAGGTACACTAGCTGGAGCTGGGGACAGATTACCAGCTAAAGCCAGAAGTAGTGACTTAGGGAGGAAGGGTAAAATACAAGCTCTTTGCCCCTTCCTTCATTTTCTAATAAAGGATAATGTCTGACTTACGTTTTTACCTCTGGCAGTATAGTTAATTATGCTATTCTCCTGTGTATGGTATTATGGTGTCAGAATTTGGCAACTGACGAGCAGCTTCAAATTTAGTTGATGGGGTAAAATTGGTAGTTACCGTCTATTGAGCATAAGGCCAAGAACTCCACAAGGCACCTCATATTATGGTAACTGATTCATGCAACCGTTTTTCAAGGTGAGTAATTAATACTCACATTTTACAGACGCAGCCTTACCTCTCCAGGCTTAGAGTCATCTAGCAAATCAATAGCAAAGCTAGGCTCATAAATTCAGGAATAAATGACCCTTGAATGAGAGGTCCTTTCTACTAGTGTCTTGACTTTCACTCTTCTGCGTCTGCTACATTTTTGCCTGCTCGAATTTAAGTTCTTCTAAAGAGATCAAGAAAGCAAGGGCAAAGGTGAGCTTCCTTTATTCTCGTAAGGACTTTCCCTTATTCCCTGTTGGCCCTATAATAAATAGGATCAGGTTTGCTAAGGCCCTTCTTCATTCCTGGTTCCTTTAGTTTGTGCGCATGTCCCTGCCCCTACGGTGGGGAAATGATATGAGCTTCCACTCAGTTCTGGTTCCATATCACTCATTATTTAATTTCCTTTTCATTTCCCTGTTCTCCTGTGGTGAGGGAAGCAGAAGAGATGATAGTGAAGGCATCAGGAAGAAAACAGGGTAAATGAGAAAAGCAACTAAGTCCTTCAGACCAATACGTAAATAAGTTCATCTCCTGTGTAAAAAAGAAAAAAAAAAAGCAAAAACAAAAACAAAAAACATGGTGCCTTTGGCTTGAAAACTGCCTTCTCAATTTGTGAGCATGTTTAAGGTTATGTAAGTGCAGTGTCTTAACTGTAAGAGCAACACCTCTCACCCAAAGAATGCAAAGTGCTTCGCAAACAGTAGAACCCACAATGCCCCTGTGATCTACCCTGTGATCTAGGGACTGTTTTTTTTTTAAAAAAAAAAAAAAAGCTCTATTTTATAGACTGGGAAATCAACTCAGGAGATGTACAGATCTGTTCACGTAGACAAAATAGATCTACGACTAAACTCAAACTCCAGCTTCCTGTCTCCTTAGAAATAGACCACACGGAGAGATTAATCTGACGTCCAAGATAGCAGTGTTCTCTGATTCCCTTTTTGGTATTTTTTTAAGAAGGGAAACACAAATTACAGAGAAGATACAGTTGCATAGAGGGTAGATCTTAAAAACATTGTTTAAAAGATAATAGCACCTGTTTCCCTAAACGAGAAAGAGGGAGGGAGAGAGAGAGAAACCAGATCTCTGCTTCACTGCATTTACATCTATGGCATTTTTAATAGTTAGAAAAGATTATTCTTTTGCACTCTGCCACTTGTCTGCACAAGAAGAACCCCTAAATTCAGAGTGGAAAGTATTTCATTGTGAAAGGTGCACAGGAAAGAAAGACTCGTTATAAGAAGATTTGCTCTGAATGTATGTCTGTATATATTTAATTACAGGTAAAAGGAAGAAAACAAATGGATGCGTGTGCACGTGTGTGTGTGTGTGTGTGTGTGTGTGTGTGTGTTTGTGTGTGTGTGTTGCAGATAAAACAGAATTGGAGGGCTAGGAGACATGACGATACTTGTAAGGTATGAGGAGACAAGACCAGAGGCGCCGGGAAGCTGGACTACTGTGGAGTGCTCGTTGAGACTTGTCTTTGCCCCATGGCCTGCAGCGTTTATGTAGAAATTGGGGACGCTTTTACTCGTTCCAAAGCCTTACCTGATCAGACCTGCCCAGGTTTGAGTTTGGGAAAAAAAGTGTTTGAAGTAAACAGGAAAATTACTCACCTTAATGATGTGTTTTACTGGCACTGATAGTGCTTTGATAGTCTGACAGATTTTTTTTTTTTTTTAAGTTCTGGAGAGGAAAAACTTGGGGGAATTTATTAATTTTCAATTTGGAAAGCATAGATTCTTATGCTTTGGGAAAGGGTGTGGGGGAGGTGGGCTTTGTGCCATTCAGATTTCGTGAGGTTGATCTCCTCATAATGTCCAAGTCAGGCATTTTTCCCATTAGGGATTTCTGCTGAAAATCAACAAAAATATGTGACCATGTAATCTATCTGCATAGTTCCATGCATGTGTCTCCCCAGTCCTTCTGCTGTTTTTCCCATAGAAGTGTTTCTTTCTAGCGCTTGGGCTGTGAGTTCATCTATGGTGCTGATTAAGACCATAATCCAGCTGGTTTGATGGGAGAGTTTGGTGCACCAAACAATAGCATGCTTCCTCCTTCTTTTTTTTTTTTTTTTTCCCCAATTGGGAACACAATTCTGAAATCTCTGCACCTAAATCTCTGCTCAGGGTAGGTTGTTCTCAAGGGAAAATATGTGTTTTGACGTTTTGTCCAGATACAATAATTAAATGTTTAATTCATAAATTTTTCATTGCTGTTTGTTTGTTTGTTTGTTTCCTAAACTGTTAAAGGATACACATTTCTCAGCTTTGAGGACTAGGGGCGGGGTCATTCATTTCCAAGTATTTTAATCTTGATTGAGATAAAGTTGGGTGGTCTGGTCCCATGAAAGGAGACTTAATCTGATAGGTCTTTGATTCCTTGAGACCTTGGTGGAATCCAGACTTGTGGCCAGATTGGGGTCCCACACATATAGGGTTTGAGAATTAAATCCCTTTGAGCTTCGTTTCTCAGTTTCTGTATAGCTTACAAAGCTATGTACAGGCTGACTTGTATAGTCTGAAAGAATACAGATGGGTGGTACAAGTTTATAAACTTCAACTCCTAAAGCTAACAGACTAAAAGGGAGAAGAATAAATTATAGGTTAAAAAATTTAAAGTTGACCTTTAAAATCAGAGACCTTTGCCAGCTCTTTCCCCCTAGTTCTCTGACTGGGAATACCTTGAGCATCTTTTCTTCGTCTAAGTCCTAATAGGAAATGAATCAGTGGCCAGTCAGATAAGTGAACAGAAATATTGACTGTGGTGTATATACACCAGCCTCCTGGTGTCTCAGCTATAATGAGCCTGATGAAAACATTGTAGTACATTCTTAAGGCATGCTTAATCCTTGTTCTGTTAGCAGCCATTTGTAACCAGAGCAAATCTAGGCTCAGACTACGAAGAGATATTCCATAGAAGTGGGTTAGAGAAGGTTTGGTGTACTAGTCAGATGTTACTATCAGCATGTCTGTCTTTGAAGCAGGTGCCCAGAATGCACATTCCTTTGGTTGAAAGGATAGTGTTTTGGTGTTTTGTTTCCTATGAGTATTTGCTGTTTTCAAGCAATTTCACTCTTGGTTCTATCCACATTCCACAGTCAAGAAAATGTCAATTTGGGGAGAAGACTTTTATTTTGTTTTTTGTTTGTTTGTTTGTTTTTCTTGTTTTTTCTAAGGAGAAAAAATCAAATGAACTTGTGTGATTTAAATGTCAAAGTGTCCAGGCACCTGGTTTGCTCTGTCAGTTGAGCATCTGACTCCTGATTTTGGCTCGGGTCATGATCTCAGGATCGTGGGATCGAGCTCCATGTCAGGCTCTGTGCTCAGTGCGGAGTCTGCTTGAGATTCTCTCTTTCCCTCTCCCTCTGCCCATCCCCATTTGTGTGCTTTCCCTCTCTAAATGAATAAAGAAAATCTTAAAAAAGCAAAAAGAAGTCAAAGAATCTCTCTTCTAAGAGTAGATTTTGTTATTTCATTTGGCAGATAATATGAAACTGAATGAGCCCAAAGTGTCAGAGGTTTATAAGAATCATCAATGTTTATTAATGGCCACCCACATAGGGAGAATGAAATTATTTTAAAAATCTCCAGCATGAGGACTAGTAGACAGTTGGAAAGTATACCTCTCCTAGGGTTGGACAAACCAAAAAGTTTTTGCCCTGTGACCTATAGAAATAATGACATTGATTAGCCGTTGAGACCACCATCTCTCATCTCATGCTTCCTAGAAAGCTAGAGTGGATGGCATCCAGATGATTGGTTTTTTTCAGTATCTCTCATCCCTATCCTCATTGTGCGTGTTCTCCAATGAGTCCAGATACCTCTGGCTCAGCTGGTGCTCTTGCTCCCATTCCTGATCTGTCCAGCCTTCCCTCTTCAGTGTCAGGCAGAGGACTGTCTCTAACACACCACTCAGATCCAGGATTGTCGAGGCCCCTTGCTGATGACTGCACACTGACCTCTAAGCACATCATGCTCTGAGCAAAGTTGTTCCTTTTTGGTCCAAACTCCCACCAATAACAATAATCTCTTTCTGTTTATAAAATGTCTTATATTTTTCAATACACACACGTATGTATTACCACATTCAATCCTTATAACAAACCTGTCAAGTTGGCAGTTATTACTCTCAGTTCTCGGATGAAGAGTTATGTAACTTTTCTTGAGATCTGACACCAATTTGATGCCTTGGGAAGCAAACCTTCCGCCTCTGTGAGTATTGTGTTCCTCACAGCCTGCTGTGATTCCAAAAATATACTCTGTCCCCACCGCCAGCAGCGATATTTCTCAGTCATCAGAAGACGATGTTTGTTTTGTTTTCCTACCCCCGTGCCTAGGCTCCTGCAATGTCTTGGGTCCAAAGTACCCCCCTCTCCCTCCCCTCATTCCCACTGGCCACAATCTCCTCTATCCTGAAATAAGATTAGCAAAATGTCAGTGAAGGTTGAAGATAGGTGACGGGTTTGATAAATTTGAAAATACCAAGCAGATGTCTGTAGGTCCTTCCGAGGGAGGGTTGTCAGATTTAGGGGGGGGGGAATCCAAGATATCCAGTTAAATATGAATTTCAGATAAACCACAAAAAATTTAGCATAAGTATATCTCATGTGTTCTGGGATGTACTTATGCTAACAAATAAATCATTGGTTTTGAAATTAAATATTAACTGGTACATCTGGCAGTGCTATTCCCCACTCAGCCAACACCTCTTTAAGCAGAAGTGAATTTTTCATCCCTCTCACTGTATTGAGGTCAGCATTAGTGAGTGGACAAAAAGTCTGCACATGCGTTTCAATACAGGCCGAGCTAGCGCACTTGTCTTCCACAGCCTTTGGGGCCTTCTTCCCTCTCTTCCTTCTTCTTTTTCCTTTGTGTCATATGTTTCCTTCCTCTTTCCCTTTCCGGTACTGTTTCATATTTGTTCACAAGGACAACTGTTTTTAAGAGGTTTATTTGATTATTTTTCTTATTTGTGCTAAAAATTTTAATAGGTATACTCTGTCTTCACGGCACCACTGAGACAGTTCGATGGCATTCTATTCCTCATTGGGGATACTTAGAATACCAAGTTTCTAAGGAATAATAATAAAAAAAAAAAACCCTGCAAGATGAAGCGTGTTTTCATCTTAAACAAATGAACTGTAAAGAAATAGGAAGTAACATTATGATAAGCTTTTAAGAGCTATTGCGAGTAGAGGAAAGGGTTTGTTTACCTCTCTCCCCACCCTCCACCTCCTTTCCGCATCCCCAGCAAACACAGACACCTACGGATTAGGTGGCCACGCAGTCCCTAATTATCAACCATGGAAATAGACATCTCAAAATTATTTTAGTTCTTACGGATTTATTTAAAAAGGGAAGGAGAACAAAAGTTGAAGACTTGGCTTAAAAGTATTAAGTAGCAAATCTGATATAATTTATTGAGTTACTCCTTGCCTTGGCAGTATCCTCCAGTAACCCTAGGATCTCACTGTTCCAGCATGGTGACTTCCTGCGCTTATCTGGAATTAAGAAAGTCTGCAGTTTTACTTATTGGAAAGAAATTCATCTTGTCATGGTTCACTTAGAACCTTAGGGCACCTGTAGTTGAAAGGTCCTATAGGTCCCTTCAACTTTTCACACACATTCATTGTAGCCCACATGGCACCTTAAGTGGAATCAAAAAGGAAATCAGCCAGCATGGTCTCTGTTTATGTTTTGAATTCCATTTGCTATTCATTTGTCTTCTCTTTCTTTTAAAGATTTATTTATGGGGCACCTGGGTGGCTCAGTCAGTTAAGTGTCTGCCCTCGGTTCCGGTCATGATCCCCAAGTCCCAGGATCGAGCCCTGCATCAGGCTTCCTGCTCAGCAGGGAGTCTGCTTCTCTCTCTCTCTCTGTCTCTCCCTCTGACCCCCACTCATTCTCTCTCTCTCAAATAAATAAAACCTTAAAAATAAAATAAATACATATTTATTTGCTTATTGTAGAGGTGGAGGGAGGGGGAGAGGGAAAGACCATTTTAAGCAGCCTCCAGGCTGTGCACGGAGCCCAGAGCAGGACTTGATCTCATGACCCTGAGATCAGCACCTGAGCCAAAACCTGAGCTAAAACCTGAGTCGGGTGCTTAACCTACTGTGCCACCCAGGCACCCCTACTTATTTCCCTTATTTTTAAATTCCATTATATTTATACCTGGCATCCATCTCCCTGAGGTAGAAGTAAGGAATGATATAAAATACCAGAGTAATAATGACCCCCACAACAATTGTTGGTCCTCTTTCATGGAGAGATCTAAACCTCTTGGCCAGTCTGACTTCGTTTCTGTCAGAAGGACAGTGCATTAGCTCTACAGTTTAAATACTGCAGGTAGAAGCACAAAGCAGAGTTATCTATTTTTCCTTCTCAATAACTTGCTCAATAACAAAGCCCTTCAGCACTTTGGTACTCATGTTCCGTCCATTTGATTTGTATCTTCATTTTATATTCTGTTATTTGTCGGCAATATTTATTTATATTAATACTTTCTAAATGGTAAGTTTCTGGAGGGCAGGGACTTGCTCTCCAGCCCTCGCTGGGCTAACATGTAGTAGAGTAACTTGAATACAGCCAAGGCTCCAGAAATGCACAGGGAGACATCATACAATGTGCCATATGTTGGGTATACATGTGCAGTAGATGGCCTCCATTTGAAAACCTAGATGACGGGCTTGACCTTGTCTTCTGTCCATGTTTTGTAGTAAGCACACTAACTTACCTACTTGAGCCTCTGATTCTTCATTGACAAAAAGTGGGGAGGGATGATTTGCTTATAGCGTTAGCTGAGAATTAATAGTGTATTCAAAAGTGCTCTATAAGCTACTAACGACTTCGCCTCCAACATTTGTTGGAGCAGTGGTTTAAACATTTGAGTCCCAGTCTCTGCACACGTGAAACAGGAGAGTCCCCTTAATGAGTCTCCTCAGGGCCGTTGTGACTTCAGGAAACATCAAAGGTAACATTTATTGAGCACCTGCTGTATACCAGTCACTCTGACAAATGCCTTCCAGTGTCTGCCTTGTAAAGGTAACTGCAAATGGTATTACTGGTCAGTCAGGGTTGGCAGGGGTGGCCCTGACAGGAGACACTAGATGAAAGGTCATTTTACCCTCCTGGGGAGGGAGATACAGTTGCAAAATTACCAATCAGGTCTGTCAAATCTTTTTAGACTGGCTTTCCAAATTCATACCCTCAGGCAACTAGAAACAGGTTAGCGGGCTCCACCCCCACCCCTTCCCAAGGTCTGTGCCAACACGCTGCCCTCCAGAAAGGGAAGCTGCAGCTGCCTCCCAAGCCAGGCCAGTACCCAGGGCTAGCCGCAGAGCTGCCTGTGGCTTCCCAAAGAGAGGTCCCAGGGCACATACCTCTCTACCACGGTTTTGCGGCTTTACGATGCAGTCTGAATATCCCAGTCCCCTCCACCTGCCAGGCCCCGGTGGGCTCCTGGCTGGTCTTCAGGGTAAGCGGGTAACAGACAGCCCACCTGCTTGATGTCAACATCTGTGGGCGCGGCCCTGGGAAGAATGTGCCGCTCCCAGCCTGGGCTCAGGTAATTAATCCCCACAACTGACAGGTGGCAACAGGCGGCCCTTTGGCTGGGGCCATCAGGAAAAGTGCTTGAAGGAAGGGTTTTTTTTTTTTTTTTTTAAACTATCAAGCATACAATCCGTACATGTCTGGCAGCGAGACAACTGTGGCAGGAAGGGAGACAGGGAGGAGAAGTTGAAGAGCTTGCCAGAGGACTATGGGGCCAATTTGGGGATCTCTTCCTGCCCAATCATGATGATAGATTCAATAGGACATGGTGGCCAGGGATCTGTTTGCAAGCTTACTCTGCAGATTTCCCCTTCCTTTGAAGTAGATGCACTCCTAAGCGGAATGCCTTAGTTGTGAATGAAGAAGCTGGAGCCCACAAGGGCAAGTGATTTGCCTAAGGTGATTTAGGAAGTCAGTGGGCAAGTGGATAACTAGAATCCTGCCCTCCTGCCTCCCTGTTGGGGAGTCTCTGGGCAATCTTTTCTGCCCCATTATGTACGTGCAGATTAGAAACTGGATGACAAAACTGTGGTGTCATCACAGGAAGGATAATCAATTTGTTCTTGAACAAATTGTTCTGGTTTTTCACCTAACCTTTTTCTTTTCTCTTCTTCTTCTTCTTTTTTTTTTTTTTTTTAAGATTTTATTTATTTATTTGACAGACAAAGATCACAAGTAGGCAGAGAGACAGGCAGAGAGAGAGGAAGAGAAGCAGGCTCCCTGCTGAGCAGAGAGCCCCATGCGGGGCTTGATCCCAGGACCCTGAGATCATGACCTGAGCCAAAGGCAGAGGCTTTAACCCACTGAGCCACCCAGGCGCCCCTTTCCTTTTTTTTTTTTTTTTTTTAAAGATTTTATTTATTTATTTGATAGAGAGAGCACAAGCAGGGGGAGCAGCAAGCAGAGGCAGAGGGAGAGGGAGAAGGAGGCTCTCCACTGAGCAAGGAGAGTACCAATGCCGGACTCGATCCCAGAACCCTGGGATCATGACCTGAACCAAAGGCAGATGCTTAATGACTGAGCCACCCAGGCGCCCCTCCCCTAACCTTTTAAAGTTGGCTTCCCAAAAGAACAGCCCAACCCTCCCCGAAACCATATATATGCATTCATTTTCTGTTTTTGTTTTGGTATTTTGATACATCATCCATTATAGCCATGACAGAACATTAACCTGATGTTTGTTTAGAGTATATTTACTTAACTAAAACCCTTAAAGTGATCACTTTTTAATTATTAAAAATCTAAAACATTCTCTTCTTAGAAATACAATTTATAGTATTTCTCAATTGAATTCATTTATAGAGAATAGACCCAGAATATTGTATATAACTAGCCCATACAATTATGTGTGAAAAGCTTATTCAATTTGTTTCAAGTAGATCACACCAAAGTTGTGTCTGGCTGGCTCCTTCTAGCTAAGACTGTTTTTGCATTTTGGTGAATTAGATAGTTGTAGCTAATTTTCCAAAGCCTCTTGATCAAAAATTATTTTTCTATCTAATATTTTTATTTTCAAGCATCTCATTCCTGTCCCTTATTTATCTTTCCCTGTGCCAAGTCAGTTGCCAGAATTTTATTTTGTCCTCTGAATACCCCATCTATTTTATATGATTTTCTTTTCTACCAACATCAATTTTTGCTTTTATCATCCTCCTACCCTCATAAAAGGGACTTTTTAATTTGGCAGTTCCCAAGAATATAGTTTAGAAAAGCAAAAAAAAAAAAAAATGAAATCAATCACTGAATGCTTTAGAATAACTCTGACTAAATTCAGATTGGCTTTGCACTTGATAATTGCTATATATGGATGAATGGAGTCATGACAGCTTTGGGGCTTGCCCTTTTCTTTTCTTGTCAATTATTTTAGGTTATTTGAAGTAGGAAAGACCCCACCTTTCACCTCTTGTATCCTTTGAACTCTCCTCAAATTAAAACTATAAATTAGAAGCACACCTAGCATTTCCTGTTAGTGAATGGTGGTTGTCTTTTAGATTATTTGTAAATCTCATTATTTTTTCTTTTCTCTTACTTTCATCAATCCATATTCATGCAGAAGGCCAGAAAAGTTATTGGTGTATTTAAGCCTTGGCTTAGACTTTCCTCTTTTTTTAAGACCCAGCCATCCTTGCAATAGATAATTTGCCCTGAGTGTTAATGGACTGTGCTAAGGTTTATTCTGCGGGCTAATGGCCAATAGGTCATCGTACATAGGTATATAGTATTAAATTAGAAAAAAAAAAAAAAACAACAACATTAAGGCATTTTCTTCTAGCATGATGGCCCGCCAGATGTGGATTTACCTGCAGGCCGGCACTGTAGCAAGCATCATAATGCAGCCAGCTTTGACACTATCCTGTATATCCTACTGCTGCTTCCCTTGAGGATGGATTGAGTAGTGAGGTGGGTTTTGTAATAGTTGAATCTATTTATTCCATGGAAATGTACACCTTCCATATTCTTGGAGGTTTGTAGGCCAAGTTAGCCTTGCAATTTGGGATTTGCATAGGGTCTGGCATTTTTTCTGGGAGAAGTTGAGAGGCTAAAGTGTTTTGTTTTTCTTCTTGATGGAGTGGGGAGGGAGGCTCTTTGTTGCACCTTTAGGAAAGGGAGCTGTTGAAAAATTACGCAGGTGTGTGCTGATATTAGCTGGCATCTCTATGCCTTGGGATACTGAATTACCAGTCTGGCAGCCAAGAGCATGTAATACAGTATGTCTACCGAGGCAGGTGGTGACGGTGGGGTCGTAGTTACTGGAATGCTTTTCTCCCCACTTCTCTTTGCAACATATTATTAGTAAAGGAGCTGAATTTACTCTTGTTTTCCAAAATCCCCTGGAGTTAATTTTATTTGAACATGATATTTGGCTTTGTGCATTTCCCTCCTCAATATGCCAAGCCTCCTCCCCTCCTTCCCAAAACAAAACAAAACTTAGGCAAACCTTGCTTTTCTATTTTGTCAGGGATATTGAATAGCAAGAAAGAGGTTAGTTCATTTGTTAGTTTTGAGGCTCCTCCATTCCATGACACTGTAGAAACACTTTGTTCAGACAGATGCTCAAGATGGTAGAAGAAAAATTTGGTTGAAGCCCAGCAAAAAATGTGGTTCTTTGTTTTAACTCATAGGCTATTAATTCCTAGGACTAAACACACTATTGGATGTGGATACAGATACAGCAATACAGACATTGATTGCTACTCTTTTTATAAATTTCTGATTGGAAAGATTATTAACACTCTGCTTTCCAGATTCTTTAAAAAGAGGTACCTTGCCAGTATGAACCTGGTAACTGGATTCTTTTAACAGATTTGCAACAGATCATAAAATACTCAAAATAGAAGAAACGTAGATCCTCTGACAGAGTTCCCTTGTTTTACCCCTATGGGTGATTATTAGCTCAGTGGTTGGGAAGATCATGTGATTGCCTGAAATTCCCCAGTGATTGAGTGTCTGAGAGTCCGTGACTTTTTTTTTTTTTTTTTGAAAGATCAATTACTTTATCTTTGGAAGTAAATTCTTTTACATATGCTTTCTCTTCTTTCCATTTTTTTTTCCTTTTTCACTATCACAGTATTTCATTTTCTAATTTTATTTATTTTTTTAAATTTTTTATTGACCTATAATGTATTATTAGCCCCAGGGGTACAGGTCTGTGAATCGCCAAGTTTACACACTTCACAGCACTCACTATTGCACATACCCTCCCCAGTGTCCATAACCCAACCACCCTCTCCCTACTCCCCTACCCCCAGCAACAATCAGTTTGTTTTTTTAGATTAAGAGTCTCTTATGATTTGTCTCCCTCCCAATCCCATCTGGTTTCATTTTTTCCTTCCCTACCCTCCAAACCCCCCACGTTGTCTCTCGAATTCTTCATATCAAGGAGATCATATGATAATTGTTTTTCTCTGATTGACTTATTTCCCTCAGCATAATACCCTCTAGTTCCATCCACGTTGTTGCAAATGCAAGATTTCATTTCTTTTGATGGCTGCATAGTATTCCATTGTGTGTGTGTGTGTGTGTGTATATATATATATATATATATATATATATATACCACATCTTCTTTATCCATTCATCTGTTGATGGACAACTAATTTTATATTAAGATTTACATAAGTTTAAGAGCCACAAGTTCATGCGGTATCTTAACTAGAACCAATTCAACTACTACTGTACAGTCCACTGACCACTGCTAATTTATCAAATCTAAGACCCGAGGGGGTAGAATTGGTTATTAAACAGCTGGTGGGCATTCATGTTATTCTTTTGTCCAAGATCCCATTCTGAAAATATATGTACAATTTAGGGAAGAAAATCTCAATTCCTAGACAGATTTATTTACTAAACTGAAAAGCATGTGATATCTTTGTCTTGTAGGAAAGTGGTGATGGTGTTTTATTTTTTAGATGAGCTCTGAGCCTCATACTTGTTTTCTTAATCCTAGTGCATGTTTCCATAAATTCACTCTGGTACAAAATACTCCAGTTCCACCTGGGAACCATATTTGGAGTGTTAAGACTGCCTGGTGCATGGGAGGTAAACTGGCCTATGTGTCAAGATGGTCCTTGTTGCTGAGTGTGTTTGAGCAAGTTTCATCTCTTCTCTAGAGCTTGGATCCTCCATCAGTACCTGGAGGGGCTGAACCAAATGATCTTCTCAGCTCTTCCTGATCTCACTTTGTAAGCAAAGCTTAGCCACCATATCTTAAACTAAAACTGCCTTGAAACAAGTGATTCCATAATAGAAACATAACTATGTCCTTGGCTTACAATGTTAGTTTGGTTTTGTATGGAAACTCGGGGTTTAGAGTATGATGTCATTATAAAAGTATTGGCTTTCCAGAAGTAAGGAAGTCCGAGTTCATCCCCACATTGCCTAGATTTAGTTGTGTAACCTTTAAAAATCATTTCTTTGGGGATGACCTGAAGAACTAATAGAGCTTCACTAACTACATAGAGCTTCCCATTTTGCCTTTTGTCCCTCTGATTTTTCTTCAGAACATATATTACATTTTAGAAATAATGTATTTATTATCCGTGCTCCCTTTAAGCCAACTCCCTTTAGCCTAAGGGATACTGCTAGTTCCCTGGAACTCAGAACACAGCCTGCATGAAGTGGGTGTTCAGTAAATACATATTGAATTAATGAACCATCTTCCTTGAGTTTTATATCTGAAAATTGTGGTGAGAAAAAGGTTTGGACAAGATCTGCTATAATGTTCCTTCTGGGTCCTAACATCTTATTTCTATATTTTCTGCCTTCTAAGATCATAAGTCTATAACAGTTTTACAGGTGCTGCCCATATTAAATTTATTGATTAAAATTTTTAATTAGGAAATATTTCAAGCCTATAAAAGCAGCAAATAATTTAGACACCTGAGTTATCTACCAAAGTCCTAAAAAAATCATATTGCTTGAAATATATTTTTAATTTTTTAATGTATATGTTTATTTATTTTATGATTTCTTTATTCAGGAAAAAAGAGAGAGAATGAGGGGTCCAGGAAGGGTCAGAGAGGGAAAGGAAAAGAGGATCTCAAGCTCTCCTAAGCATGGAGCTTGATGCAGGACTTGATCTCACAACACTGAGATCATGACCCGGACTGAAATTAAGAGTTGGATGCTTAACCTACTGAGCTATCCAGCATCCTTCAAATATATTTTTTAAAAATAAAATGTGACAGGGGCACCTGGGTGGCTTGGTGGGTTAAGCCTCTGCCTTCGACTCAGGTCATGATCTCAAGGTCCTGGGATTGAGGCTCACATCAGGCTCTCTGCTTATCAGGGAGCCTGCTTCCCTCTCTGTCTGTCTGCCTCTCTGCCTACTTGTGATCTCTCTCTGTGTGTCAAATAAATAAAATCTTTAAAAAAATAAAAATAAAAAAATAAAGTAAAATGTGACATGTAAAGCAAAAGTTCTCCCTCCCTTCTGTCTCATCACCCTCTCTCCTTCCACCTATTAAAATGTAAGAACATGAGTAAATGTTGAAACTATGGGAAATGAAAATAGATTGCTGAAATTAAATTTTGAGCAGTATAACAAATAAATTTTAAGGACACATAAAATTGTATTTACTCATGAATCTATGCATGTATATTTTTAAAAATACATGGAAGCAGATAAGCCAAATCCATTCATTTCCTTAAATAAATGAATCTGGTAATTTGACATTATTTAGAACTTAGTGATTACTAGCAGATAAATAGAAACTCTGTCATTCATTGTAAATGGTTAATATTCGAACTTCAGGGGATTTTTATTATCTGACAAAAACTACTTCCTGACCAGGTTGAGATGCTGTTTTCACAATACTCCCCAAATTACTTAAGCTACATTGAACACTTCACGTGGAAGATCTTAGAAATATAAGGCTTCAGTAATAATCATAATACATGAATTTATGTTGTTCTTTGCAGTTGACAAAGGCTTCCCATATCCATCCATGATTTTTCTTCTCCACTCTAAAAGATGCATACTGTATGGTCCATTTTTTTTTTCCTATTTCATATTGATAAGAATTGAAGTGACCACATTAGAGGCCCAGGGAATGAGTATAAGAGATAGAATTTAAATCTTGTCTCTTGACCCCTACCTCAGTAACTGTTGCTTGCAATTGATGGTGTTGGGTAAGAGTCCTTCTCTAATGCTCTCGACTTTGAGAACTAACCCCTTTCCTCTTTCACAACAAAGCTGGCTTATTAATCCCAGTGTTACCTCATGTTATTTTATTTTCTTTGTCCAGAATTAAAACTAGGTATCTTTTCTTTTCTCTATTTGTTGAAGAGTCCACTGACTAAGCCAGGTCTCATTTTACTACTAACTCTTTAGGGAGCACTACACTAACTTTCATTCATCCTTTGATTTTAGAAAAGGGATAAGCAAATAACTGGTATCATTTTTGCAAGCATCTTTTGTTGCCCTGAAAAGTAGTTCTCAGTCTGTTTTGGTGTGTTCATGATGAAAACTAGAACACTTTGAGTTTTAGGTAGTCCCCCAAATTTCCTCCATCTTTCCACCCTTTTAGTGATTTGTATTGCTCTAGTTTGGGCCCTCCTCATTTCTTGCCTGAACACCTCCCGATGGGTCTCCTTTCTCTTACTCTGTTGCACTCTTGCTCCTACTAGCTTTGCTTTACTTAATACATAGAACTGGTTAGGTCTTTCCCCTGCTTTGCAATCCTTAGTGATTCTTCTTTGCCTGTTGGTGGAGTCCAAATGTTTCTTGTGACATCCAAGGCTGTTCAGAATCTGGTAGTTGCCTTCCTAGCTGAGCCTCATTGCTCTCTGCTCTGCCCCTCCCCCTCTGGTACCTCCCCTTCCCACCCTGCCTCCACCTATATTTCAGCCATGGTTAAAGTCTGTCTGCTTATATTCATGATGTTCTGTATCTGTGGAAAGCCATGTCTGTGGAAGGCTCTCCCGTCCTCATGTTCTTGGATACATCATTTGGTTGGTGAATAATTTGCCTGTAAGTCCTCGTTTAAATATCACTACTGCTATGAAATCTTTCTTCTCCAGTGGGATACATTTGCTTTTCTCTTTCTCTCTCATCTCTAAAAAATCCGTCAGTGTATCTGGTTAAAATATATACAGAAATCCAATTGCTTCTTGCCAACTCTACTGCTGGTCCAAGCAATACTCATTTTTTACTTGGATCACTTGCTGTAGCTTCCTTACTGAACTCTCCATTTCCATCTTTGACCTATAAAATCTGTTTCTCACATAACAGTCAAAATATTATTAAAATTATTAATCAGATCATGTCACCTTCTCAGACCTCTCCAGTGGCTTCTTAGCTCATGCCAAGGAAAGGTGCAGTCTTTTCCTGGCCTGTAAAGCCTTCTATGATCTGGGCCCCATATGAGGTCTGATTCAGATCTTATTCCTTGCCACTGTAGCCTTCATTCACTGGTCTCCTTGACAGACATACTCACCCCAGGACCTTTTCATTTGCTGTCTCCAGTAACTGAAATATTATTTCCTTAGGTGTGTGCATGGTTTACCATGCTTCCTTCACATCTTTCTTTAAATATCAATTTATCAAAAATCCTTCCCTGATAACCCTTGATAAAATAATAGCTCCCTCACAGCATAGTCCCCAATTCTTGGCTCTTAATTTTCTATCTCCTTTTTTTTTTCTCCCTGACTTCATTTTCTTTTTTCTTTTTTTTTTTTTTTAAGATTTTATTTATTTATTTGACAGACAGATCACAAGTAGGCAGAGAGGCAGGCAGAGAGAGAGAAGGGAGGAAGCAGGCTCCCTGCTAAGCAGAGAGCCCAATGCGGAGCTCAATCCCAGGACCCTGGGACCATGACCTGAGCCGAAGGCAGAGGCTTTAACTCACTGAACCACCCAGGCGCCCCCTGACTTCATTTTCTTTA
Organism: Martes martes; assembly: GCF_963455335.1. NCBI lineage: Eukaryota > Metazoa > Chordata > Mammalia > Carnivora > Mustelidae > Martes > Martes martes. The sequence goes on from NC_137888.1 coordinate 110,285,439, forward strand.
TAGCACTTATCACCATCTAAGATAGTATTTATTTGTTTATTCCAGAATATTAACATCTTCAGAGGCTGGACTTTGCTTTTGTTTATTGCTGAATTTCTGACTTAAAAAGAGAGCCTTGTGTCTAGGACTTGCTCAATAAATGGGAAACTTATTAATAAATAGTTTATTGTTCTCCCCCCCCACCCCCGATCCCATAATATGTTATACGTATCTCTGCTCTACACAGTGTATTTGTGTTGTTTGTGTTTTTTTCTGGCTCTGCACTGTGAGCAACTTGAAGGTAAGGCTGAGTAAGTTTTCCTTTCAATTTACTTTATGCTTCAAAGACAGTCCCACAGTGAGGATACATAAATTCCTGCATTCCAGGGTTTTTAAATCTTATTTCTCTCTGTTCCTCTTACAGAGCCAAGTACTTGACATTGTATAGTATATGCTTAGTAAATGTTTGTTTGATAATTATTGGATGATGTGCAAGTGGAGAGATAAATAGATGTCATGCCTAGTTTACAGTAGCAGCTGATTAGCAGATTCTAATATAGAATCTTCATTTCCCACTAAACTATTATGAATTACAGAAAAATGTGCTACTGAATTGGACACTCATGCTATTGATAGCACCCTATAACGACTTTTATTTTTTTTAAAGTCTCATGGAACCAAATTGAAAGTTGTCAAAGAAACATGAGGGATGTAAGTACTAGCTCTAGCTATATCTTGTTATGTTCACAGAAAACTACAAAAGCAATTAGAGACCTATGTCAAAAAACAATGACAACCAAAAAAGAAGAAGAAGAAGAAGAAGAAGGTAAAATTACTAAGTATAAGGGAACATCATTTTAGTGAATCAAAAGAAGCAAAAACATCCTAGCAACCAGGAAAAAAAAAAAAAAAGTTTAGAAGATTGCTTCAGTACAAAGCAATAAAACATAAGCACTATGAAGTTAGGAGAGGAAAATAATATATCTAGAACAGCAGACCCTGGTGAAAAGATGACTGGATAAGGTAAAAAGGGAGATTAAGTAGATAGGAGCATTTGAAATGCAATAGACGAATTACAATTATTTGTGGTGGAACAGACCAGGACTAACTCTAGAAAACCATACATATGATATGGAAAACATTTGAAATGCAATAGACGAATTACAATTATTTGTGGTGGAACAGACCAGGACTAACTCTAGAAAACCATACATATGATATGGAAAACAACTTTGACAAGCTTTCCCAGAACGCAGACAAAAGAAATAATGCTAACAGTTAGTGTTTGAGTATATAAAGTGTATGCTAGGGAATGCGGATCCAAAGTAAGACTTAGATGTTTCTGAAAATTAATAAGAGTAAAAGAAACAAAAATATAAGTGAAACAAGAAAAGAAAAATTAGAGTTACATTCAAGCATGTAAGTTGAAAGAGCTCACCAATTCCCAAATGATTTTAAGAAAAAAGTCAGAAACATTCTCACATTTTTTTTAGAACAAAATAAAGATGGAAACAAAATCCTTTAAGGATCTTGAAAGAAGTAAGCACCTTACCTAGTTTAAAGCAAGAAAATTCAAATTGATCTTGAACTTCTCTCTAACTTATAATATGCATTGACTCAATTATCCTGTTTCAAGGGATCTAATTTACATACTAAAATTAATTTATGTCTAAGGATTTGTGAATTAATATATGCTCACTGTGTTATTTTTAATATTTTAAAATTAGAGTTAAATTCACATTCTATAAGAAAGGCATAATTAAGTAAATCATGGTATGTCTCTCTAATACTATAATTATAACCACTTAAACTAAATTTTAAATTAATAGAACACACTCATGATATGTTAAATAAAAAAGATACCAAAATGTTTGTTATGTTCCAGTTTGTATAAGGGTGTGTGTGCTTATAGAGTGTATGTATGTATGTATGTATGTATGTATGTGTTTATATGCATAGGAAAAAGTCTAAAATGTTAATGGTGTATATCTCTGGGTAGGGATAATACATCATATATTTCCTTTTTTTTTTTTTCAGAATTTCTATGTGTACATGTTGTTATAATTAAGAAAAAAACAGAAAACTTTATAGAAAAAAAAGAAGTTGAGAAGAAGTTTATAAGTTTTTAATTCTTCATAGCTGCTTCTAATAGTGACAGCACTGTAGGGAGAGATACACTATATCTTTAAACATAAAGATTGGAAAATATAATGTCCACCCAAAGAACTAATGGAAATTCAGTGCAATGGAATTGCACCACCAAAGAAGTTCTTAGAGGAGATTCTCTTTTCAGATATAGAATCAACTGGATTTTTCCTTTGATACCTGTAAGTAGAAAAAAACCTAGCTAGAGATAAAAATAACCTTAGAACAGCAATAAAAAAAAATCCATTTAGAATGATAAGAAAATGGTGCAAAGGGGGAATAAGTTAGGGCCAAAAACAGAACCCATTAAATAAGTGTAAGTCTTAGAAAAAGAATTATTTTTCTCAGAAATGTAAGTGTGGTCCTTCATTATATTGGGTATGAAGACTAATCAATCCAAAATAAATGCTTCAGATGTTCCTTCATATTAAGACTATATTAAAATGTTATAGACACAGTTAAAAGGGTGCCTTAAAGGCACCTTTGTTGAATGTAGAATGCTTATATTAGAGAAACATAAAAGTCTAAAATCAATGATCTAAGATATCAATTTAAAAAATAAAAATAAAACAATGGCAATTTGAACTATAGTTCAATTTTTGCAGTTAGACAAGAATAAAAATTAAAAATCATGCATATCAGAAAAGAAGGAATAAAACTGTCTTTACTCATAGTAAACATAACCATCTATGTAGAAAATCATAAAACAGACACAAAAAGCTACCAGAACTAGTAAGTGTAGCAAGGTGACAGGATGCATAGTCAATACAAAGATCAATTATGTTTTTATATACCAGAAAAAAAAATTTAGGAATTAAAAATTTTCAAGTACTATTTAAACAATTTTTAAAAATACTGAAGGAGTTGTTTAACAAAGTAATGCAAGATTTGCATACTAAAAACTGAGACATTCCTGAGAAAACTTTAAAGTTCCTAATTAGAGATATATACCATGTTCATGGATTAAAATACATAATACTGCTAGTATATCAGGTCTTTTCAAGATGACCTATATAGTCAAAACAATTTCTTCCAAAACTCTATCAGGCATTTTTGTAGTAATCAACAAGTTGCTTGTGAATTTTAAATAGAATTTCAGAGGACCTAAAATAAGCCAAAACAATTTTGGAAGAGAACAAAATTGGAGGATGCAGATTCTCTGACTTTGAGATTTCCCATAAAGTTAGTATAATCCATACAGTGTGACATAATTCATAATTCCATAATTCCATAATTCATCATAATCCATACAATGTGCAACTTGTATATGAATCGACATACAGGTCAACAGAAAAGGGCAGTGTCCAGATAAAGATGTGAACACATGTGGTCAATTAATTTCCAAAAAAATTTCTAAACCAATTGAACAGAGGGAAAAGATTGAGATAAACTTTTCAACAAGTCTTGCTGGAACAATTAGATAACTGTTAAAAAGAAGACGACGACAAGGAGGAGGAGAGTTCACTGAACATAGATATAGGACTAAATGCAAGAGCTAAGACTCTAAATTTTATACACGTAAATATACAAATCCTTCTGACGTTGGGTTAGACGAAGATTTCTTAGGACACAGGAAGCATACCCCTTAAAGGGCAAAATACTGATAATTCCTCAGAATTAACTTTTTTGGAAAAGTACAAAAATGGGTAAAAAAGACAAGTTGCAGACTGTGAGAAAATATATTTTTAAAATCTGATTAAAAAAAACTTGTATCCAGAATATATAAAGAACTCTCTCAACTCAAACTAAGAACACAAGCAACCCAATTAAAAAATAAAGATTTTAAAAGTTTAAAAGATTTGAATAAACCCATCCAGAAAGAATGGTATATAAGTATATGAAATAATATAAATGAATATAAATATATTCATATTTTAATGTATAATTTAATGTATTTGATTATAGATATATTAATGTTTATTTGTATGAAATATAAATATACTTATATTTTTTATTTTTATTATGTAAAATATAATTGATAATTATGAAATAAGTATATGAAAAGGTACTCCACATCATTAAACATCAGGGAAATGCTAATTTAAACCACAGTGAGAACCATTACATGCCTGCTAGGATGGCATTAAATCTGACAATAGCAGGTGTTGACAAGGCTGTGAAAGTACATTGCTGGTGGCAGTGTAAAGTGGTGCACCTCTTTGTAGAAAGGCTTGACAGTCACTTATAAAGTTAAGCATATGTTTACTGAGCAATCATACTTCGAGGTCACTATCTGGAAAAATGAAAACAGGTGTCCTCACTCAGATTTATATATGAACATCCCCAAGAGTCTTATTCACAGTAAGTGCAGACTGGAAATAACTGATACATTGATAAATGATGGAATTCTACTAAATCATAAAATGGAATACTAATAACATGCAAAAACATGGGGGCGTCTGGGTGGCTCAGTGGGTTAAAGCCTCTGCCTTCAGCTCAGGTCATGATCTCAGGATCCTGGGATCGAGCCCCGCATCGGGCTCTCTACTTGGCGGGGAGCCTGCTTCCCCCTCTCTCTGCCTGCCTCTCTGTCTACTTGTGATCTCTGTCAAATAAATAAAAATCTTAAAAAAAAAATGCAAAAACATGGACGAACCTCCAAAGCATTATGTGAAATAAAAGAAGCCAGGCACATAAGATTATACACTGTACCATTCCGTTTCTGTAAGATTCTAAAGCAGGGTGGTGAAAAAAAAGCAGGTTAACGGTTGCCTAAGAAGGGGTCAGGAAGAGGATTGGTTATAGAAGAGGCAAAAGATAATTTTGATGACTGGACTGGGGAGGTGGTTAAAGAACACATGACCCCCCCCCCAAAAAAAATAGACCATAGATTTTAAAAAATCTCAAGTCAATGTTGGGAGCAGATTAGAGAGAGATTTTGGAAGTCCCAGAGAGAGAGAGATTAAAAGGAGCCAGATGCATTCCGCTTTTCACCCTGTGCCAACTCAAATTACCAGAGTATTCTAAAATCTCAGCTGAAGGGGCGGCCTGGGTGGCTCAGTGGGTTGAGCCTCTGCCTTTGGCTCAGGTCATGTTCTCAGGGTCTTGGGATCGAGTCCCGCATTGGGCTCTCTGCTCAGCAGGGAGCCTACTTCCTCTTCTCTCTCTGCCTGCCTCTCTGCCTACTTGTGATCTCTGTCTGTCAAATAAATAAGTAAAAAATCTTTAAAAATAAATAAATACATAAATAAATAAAATCTCAGCTTAAATCACATTGCCATTCTCTTGTGATCCTGCAGAAGACTGGAAACTTGGTAGAGATAGTAGTGGCCACTTGGTAGAGGATAAGGGACGTGGGGAAGTCAAAAAAATTACAAATACACCATAGGCCAGGGAGCCTGAATTTAGTGCTGGAAAAATACCAAACATCTGCACAGACCGAACTTGTGACCAGTGAGGGAAATGAAGTAGCAGAAGCTGGGCTTTGTAAAGAACCAAGCACGTCTGGCCATGTGGGCCCCTCTAGTTACTGAGCAGCAGGCCTGGTAGTCTCACCAGAAGCAATAATCAAAATGGATCTTGGCCCTGGTCAGATACTTTGATTCAGTCAATATGAAACTTTCATCCTTAAAATTGGAAAATGTGGTCTACAGTACCAGATGCAGTCCTAGCCCAGGGGGGTATCTGAATTGTCTGGGCTTGGTGAGGAAAACAGAGGAAGAGCGTGAGTCATTCCAGACAGGGAATGGCACAATTGAATCATGGGTGATGCGTGTATGGTGTGTTGGAGGCATAAGAGGTTCACATGGGTAGAATATGAGGTGGGAAGTGAGTGTGCTGGGAGGGTGAGGGGAGGGAAGGAGAGAGAGATGGGGTCAGACCACAAAAGACCTTAACAAACCATGGGAAATATCAGGGCCTCATGCACGACTTACCCTGAACTGTAACCGAGAGTACTGACAGACGGCTGGTACGAGACTCCAAGGTTGCTTTCCTCCCAGTCTGGGATTTTTTCAGTTCTAGCACACGCTGTCGCTCTCTGCAATTAAATAAGCAAACATTATTACACTGAGAATTAAATAAAGAGGAATTGTTGATGGTGAGTCAACCACTTTCGAGCTTGTTTTAATGTTAGAGAAGATTGAATACCTTTGAATTTGCTTCAGAGTATAGCCATGCTGTTGGGAATCAGAGAAAGGTAAAAGTACACAAATTTGCACTGCTGAGCCAAGAGAGGTCAAGACAAGGGACTCTTGTTACAGGGCTGGGATTAGGACTCTCCTATACTGGCTGCTAACCAGCTCTTCTCTGTGACCTCAGGCAAGTCCTCTGTAGGTCTCAGCTTTCTTATCTATAAAATGGGGATAATAATGCTGATTCATTATCTGTTATCTGCAATTCTGAGATCCAAAGAGCCCTGGAAACCAAACGTTGGTTGGGTTTGGTTTGGATTTCATGAAGTTTGTGACAGCCTCATTTGGTAGTGAAATCTGGCCTGAACTTTGAAGCTCTTTAGTCATTTCCCAGTTGGTATGAATAGTCATGAATTCTGAAGAAACATTAACATTTGATTATGGGGTGTTGACCTAAATCCTGCTGGAAGTGTTTATAATATATGCTATATGAGGTCTCCTCCAATTTATAAAATCAAAATTATTCTGGATTCTAAAATATCTGGCCCCAAGGGTTTCAGATAAGAGACTTTATCCCTGGGGCGCCTGGGTGGCTCGGTGGGTTAAAGCCTCTGCCTTCGGCTCAGGTCATGATCCCAGGGTTCTGGGATTGAGCCCTGCATCAGGCTCTCTGCTCAGCAGGGTGCCTGCTTCCCTTCCTCTCTCTCTCTCTCTCTCTCTCTCTCTCTGCCTGCCTCTCTGCCTACTTGTGTTCTCTGTCAAATAAATAAAAATCTTTAAAAAGAGAGAGAGAGAGAGACTTTATCCCTGTAATACCTTCACCATGGGGTTGTGTGAGGATTCCATTTCTGACAGCAGAACTCAGGAAAAGGTAAAACCATTATTATTTATTTAGACTCAGAAATGAGATTCCCCTCTCCCATCCCTCAGAACGGGTGAGGGTACCAACTGATGAAACCTATGTTTGTTTTTAGTGCTTTTACATTTTAGACTGTCCAGTTTGACAGATAGTATATCAATTACTGAAAAAAGATGTGTATGTGGTTTTTTTTTTTTTCTTTGAACTGTCCTACTCTGAACACTTCTCCTGCTCTTCCTCCTCTTCCTCCTTCTTGTTTAATCTTTACCTACTTGGGTAGGGGTCTTATTTGTCTTTAGGTGACAAACTTATTTTTCAGTCATTTTTCCTGAGGTGAATCTTATGAAACTCATGCTTAGGTTATATATCTCCAAACTAAAACACAAATGGCTATGCTTATTTTCTGAGCATTCTCAGTAAAAGGGAGTTCTTAAAATGTCCTAAAGCAGTGTCTTTGTTTGTAAAGTCATTGGTTAAAAACACAGCACAAAAGTACTGCTCTAGTTTTCATTCAGTATTTCCCGAGTAGAGTTTTATTTTTGTGGTCGATTTTTGGCATGCTCCCTATTTCCTCAAGCGATATAAAACCCGTTTGTTGTGTCTAATCCTTGACCTGTGGGCATGGTTATGCAACACACTTCTTGCATTAGGAAAATTTTAACTGAAAATTTCATATACTAAAATGTTTGGGATGAAAGATTAAATATTTCAAAAGGAAGAAATAAAGCAATCATTTTCAAATGCGCTTTTTAAAATTTTTTTAAAATTTTATTTATTTATTTGACAGAGAGAGAGAGAGAGAGAGATCACAAGTAGGCAGAGCAGCAGGCAGAGAGAGGGGGAAGCAGGCTCCCTGCTGAGCAGAGAGCCCGATGCGGGGCTTGATCCCAGGACCCTGGGATCATAACCTGAGCTGAAGGCAGAGGCTTAACCCACTGAGCCACCCAGGCGCCCTTCAAATGCTCTTTTTAGTCAGACATTTGTCTTTAGTCAGAGTTGGGTTGAAACATATCATTAATAAATCTTTTTGCCACTCTGGCTCCTGGTCCCCAGTGTCTTTCCCCTGGAGCACTGTGGCTGCCAATTAATGATTGCAACCTGTGTGTGTATGCATGTGTGTGTGCATGTGTGTGTGTCTGTGCGCACACGCGCGTGTACCTTTGTTTGGGTAAGTGTTACTCGGTGCCCCACTCTTGGCTGGCAGTGCTGGTGTCTGGTAGTTTCACTGCAGCAACAAAATGAGGAATGCAGGGATCGGGTATTGGCTTAAGAGAACAGGGATGCTAAGGTTTAATAGAATGTAAGGATTAGAATGGAGACTTTCTACATTGGTTCAGAGATGGGGAGGGGAAGAAACACAGGAAAGGAATTTTTTTCTTCTATTTGGTTCTAGATCGCATGCTTTCTTCCCCTATTTTGCCAGTTCTACAACCAACCAACCAACCAATCAAAGAATCTCTGAATTTCCTCTCCCTCAGAAGGAAGTGTGGAGAATAAAAGTTTCAGTCACTTATGAGTGAAGAGATCTGTATCTTGATGGATTTTGCCATCATGATTTGTATCATTATGATAGGCTACTCCTGTTCATGAGTGTATAGGAGCAAATGGCCCCTTTCAGCTTTCTCGTTGTCTCAGGCTATGGCATGAGAATATAAGGGCAACAGTTTGGGAAAACTTTTGCTTTGCAGTTTTCTAATCGGTTGTCCTTGGGTAAAATCTCTTTACTCTCTGCTAGATATTCCATCTTAATTTTTTTTCCTCCATAAATCCTATTTTCTATGAGTCTCTCTAAAGTATTATAAGGGCAGGGTAAATTATCATCTGTTTAGTATCACTCAAAATATGAAAACATTGTGGTTTTTTTTCTACTTAGTTTCTGGATTTCTGTAAAGCTGTTTGGGATATGAATTATTTAAACCCCTCTGAGACTCAATTTCTTCATCCTAATGAGAAGATACTGGAAAATAATGACATAAATGTGTTTTGATAAATGTGAAGTCTTTTATTGACAGGACGTCATTTAAGGGGGGGGATGGTTAATTTGATTAGTGACTATTACTCCTTCTGGTAAGATTGCTAGCTGTCATCATCGGCTATGTAGTAGCCAGTCGTACACATGCATCTGTAGATAGTGGACCTAGTTTCCTTGTTCTGAGTTGGAAAGTAACAATATCTCCTGTCGGTTCTTTCCTCCCACCACCATCGGCCCATCTCTAAGCAGTATTCCACTGAACTGAAGAAACTGTACTGCCAAATTGCAAAGACATGTCCCATCCAGATCAAGGTGATGACCCCACCTCCACAGGGCGCTGTCATCCGTGCCATGCCTGTCTACAAGAAAGCTGAGCATGTCACCGAGGTGGTGAAACGGTGCCCCAACCACGAGCTGAGCCGTGAATTCAATGAGGGTAAGAATTGGGATCTGGGGCTGCTCGGCTAAACTCCTGAAAAACAGAGATCCTGTGGAGATTTTTCTTTGGGGTCCATCTACCTGGTTCTAAACTCTGCAATCTGAGGACAGCTCAGTCTACCTCTTTGTCTAACAGAGTATCTGAGAATAATGATAACCACATTTGTGGCTCCATAACAATTGGACTATTCATAATTTAATGTTGGTAATTACTAGGTACCAGAACTTGCCTCTTCACTCCCTGCTGTTTCCTTCCTTTTCCTCTTTTCTTTTTTTAAATGAGAGGGTGTAGGAGGGACAACCTGACATCTGACCCGTTCAGCCCAGATGAGGGTAACCTTCAACTTTAGTGCCTTTCCTAGAGTGGTTGTCTAGGCCATACCAATCAAGAGCTGGAAGGAGCATAAAAGGTGAGAAATAAGAGAAAACAGAAGAGGAAAGTGGGAAAAAAAGAAAAATGTATGAAGATAAATAATGGACAATGGGAGCAAAGAGAAGATATAGGACATAAACTTGGATGGGGAACAGCAAAATCATGGTCTGGGAGTCAGGAAGTAGGCATTTTGGGGGCCTCCTTTAAGCTCAGTGTCAATGGATAAGTCACACCCCATGTTCTGAGCCTCAGATACAACAACAGCTTTACAATAAGGTCACTATATCCAAGGGTTCTCTTACATTGGATATTCTAAGGTTCTATGAAAGGAGTTTAAGTAAGGAGCAGTGTAATGTAGAAATGAAGGACAAGAGAACACGTAAGTATTCATCAAAAGAGGGATCTGGGTGCAGGAGGCTTGGAAGTTAGGATACTTTATATAGAAAATATATTTAAAAAAGAAATATTGGTAGGTAGCTAGTGTGATGTAGGAATAGATGGTAGAGAATAATGGAAGAATAAAGGGAGTGGATAGAATTTCAACAGAGAATGTAAAAATCCTCCCACCGTAACACAACTACTTTTTACACATTAATTTCCAGTCCTTGTCTACACAGCCTCATTTACAATACCTCTCCATCTTGATTTTCACTTAACAATATGCCTTAAAGATGATTCCTTATAGCTAGGCTCCATTTTAGGTTTCCACAACTGCCCTTGATGCATCAAGAGGATATAACTATATTTTGTTTTGTTTTGATTTTTCACTGTTTGACATAGCACCTGTTTTTAGTCATTGCCAAATAAATGATTCTGCAGAGAGCATTTTCATACTTAACTTTTGACTTTTATAGAATAACAATTTTTATACAATGATAATATGTACCCAAAGATTAAGAACACCTTTATGGCTCCCACTTCCAATTCTCAGATCAGCTTCTTTCTTTTGGAGCTCTGTCAAGTATCCCAATTTTGTGCAATCTGGCCTATGCTCTTTTAAAAGCATGCTTCCCTTTTCTGATCCTTCAACCTGGAGTTTTTTCAGCACCAGAAAACCAGTAAGCTTCTCAGGTTTATAACCAAAGCAGGTGTAAAATCAAAGCTTCCTGCCTGGCTCAGTCAGTTCAGCATGTGACTCTTGATGTCAGGGTCGTGAGTTCAAGCCCCACACTGGGTGTAGATCTTTAAAAAAAAAAAAAAAAAAAAAAGGTGTAAAGATGGAGACTTTATGGCAGAGAAAAGAACAGGCAATGATACATCTATTACATTTTGTTAGTATTTTTGCTAGTCAGTTTTGGGGAAACATCTATTCTCAAGCTGGGTTTTGGAGTTTTGGGCTTTTTTTTGTTTGTTTTGTTTTGTTTTGTTTGTTTTATGAACTTGTTCCTTCTACTTCTCTTTCCCATGGGAGCTAGCAGAATCCCTTCTATGGATCAGAGCAGAGACATAGTCATAGAATTCCTGGAAAGCTTGAATTGTTAACCTTCAGCACGAGAAACAAAGGACTATTCCCTAAATATAGATGAGCATTCCAGGCCTTTCTGTTGTTAACAGAGTCACACCTTCATTCATTAGATATCTGGCAATGAGATCTCTTCCTTTCTTCAAGGACATATGTTTCCTCTATTGAACAAACCATTTCTTTAGCCACCAATATTTTGCCCACGCAGCTTCATTTTCCGTCTCTCTTTCTTTCCCTTTCTTTCTTTGAAGGCAAAGAACTAACTATTTTGTCTTTCTCTGTTCTGCAGGACAGATTGCCCCTCCCAGTCATTTGATTCGAGTGGAAGGAAACAGCCATGCGCAGTACGTAGAAGATCCCATCACAGGAAGACAGAGTGTGTTGGTACCTTATGAGCCACCCCAGGTAAAAAGACAAGGGCTGGGCTGACTTGGGAGAGCATGTTTTGGTAATAAAGTGTGTTTTGAGGGTCTCTTTCTGCCTCAGTGTTTGTCATGAAATACAACCCTTTTTTTATTTCTCCTCTCCCTCTTTACCACACTGCTTCTCTATCTCTTTCAGAACTCCTACATTTGTACTAGGTTAACTTGATGAAATTGCTCTGTACCCACGTTCCCATCTTAAAAGCCTATGATAATTGAACTTGCAATTGGGTTAATATCGGGTTAATATTTCCAGTAGCCTACAAATGGGAGACTCTGAGGGGTATTTCTTAGCTCAAGTTTGGGCGAACAGGTGGCAGATTAGGAAAGTAGACTGGTGCTGTGTTAAGAACACTGGAGTAGTGAAACCAGAGTCTCGTGGTTTGCCTGTTTGCTGTATGGGCGGTTCGCTTGTGGCTCTGCCTCCCTAAACTTCAGTTGCTTTGCCCATAAATGACCACTTTAGAATAGCTGATTTAATCCGGAGGACATTTTAGCTCCAGAGTGTTATTTATGGAACTGTATATTTAAATCTGTGTTTTCCTATTTTATCCACATGGGGGAAATATCCCTGGATGTTGCTGCTATTTTGGATAATTTTTTCATTTCTCCCCCTGTGTGAATTAGGTGATAGGGATTAGCTTGCAAATGAATAAGATCAGTAGGATCAAAAAGTTTTATGATTTTGGGGCCCCTGTGTGGCTCAGTCGGTTAAGAGACCAACTCCTGATTTCTGCTCAGGGCATGATCTCGTGGTCCTGAGATGGTGCCCTGTGTCAGGCTATGCTTTGAGCTGGGAGCCTGCTTTTCTCTCTCTCTCTCTCTCTCTCTCTCCCTCTTCCTGTGCCCCTCCCCCATTCTTTCTCTCTCACTCTCTCAAATCAATAAATAAATCTATTTTTTAAAAAAGTATTATGTTTTAAAGTCTTTTTCACCTAATTTAGTGTCTGGTGTTGTAAACATTAACATTAAGCTTCCCAAGAGACAAGTCAAAGAGAAATCTACAATGGGTTTTAGAGCTTGTCTTTCTAGAGAAAAGTGTATCACCTCATTCAGAAGTGAGTCAGGTAGAGAGAAGTGAGAAGGAAGAACATCAGTTCAAACCATTGCTAATCCAGAGTCTTTTTCCTCCTGCGTTCAGGTTGGCACTGAATTCACGACAGTCCTGTACAATTTCATGTGCAACAGCAGTTGTGTTGGAGGGATGAACCGCCGTCCAATTTTAATCATTGTTACTCTGGAAACCAGAGAGTAAGTGGCATATGCAGAATTGTCATTCTGCAAAACACTGTGGGCAGAGGGCAACGTGAAATTGTGTTTGCTCTATCATTAACTTCCCATGTACAGCAAAGAGTTACCCTTGATTTTTTTTTTTCCTTTGTGCTTTAAATCCTGGCTGCAAACACCGACATAAAAGATCTAAGAAGGTGGAGACAGAACAGGGTGCATTAAGGTGGAGGGAAGAAAAAAACTGGGAAGGCATGCAAGTCACTTCATACCTGAATTCCTGACATTTGACTGCAATAGTTTCTGATTAGACAGTGTTTGTTTTCATGTGGCTCCCAAGGCAGTTAACAGTTTCTTTGAGTAAGTCTGGGCTGCCTCAGGGGGTTTTATCCAGAAACATCCACTGGCTTAACTCAACTTTCCTTCAAAATCTGTAGCTAAATACAGCTGTTCAGTTAATGGCTTGGAGGTTCTTTGCAGAACAAATGGAATGTTATTTACTAATATTGTTTGTGACATGTAAGCCCTTTTGTGTTCTGCCAAGTGCTTCTGGGTCCATCCTCAAAGCAGCCATGAGGGAGCCGGTAGTGATGGTGGGTGGGTGATGGCTGGCACTGCATATGGAAATGAGAGAACGCCAGGGATTTTTACAGTTCTTTTCGATTTCACCCTTTCTCTCCCTCCTCTCTGATTTGTAGTGGGCAGGTCCTGGGCCGACGCTGCTTTGAGGCCCGGATCTGTGCTTGCCCAGGGAGAGACCGGAAGGCGGATGAAGACAGCATCAGGAAACAGCAGGTCTCGGACAGCGCAAAGAACGGTGACGGTACGAAGCGCCGTAAGTAGCTGTAGTAGCCAAATGGGGTAGGGCGAGATCGACTCCAGATGTGGGAGCCAGGAGCGGTAGTGGGAAGCTGCATAGGAAGACCTCAGGGCCTCAGGGGCAAGTATGACTTGAGGTCCCGTAGCCAGTGCGAGCGGCTGTACCGATAATGGAGGGACTCCCGGGTGTGCCTGACAGCTTGACATTAGCAAATCATCCGGGTGAGGATTTCTTAGTCCAGCGGTCCTCACACTGTGACTTCCAGACCAGTAGCATCAGCATCATCTTGCCGCTGGGAAGAAAGGCAAATTCTTAGTTCCCAGACCTGTTGAATCAGAAACTATGCATATGTGCCACCGATACCAGTTTATCTTTCTGTAATTGCGCGGAAGGGCTGAAAATAGCCTCTGTCTACCTTATGAATTCTTGGAAACAGTGAGATTTACGAATATATTTCATGAAGCACCGTCTGGGGAATATGTAGATCTGGGTTTCATGGAGTTTTGACACATATAACCATCTTGGGGCCTCACTTACTTCATTAATAATGAGACTAATGATTTAGGGCTATTGTTTTCAAACTCACTTTGTTAAGCAGTGAAAGCTTTTTTTTAAAAAATGAAATCTTGCAAAGAAGACCCCTACAGTGCATATAGATTAAAGTAGAATGGGGCTGTTTGAAGGGGACAGGGGTCAGGGGTGGTCTGTGACTCTCAACTGTCTCTTGCCCACGTGGTACAGGGGCCTAGACCTCCAGGTAACAAAGTGTGAAAACCACTGACCCACATGTGCATCTAACTTGTGAGAAGAAATGGATTCTAGAAGGCACCTCGCATAAGCCTGTTATCACCACAAGTATTTTAAAGTATACCACGCTGTCACTTATTTCATGAAAACACGTTTTAATCTTACTACTGGTTAGTATCCAGAAGAAATAGAAATTGTATTGCATTTTACAGAACAACAGAATGTTATAAGAGCTATTCATCATCAACTTCTCACTGTTCCTATGATTTCCCTTCCTGTTAGGCTCCTTCTCTCCCTGATTATTCCTCAAAAAAATGTATACATATGATTTATCGTACACGCACACAAACATGCAATACATACCTATGTATACGATTTTATATCCACCCTAATTTTTCTGAGTCTGTCTAGTGGCATCATTTCTATATGCTTCCCTAAGCACCTCAGTTACCTACAAATTAATAACTTTGAGTAAGAATAGATCATCCGAACTTTGGCAGAAGAATCCTCTCTATATCCTGGATCCCGACTGTAGTATCTCATGTTGGAAACCTAAAGGATTTATGAGCTGCCTCCACTCACTTTACCGAAGGGAAAACCAAGGGCCTGGAAGTAGAACAGGCTGTCTGACGTTACGCAATGTACACATTGTCATGGGAGGGCTGAACTCCCAAGCTGAACACCTGGGCTAGACAGCTTCTTCTACAACACCCCTTCCTTTACCTCCTTGGAAGATAAATGATCTGAAAAATAAAACACCAAACCCATTTATCTCCCTTCCTCGAACAGCTGTTCACAGTCACAGGCGCGCAAGACACGGGGATCCCTGCAGTACCACTTAGGCCAAAGGCTCCCTTCCAGTTTCCCAGCGTGTCCTTCTTCTGCTTACTTCTCCCCACCCCCCACCCACCTCATCATTGTTAGGTGTATACTCAAGGCAAATGCAATGCTTACAAGGAAATGGAGGCTTAGGATGGGAAATGCTAATCTCACAGGGTTGCTGAGGCTGCTGTTTGTTTAATAAATGTACTAGTGCTTCAGAAATGTTCCCAGGATGAAACTTGCATTTTCCCTCCACCAGCTTTTCGTCAGAACACACATGGCATCCAGATGACATCCATCAAGAAACGGAGGTCCCCAGATGATGAGCTGTTATATTTACCAGTGAGTCTCCCTTGAGTCTTCACGATTGCTTTATTTTTACCTTCTCTGTGTCATCTGATTATCTGTGACAATGAGAAAGGGATGATGATGACTAGGGAGATAAGACAGGAAGAAAACATTGTTTGGGAAATCAGGAAATGATCCCTCTCCTCCCCTATTTTGGAATCTGTCAGTAGTGCAGGCCCCTCTACTTAAAACTTACCCAGTCAAAGCACCTCCTCTAATATAATTTTTCTTACCCAAATATTTACAGCTAAGTTGCCATTCATTGTTTAAGAATGATAAACTTACCCTAGACAGTGTGACCATACCATCCTGTGGCCAAGACTGAGATTTTGTCAGAAGGAGCTCACAGGGTCGACAGTAAAACAATTATAGACTTGACTGCAATTTCTTTTAGGAAGTGCTCTAAAGAAAGCCAAGCCAGACAGGATCCTCAGTTATAGGTGAATGACCAGAAGACTCAGCCCAGTTGTTGTATAAGAGCATTGTTCATTCCTATGAGGACATAAGTCCTCTCAAGGTCACTAGGGGGTCCCTTTCTAGACTATGGTTGCAGTCTGTGCGATGCTTAGTGCCTTAGGTTTTGGCCATCGAGAGCGGTGGCAAAGTCTTGGTAACCAGCATAACCCTAGACACCATGTTAGCGTACCTGAGACCCAGGCGTGCAGGACCAGGAGATTGACAGGGAGCTGCCTCCCCTGTATTGAAGCTAAACCAACTGGACAGGTTTGGGTGTGCCACACCCGCTCCCCTGCCTTCTCTGGGCCCTGACCTTCGGGGCAACAGACTGCTTGCTTGTAAAACAATGAGATGGTGAGTTGGCCAAGATTCTCAGTGTCTATTTTCTCAGGCTACGTATGTAAACGGACTTGTGAACTTTAAGTTCAACATTATCCTGATAGACCAAATATTCCAAAAGACCTAATGTGTTTTCAGCTGCTAAGATAGGAACCAGGTTGTACTAAGGAAGGCGGTACCTTGTCATCAGTCACATCTCATGTTTAGTGAAGATTTTGCCAAACTGGAATGTGTGAATTAAGGGGGGGGGGACTTTTAATTTAACATGAATTTAGTTGATATCTGTTGGATGGCATTTATGCTAGACCCTGAGCATTTGGAGTAGAATAGAATTTTTACCTTCCAAGGCTTTGCCTTCTAGCAAGGAGACAGAACATAATGAAAGAAATCCTTCTTCAGAGCTGGACTTGATGATGTGGGAGCACATAGAAAGGACAGAACATTCACCCAGAGTCTGAGGTCAGGGAAAGCTTTGCAGAGGTGACCACAGAGCTGGGATAAGTAGGAGCTAACCTGACATACGGTAGAAAAACCTTTTCATTTCTGAATTCTGACAAATCCTGCCTCTCAGGGAGGGGACTGGGAAAATGCCTAGGGAGAAGAACTGAAATAGGCACCCACTCATGGGACCTCACAAGCGCTCACACGCCCTGCTTGTCTCACTCCAGTCCTGGTCCTGCTCGTGCTTTGAAAAATTTTTAAGAGACCCTCTTAAATAGAGAAGCGTGTTTTGCCTCAGCTGAGAATGTCTGTCTTTCCAGAGATTGTCAATAACCGTTAATTCTCATTACTTTCAGTAGTTGTTTCTTACAAAATCACTACAGATGGTGTTCTAACAAATATTGAATCATGGGGAAGTTCAGGGTAAAGTTCCTGTGAGTCTCGGATCACAATATTTCCTGTGACCAGTCAGTACATACCCTTGTTTGATGTGTGTTTCTGTTTAAAGACACCTTATTTCATGTATACTATTGACTCATTTACACTGAACTCATGACCAGCAGCACTCCGATTCATGCCTAAATGAAGCTTATCAAACACGTTTTCTCCATAAGGCATGTTGCAGCCTTCTGGCACCTGGAATCCTAGACAGCACTTCAACATTCCCCTTGGGGAGCAGTTTAAAGAGCAGGTTCACCCCCCCAAAAAAAAGGAAAAAAAAAAGAAAAGAAGAAAAAACCCCACAAAACCCAAAAAACAAAAGACAAAAAACAACAACAACAACAAAAAACACACATACACAAACGTGGAAAATGTGACGCTGAATAGACCGTGGAAAGGACACTTGTTGTGACACGAAAGCTGGAACAAGACAGCATGCCCTTGTTCACCCGAGCTGGGTGCATGCCTGAGCAGCTGCGATGTGTCCCCCATGCATGTCCGTGAAAGGCCACAGAGCACCGTGAGTCTTGGTTTCTGTTACAAATGAATGTTAGCAAGCAGGCGAATTTGGCAACACTGAGTCCACAGATAAGGAGGACTGACAGTACTGCTGACTGTTCTGGAGTTCTTCATCTTTCCTTTCTCTCTCCTTACGCTCTGCACACAGGTGAGGGGCCGCGAGACCTATGAAATGCTGCTCAAGATCAAGGAGTCCCTGGAACTCATGCAGTATCTGCCTCAGCACACGATCGAGACCTACAGGCAGCAGCAACAGCAGCAACACCAGCATCTACTTCAGAAACAGTGAGTGTGTCGATGTGTCCTTTCAGGAGGCGTGAGTAAGAGTGACTGTTCGTTCCGGTCAGAAATGCGGTGATGGGTGGGTGACATAGAAGACGAGTTGTGAGACAGCAGAATGCCACAGGTTCTCATGAACTGGTGCGGGGACTCCTTTGGAGTTTCAACAACCTTCTGGGTTTCTTTCCATAGCTTGGAGAAGGTTCCACCTAGCTTCTGAAATTGAAGCTAAAACATTTCAGGTGAATTACAAACAGACTGACGCTAACACAGTTTGTTCCCTCTACCCCGCATCCATACACATCTATCAATAGAAGAATTTTGAGTATACGCTCTCCTCTAGTCGTAACATGTATATTTAACAACATGTGTATTTAACAACATGTAACCTTCCCTCATCCCAGTGGATTGTCCTGTACCTTGCCTGGGAGGCACACAATCCACTTTTGGGAAAACCATTGTAGACTGGGGATAGCACATAGGTTTTATTGGAAGTGACTCCTTGGAGTTCTCCGTTGAGGATTCTGAGACCTAGCGCATGCTCACGGGGAGACTGTCTGTATGCCAAATGGCAAAGTAGCATCTTACTGCCATGTCTTAGCATCTCTGTTCCAGGTTGTCTTCCAGCACTATGTTTTTACATAAATTGGGCCAGATTTTGCAACCATATTATCTCTGTGCAATGTATATATTATATATTTATATGTTCATTTTTACCTTGACTCTTAGATCTTTGATGATATGAACTGTTTTATGATTAATCAGAACAGAATAGCTCTTATGGGAGAAAGGAAAGTTGTCAAATCAAGACTCTGTTGAGTCTTAACCCTTCTATGGTTAAGAATGATTACTCGTTAGCTTAAGTGTCTATACTGGAAATATCGGCAGAGTCTCTGTAGGTAATGTAAAATGTATACATTTTGGGCCCATTTAAGTAATTCGGACATTCAACTCTACTCTTCAGACAAAAAGAAACGAAGCCAAAATCATCTTGCCTTTTACAGTAGAAATGTAAATGAACACTAAGTAATGGTTATTTTCTGATACATTAATAGCTGCTATAGAGAGATAGCTATGGAAAGCACAAGAAAGAGGGCTCCTCATCCTCTTTTTAATCAACAAAAATGCAGCCGAGGAATTGGACTGCATCTGTGAAACTCTGGAGGCATCCTCTGAGCACCTGCTGGCTCTAGGGTAGGCAGCTGAGGGGTGGAAATGAAGTTTGTGCTCCCTTAAAGGACTTCAGGCTCATTGAGCATTTAAGACCTCATTTGCCTGGAAGGGATCTCACCATTTACTTTGAGCATGAAAGTTTTGCAAATCATAATTATAAGGTTTTACAGTAAGGCTGAGTGGGAAGTTTAATCAGGAGGTTTCTTGGGGACACAAAGTATTCCAAAGGAGAATGAGAACGCAGGGTTGCAGACAGAGTGCCCAATGCAAATCCTATATATTCTTTAGGATATCAGAAGGAAATATATGTTAATATATTCAAGTGTAAAACTGATTTAGTTCTTTGTAAAATCTTGCAGCAGGGATCAAAGAAACAGACCAGTAATATCATTTATAGACCAAGAGAGGCTAAGTGCCTCTCTCTTAAGAGGGAAATATGCATGGGATGGTATTAAGAAACACTCCCAAAATGCCTGTAGTTCACTCTGGAAATATCTGGCTCAGCCAAAATGACCTCAGAAGGATTACATAGCCGCATATCATGCTGAACTAGTTACTCTGTGATAGACTTCCCTGTCTTTTTTCCAGCTAACAGGAGAAGTACTGTCAGACCAAATTGATACTTATTAAATGATGTGGCTTAGAAAATCTGACCATTTAGCACAGGGGTTGGCAAAATGTTTTTTCTGTGAAACATCAGTAGTAAACATCTTGGATTTTCGGGTCCATATGTTCTCTTGTAACTTGCTACCTAGTTCTGCCTCTTGGCACAAAAGCAACCACAGTGTGTAAATGAATGAGAGTGGCTGGTGCTTTTTATGGACACTGCAACTTTAATTCCATATCATTTTGTATCATGAAAGAATTCTTCTTTTGAATTTTCACACTTTTAAAAACATAAGTGCCATTCTTAGCCTGTGGGCCAGGTTTAGCCCATTCACTGTAGTCTGCCAGTTCTTGTTCTAGGTAGATGGGTGGATCTTCCTTCACGGGCTCTGAAGGCTTTGATTTATTTTCAAAGATTTATTTATTTATTGGAGAGAGGAGGGGGAGGGGCAGAAAGAGAAGGGGAGGGAAACTTAACCAGACACGGGGCTTAACCTCAAGACCCTGAGATCCTGACTACCTGAGCTGAAACCAAGAGTCAGGCACTTAACCGACTGTGTCATCCAGGCACCCCATGGCTTAGATTTTTTTTTTTAATAGGAATATTTGGAAGCTAATATGTATATCCTAAAGTATGTACATCCTAAGTAGGATGTTTTAGGAAAGCACACAGCGATTTATAAAATGGTATTTCAATATCTAACAAAACTACGGCCTTTAACAGAGATCTCTTTTTTCTGAGAAAGTTAGGCATGTCCATCCAGACAACAAGTATGGTTAATGATGAAATCGTATCATTGCCTAAGACTGCTATGGTTGAGTTGATTCACGTAACAAACTTTTACTGGAGACCTGTTATGGGTGAATTCCTAACCAGACCGCCTTTTGAATCTTAAGAAAGCTCTGGAAATTCGTTCTGCTCATTGTTTAAATTAATAGAACAATTTGAAACAATTCCTCTAGATCACACAATAAAAGGAATGGTTTCGCATCGTAGTTTTTGAGATTTTTAAGCGCGAAGATCCACTGTAGTCAGTCGGGGACGTGGGCAATTTGTGTTTGTTGACATGAGCACACATAACCCTGTGTTCGCAGGGGATGAGTTATCCAGGGCTCAGTCTGAGTGGCTGACACTGCTCTGAAGGGAAATTACTTTGTAAAGCAGTCTATTTCACCAAAGAGGAAAATGCATATTAAAATTGTTATTTTAAAAAGCCTGAGAGATATTAGAAACATATTGTCCCTTTTTTGCAAGTGTAGCCACAGATAAATAGTGAGGGAACAGAGCCTCATGGGTCCCTGGGGTATCCATTTAAAAGCTACATTGCATGTTTTCAAGTTGTTACCTCCTGGTATACAAGAGCTAACTTCAGTGTGATGAGTTGTGCATGGAAATGTGACAGACTGCAAAAAGAAATCTTTGCAAAATACAGACATTTGTTCTGATTTTGCCTTTGTTACATTTATACGGGTCTCCAATGATTGATAGATGTCTGTATAAATTCTCCAGTTGCTGTGTTCTTCCCGAGGTTTATTCTCCCTCCCACGACTCTCTTATTTTCATGCAAATCTCCAAGAAAGAGCATGAATGACTAGACAAAGAAAAATGGAAATCTGATTCCCTGATAATCATTTGAAAATAATAAATCAGGTTGGAAAATGCCTATAATAGCCTGTGATTTCCTTTCCAAAAATATAGACCGATTTTATGCTGGTAAGGGATCGATTTTGTGTTTCTCTTTTTAGTAGCAGAAAAATTAGTGGGAAGGAAATACACAGTTTCTACTAAGCGGCAATAAAATATTTTCAGTTGAATTACTTCTTTTAGTTTCTCACTGTGTGTTTTCTCTCTGCTTGCTTTTCATTTGTGCATGGTTTTCCTTTTTCAAAATTCCCTTCAGTTACCTTCATGATCATAGGCTTTATGGAGGTTAAATTTTACACTGAGTTCTTATGAATCAAATTGTTACAGATATGAGTAGACTTTATACCATTTACAAGGAAATTTGATTTTAGTTGATTTGTTCACATGGGAATAAACATCTGAAGTTATGTCTATAGAAGCCAGAATCTAATGGGAGACAAACTTGACCCGTTCTTGACGCTAGACTGCTTACCTTCACATTTTCAAGGGGAAGTAACTCTTAAGACAACTTTGGAGAAGCTGCTTGAGACCTTTAGAATAATCTTTTGATATGTGCACTTTGGACCAATAGTATTGCTTTTTCATTTTTTCCTATAGTTTATCCTCCTTCTTGGCTTCCACTCTGATCTCAGGCCAACATCATTTTGTGAAAATTCTACTTAGCCGAACTCTTGTTTTCCCCTGGAAAATTATTTTTTAGTTTCTACCGATGGATTTATTTTAATCATAATACAAATACGTGACATCCCGAGGAGCCCTTAGGGTATCATTCTCCTTGAGATTTCTTGATGATTGTAGATTATCAGTAATGCAGGTCAGAGAAGGAGTAGAGTGGGATCTTCAAGGTCATAGTTTTAATCTCATACCACAGCTGGGGAAACTGAGGCCCAGTGAACTACACCGTTGATTTCATGGCCAGTTTATAATAACACTAAGATGAGAATCAGATTTGGAAGACACAGCTCTTTACAATGTTTCGTCGGCTTCATTACTTAAGAAAGTTATAACAATAACACTAAAGCAAGCGTCTTTGCCCACTTTTAGGTCTCTACATCATTAGGCATTTATCCTTGTGGTTTCAATATGAAGTTTTACCTCTTTAAGCACATTTGGCTATAACTTCCTTCAAGAATATTGATAATTTTTCCTGAGATTGCATATCTGCGGGGGAAGCAGGCAGTGTTTTCAGCATTATCAATGGAGGAAAGAGCAGAATACATACATCTATACCTCATCGTTAGCTGTGGTTTAGACCGTTTTTCTAGGTTTAATTTAGAAATCCTTCACATGTCCAGGGTATTTGTTTGAAATTGCCAGTCCCATAGGTAAAAACAGGTGGATTTTGACAGTTTCACTTGGGTCAACCTTACAGCTCGAGGACCTGCACACTTTTTGCAGTTTACGCAGTGCTACTTTCTGAATTTCACAGCTACATTACAAAGTTGTCAGGGCAGAGATTTATTAGCTATGATTTGGTAATGAGGGAAAAACTGAGAGTAATTAAATTCAGATAGATTAAATCACTTTTCTAAGTTCTCACGTCTCATTGCACCACTAATCTCAGTTCTAGGTCTCAAAGTATGAACCCCTGTGGTCCATATACTCTTACCATAACAAAAACATGATTTCTGCATGTTGTCTCACTGAGCGCTTGCTCCAAGAGAAGCCCCAAAGTGTACTATCCAAACAAGAAGTCAAAACTATAGCTCTTTACCAGAGAATAGATTGCTTCCCTGCTAATTTGTATGCTGGCATATTCTCCAAGATGATCTCGATTCTTGCTGGTGAGGTTGGTTTCCCAAATTCCAGCCCTAAGCAAGTAAAAATGGCTTTGTTGCTTTGCAAGGAGTAACCGAAGGTGACTCAAAAGCCATCTGGGAAAGAATTCCCAAACAGTTCACGGGGTTGCACAATCTTCAGCAAAATGAGAAGGTTTGTTCCTGGCATCCTTGTGGCATAATTGATTTCTTAATTATGTAAAAGTTTCTTTCATGAGTTTGATATGTGCATTTGTAGGCCAAGTTTGTGACTGAAAGGATTAAGATATTTATCCATCTCAATCTGGGCACCTACAAAATGCTCGTTAATAGTTCTTCACAAATGCATGACGATGCATCCCCCAGACTGATAAGATCATATTTCTTCATGCTTCGTAGGTAGGCCAGACAGGAGCAATAATGAGGTATCATAATTGGGCCGATGACATTTTACCATAGATTAAAATGAGTTCTTGTCTCTGCATTCTCTTTTTTTAATCTGTCCAGTCTGGTGTGCCAAGCAGTGTACTAAGCACCATGACGTACCCTGACACAGTAGTCCTCAAATGAATCACTTGTGGAACTTGTTAAAAATATGTATGCCTGGGCCCCAGCCTGGCCTTTGAGGGGGGATCCGGAAACTTTTATTTTTATTTATTTATTTTTTTAAGTTATACAGGTGATTCTGATAGTGCTGATTAACTACCACAGCTTTCTCTCATTTCTGCCTAAAACTCTTGAGAAGTCCTCTCTGAGAAATTTTAGAGGAGGATGACGAGGAAAGAGTAGAAATAGCTTCCCAGGCATTCTGTCCTGTCTCGCTGTGATCATGAAGGTAGGAGGGTGTTTCTGTGTTCAGTTGATGTGAATTTATGAAGCCTGAAGCCTTCACCTCTTCTTTTTCTCTGGTTCCTCTCTGCAGTCTCCTTTCAGCCTGCTTCAGGAATGAGCTGGTGGAGCCCCGGAGAGAAACCCCGAAACAGTCTGACGTCTTCTTTAGACATTCCAGCCCTCCAAACCGATCAGTGTACCCATAGAACCCCATATCTGTATTTGGAGCGTGTGTTTCTTGTGTTCCCGTATACATGTGTGCACACGCATGCATGTGTGTGCGTGTGTGTTTGTGTGTGTCCAGCTCTTGTAAGCAGGACTTAAAGACACTTTGGCTCAGAGACCTAACTGCTCAAAGGCACACAGCCACTAGTAAGAAAATCTTCTGAAGGGACTCAAAACTTAAAGAAAGGACGTTTTCTACAGATTCTGCATCTTTAGATCTAGCACTGGGCAGTCAGGAACCCCCATGTTTGTCTGTGAGCTTTTGTGTTGTTCTTAGAAGGGAGGGGATCAGGTTGGAAAGAGGGGCATTAAGATGTTTATTGGAACCCTTTCCTGTTACCCTCTGTTGTGTTTCTGAAACTCTTAAAGAAACTTTTGAGCAGGTCTCAAACTTAAGATGTCTTTTTAAGAAAAGGAGAAAAAAGTTGTTCTTGTCTGTGCATAAGAAAATTGTAGGCGACTGAGAGCCTCAGTCAGGCCTTTTTAATGCTGGTCATGCAATAATATTGCAAATAATAACACACTAAGGTGTCAAGTGTACTGCTGGACAGAGAGGTGATAATTACTACAAGTAGCCAATCCGGGGGGGGTGTTCTTTTCTTCTTTTTGAGAATTTGCATTATCAGTCTCCTCCCCTCATATGTAGATAGAAAGTTCATGAACACTGTCAGATCCTACTAGAGCCACCTTGTTGGCATCTGATATGATAGTCTTCCTTGCTCATGGAAATCCTTGAGCCCTATATCCAAAGCTGTTGTCTAGACCCCAAGGCAAACAAACTTAATTTTGTCATTCTAGTAGGAGGGTAAAACCACTCCAGTAATATTGTTCTGGGCAGTTCTAGATCAAAATGGGGTTCAAAGTCTTCTCCACAAGATCTCTGACTAATTTGTTTATTGAAGCCCCTATCTCTCAGCCCCACCACAGAACTGGCCATATAGCTAGCTCTGTTTACACTCCTTTGTTCAGGACACTTATGTTTTATTTAAGTGACGTCCAAGCAAACACATGTTCAAATCAATACTCCTGGTCTGAAACTTAAAAAGATAGAAAGTGTGGCTGACTTTCTCTTTCTTTTTTTTTTTTTTTTCTCAAAGAGTTTAGAGAATCTATTTCTTTCCATTTTAAAAACGTATTTTAAAATAATGGTATGAAGACTTTAAAAATCTTCCCCCACGTCTCCCCACACCAGATCACCAGCCCTTTATTCTGTGTTATCACAGCAATGATTTCTTGTTTTTGAGGCTGTTGCTTTATGGATGTGTGATTTTAATTTTCAATAAACTTTTGCATCTTGGTTCATCTTGCGGTTTTTCTTTTCTGTCTCTCTCTTTTTTTTTTTTAATTCCTTAAATAACGATATTTTCATTTGTGTGTGTGAAGTACTATGTGGAAGTCTAAAGAACAAGAATACTGAACAGTCACACTGGTTCTGTCTCCATTTCTGTCAGTATTTGGTGTTTTTACTGTATTGAGATAATCAGTCCTAGAAATACATTTCAATGCCTACACCAACTTGAAATATATTTTGGCTCTGTGTGTGTCTCATTTCATCATAAGGAACCAGGCATATAGTATCATTTGCCCACTTCTCTGAATAAGACTCAAGCTACATCTTCAGTTGCCAAACTTAAATAAAATCCAAGTTTATTAAATAATTTGTCTTCTGTGACATAGGCATTAGCAAATATTCATCCAGGAATATGTAATGGAAACTGTTGTCCAATTTTTTTAATTATACCAAGTTCCTATCTTTGAGTAATTGTTTTTAAAATCTTCAAAAACAATAGTTTCTGCATAAAAATAATGAATAGAATAGCTTGAAAAATGCTTAAGAAAAAAACATTTTTATGTTTGGCACAAAAACATGTTAATGAAATCAGATGAGCTCATTACATTAGCAAGGTGTTTTCAATTAATCTACTAACTCACTAAATTATTTTTAGAAAGTTTTTTTTTTTTTTAAGATTTTATTTATTTATTTATTTGTCACAGAGAGAGAGAGAAAGAGAGAGAGCACAAGCAGGCATAGTGGCAGGCAGAGGCCAAGGGAGAAGCAGGCTCCCTGCTGAGCAAGGAGCCCGATGTGGGACTCAATCCCAGAATCCTTGGATCATGACCTAAGCCGAAGGCAGCGGCTTAACCAATTGAGCCACCCAGGCGCCCCTAATCTAGTAACTTTCTAATACCCTTTTAAGGGGTTCACAAATCCCTGAAAGGGTTAGTGAGTATGCTTCATTTTTTGACATTTGCTTTTCTTTCACAAGTTTTTTTTTTTTTTAACCCCACCCTTATGTAAGTTTTTTATGTGTTTAGAGTGACTTATATAAATTCATATCTTTGAACTAATGGAAAATATTCTGCAGTTACAGTTGATCTATCTAGAGAAGCAATGCTGCCTTTTGTACTTAGAGGCAAGATTACCCAGCTAGAGAGTAAGGTTATAGGTAGGACAGTAGTGGGCAAACTTTCGAGGAGGAACACCTGCATTTCTGATGTTACATGGCTTCCCTCTTTTTGACCTTCTACATATAGGGGGTATTTTGCTTTATCTGCAATATCTCTTCCCCCTTTCAGATTCTGCACTCCAGAAACTGTTTGCTGAAATAGATTTACCCTGAGAGATCACCACATTCTACTAGAGAGTTATGTTTTAACTAGCAATGAAAGATTTAAGGCAAAAAATTAAAAAAAAGAAAAAAAAAGAAAAGGAATCCTTTGACGGGATTGTAGGTATCACCAACAAGATGGAGACGATGACTTTGAATTTATGTCTTTTCAAGAATTTGGACTCTCTGCCACATAGTCACTAGGCTTGGAATCAAGAAAACTGTTTTTTAATCCTAGATAATTTAAAGGTCACTTACAGCTCTAAGATACTGAATTTTATTCACAGAAACCTGATCATTAAATTTAAGAACTGGGACTTGACTTTTTCAGGATTTCTCCTCAGAACTAGAAATACATGAAATATGCATGTCTATAGCTCTGTTATGTTGGATTCCTAGAAAAATCTGATACTCATCTAGAGAAAACTGCCTGAACTTACACCTGGTTGTTTTTCTGAGGATAGCTATGTTCTCACTTTTTTCAGTTTTGAGGGTGTGTGTTTGTGTATATTGGCGGGGGGGGGGGTGGTAAGAAACCCATAGTGTCACAGATCCTGTTATCCTTAAATACTTTCTCCTCTTCAGAGTCCCCAGTAATCTTTGAGATTGTCCATTCAAGGACTATTACATTATATGTGTAAAGGAAAAAAACAAAACAACAACAACAAAAAAAACCCTTGTTCTTCAGGACCTTTAAATGGTCACAGATTTATTCATCTTGTTGCCTTTTCCACCGTACATAGAGCTTATCAGAACGTTCTCTGTATTTCAGACATTACATACTTAATTATAAACAGACTGCCCTGACCTTGTCCTCTGTGGCTTTAACTCTCTCTTCCATATTAAAGGAGAGGCATTCAGAATTTTTTACTTTTTTGCACTCTCTTATCCCCATTCATCCACTCAACCTAATTCCTGGATTTGTTCAAGTGAGAATACTTGCCACTTCCTCCTGTTAATTCTTAAACTGATGTGTCTCATCCCCTTGACCGAACACTGGAGTATTAAAACATTTGGTACTGGAGCATAAGAGTAAAAAGAACCTATGTTTCTCGAGCACCTATAAATCAAGGACAATGTCCAGGGTTCTTACATAATCTAATTTAATCTTTTTTTTTTTTTTTTAAGGAATGTAGTATATTTTGTTTTTTTTTTTAATTTTAGTTATTTTAAGAAATCTATTATTTTTAAAATTGAAGTATATTTCACATGCAATATTATAGTAGTTTTAGGTGTACAGCATAGTGATTTGACATTTTTATAACAATACAGGATGCTTACCATGGTAAGTGTAGTCACCATCTGTCACCACACAAAGTTATGACTATGTTATTGACTATATTTTCTGGGCTGTACTTTACATCCCTGTGACATTTATTTTATAACTGAAGTTGGTACCTTTTAATCTTCACCTACTTAGCTCATCCCTTCAACCTTCCTCCCCTCTGGAAGCCACCAGTTTGTTCTCTGTATTTATGAGTCTATTTTTGCTTTGTTTTGTTTGTTCATTAATTTTACTTTTAGGTTCCACATATAAGTAAAATCATGAAATATTCATTTTTTTCTATCTGACTTATTTCACTCTAGATCCATTCATGTTGTCACAAATGGCAAGATCTCCTTCTTTTTATGGCTTAGTAATATTCCACATATATATCACATCTTTAACCATTCACATATCAGAGGACACTTTGGTTGTTTCCATATCATTTCCATATTATTTCATGTTAGTCTACACAGCAACTCTTCTAGTATAATATCTGTTCTACAGATTAAGAAAATGAGACTCCAGAGATTTTGCATAACATCCAAAGTCAATTAGTTCATGTCAGATCAATTAATTTGTGTCAGTTAAAATAAAACCATCCAAACCTGGATGTTTTGGTTGACCCCAAAATTTATGTTTCTTCTTTATTCATCTCTGGTTTTTGGGCTAATTTCCTAAAATAATTTAGGCTGCTCATAATAAATGACCTAGTAAAATGGTCAAAAATAAATACCCACAAAAAAGAAATAGAGAAGGGAAGTGTGACAGGATTTGGAAGAAGGAATGTATTATAATAAAGTTCCAGGAAAATGCAAAGCTCTTAAAAATATTTTTATTTTCCTAATGGTGGACATCATTATTTTATTAATGGTGGACATCAGTGGTTCAAGCAATGCTTCCATTAACTCTTGCTTTGCATTTGAGAGACTTGGGGGCATGAAAGAGATAGAGACCTCTTTAGGGTTACAGAGGAACAACCTGCCTCGGGAGTCTGCACAGCCTGCCATCTTAGGTACTTCGTTGTGGGCAGAGAGAAAAAGCACTTGTCAAAGCATCACTTGGCCACCTTACCCTGAGCTTTTCTGTATTTTGATATGGATTTGCAAATGTTTCTAAGTATATCCAAAGTGCTGACTCTTAACACAAGGCTTCCGCACAGGGATGGAGTAGATTTGATGACAGCTGGGGGAACTGCCTTTGCTATAGCCCTTGCCCCTGCTGTACCTCGGTCCCCCACATTTCTCTTACCACTACACCCATTTCTTGACTCTGTAACTTATTGTACACTACCGTCTAATTTCTGGCAAGTTGCCACAGAATGAAAGAAAAAACTCTTGGACTAGGAACCAGGAGACCTCTCAACTCATCATTCAGTAATATGGACTTACACACCTTTATTCTTAGGAACTTATGTTTACATAACTGTAAAATGGAATAATTTCCGCCCACCCCTGCCTTGCCAGACCGTGTTCTCCTCCACAGGAATGTGACGGTCATTCAGTAAATGGATAAAGGAGAGCTTAGTAACCTGAAGTGTCTTACAGTTGGGAGGGCTTATTATATAAACACCAGTTTATATGACATGGACCTATAATTGTGAGTTCTTCAGAGGGTCAGAAGAGAAAAATCCATGCTCTCTTACTTTAAAATCAGTAATTGTAAAATGCAGCTGAATTGTTAATGGTACATCAACTGTCATCCTTATTTATGGAGATGTATACACAGCATATTGTTTGAATTCCTCTAGCCGTGGGTCTTCAGAGACAAGGAATGGAGCCTTCCCCATTTTGTGTAATTATGGAGAATGCTGAGCAGCTGCTGCAAAGGCCAAGTGTCGTCCCACAGCAGCACTCAAGTCCTAGAGCCCCCTTTTACTCTTCCTTCAGACATTATTATACCATGTTTGTCTGGAACCTAGGTGCATTTGTAGAGCCCTTAAAATTTTGTATTTTACATATTTATAATATAACTCAGAAAACTTTTTTTGTTCCTCTCTCTCCTCTAATATAAATATGGCTGCAGGGAGGAGAGAGACAGGCACAAAATAATGTCTTTTGTTTGAAGATTGTAAAAAGGGAGAGTTTCCCACCATGGGTTAGAAATAGGCTCAAGTCCAATTTTCATTCTGTGGTCATGGTAATTACTCATTGCCAGTGCCGTATAGTCTATGAAGTTCTTCCTCCCCTTCTCCTTTCCAGTTCTCTCCATAACCTGACAAGGTAGGTTGGATTATTATCCCCATGTGTCCACTACACTATGAGCTTCACACATGTGGGACTAGTTTTTGCCAGTTTCTTTACCTGTATCATCCAACTCAAGTAAGTGTATATGTGTTCAGTTTACATAGTTTTCTAGTGAGAAAAAAAAATGCAAGGGTGTTTTGTGGCCCACACAGGACCCATGGTTTCTAATATATTCTAGAGGAAGCCTTAAACTTTGATCTTCTGATGCTATATCCTGTTGCAATTATAGTAGATATCACCAGTTCTATACTCAGAGAAAAAGTGAGAAATAGCCCTTGAGTAGGGAATGTCATATGTAATAACATGCCTAGTATAACGAACCAATCCCAGTAAGTTTCCAAATTGAAATTATGCTAAATGGAATTGTTTGTTTTCCTTTGTCTCCCAGGAGACTTGTCAAAAGTCAACAGAAGAGTTGTTTGGGCTCCAGGCTTCTCCCGTGTAGAGAGGCTGTTGGCAACCCCATGGGTTCTCTCATGGTCCATGAACTGTGCTGAGAAAGCAGGGTTCCACGTTGGGGCCTCTGCATGACAGCAGGCTATGTTGCCAAATTCCCTGTTTGACTGGCTTTGCACTTATTTTCTGCATATCCCAAATGGCCCAGGAAGCTGCCAGTGAAGGTCCTCAGCTGGTTTGAAACTGGCACCTTCGTGTCTTTTGTAAGCCTGTGGGTCTTCACAGGGTTCTTCTCCAAGAAGCTTGATTTCCAAGCTTGTTTGACTTGTAGGGCAAGACTGGGTAAAGGGATGGAGAAAGAATAATATGGAGGCCAAAAGAAGATGCAATTATTCCCGCCCCCCCCACAAAAGAGATTCTTTAGGAGAATGTTCAACTCTGTACTCTATACATTCAGGAAAAATATGATTTGATGATAGCCTTGCAATCCTTCCCTAGTTAAAAAAAAAAAAAAAAAAGTTCTCGGATGGAAACACAAATAACTTCTTGTCATAGGTCCTAGAGGAATATTTTTACAAGTGTATAGCTCAAGGTCATGTTTTAATCTGAGACCTGTTGGGTATGACCAGTCCTGCCTCTCTAATGTCACATGCTCACCATCATTCCCATGTTTGTGTTCCTAGGACCTCGATGCAGTCTCAGTCTACATACGGTAACAGCTCCCCACCTCTGAACAAAATGAACAGCATGAACAAGCTGCCTTCCGTGAGCCAGCTTATCAACCCTCAACAGCGCAACGCCCTCACCCCTACAACCATTCCTGATGGCATGGGAGCCAACAGTAAGAGTTTCTCCCTTTAGCTGCACCTTAGGGGTCAATGGGGTTAGGGTAGGGGAAGACTCTGCTCTAGGATAGGGGAGAGGCTTGCTCCTAAACTAAGGAGAGGCAGAGCAGGACAGAACAGATCACAGTTTAATGGCTTGAGTTTCTTACGGTGAACTTTTTGTCACTTTGGAAGTGTATAGTTCATTACAAAGCACAGTTGGTGGAGATAAAGGAGGTTGTTCCTTCAGTAGGGTAAAGGACCTCTGTGATAACAACATTCCACTTCCTGTCAACCTGGTTGGGGCCCACCTCCTACCTCCTTTGAGAAAGCAAAAAGGAAATCTATCCAACATGTGGGAAGGAACATGGTGTGATAGACTTTAAAGTCCAGGGAAATAGATTGTGAAGTCTGGACTCTATAGCAGTATTAGCTGTGCAACTGTGGGCAAGCGCCTCTCTGCTCTAAAATCCTGTTTCCATTCATAAAATTATCACTCTGCACATTTAACATCTTATGATTCTGTGCCCCGATGACCTTGGCCTTCTCAGCTTGTCTACTTCATCTTGTATACAGTCTTTGAGGAATTGGCATAGAGAAGGGAGTCTCCCATTTACTTATTCATGCAAAGACTATGTCTAATTTAAGAGGCAACATGAGAATCAGGCGTCCAAATGGATGATGATTGCTATATAGCTTTGCTGTACATAGAATTATTCACTAGAACTAAATCTAGCAGAGTGAATTCCCAAACTAGAGAAAACCAAAAGGAGGATAAAATGCAGAAGGATGTCTCCTACCCTCAGGGATGCAGAAGCCCA
This sequence comes from Martes martes, assembly GCF_963455335.1. Taxonomy (NCBI): domain Eukaryota; kingdom Metazoa; phylum Chordata; class Mammalia; order Carnivora; family Mustelidae; genus Martes; species Martes martes. Next base: position 110,317,998 of record NC_137888.1, read on the forward strand.
AACAATGCACGTGTATCCTGTAATGCCCCTCAGAAAACAATGCTTCCATCTTGTCCTTTGAAATCCTTTATTATTCTGATCAAGCCTTTCAATGTGCTTTTCAGTATTGCCTTAAAGAGACTAGGGTTTTTTGTTTGTTTCTGTTGGTTTTTTTTTTTTGCTTGTTTGTTTGTTATTATTTTTTGTTTTAAGAAGTTAAGGGAAGCAAGGATTGTGACTTTCTATGGTCTGATGGCAAATACTCAGATTTAAATGAGATAGAGTGTATGAGGTATTGTTGCCTGGTCTGGCAACAAAGACTTCAGAGCCAAACTGATCTCTCACTTAGGACCCATTCATCCCTTGATAGGTCTGCTGCTTTGACAGTAAAAGGAAACAGTAAAAGGAAAAAGCACCATTTATATTTTTACTTTATTTTCTTCCTTGTGGCATCGTGGAGTCCTTTCGTTCCTTCATGTTTATAAAAGTTATAGTTTGCCTACTTTTTCTCATTTATACTTCACAATTTTTCTTTGATGTCATTGACAAAGTCAGAAGGAAAACTGATGAGATATGATAAGACCATGTTCCTTAGCTGCCCAGTTAGTGGCAGAGGCCTCTCCTTTTTGGCATATTTTATTCAATAAAAAACAAAACAAAACAAAACAAAAACCAAAGAAAACCAAATTGCATTAATCTTTTTGTAGATATGTTCCTTTGCTCTTTTTTTGACCTGAAGACAAAATTGCTTCATAAATATTATCAGTATTAACCTTTTCTTCTCTATAGGTGAATGTTTCCAGTTTGTAGTTTAGTTTAAAAAACAAAAAACAAAAAACAAAAAACAAAACAGTCGGGGTTGCTGATGTCTCTGAATACAATCCAGAAATGGACCCTAAGAAAGAGCTGGAATCTTTAATTTCATCCCTCCTTATTAGGCTTATGGCTCCCAAATATTGCAGTAAATCCTCCTATCCCCAGACAAATATTCCAGAGGTCACTGTCTCATTCACAGGTCTCTGCATTTGTTCACTGCACATCAGTTTACTGAGCATGTGATTGATGCCAGGCACTGTGCTAGGTTTTGTGGGGATTGAGACATGTACAGGGTCTAATCTCCAAGCTTGAGGCATTAGCTTAATGAGAGAGACAAAAGTATAACCCACGAAGGCAGATGCAAAGAGGAATATGTTAACATCAGGAGTAATGAGCATTTAGAGCATTAGAAATAGGGAAAGAAGTGGGGGAAGATGATTCTAAGGGAACATGTGAAGGTCGAATAGCATGCATCTAGTTCGGAGTTTGGTGACTGTTCTGTTCTGTTGGATGAGATGTAGGGTGCTCAAAGGGGTGCAGTGAGAGAGAGAAGGCTGGCTAGGAAGGCTGGTGAATTCGGTCCTTGGTAACATTCAACCAGGCCAGATGGACCACTGGGAAGCAGGTCCTGATGATGGCAGTAACCCTCTCTGTTCCTCCTGCTTCTGTTCAGTTCCTATGATGGGCACCCACATGCCAATGGCTGGAGACATGAATGGACTCAGCCCCACCCAGGCCCTCCCTCCCCCACTCTCCATGCCATCCACCTCCCACTGCACTCCCCCACCTCCGTACCCCACAGATTGCAGCCTTGTCAGGTGAGTCCACAGCATGTGCCCCTGGGGGCCTGTCCTAAGCAACTCTGGGTGGCGGAGGGTGGACACTCTCAGAGTCCATGACACAGCTGGGGGGGAAAGAAAGGGAAGGAAGCAGCCCTTCCTCTGGTGCAGTTCAACACTGTTACCTCTGATCTGGGGAGTGGTCATCAGTGTTGCATCAAGGAAAAGCACAATGATCTGCATGGGAAAAAGTGAAAATGTGAGTTGATAGGCATATCATGTTTCATGCCTGTTTCCCCCCATCTTCACTTACCCTTGCCTCAAAGTTTTACACGGTCAGTTGGGGCCTTCAAATTGGTGCTCAGGGCTGGGGTTCCCAGAAGGGCAGTAAACTTGCTATCTCGCTCCCTTTCCCGTTCTCCAGGACTCATAGCTCTCAGCCACCATGGCCTCGTTATGTTGGAGGGGGATGTGCATTAAAAAGTTTGAATGTATGCAAAAACAACAGAGACTTGCAAGAACCCGATGGTCACTGCTGCTTTGCCATAGGCAGAGAATGCACATTCTAGGCAAGAACATACAGATAGCCAGAAGAAAGAAAAGCATAAAGCCTCAAAAGCAAGAGTGGGTGCCACGTCTCCTGCCTAGCACACATTGCCTGCCCCTGCTTCATGTGCAGAATGATCCTCTCATTTGCTGGAATAATGTGCTGGAATAATGGGCATTGGTCCCCCTGTGATTGATGCAACAGTACCAGGCAGCATCAGCCAGACAGATGGCAAAGTGCATGGCTTGTGCCACCCAACCTGTGGTTTGGTGATGATGGCCTCACCCATCTGAGGCCAGCACACCAAAGGAGGGGTCTGTATTCTGAGCAGGACATAAATCAGAAAGCAGTAATGCCATCACGGTATAGTGGCCTCCGGTTTTTCTTAGCCACATTCACCGTTCTCAGAAACCCACTGATAACAAAGTAATTCTAGCAGAGATGCTCTTTTGGAAGTGAAGAGGCAGGAGGCAAGAGCGCTGGGAACCTGACCCCTGGACTCCTTCCTTTCACCCCCTGCAATGGCTCCTAAGGCACTTACCTATGTAGAGTGCCAAGAATTCCACCAATCACTGCTCTGCAGGAATCCTGGGAGCTGATTTTAATTTCTATAGACCTAAAGTTCAAGTCACTACCTATCCCCAAACCTCAAATCCAAGGCCCACACGGATTGATTTCATCTGCCCCTAGTCTCTCCTGTAGGGCATCCCAGGGCAAAATGTTGGGTTTTCCTTTACCTCGCCAATGCAGTTGGGGTGAACTTTCTTTTTCTGTTTCCTCCTTCCTCTTCCCTCCTCCCTCTGCAGTTTCTTAGCGAGGTTGGGCTGTTCATCATGTCTGGACTATTTCACGACCCAGGGGCTGACCACCATCTATCAGATTGAGCATTACTCCATGGATGTAAGTAACTGTTAGACATTTCTCTTGAGTTTTATTTCTTCCTTTCTTCCCTCTGGTGACATCCACCTGGTAGTTCAGTTCCCCCTGGTTTTAACACTGGTTTTTAGCATGCCCTCAGTCCTCAATTTCAGTGGAAACCATTACCAGATTAGAAAGACTCCCAGGCCTCCGCCTACATACCTGAGAAGGATAGCAATCAGTCTTCCCCAGCTCATCAGCTCAGTCAACAGTTGTCTGTTGCACACATATTCTATTCAGAGCGGGAAAGAGGAGATCCAATTCCTGCCTCCACGAAATTTACAATCTCTCAAGAACTCCAAGAATTTTCTAGATGCTCTCATTAATTGGTATGAGACTCCAAAGAAACTAGCAGGAAGCAGGTGATATTATTCTCACTTTAGAACATGGAGAGGTGACAATCATTTGCATCATGAGATGATGACAGAACCAGGAATAGAGCCCTGAGGTGGAAGCTTCTGGTCTTTAACTCTATTCACTGGCTTCTTCTACCTTTCCTTAAAGTCAGACTTTAAGGAAGAGTCAGCTGTTCCTCTGTTAGAACTGTGTGTTCATTCATTTTCAATTCTATCAGAATACGGTCAAGCCATCCCCGATCATTGGCAAAAATCATTGGTCATGGTTCAGGTCCCATCCATGCTTTTTAGTAATAATGAGAACCTGGGGTTATCACTTTGCCTCTCTGAGCCTCAGTTTATCAAATGGGGTTCAAAAGCCCTTCCTTCTGGCTTTGATGTCCCTTGTCTTTTGGAGCGAGCAAGCTGGAGAGAAGGGGACTTTTTCTTCCTTCCTACACTGCTTCTTGAACTGCTCACATGGGAGCTTGTATTGTTCTGGTTTGCAGCAATCTGATTCTCCTCCCAGGCTGCCCTTCATGCTGCTCTCTTTGGGGTTTACTATCCTCTTTTCCAGCTTCCAGAGGGCCTCTTGAACTGGTGGAAGAAGATACTGTCTGCCTCTGCTGCTGCTTCTCTAGTTGGGATCTCTTCTTTCCCCTCCTTGAGCACCGATGCTAGAGATGCCCCTGCAGCATGAGAATCCCCCCAGCCCTGTGATGATGAGAATATGCTGTACCGTCCTTCCGCCCTCCCCCCCACCCCGCCCCATAAATCACCCTGGCTGCTATTCTCTGATGGAATGAATTAAGTGGAAACTGTAAAGCGAGCTTTAGGAGTAAGTTTTGACAGGTTTCATGTCACTTTATAATAACGTCCATCCGTTGAGGAGAACAGAGCTGCCCTGTGCTTGACAGCCCTATGTGATAAAACAGGGACTATGTCCTTTCTTACATTGTTAAAATGATGCCTTCTACTTGCTGACTGTCCCCACGGGGGAGTGTGTCAGGAGGCTCCTCCCTTGGCTCTTAGCATCTGCAGATGTCCTCCACAAGTCCCTCTCTGCTGGTGTTGGCTAGGTTTCATGCCAATGTCTGGGCCACAGCTTCCTCACCTGTCAGTTGTGAGTTCCAATCTATCCAGAGAATCACACGGCTTGTTGGGAGACAGTTTACAGAGTTCTGGACTTACTGAGAATTTCCAAAGCAGAAAGACTTACACTTCCTTATTTATGTGTGGGTTGCCTTTTTATAATGTATCCTTCTGCTAGACTAGGAAATCAGAGGACCCATACTGCAGGCGTCCAAAAGGGGAAGTAACTGGGAGGCTCTCTAAATTCTGCATCCTCTCTTCAGCTTCTCCCATCTCATTACTGGAAATAGAAACCTTTTCCAGCTTGTCTTTCAACTCCTGTCTGAGTTGCTTGGAATCTCTTCCTAGAAAAAGAATATGGTTCATTTGGGAAGTTTTCCTAAGTATCCCCTCTAAGATGCCAGGATGGGTTCATAAAAATTTAATATAGTAATCATGCAAATGGTTAAGCTTTAGATAGTGTGCTTCATAACTTCCAAAATACTTTCACATCCATATTTACACCTGAACCAATACTGCGTGTTGACCTAAAAATACTGCGTGTTGACCATTTTACTAAGGAAGAAACCTAGGTCAATAGGGGAAAAGTGACTTGAGGAAGGTCTAGAGCCGGTCAGTGACAGTATAAGAACCTCTGTCAAGAGCTTCTTACTCCAAGCACAGTGTTCTTTCTACCCACCACGCTGCTCCATAAAAGAGTAAGCCATCACTGAAGCCAGCTAATGAAGGGATAATGCAGATAAGTGTGAGAGATGTCACTGCAGTTAGTTAAGACAGAGCATGTTCGTAATGCCTTCCACTCACATTCATAGAACATGGACACATACTCTGCATTTGGATACCCTGATTTATGCAAACACCAAGCAACCTTCTAGCCATTAGGGCAGTTTTAGGTTCAGAGGCTGTCCTGAGTCCCCAGTTCATTTACTTAATTGGGTAACTTTAGACTTGTCAAACTCTCTGACCTTCAGCTTTTCGACCTATAAAACAGGTGTAAGAGTACCTACCACTAATCTGAGCATTAAATGAGATCATGAATGTAAAATAATTAGTTCAGTGCCTCGCATGTAGAAAGTGTTCATTACCTGTTAGCAAGCTTTTCTTCTCATCAACTCACTTGAGTGGTGGTGATGGTCCATTAACCTCTCTCTTCTAGTGACTAGAGCCAGGTAGATTTAAGAGTTGGAAGGTACCTTTATCTTCTGTTTTTGTTGCAGGATCTCTGCCGTCTGATCTAACTACTATCCCTATTTTACCAGCAAAGAAACTGAGACCAGGAGGGGATAAGTGAAGTGTTATCCACAAGCAGAAATGGCACCTCAAGGCTGTACCTTTTGCTTAGTTACATATAATGCCAAAGGTTATTGGAGAACTAATCATATTTTGTAGAGAGCAGTAAATTCACGTGGGTTAAATCAGAACACTGGGAATGACAAAATGACGTGGACTAAATGTCAATTTGTCTCTTTGTCCTAATTCTCCCTGATGCCCTTCCTTATTTCATAGGATTTGGCAAGTCTAAAAATCCCTGAACAATTCCGACATGCCATCTGGAAGGGCATCCTGGACCACCGGCAGCTCCACGACTTCTCCTCCCCTCCCCACCTCCTGCGGACCCCGAGTGGTGCCTCTACCGTCAGCGTGGGCTCCAGTGAGACCCGGGGCGAGCGTGTTATTGACGCCGTGCGCTTCACCCTGCGCCAGACCATCTCCTTCCCACCCCGCGATGAGTGGAATGACTTCAACTTTGACATGGATGCTCGTCGCAACAAGCAACAGCGCATCAAAGAAGAGGGGGAGTGAGCAGTACCATGTGAACTCCTCCCATGCTCTCCCTGTCTGTCTGTCTGTCTGCCTCCCTACAAGGCACTAGTGCTTGACCTTCAAAGTGTCCTCCCTAGCTCCTCTCCTTCCTCTTCTCAGTCTGGCTTCTTAAGGGAAGAAGAAGTAAGAGGTTATCTTTGATCTAATGTCCAACCTGGCACCTGATTCTGATTCTGGCTTTAAGCCTTCAAATCTATTGCTTGCAGAACTGAAGTTATCATGGCTAGGTGGAAGTGAGCAAAAGAGCAGTGGGTATCTCTTTAAGCTGCAAAGATTTCTCATTGACTTTTATAAAGCATTTTCACCCTTATAGTCTAAGACTATATATATAAATATATAAATATACAGTATATATTTTTGGGTGGGGGGCATGGAGTATTGTTTAAATGTAATTTAAAGGAAAGGAAATTGAGTTGCACTTATCAGCTTATTTTTTTAATTTACTTGTTTGGATGGCTTATCTATGCCCCTTCTTTCAAGGGGTATCATGTATGGTAATAGGTATCTGGACGTTGATGGCACATATGAATGACAAAAATGTCCTTTCAGTTCTTCTGATGCGAAGCAATTGCCACATCAAAGCTTTGGTTGGATCTAGTTGTTTTTACCATTGCATAACGTGTGTATGAGAAAGTATTCTTAGGTACATGGTTCTCTGTGTTGGTGCACCTTATGTCACTGACGTTGCTACAAGTGGTGGTTATTCACTCTGGGGTTATTTAGTCCAATTAGAAGAAAAAGTCCATGTTCTCACTATCATACCCTAGAAGAAAGGAAATATCCTCTCTTGCTTTGGGTTGGGTGTGGAGAATGTGGGTCGTGGCTAAAATTCTTAAAAGTTCCCTGGCAGCTAGTTCAAAAACATCAGGTACATGTATCTGGGCATATCAACAACCCCCCTTCATTTAATACCAGATGCCTTATCTTTTGGTATGTATTTGGAAAATATTTGTGGCTAAGTTTCAATCCTGGACTAAGTCAATGACACATTTGCTTGTTATAACTAAGGTTGATTTGATTGGGATGAATGCCGTCTCCCTAGTTCTTACACGGAAATTGTAGTGTCTATTCAGAATATCCAGGAAAAACAGGAATCATACAGAAATACTGAATCTCCATTAAACAGTGAGAGAGATCAGGGAGTCATGAATTGAAATTCTTAAAAGAACTTTTGAAACATAGCTAATATTATTTGGTGCATGTTTCTTCGGAAAACCCTTCTATTGTATCAAATTCTGCATGTAGAGGCTGGTTTTCATTTTCTCTTCAAGGTTTAAAACAGGAGTAGTGATCTGGAAAATCTAAAATGATGAGATCTGTTTTCCTGTGGCATCAGTTGGATCACCCTATCACTTTTCATTCTTGATCAATAGGAGTTTGACTTTGTTGGAAAATAACTGTGAGAATCCAATTTCCCGTCCATCTCTCTCCTGCACTGTCACAGACATAAAATGTCCCCACAGATCAGGGGATAAGCCCCTGGAGGTGTTGCTGGAATCACATAAACAGATGGTTGTCTTCAGACTTTGGGAAAATGTGTAAATGGCAATATTCCTGTAGATCTTTCAGAAAGATGCTTTTTTTCCCCAAACCCTAAAACAAACATTTTGTACATAGGCTGATGAGCTCTAAAATCCTTCTGTGCATTCTGATAAAGGGCTGTGATTGCACATAAGCTTCCACTGTCATTTTAAAGTGCAAAAGGGCTAATGTAGCTCAAAAGGATAATGTGTGAGTTTCACCAGGAAAGTGTATATATGTTTTGTGTGTGAAGTTGCATACTTTGTGTCTCAATTTTTATTGTCTTCTTGGGCTAGTAGGTTTTCCAGAACCACAGTTGAAACTTTTTTTTATTATTATTATTATTGTTTTTATACTTTCATGGAAACATCATTTAGTAAGACTACAGTGTCAAACAAGGAAAACAAAAATACCATTACTGTAAGATAGGGGGAAGGGAATGTTGTTTTTTATTATTATTTTTATTTTGTATGTTCAAGAAAGCGAGTCCTTGATTTCAAAGTTTTATTGTGCTTAAATGGTAAAGGGCAAACTGTTCATTTGTGCAGTAAGTATGCAGCTTAGCTTTGAAAACCTACCGAGGGGAAGAGTAAAAGTGGTGCATTGGCAATGCTCAGAGGGCAGATAGCCTCCCCAACTGTCCTGAGCGTCTGAACGAACCTAGGACCTCCTCTGAGCTATTTCAGCACTGTTCAGGTAGCATCAGGGACTCAGAAATTCCTGTACTGTATTGTACGTGTTTGGCACTAGCCAAGGCTAGGCACCAAGGCTGGCCTCATGTCCTGGTGGCAGCTAGGATAAAGGGTGAATGAGTATTCAGGACCGACAAGTGGGAGTGGACTTAGTGGAGATCTTGGCAGGGTGGGGGCTGTTCAGCTCAATGCAGTCTGCTGAAGAGTGGATGGGTTTTTGTTTGGAAGTGAGAGAAGCAGAAAGGGAGACTAGAACTTTCTTCATTAAATCCATTTGTCTTTTGTTTTCTCGATATCCTCCTAAAGTACATTATGTGGGATGTTGAATGTTAAAGGTTGAATTTTTTTTATTATTTTTATAATTGTACAAAAGTTAAATGTCAAATGTTTTATATGCTTTATTAATGTTTTGAAAGTTTCTTTCTTATAGATGCGATACTTTTTTTTTTTTTTTTTTAAAGCTTCTGTTGCTTGTCTTTGGTATTTTGTGTAGTGGGCTTTTGGTGAGCCAGAGGCAAATCCCCAAGTCACTTCTGTTTGCCAGGACATGCAATAAAATTAAAAAATAAATAAAAATGCATTGAGAAATGGTGTTGATGGGATATGTGTGTGTGTGTGTGTGTGTGTGTGTCTGTCTGTCTGTCTTCTGTCTGTCCATCCATCCATCCATCCTATTTTTATCACTGAGGAAGAAGAAGAGGCACTGAAAGAAGCATTAGAGTTTCAAATATTGATGTTTCTCATCTCAGACCAAATAATCATTATTTTCTTATTTTAGCCAATCTATAAGGAAGGAAAGAGTAGGAAGCTGTCCTCCTTTATTACATGAGATACTCCCAGATGTAATACTTTATTTCCCTGAAAGCAGAAAAAATTTGCTTTGGAACAGGGACTAGACTACTGATATTCCTAATGTCTGTTCAGTGACTTTCCCGTGGCAACGACTTAGCAGTGTGGGGGAGGGATGCCGATTACCTTATTACATGTGGAAATAGCACTGCAGATGGTGGGCTCTGGGTATGTTCCCCTTTAAACTCAGTGTTACTCTCACCTTTCAATTACATACATTTATTCAGCCAATAAAATACTATCAAAATGGCTTAATGATTTTTACTAAAGAAATGAAAAAGTTTGTTCTTTTATGACCTAACATGAGATGGCATGAAAACAGCTCAATACCTTGGAGTTATAAATAACTTGACAGAATAGCGTTGTATATAACATATAGTTCTTAAATATTAATGTGTTTTCCTGTTTATAGGACTATAGACTCACATTACAAATATATACATTCTTACAGGCAAAGCAGGTTCAGCTTTAATTAGGGGTACCAGAAGTTTCAGAATTCTTGTTGCTTACATTTTACAAGTAGACAGATGCTGAAGGTAAAGTATATGGAGTAAATTTTCATGCACAGGAATGATACTGTCTCATGTCATTTTAGAAGAACAGGATGGTCAAGTTCTGGTTCCCAAAATTAAATGGCAAAAAGTCCACTTGCTGAATAATTAATTGTTACCCTGATTGGACAAGTTTTTGCATAGATATAAATTTTCAACTTTTGGATAATTCCAAAGAGTGTGGTTGGTGGATTGCATGGTAAGAATATGTTTATTTTTGGGGCGCCTGGGTGGCTCAGTGGGTTAAAGCCTCTGCCTTCGGCTCAGGTCATGATCCCGGGGTCCTGGGATCGAGCCCCGCATCGGGCTCTCTGCTCAGCGGGGAGCCTGCTTCCTCCTCTCTCTCTGCCTGCTTCTCTGCCTACTTGTGATCTCCGTCTGTCAAATAAATAAATAAAATATTTAAAAAAAAATATTAAAAAAAAAAAAAGAATATGTTTATTTTTATAAGAAACTGCCAAATGATTTTCTAAAGTGGCCGTACCATGTTGCCTTCCCATCAGCAATGAATGAGACTTCCTGTTGCCTGATATCCTCACCAGCCTTTGGTGTTGTTAGTGTTCTGGACTTTGACCACTCTAAAAGGGATACAGTGGTATTTCCTTGTTTTAATATGCATTTTTCTGATGACATATATGGAGCATCTTTTCATAAGTTTTTTCCTTCTGTTTATCTCTTTCAGTGAGATGTCTGTTAAAGTCTTTGGCCCTTTTTATTTTTTTAAGTTTTATGTTCCCTTATTGTTGTTTTAAAAATTCCAAAACAACTTTTAAAAAACAATAACATAGCATACCTGCATGGCTCAGTCATTTAAGCATCTGCCTTTGGGTCAGGTCATGATCCCAGGGTCCTGGGATTGAGTTTCACATTGGGCTCCTTGCTCACTGGGAAGTCTGCTTCTTCTTCTGCCTGGTTTTCCCTCTACCTGTTCTGCCTGCTCTTCTCCCTGCTTGTGCGTGCTCTCACTCTCTCTCTCTCTCTCTCTCTCTCTCTCTGAAAAATAGCTAGATAAATCAAATATTTAAAAAAACAATAAAATGTGTGTCTTGCACTTATCACAGGGTCTGTTAGACCCTCTATAAATCTAAAATGCAGTTTGAAAATGTAGTGATTTTGCCTTTTCATATCTTGAGACATTTTCTCTCTTTACCATTGTAGAAATTACTTTATTCATACTTCTCGATTCTAACGAACCAAGAATCAAAAGACTGAAATGTTTAAAAAGGGAAGAATGGTGGCATTGTCCAAAGCTGGGTTAATACAGTAGCCACTCACTACACGTGACTCTGATCATTTGAAATATGGCTATTTAAAACTGAGATGTGTTTTAAGGGCAAACTACATAATAGATTTCAGAGACTTAGAATAAAAATAAAGAATATAAAATAGTTCCATATAATTTTTATGTTGATTCTATGTTAAAAGGTAATACTACAGATTAAGTAAAACATATTATTAGAATTAATTTTATCAGTTTCCTTTTATATTTTATGTGCCCACTAGACAATGTAAAGTATTATACAAGTGACTTTCATTACAGTTCCATAGGGCAACTGGCCTAGAACAATGATGTAGTGAGAAATCTAGAAGGGTGGCAAGATGAATCTACTGTTGCACAATTATCTAGTTTTTTCACTATGTTGCCTAAGACTATCGCATCATCTTTTAAGGAGGTATAACAGTCTTTGTAATCTTTATCTTTGTAGTCCACTTTTAGAGTCTCATAAGAATTCTATTTTTTCATTTTCTCCCCATAATGGCAAGAAATTGACAGAGGAAGAGGTTTTAAAATTGTTAAATCAGAAAATGAACATAAAGAGAGAGTGCCACCTTGGACCCTAATGAAGATGGTGAAACAGATTGTGTATGTTCCGTCTCAGACTGAGTTTTCATATGATGATCTCCTAGATGAACTTTCTCAAACAAAAGGCTAAACAGTTGAGCAATAATATAGTTCTAGAGACACAAAGGATAAGTGGTACTCATATAGTTAATTTTCAGCCAGGAGAATTTTGCCATGTAAAACTAGGGAACAAGAACTTGACCATCCTATCTTTCTCAAATGAAATGAAACAGTATTCTTTAATAATTCCTGCGCACTGGGGCACCTGGGTGGCTCAGTGGGTTAAGCCTCTGCCTTCAGCTCGGGTCATGATCTCAGGGTCCTGGGATCAGGCCCCGCATCAGGCTCTCTGCTCAGTGGGGAGCCTGCTTCTCCCTCTCTCTCTGCCTGCCTCTCTGCTTACTTGTGATCTCTTTCTCTCTGTCAAATAAATAAAAATAATTCCTGCGCACTGAAATCTACCCCAGATGCTTCACAAGTGGACAAATGCTGAAGGCAGGTGTGTATCAGAGGTAATAAGGAAAAAAAAATGGATGATGTAAAAACACAACTCATCAATTTAGTCATTCCAGTTGGGGTTTGTAAATGTAAAAATAAAAACATTTTGCAATTCTAGAGGAAACAGCATGGTCATCCTCTTTTCCTCAAAATCATAAGCCATCAAATGTTCCAAAATTTTTTTCAAGTATTACATTTTGGTGATGCAAATGCAAGATGAACAATCAGAAGCAATAATAAGCTAGAACCTATCAGAGACGTATTTGAAATCAGTTATTTACAGGATGGGTATGTTCCAGAAGGCATGATAGTTCATGAGCAGTTAATTGCACTCAGACGCTATTTCCCATATTGGGTATATGTACCACTAAAATCATGAAAGCAACAAAATTTTAGGTTTAGTATACTAAAATTCTTATTAAAATTTCTGATGAGGTTTTTTTTTTTGTTTTTTTGTTTTTAGATTTTATTTATTTATTTGTCAGAGAGAGAGAGAGAGAGGGAGAGAGAGAGAGCGAGCAGAGGCAGAGGGAGAAGCAGGCTCCCCACAGAGCAAGGAGCCCAATGTGGGACTCGATCCCAGGATGCTGGGATCATGACCTGAGCTGAAGGCAGCTGCTTAACCAACTGAGCCACCCAGGCGTCCCTCTGATGAGGTTTTTTACTCTGCCTTTGTTTTTTGTATTTCATTCACAAAATAACTAAAGTATTTTAAAAGAATTAGACCCATATGATCATGGACAGTGACTTTTTTTCCTGCTATGATGTTATTCAAATAACTTCCCCGATATTAATAGTTAAAGAACACCAAAGACCTAATGTCAATCAAGCATTCCTGAATTATCTAAAAATTGCATAGGACGTCTGAGTCCCAGGGACCATAATTCTGCTTCTGGATTATCTAAGAAGGTAACCCAGGAACCCTAGTTGGCAAACAAAGCACTCCTGGTAGCAAAATGAAGGATGGAATAAAGAGTTGTACGTGAGTGGTGGGTGCACAATGGAGCCTTACTGACCCAGAGGAAAACACCCTTCATCTTGGATTTGAGCACCCACAGACTGGCATTCTCCCTTCAATGACTTTTCTCTTTCATATCCTATAGTTCTCTTACTAGATAAACTAGAACATAGGACACTTCCAGCCATAAGTCCAGTTTCCCAGCATCCTCTTGTACCCATAAAAGCCATAGTGTCCATTATTATTTTTCTGAACTTGATTGGCATTGTCTTTTTTCCTGGTGCTTCAGGCTCATGCCAAAAATGATTAGGCAGACATATAGATTTTCATGGAAATACAAAGAGAGTGGAAAGAACATCTCACTGAAAGAAGTCTGGTGACTGGGGCCAGATACTTAACCTTCTGTACCTCAGTTTCAGCATCTGTAATCTGAGGGGTGTGAACCCCTAACACATAAGTATTTCAGTAATATCCTTTAAAAGAGAGCTGAAGGATGTCATAAAAACAACTCTGCCAAAGCAGATATGAGGTTATACCTTTAAGACAAATTACAGCCTCAAAGTTAAAAAAAAAAAAGATACATATTTTTAGATAAGAATAGTTCACTAGTTTAAGGTATAGTTTTTAGAGCCAATGTTGGGTGTGCACTTGAAATTTATGAGATTTGTAATTCCACACACTGATCCTGAATCTATGTGCCAAGTGGGTGACAAGTACTGACAGGTAGATTTCTCCTTTGCAATTCTGATCAGAATTCTAGGCCTAGGACCTTGGAGGTATAATATTTTGTAATTCGAGCAAAAGTTACATGCTGAGGGCCAAGAGACAGGAAGAGATTTCTAGCAAAGAAAGCTTTGCATAGGGAACAGCAGATAGTATATTAAGAATTTTATGGCACTTTAACTCCTCTGACATTTGTTCCATAATACAGGGGGATACCACAATTTTGTCTGTAAAAGGAATTATAATGATTTGCAATAATGGTTTTATATTTCTAAACTCTGGGTGCTACCTTTTATAAGATGATCATTCTGCCCTACTGTTTTTCAGCTAGGTCCACAACAAACTGTATCTAATTTTTCTTCAACTAACCAATACCTTCCTCAAAGTTAGAGAAAGCACTTGAAAGCACTCCCAATTCCCTGGGATTCAGAGAAGGCTGGATTTTAACTGAGAGTGAAAAGAGAAAGAACACAAAGATCAACCCATTGTCAGAGTCCGGGCTGTGAAACAAATGGGAAATCTGCTGTGTCATTTCTCAGGGCCTCCTGCCAAATGCACTTTGGATATATTCAGACGTCTGTTCTCAAGGATTCTGGAATTAGAGTGCCATCAAGGTAACAGCATGGCTGGTATATTAGGATGAATTCTGGTATTCATAAATATCCAATATTCTTTTAAAGGAATATTCTAGGAAATTCACTTTTGTGAAAATCTCACGTAGGCAGGAGAAGCTCTAGGAAATATATTTCTAACATCTGGTGTTCAAAATGATTCTTGGATCACTGGGAAGTGTGTGTGTGTGTGTGTGTGTGTGTGTGTATTTATTTTCTCTTACTATTTTTGGGACTGGGGCATTTTAATGTCCCTTCCCCTTGTTTTTTGTTTCCTCCAACCTGATCTACTCATAAGCAGCACAAACTCAGCAAAATGATGTGGACGTTGTCTTTGGAATATTCCCATTTCTTTGCCTGTCTCCCTTTCTTCTCTACCAAAGACAGCCATGTGGTATTTCATTCTCCACGGAACCTTGACATTCCCGGAAAGTGGTAATCCCCCCTACGGTGGCTAGGGCTCCAGCATTATTTGCACCTTGCCAGGAGTTTCAAGCCATTCCTTGGAGGCAGTGGCCTGCCACCTGATTCTTATAGACCCCCGCCCTCAGACCTGCCATAGCTTCGAGGGTCCTATGCAGAGCAGGAAGTCATATCTAAGTGTAGTCTCACCAGGACCAGTCAGAAAGCATCATACCATCCCATGGCTGGCTAGTGTTCAATCAGAATTCAGTAATCAATGGGAGTTCTGTCTTCGTATATACTGCCCTTTTTCTTTTCTTGTATAATATCCTATTCATGAGAACGTAGCTTGGCTGCCTCTCCCCTCTGTCTTTCATCTCCTTAGCCTCATTACTTCTTGTCCTGGGGTACAATACCACAGTCTTTGCTCATCATCACAGCCTCTGTAACACTTTGACCTCTCTTGGTGAGGGTGGCAGGAGTGGTGAATGTCTGCCTCTCTCCCATGGTTGTAAAGTGTTCTTTCCTTTCCTGAGGAAAAGAGCTCCCCTGTCTCTTGGCTGAAAGACTATGTTCTTATGAACTCCATCCCAATTATTTCCATGGTGCCCTTGTGTAACAGCCAGCCCTCCTTGTGTTGAATGGGTCATGCGTGTTTGCGGCAAGGGAATCAGAGGTGATAAACTTTGTTAAGGTCTGAGAATCAGACAGGACAAACTGAACTCATCAAACGTCTACACAGAGGTGGCTCACGGGCTCTGGTGTTTCCTGTCCAAAGGGTTGCTCGGCTTCCCTTGATACTTTCTGGTCTGTTGTAAAGCGCTGCAGAAAACTCAGGGTTAAGAAAGATACAGCACTGTGATCTTAGAGGTACAGACCAAGAGGAACCTGGGAATCATCTAGTCTAATTTCCCTAGTTTCTGGAGTAGGAAACTGAGGTCCAGGCAGGAAATAGGACTATCTGGCATCTCACAGCAGGGCTGCATCCAGCTAGCCAACAACGAGGAAGAACTGTGGGTCCCAACCTTCTTTCCCACTTTGAGTGTGACACAACACAACCTCTGCTCAGAAGAGGTCTCTTTTCAATGCCTCAGCAAAAGCCCTTGTTCGGTTCTTTTTGATTGTCTTTCTCAGTGGAACCTGGCATTGAATACTTTCGGGCATTCTCTCCCCCTCTATTTGCTTTACTGTTGTCCCACCGCCATGCTTTTGTTCAGCCACCAACAGCCCTGGCCCAGAGCACTCTCTGGCATTCACACTCCGGGAGTGCTGGAACCAACTGTGGCTTTTATGCTCATGGTGCAGAGCACCTCCCGCTGTCTCTGCCACTTGCTTTGATATCGATCGTCGGGTTTTGGTTTTGAACGCAAAAAAGGATATTCAGTGCCATGCCTGGATTAAGGATTAACAACATCTCTGCCTATACAACTTTTTTTTAAGGAAAAGAAATTTTACAGCCAGTTCCATTGCCTGTCTTCCACAAATTCCTTTTGAAAAACCTAGGTGCTCCTTGATCTGAGAAAGTCATCATTCTTACTGTAAGCCTTGCACCTCCTAGAGAAACCGAGCCAAGCGTTCTTCCCAGCTGGATAATCTCACAAAGCCAGAGAATGCCCGAGCCTAATGATGCTTTATCACCTCTCCCACACTACAGGCAAATTCATGTTGGCCTTGAAAAGCATGTGTAGGAAATATGAATGAGAACTTAGCTCTGCAGTCGGACCTTCTAAGTTCCCACCACCAGCTGGTGACCTTGGAAAAGCTACTTAGCTTCTCCTGCCTAGTGGACCTCATGCGTAAAATGGAGGTGGGGGACACCTTATAACTTTGTGGTGAGAACCAGATGAGTTAACACCTACCAAGGACTTTTTTAAAGCCAAAGCATAATTAATGGTCTCTAGTTGTCAATTGTATTTATTTAATCTATTTGTTTGCTTATTTATTTATTAAAGAAAAGACTTCTACATCTTTGTCATAGATGAATCCTGAGAAAGGATTAAAGCTCCTAGACTGAGTCTCAGAGTTTTGGAGAAGGGCTTTCTGTGAGAAAGACTCTCTCACACTTCAGAAGGAAAACCTTAGATTTTCTTTTCCACTTCCTGTTCAGAGGCATCAGGAATCCAAATCTGGAATAAAGAAGAGATGACAGGGATAGAAATGCGAGGAGCTGAACGACAGGATTCTAGAGTACAGAGCTCGGATTCTCGTTGTCCCTGTGCTGTGAGCACATGTGAATCCTTGGGCAAGACAGAGAGCTCTTGGTCTTTTCTGTCCCTAAGGGAGGAGGAGAGCTCAAGTTTTCTTCTACCATGAGTATTCTAGAATTATGTGCTTTCCATGAGGTACCCCACCATTTGAGGAAGACTATAAGGCTGCATACTGACATTACATAGCTATAATTAAGAGGCCGTAGAATTAATACCAATTAGGGGAAAGCCATGGGAGTTATTAATGGGAATTGTTGGGGTAAAAGCAAAGATTTGTGCAACGGCTATAGGTATTTTCGACAACAACATCCTTCCAGAACATGCCTTTCCCAGCTGAAACACCCTTGTCTAGTCTCTTAGGAAATATATATATATATTCATATATATGCAGAAATCATATACATATGTATATATAATTTTATGTGTATATAGATGTACATGTATGTATATACATATAACATATATACACACACACATATTAAGTCAAGAAAAGCATGGCTAAAGAAAATCTGATAAAGGGCCTTATGACTTTGATTGCATAAATAAGTTTTAAATCCTTCTGTTCTTCATACATACCGATTCAAAGTTTTCTAAGAAATTTCATATAAATTGTCTCTTTTGGCTTGTACAATCCTGTGTAATAGGCAGAGCAAATATTATTGGCTATAGTTTACAGATAAGAAAGCTGAGGCTCTGAGAGCTCAGGGGTATGTTCAAGTTCAAAAAGCAAGATAGGATTAGAATGAGGGGTCCCACCAAGTGATTCATGTATTTCAGAGCTCTTGTCCATGGTATTACTATCTCTGTATTAGCAAAAAATTTTTCAGTGGGTCACTCCCCTTGGGTAGAACACAAACACATGTCCACAAAACAAAAGCCTGTGGTCTTGTACTAGGGAGTTCCAGAATCTGTCATCCCCAGATTATATCCAGTGCACCCAGACCCCTTAGGGGAGGGAGAACCCTTCACCGGCTGGCCATTGCTAAAAAGATAAAGCCTATCTACAGTCTGCCATTGGCTTACTCTTCAAGTCTAATGGCACCAATCAATTCTAACTACTCAATATTCCCTGATAATTTCACTAGACAGGCTTCTTTATTTTGTTCATTGATGAAGCTCAATACAGCAGTCCCTCGACGACTGTAAAATGAACAGACAGTCCTTGCATTTTCATGCTTCTGTGCTTTGCTACGCTATTCTCACCAACACAATGCCTTGACTGTACTCTTGCCCATCGCCCCATATATCTTTAAGATCACCCATCTTTCAAGATGAATGTAAACATCCCCTTCACAGCCAAAGTTCCTTGAGTATATCCACCAGAGGTATGGCTCTATAGCACTAGCTTGTATTCCCCATTTCCATGACACGGTATAGATGACATCACTACTCACTTTGATTTTCGGCACTAAAAAGCATTTTAGTTGTTGTGATATAGAATATAACACTTTTCTTACTGTCTGGAAGGGAAAAAAGTGAAAAAGAAAACTAAATAAAATACTTCCAATTACACTGTCAAAAATACCTTTTTAAAACCCAGGCATTCCTTGATGCAAGAAATGATCGTTCTTGCCACAGAACAGAGCCTCAGAGCAGTAAATATTAAATTTTTAGGGCAGGCCCCCATTCTCAATGGTAAGTGTGTACACCCTGAGGGGTCTATGCCCATTGTGTATGGGTTGGTAAATTGTTTGACTCTCACTCCCACTTTTATGAAGGTCACCACAATGTGCTTTTGTTGCTATTGTGTTTGGGTTTTGGTGGACTTATAGCTTTTTTTTTTTTTAATTTCTTTTTAAGATTTTATTTATTTGACAGAGAGAGACATAGCAAGAGAGGGAACACAAGCAGGGGGAGTGGAAGAGGGGGAAGCAGACTTCCTGCCGAGCAGGGAGCCCGATATGGGGCCCGATCCCAGGACGCTGGTATCGTGACCTGAGCCGAAGACAGACGGTTAATAACTGAGCCACCCAGGCGCCTTGGCCTTATAGCTCTTGAAAGTCTTTCTCACACAGTGGCCATTTACTATTCAATTTTTTTATCCCACATTCTAAGTAAAGTGTTTAAAACATACTAAGTATTTAATAAAGGTTTGAGGGATCTGTTCTCAGTTATAATATACAGGAAAAACAAGTAATACGATTTCCTTTCTCTAAATGGCTTTCAGTATAAGAAATAAAAAGGTGAAGAAATACGAAACTAGATGGCATATTCAAAGTTTCTCTTCATGCACCTATACAGTCTTTTCTTGAAGGTTTTCTTCTCAGTCACACTACATGAAGCATCAGCTGTGGTTTGTTTCCTATCTATTATAGAAGGGAAAGCGCTATGCCATGAGGAGCTCCCAATTTCCAACTGGGAAATAACCCTTGAATTAGAGAGCTGACCTGTTCTTTCCATCTTCCTCTGGATTCCCTCCCGGAGTCAGAAACATCACTGACATCTATGCTGGCTTCTGCTTGATTGGCCATTGGCTTACCAGAGATACACATCGGATTGAGGGAAAAAAAGATTTTAGTGTCAACCGCCCAATGGTGTGAATGAAAGTGGTTGGGGTTTTTTTTTGTTTTGTTTTTTGTTTTGTTTTGTTTTGTTTTAGCATACATACATAGTATTTGTACTTTTAAAAGTATGGACAGGTTTTAAAAATAATGTGATACCTGTCCATGGAAGTATGCCCCCAAAATTATGATAGATAGCATTTTTTTTTTCATAATTGCTACCAATCCCTGCGTGTGTGTGTTTAGTAATCAGACATTCCAGCAAAGTTAAAGCCCCCTTATTCTCCTCCCTATACATAAGCCTACACATCTCTCCCTGTGACCTCCTCCTATTACCTTGTACCAAGAAAAATCTGAATCACAAATTTAGATCCAATCCATTTTTATGTCACTTTCCATAGTACAGATAAATACATTCCATAGAGGTAAACAATAAGCATAACCATAATCATAGCATCAGCAGCCATTTATTGAGGTTTATTTTTACATCAGATTCTCTACCCTCACACAGTTCTGTAAGTTTTAGTGATGATTATTGCCATGTTACAGATTGGATTTGTTACAGAGCTTTGAATATTTGAAATAATTTGAACAAGGCCAGATAGAGAGTAAATTTACTCTCCAAATGGAGAGTAAATAGAAGGACCAGGAGTGAAACACCACTTTTTTTTTTTTTTAACTTTAAAACCTTTCCTCTGATTCATGTGTTTTCTAAAATAGTTGAATAAAACCTGTGCCAATACTACTTAACTTGCAAGTCCATAATTTCTAACGTGTTCCAGGCCCTAGGAGATACCTTCAGGAGCAAAATAAGTGTAGGACTTGGCCCTTGACCTTTAGGTGCATATAGTCTAGAGTTGGGGAGAAGGTAGTAGAAGTTACAGAAACATAAACAAATATCTATAAAGCTTTCCAGGGAGAGATTATAGTAGGAACTATTTGGGAGAATCTGGAGGAAAGAGAGATACTTTTGATTAGAGAGATGTAAGGCATTGCTGGAGAAGAAGCATGAACAAGCAAAGCCATAACAGCATGAGAGTATAGGGAGCTAGTCAATCCGTGACTTTCATGACACTAGGGACATGAATGGGTCCCTGCAGTGCTATTTTTGTGTATGACCAGGAAAGAGAGGCGACTGAATCTATTTTGGGGAAATTTTGCCTCTGAAAAGATTATCGGATTTCAGAACAAGTCTATTCTTCTGGTGCTCCACAGCTCAGTCGAACATTTAAAAATTGCTAATGAGGCAGGCATGAGGAACTGGCTGGCTCAGTCAGTAGAGCATAGGACTCAATCTTGAGGTCATGAGTTCAAGCCCCACATTTACCTAGAGCTTCCTTTAAAAAATATGCTAATGGGGCTAGACACCCTTCAAACATTTGGACAATTGGTCAGTTACTCTTGGATCAACTTGACAGTTTTTACTCTTTCCAAGATATGGGGCAAGGAGCAGGGAAGCTCTAATGCCCTAGGGAGAATGCCACATGAGGAATTGCCTGGTCTTCTGTGCTGAGGCTAGCTGATACAGAAACCATCCAATGTCCATAAAAACACTGGATACCACTGAAAGAAAGACATAATCATAGAAAACTGACAATGGTTGGTTGATGGGACCACTTCATTCTACAGGTAGGGGCCCTGTTGGCCAGGTAATTTGAGCCAATCTCCCAAGCTCACGCATTCCATCAGTGATCAACCTAGAGCAACTTCCCAGCTATCATCTTCATGTCCACTGTGATACCCTTCTCATCACCCCATGGTGACAGTATTCCTAATTGCTTCTCTGACTTCACTGGGCAAAGCATGCCCCAATTTGGCTAAAACCAAATAATAGCATGTCAGCAAGATCCTGAGAGTGAAAATTACTCCCCAGGGTATTAGGTGAGGGCAATCTGCCCTCTGTGTTCAGGTCTTCCAAGGTAAAGAGGCAGCTCTGTTCTCTAAACCTACCTGATTTTTGGGAACCCCACCTGGGCCTGGCCCAGTTACCTGATCAAGTTAGCTTCTGACACTGCCCCCCATATACTGCTATAAGGCAGTTAAAGGCCCAGAGACGACACAGGGAAAGGTGAGTTCCGTGGGCCCCGGTGGGGAGACAGTCCTATCAGAGATCCAAAATACCCTCCTTGTTCAAAGGTTTTAAACGTTCCTGCTGTTCCAATACAGCCCAAGGCCTGCCTTGAAACGAGACCCAGAATGCTTTTTTGTTGTAAAGTTAATCCCACTGAATACTTCTGCAATTAAAGCAAGCTTGAGGGGCAAAGAAATAGACAAGTGAATTAAGCCACAGTGACTCAGCTCTTCTTTCTTCCCTGTGCTTGTGGACTAGTCAGGAATGTGGGGCGGAAATGAGTTAGGTCAAATCTGGGCTTGAGCTCCAGGAAACCAGGAACTAGAATCTATACACACCCAAGGTGATTCTCCTACAAAATGCTGTTTCTTTACTGTGAATCCTCCCTAGCACTTGGCTCCAGTGAGTAAGTATATCACATTTATAAGTCTGGGAAGAACATGAGTGGTGAGAAAGGTATGGACGCCTAGGGAAAGACACTTTAGGTGTGGCCAAATTAGCCTCATTTGCACTAGGGGGTAACTGGGTAGTTTACTCTCTTAGGTTAGATTCCCCACTATAAGACCCAGAAATAAAGATTCATAATTTACAAGTGAATTGTTGACAAAGTGCTCCAAGGGAAAGCAGTAAGAGAGTGCGGAAAGGACAGGGAAGGGAAGAATGCCAACCAGGCAGGGGTTCAGTGTTAGGCAAAGCCCTGGGCAGAGCAGCTACAACTTGAACTTGGAGGTGAACTCTGGAATGTCCGGTTGCCTCAAAGAGGTCCCAATCTGAGGCCATGGAGTTTGAATTTCATAACCTTGTACCTATCAGTTACGACATTCCAAGGAGTATGTAAACTCACAGGCACTTCTCGCCATTCATGTTTCCCAGTAAAGGGGCCCTTTACCAGGAGTCATCCTCCAAAAAACAGCCACAATTTCAGACCGCTGGAAGTGAAATATTCCAAAGCCCAGGACATGTATTTAAGAACGATTTATTTAAAATAGTTTATTATTAAAAAATTTAAGAATTTTTTTTTAAGTCTACAAACAAATAAACAGAAAACAGCACTTAAAACCAGGATTATACTATATATTAACTAAATAGAATTTAAATAAAAATGAAATACAAAAAAATAAAAATAAATACCATTGGTGATGCCAGTTATCAACAAGCACTATAACAACAACAAAAACCATTGTTCTGGGGGCTTCTAGACCTTAAACCAATGGCATACAACGAGCTACGTTCCCCAAAGATTTCTTTGGACATGGGGATCCATGTTCAAGAGAGTTAGCTATCTTCATTTACTAATTTGCAGGCATTGTGATATCACTCATACGACATGCTATTATACAGTGTGGTAGTTCTCATGTATACTTGAGGGTAAAGCAAGACCACTAGAGCTTAGCAGTGTTTAACTCTTGATTCATCCTTTTGCCAGCTGAGTAACTTCACAAAAGTTACTTCACTTCTAAGTGACTCAGAGAGTAGGGAAGGGGTTGTGAGGAATAAATGAAATAACCAAGCAATAGCCTTTAATGACCTAGTCATGGCTCACAGGTAAAATCTGAATCAATATTGGTTATTACAAATGATGACGATAGTGCAGAAATGCTGAATCACTAGATGGTACACCTGAAACTCATATAACACGGTATGTTAGCTCTACTGGAATTAAAAATTAAAAAAGAATGATGATACAGCAATAATGACATATTTTTCGTTTACTTCTTCATTTATACAACAAACACTTGCCAAGCCCCTACTAGGTGTCAGAGCCCCTTCCAGGTCGCGACTTACAGAGGTATTAGACAAAGGCCTCACAGAGCTTCCATTTTAGTAAGAGAAAAAATAAAAACACACAAATTAGTAAATACTACAGTGTCAGTTACTAATAAATGCAATAAAAATACTGAAGCTAGACAAAAATAAAGAGTTCACGGTGGGCTTAGAGATGCAGGTAATTGCTCCATGCATGGCCAAGGAGCATCTCTTGGGGAAGAAGAATGGAGCAGAGACCTGGATGGAGCAGAGCCTGAGTCATGGGAAGATCTGAGGAGTGTTTTGGGAAGAGGTCACAGAGCAAAGGCCTGCGTGGGAATATACTTGGCTTGTTAAAGAAATGGGAAGAATCCAGTGTGGCTACAACGGAGTGAAGCGGGCTGGGAGTACAAGGAAATCAAGTCAGAGACGGTGGCATGGACCAAGCCAGATCGTACAGAGCCAGAGAATCCACGGTAAGAAGCATGACTTTTATTTAATCTGACTATGATAGGAAATCAGTGTAGGGTCACAGTGACACAGAAGGTGACAAATCGGAGTTACATTTTTGAAAGTGTACTCTTTATGGCCACGGAGGGCACAAGAGCACCTCTGCAAATCACTTCCTAGGGATAGCCCTGGGTCTCACATAATCCCCAAGATCAGTGAGCAAAGTAAACTTTAATAGTAAACATGGGTTACTCACTCATTCACATGGCTATATTGTCATTCAGACAGTAAGAGTAATGATCTGTAATATTTGCAAAGCAAGTCTACAGAGAGGGTTTCTAATAGAAACATAAGGCTGCAGGTGTATCATCAGAGTATCTTTCATATTTAGTTCCTCTTACTTTGCTGGTTTCCAGTCTGTAATTTTTCTGCCTTTTTGGAGTATCATCTCTCTCATCCAGATGCTCTAGGTTGATCTTATGTAACAAGGCTGCCTGGTTTGCTAGAAGCAAAATTGCACACTTCAAAATTAATTTTTTGATACATTCCGTTTGAAACTAATTCCCCCCATTCAGGTACCTCTGATGGCTCCTCACTGACTACAAATTGGAGTTCAACCATCAACAGAGTGTTCCACACCTCCTTTTCCCTGGACCAGGCAGACCTCTCCATCCTGTCTTAGATTTATGTTCTAACACATCTGCCAAAATACAGCTATACTCCACAGTTTCCCAAACACAACGCACAGTTTTACTGCCACATCATTGTTTGTACATTTTATTTGTCTTAGTGTTATACCTCTCTCATGGCCAAGGTGAAGTCCCACGTCTACTGTAGGACCTTTCCTAACAATTAACCTTCACTGGTTATTTCTGCATCTGAACTTCTTCTGCAGTTGTTACCCTTAGAATATGATCTATTGGATGGTTCCTGATCTTCTGAAGGACACATTTATCTCTATGGGCCATCTGTGATCTTCTTGAAGGTCAGGATCACATTTACACATTTTGAATGTCAGGCCCCTCTGTGTGTATCACTTAACTTTCCCATCAAACTCATTATTTTTCAGTCATGCTAATTTCACACTTCTTTCCACCATCAGCACACCTATTTTTTTTTTAATTTTCCTTTTGTAGAATGTGTGTATCTCAGTCTACAAACCTAAATGTATAATAAATTAATTTTCCTTTCTTGTTATTAAACCTTGACTTAATTTCTACTTCAAGCTCTCATTTGCCAATATGGGAACAGACTCGGTCGATTCTGGTTTTTTGCTTCCTTTGCCTGATGCTCAGTCTAAGTTTCATTGGTGTGTATGTGTCTGTGTGGTGGGGACTGCTCAGGTACATTCAGTCACTTGTCCAGTCAGATATTCACTAAGGATTCCATGACCCCGTTTTGCCCTTACTCAACCATCCATGAGTGTTAATGATGAGAAGTTTCTCTCTTCCATGCCAATGTCCATCTCTGGCCTGCAGCTCTCTCTATACCGGGCTTAGAAACATGGTCATCTCTCTCATGTTATTTAGGGCTCCACCTGCCAAGACAAACACCCATTATTCTAACCGAAGTCTTTGCTCTTGAAGCAGGAAGTCCATCTCCTTTCTTCATGACCCACCAATGCCTATATTCTCATCTCTTTCACATCATTAGCTAGGTCAAGGAAAGTCTCTCAAGGGAGAGCAATAGAATAGATACCTGAGTGAGTTGTAGCGCTGAGCCACAGAAAGAACTGAGCAGTGGTGTGTTCTGGGAAGAAGCCATAGTAAAAGCAAAGGGTCTAGATGGGAACATACTCTTGCTCTCTCAGTGAAGAAAACCTCTATGGTCTGAAGGAACCCAAATCTCATTGTTTTTCAAATATTTTATCTCTGCCCAAATACTCTGAGTTACCTTTAGGTATTTATAATCAAATCCAGGAAAACACTAGTGCATTGCTTTCTAATTCTACCTTGAAATATCTCTGTCTCTAGTCAACAAGACTAGAATTAGCTTTTATTTTGATTAGGAAGGTAGATGAGCATATAGATAAATTGCCAGGATAAAATAATGATCATGGGCATAAATTGTTATGTTACCACAGTTATTTTAATAAGTAGCACCAACCTTTCTTCTCTTCCACTTAATCCATTCAATTTGGGAGACAATTTAGACTTTTTTTTTTTTTTCTTACCCATCAATATTGGTCTTGTGTGCATAAAACCAATACCAAAGATAGATCTGTGGTCTAAAATTTGGTCCAATTTTTTTTAATTTTTTAAAATTTATTTGAGAGAGAGAGAGAGAGAGAGAGAGAGCGAGCATGAGAGGGGAGAAGCAGACTCCCCATGGAGCTGTGAGCCCGATGCGGGACTTGATCCGGGGACTCCTGGATCATGACCTGAAGGCAGTCGCTTAACCAACTGAGCCACCCAGGTGCCCCAATTTGGTCTAATATTAACACTAAGTCCCAGAACATTCTGCTTGAGAGAAATACATGAATAAATTAATCCAAAAATTCAAAGTAGATGAAGATAAGCTGTAAGCAAAGAAGAGATAGTGTGATCTAGATATTCATATGAGGAGACATCAATTCCATTGTATGGTCTCTTATCTTTCCTAAGGCTGACACAACTGCCTACATATTCTAGAAATTTTGTAGGCATTTGTTGTTGATGATGATAATGACCTTTGTGTCCATTTGAAGATCAATTTTTAATTTTCTGTTTTTTCTTAAAGCAGGAATCTTGTGTTGTTTATATTAAAAAGTATACTTTGCCAAAAAGCCCACTGCATCTTAGAGTAATGTAGATTGAGTGCTGAGCACAGGCACAGAATCTACAGTTGTGACCTTCACTATAGACATCATATACCTGTGCATTTCTTAAAGAGAGAAAGAGAGAGAGCACAATAAGGTGGGGAGCAGAGGGAAAGAGAGAGACATTAGGAGTATACTACAGCCGCCAATTTTCAGGGACCCCTCACCTTTTCTCTCCTTCCACAATCATATATTAATCTATACAAAACATGGTATTAGGTAACCACCCAAAAGGATCCAAAGTAAGATTATATAACTGCATCAGACCTTGTGTTCACCTCAGAAAGTTCATTATCTAATTTATGAAATAACCCAAAGACAAATAGTTACAGCACGACATGAGGAGAGGAAGAACTGTTGCAAAGTGCCGAGGAAGCACCGGGAAAGAAGTGACTAGCTCTGCCTGAGGGGGAGGAAAAAGCTTTGGTAAGGAAGCCACATTTGCCCTGGATATTGTGGAACGAGTGGGGACTTTCCAAGCGAGAAAGGAAGGGAATGTTTCCCAGAAAAAGAAAACAGCCTGTCTACCTCAGGGAAGTGAACGTTGCTGCTATAAAATATAACTG
Organism: Martes martes; assembly: GCF_963455335.1. Taxonomy (NCBI): domain Eukaryota; kingdom Metazoa; phylum Chordata; class Mammalia; order Carnivora; family Mustelidae; genus Martes; species Martes martes. The sequence goes on from NC_137888.1 coordinate 110,345,274, forward strand.
AGGCTGGACCTTGAGGTGTGTGGGTGTGGATAAGAGCGATGAAAGGCAAAGCTGGTAAAGCTGGTTGAAGGCTGCAAGGATCACCAAGGGGCCTGTCAGCCGGGACCGTGAAAGGGAGTGTGCAGAATATAACCCTGTAAAAGAGAAGCTTCTTTGGGAGCTGCTGGGAGAGTGAGGCACTCTGGGAGACGAGCTTGAGAAGTGTCTCTCTGACGGTCTTGTGGAGATGGAGCAGAGGAATAGAGAGGACTAGCGGATGTACCTGCCAAGGCTGGAGAGGGACACACCTAACTTCCAGAACCTCCTAGGAGCCTCTGGTCTTGCAGGACATGGTGGAAAAGCCCTCACTGTTTTGAGAACAAAAATTGAACTCTGACTTCTGTTCTGCCCACGGCATCAAGCAGCTCAGGGTACTCATTTCCCATATGCCATCCTCTCCCGATGCTCACAAACATTAGAGATATTTATTTACTATCCCTTTGTTACTGGCTTTTATAGAATTATGCTTTATTCTCCACAGCATTTTCCTCATATTTGGAATTATTCTTTCATATGTGTGCTTATTTGACCACCATCTGATGTTCCTGACTAGACTCTAAATTCTGAAAAATCAGGAACTGTGCCAGTCTTTTGTCATCCCTGTCTGTGGAGGCAAGCAGAGGGCCTGGCATATAGTAGAGGCTCAATAAAAGTTTGTGGAAGGAATACTGACTGAAATATTGAGAAACAGTTGAAGTGACAGTGTTCGGCTTGGGAAACCGTTTACTTTTCCTTGTTTCTCAAAATGTCAAATAACATATTCAGCCTGTGATTTAATTACTGTTTGATCAAGTTTTCCCCTTTGGAGCTCAAATTTCCCTCCAACACTGTATGTGAGCACTAGCTCTGTACATTAAATTCCAGATCTGAAACACACTTACAATGAGAAGTAAATTTGATGAAATTAATTGATTCTCTGGTCTTAAAATTCCCAAATAAAATAAATACCAATGGCTAAGCTTGACTTTGATTATTAGTAATTCTTTTCCTTTTTTAAATTTTATTTTCTCCCATAACTAAAGAGGGCTTTTTTTTAACCCAAGGCAAGCAATTTTTCAATCATGACTTTAAATTTGATGAGGTTCCATTAAGAAACTCCATGCATGTCCTACATCTAACACATTTATACATATAAAGAGACAGTCAAAGCTCTTCATTAAAGGCATAAAGATTAAGGCAAAAGATTACACAACAAAACCACCCACATTCAGTTTTGCAAGGCTAACAGTCAGCTTGAATCATCACCCTACAGCAACCTGCATTCCGTTCCAACTCGTGGCTTCAGCTTAACATTCAAGACCTAAGAAAGTAAAATATTAGTATTGGTGACCAAAAAGGCAGGTGTGTTTCTCTTTCCTTGGTTACTCTTAGCCCTGGAGGCACCAATTGTTTCTTGTTTTTGATTTAGTGAGCACAGCTCTTGGGAGGTAATTAAAGAACTAGCACAAATCTTAAGATCACCAAAGAAAAACATGCAGTCCTATTCCAAGCAATGGAATCACTGGCTTAAGAATCCCAGAAACTAGTGTTTAAGTCAGCCTTACCCATCCCCCCTGGCTCCCATTAACAATGTCTCCCACATTATTCATCCCATCCTTTACCAGACTCTTCCCTCAAATATCAATTTTTTCTCTTCTACCTTTACTCATGTTGTTGCCTTAGTAAGGCCCCTCTCTCTCCTGGTAATCCTACTCATTCTTCTCTTGCTCCCTCAAATGCGACCCTCCTGAACTCCATCATCATCCTAAGCAAACTGCCTTATTCCTTTGTCTTCTTTGCTATAGCACAAGGCTTATATACTGTTAGCTAGTCTTTCTACCCTCACACATTCCACTCATCTGTTTCTTATTTTCCTGCTATTAGATGGCAAACCCCTTTAGGTCAGAAACTGTGGAATTCATATGCACGGGCCTACCTAGAGCCCAGTTTATGCCCTTAGTAGTGTAGACAGGTGATACTAAATGCTGAGTGAATGAATTCCAAAAAGGATTTCAGTATCTTTACATTAATACATAAAGGCAAAGTAAGAGAACTAAATTAAAAATATAAGAAATATTTATTCATAAGAATTAAGGGCAAGGTCAATATGGTTATTATACTTGAACATTAAACTGAACGTGAGCTTCCTGGTGACCAACTGGAAAAGGAGAACTAAAGTTTACATCTCTCACGTGACTTGCTTAGGAAGCTGGAAATAGCCCAGACCTCACAAAGATTGAAAGTGAGCCTCAAGTTATCACAATCCCTTATAGAATTGAGATGATCTACCTGCCATCTACCTATGAGCTAAATGAAAATAAATACCAATCAGGAGAAAAAAATATACAGAGATGCAATATTTTTAATACACAATGTCAAAAAGTCAATTCAAAATTACTAGGTAGGCCAGGAATATGATAAAATAATAAAAAGAGGGGGAAAAAGCATTATAAAAAATTTACCAACAGGTAAATCACATTTAAAAAAAAGTATTTTCCAAAACTAACAAAAGAAATTATCCATACATTCAAAAAGCTCTTTGTTTCCTAGTCAGGATAAGTACAAAACACAAACATCCTCAGACACATCAGAGGAACACTACTAAAAAGCAAACAAACAAAAATCAAAAAGAAAATTTTAAGAGCATTCAGAAAAATAGACACATTTCTTTCAAAGAAGGAAAAAACTGATAAGGTTTCTTTGCAAAGGAAATGATGAAAGCCAGAAGACAAGAGAATGGGATTCTAAAGGTACTAAAAAAAAACTTGCAATCCAAAATTTTATACCAAACAAAAATATCTTGCAAAAGTACATTAAAAATAGAGAAAATTTCAAATAAATATTACAAAAATTCTTTGGCAGCAGACATGTACTAAAAGATATACTAACAGGTGTCCTTTAGGCAGAAGGAAACAATCCTAAACTGAAATGCAAAAAAGAAATTATTCCAGACAGAAATGTAAATAGGAGAGAATAATGAAATGAATACCAATAATATAAAACAATATTGGTGATACAAGGCAGGGTTTAAAATATATAAAAATATCTGACAATAATATTAAAAAAGGCTAAATAGGAAAAACAGAACTTAAGTGTCCTCAATTTCTTGCATTTTCTAGAAATGGACAAAACACAAATTTTGAGTAGGCACCAATAATTCATAAGTTTATATTGTAATTTCTAGGTTAAACAGTAAAAGAAGAGAAAAATAATGTCCAACTCATAAGTTAATAGATGGGAAAATGGAATGATAACTTTAAAAATGATTAATCAAAAAGAAGACAACTAAAGAGAAAAAAAGAACAGATGGGGCAAACAAAAAACAAATAGCAAGATGGTAGGTTTAAACTTAAAAATATCAGTGATAAATTGTCTGTAAACAAACTACATATTTCAGATCTGATAAAAATAAAAATGCACATTCAGTTTATGAGTCACACCTTAAACACAAATATGTAGAGAGGTTAAAAATAAAAGAATGGAAAAAGATATAGTATGTAAATATTAACCAAAATTTACCTACTCCTTTTCTATTACTATCAGATAAAGCAGACTTTAAGGCAACAAGCATTGTTAGAAATAATAAGAAATAATTTTTGTAACAATTATACATCTGTTTGCACCCAATAGCAGTAAGACTACAAACTACAAATTATTCTCAATGTGAAAGATTTAAAACATTCCTTCAATAATTGGTAGAATAAGTGGACAAAGTCAGTACAAATGGAGAAATTTTGAACCATATTATTAACAAACTTGATCTTAATATTTCAAAGTATTAATATAGCATATGTTCACTAGAAGAATAGACTACAAAAAAGTAAAAATCTCAAATGTTTCCATATTAATTGTTGACTTTCTCACATAACTCATGTACTAAATGAATAAATCATGATGTAAATTACAAAATAATTTAATGGCATACAAAAATGTGGCATATTAAAATTTATAGTATGCAGCTAAAACTGTCATAAAAGGACATTTGGCTTTACAAGCATATACTAGAAAAGAAGAAAAGCTGTATATCATGATTTAAGTTTTCTTTTTAGGACATCAGGAAAATAACAGTAGAAGGGGTTTTCCCAGGAATGCAAGATTGGTTGAAGATTAGGTATTTAGTCAATGCAATTCATATTATACACAGAATAAATGAGAAAAGATTATCATTTAAACAGATGCAGAGATAATATTCGACAAATCCCACACATATTCATGATAAAAACTGTCCTCATATTAGCAACAGAAGACAATTTCCTTAATTTGATGAAGGACATCCAAGGCAAATAGGAAATAACTTTATGGTAAAGGAGAAACTGACAAAACTATACTGGTTATAAAAGATTTGAAGGGGCGTCTGGGTGGCTCAGTGGGTTAAAGCCTCTGTCTTTGGCTCAGGTCATGATCCCAGGGTCCTGGGATCGAGCCCTGCATCGGGCTCTCTGCTTAGCGGGGAGCCTGCTTCCTCCTCCTCTCTCTCTCTCTCTGTCTGCCTCTCTGCCTACTTGTGATCTCTGTCAAATAAATAAATAAAATCTTGAAAAAAAAAAAGATTTGAAGAAAACTGTTGTGTTTTTGTTTTGTTTTGTTTTTAAGGCCAACTGAGTACTTTACTCACTCTGATGGGAATACAAGCTGGTATAGTCATTCGGGAAATCAGCACAGCAAAATGTTCAAGGAGATTTAAAGTGATCATACACTTTGACCAAGAATGTCCACATCCTAGAATCTACTAGCAAATCTTATCATAGATGTAGGTAAATATTTATGTGTAAGAAAGTTCACTGAATAATTTGTTTTTATTCATAGAACCATATATTGAACCTGAACTTTAAAACCGTGGTAATTCAAGTTCCTTAACTTTCCCTTTAGAGAACACGATTTACCTCCAAAATTATTTAGGGGCTCAATTATTCCCTCCTCCTCCCACGAAGAGAAAGAAAAGGTGTACAACAATTCTTTTACCTGTTTAAACTGACAGAAAGTTTCCAGTGGGTGACAAGACTGGTCGAGGGAGGCTCACAGCTCATCGGCGGATGGAAAACTACAACAAAAATATCTATACTTGTCAAAGAGTTTCAAAGAAGACCATCTTCTGTGAAAGCAGAAGTAACTTAGAGTAACTTGATCAACGTTTTTGTCCATTCAGCTCAGTAAAGCATTGATGTGAAAAGTGCTAACCAGAAGCTCAGCTCCATATTTTACCAGTTGGGTTTCCTCTGTTAACATTGGGGTCCTTTTCTCTCTACAAGCTCTTGTGATCCCTTTGTCCCTCTTCTTTAGTTTCTAGGCACTATCTCAACATAGGTGGCTTACATTTTAACTAATGCTTTTCTTTCCACCATCTTAGGTTGCTTATAGATAGGCGTTAACTAAAATAACTTTGTAATTTCATAATATCAAGCAATATATCACACACACTAATTTTATAGCATTGCTCATTGCTCAATGTGAGGTGTAGGCTCAAAGAACCTAGAGAAGATCATCTGAGGTATGAGGATTTTTCTTGAGATCTTACTCTAAAATAGTTGCAACAACAAATGCTAGTAATCAAAATAGTCATTAAAGAGAGATTGGTCGAATTGCAGTATTATTATATAGAATATTTTTCATCCAACAGTTAAGCAACGACTGGAGGAAATTTTCACTATTATGTATAGTAGGTGCTCAAAAATGTTTGTCAATTTTTATTTCATGTAGCTTATAATAATAATATTGATATAATATATATCAATATAATACCATATATACAGTTTATATGCTGCTTTTTTCTCATTAATCATCTTGAGCATATCTGTAAACATTCTTTGAAAACATGACTGTTAAGTGACTACATGATATTTCATTATATGTTAGTAAACAAATTAAGACTAACTATAATAAAATATATCATGGTGGTTTCAAGATAAAAAATAGATAACATTTTTCCAGATTCTACCATACTGATAAATATTATTAAAGGAATTTTCTCCCAAGATTTACACATCCATCTCTATAGAAAAAAAGAAAGGAAGAGGAAGAATAAAAAGGAGGAGGAGGAGGAGGGGGAGGAGAAGAAGAACAAAGGGAGGGAGGAAGGATAGAAGGAGGAAAGGAAGAGAGGAAGGAGAGAAGGAACGGAGGAAGGCAGGCAGGCAGGTAGTCAGTCAGAAAGAAACCCACTGAGATGCAAATTTCTAATTCTTCAAGACCACCAAAGCAGACTTCACGGTGTCTACTATAAGATAATCATATTTGCACAAAAATAATTGTACAGAATTAATTAGTTTACAACACCCTTTTCTACCGAGTGTAACATTTGATATTTACAATAAGCTTGTTACTTTGGTGTAACAGGAATTAATCCCATTTTAGAAATGAAATTACTGAAATCAGACAAGTTAAATGACTTGCCAAAATCATATGGATAATTAATGGTGAAAACATGACTCAATTCCTCTGATAATAAATTCAATGTTCTTTTAACTGTATCTTGTGATCTGCCATGGTAATGTTCTGTAATAAATAAAAAAAATCAATAATCGTTTTGCATAAGAAATATAGAGAATTTCTTGACTATATATAACCAGTACTTGTATATCAGTATGAAGATTTATTTTGGTTTTCTACAGTTCTGGTTTTTACCACATTTGTCTGACTGATCATCAGACATATTGAAATTCTGGGGGGAATATTTCTAATGACTCATCCATCAGACTTTGAGGAGTGTTCTAGGTTCTTGCTTTACAATAAAAATGCTAAGAAAGCCTTAACAGATTGCTAAAACTTATTCTAAATTCCAGTGCAAGGAGTCAGTAGATTGCCATTGGGACAATGGGCAGCTCTGTTTGAAAATTACACTGTGCAATGTTTCTTTAGCTTCAGTGAATGTAAGAATCACTGTAAAGAACCTTAAAATGAAGATTCAAATGTACCATCTTTGATTGACCATATCAGATTCTCTTGGGTTTGGGTTTAGAATTTACATTTTTTTAAAGATTTTATTTATTTATTTGAGAAAGAGTGAAAGTGGGAGAGATCACAGAGGGAGAGGGAGAGGCAGACTCACTGCTGAGCAGGGAGCCCAATGTGGGGCTTGATCCCAAGACCCTGAGATCATGACCTGAGCTGAAAGCAGTCACTTAACCGACAGAGCTACCTAGGCACCCCTAAAATCTACATTTTAATAAGATCTTCTGATGGATTTAATACAGGTCATCATTAGAAACAATTCTCTGCTAGATTTCTCTTTTGAATATGGAAGATTTGACCAAACAGTAAAAAGGCTTCAGAGTTTGAGTATTTTCCCACAAAGAATAACTTTTACAAAATCGAGTCCTTTGAAGCATGAACACAGCTAACTCTTGTCCATCATTCTCCCCCAGGAGAGCATTAGCTATTACATAGAAAAAGGTGTCAACTTAGAATGAGGATGTCAGCTGCCCACGAGCTGTGTGACTTTGACACCTTCGGTAAAGCGAAGGGAATAATCTACCTGGACCAGTGCGTATAATAGTTACAGCAATGAGATTGGATAATAGACGTGAGAAATCTTTGAAAACCAATTCCTGCAATGAAAGTGTATTCATTAAATTAGTTCTCAAACTTGGCTTCATGAGAACCTGAGGAAATCTTTCAGTTCCTGTTGCCCAGGCATTAGTAATTTTTTAAAACTCCACAGTTGATCTCAAAGCGCAGCCAAAGTCAAGAAGAGTGGATTAGACCAATCTTTGCATTTTCACCTTCTTGAGTGGTTCAAATCCATTAAAAATTACCAAGCATTGATAAATTCCTGCTGTTAGATCAATTCATCAGATTCTTGGTGTCAACTCCTCTCTCACCACAAATCAGCAATGTTTTATGACAAGCATGAGCACAGCTGCCGAACAGGCCATTTTCTTATTGTCCTTCATCATCATTTTAGGTCCTGACTGAAGTTGGATTAAGGAGATTGGCAACCAGGTCAGTAGAGTCTCAGGAAAACAACCGCCATACTGTATATTGCCACAGGGGAAAAGATCAACCCTTCATTTCTGGGAATGCTTAGTCACAAACCACATGTCATCAGACTTACCAACCACTCAGTTCCATTTCCCTTTAGGTGAGACTGAGTCACTTTTCTAGAACGATGACAGCAGTAGAAGATGGCGGAAAGAAGAAATGTGTTACCAACACGGGGATAAGGATAGCTTATCTCACTTAATTTATTCAACGCTCATGCCTCTGGGTACAATTAGTTCAGAAAACCATTAAATTATTCAGGCACCAGCCTAGATAAGGTCCTTTACCTCATAAAAGATTCATTTAAGTTTAAGGGAGGCAATGGTTTGTTTCTGATAGAGATCAACACATAATCCCCAACCCTATCTGAAATTAAGAAGTGCCATGTGACTAAGAGAGCATGTCGAACCAGAATGACCTGGCAGGAGAATTTATCACTCTTAGCCTTCTGATCATTTCAAAGAATTAGGACCTGCAACATTGCTCCAACTTTCTCCCTATTTACCTGCACCTGAGCCTCAAATTTACAATCCACTCCCCTCACTGTTCTGGCAACTTGGAAACATCCCCAAGCCCCCAAACCCCAAAACACCACCACTACCACCATCACCTCCACCACCATTAACTCTCTTTGCAACATCACAAAATGGCTGCTCTCTTTTCCATAGTCTTCCCTTAAAATTTAATTCCAGCTGGGAATGTAAAGAGCTGCAGTGGAATGCAGTCTTAATCCGGATATATAGTTGTTAGCGGTTTACATATTGTTTCTGAGCCTCATTTTCCTCATCTGTGAAATGGAGCTAGGAATTCTGATTCAATGAGGTGTCGGGAGCCTTCAATGTCAGGTTAAAGTGAATGGAGCCACTTTCTACACTATAAACCTGTTACAAATGAGATGATTATTATCATTATCGAGACACCCAGATAGATGCCCAAGGACTTTCTCTCTTCATTTGGAATATTCTCCTATCATCCTGTCTCCTAAAGAGGTCCCAGTGTATCAGGATCTGAAAAAGAATGCCTTCTGTGTTTGAAACTCTATGGTCCCTTTTGTGCAAGGTGAAGGTAGTATGACATAGAATAAGAATATTGGATAATATCAGAAGATCTGTGGTTTACACTTTGTTGTTATTAGTAATTTAAGGTTTCTGACTTCCTGTTTTCTCACCTGTGAAAATGGGGAATAAGAGATCTACCTGAAAGACTTGTTTTAGGATTTAAATGGGAAAATATACATGAAAGTGCTTATAAGTCATATTTTTAAACTATGTGAACATCGGATGATGATGGATGATAATGGTTCTTAAACATTCTGATCTGGTCGACAATGCCCAGACCAATTTCTGAGATAATCATTTCAACTATTTGGGGTTGGGTGTTTATAATATTGTATTTTTAGGATCCAGATATGGGGTGGTGTAGAGTCAAAGTGAATGATCCTTGAATAGTCCCAAACCCACCTTCACATATTCACATTCATGCCATTTACTTCACCAAGAGTCTGGCTTTCTACTTCCTCTCCTGCTTCTAAGACACACCCAGCATTCTCCAACATCTCTGTTAATCTCTTCTTCCCTGACGTGACTTCTTTTCGCTCCCTGAAAGTAATTTTTAACACAGCTTTTGTCTTTAACCCCTTTTCTCTTCTCTTTCCACATTTTTTTTTTAATTAGAGATGCTTACTTAGTTTCATAGCTTTGACTAACATGCATTTATCAGGAATATATCAGCCAACCCTTGTGTTTACACAGGTAACTTCTAAATCTCTATCCTTAGTATTTTAATTTCTCTTCTTTTCTACTCTCACAGTTGAAACTCCATGGTAGACATCACAAATTCCCAAAAGCACTAAAACAAATAAATAAATGGAAACATGGAAACAATCTGTAGGATGCCTAACCTGAATCTTCTCCCACACTGACTTTTTTTCACCTCCTGCTCTTCTTGTTAGTGGTCCCATAATTTTCCAGGTCGTAAATGCATTTTTAGTTTAAGTGGCTGCCAAATTTTGACAACGTCTCCTCCCTGCTATTTCTCAGACACATTCTCTCCTCTGCATCCCCCTTGAAAAAAAAATTAATTCATATCATCACTCCTTCTCGCCCAGATTACTGTATAGGTGCAGTTAGATCTCCCTGTTTTCAGAATCTTTTTTTCTTATTCATCCTGCTCAGATGCTGTCAGAACACTGTTCTCAGCCAACTGCAGATAGAAGTATGTTGATTTGATTTGCTGATATATTCCTGAAAATTTTTGCATCTGTTTTCATGACTGTTAACTACCTTTTGATACACAGATTTGAAACTGCAGTTGTAACTGCATGGTGGAATTATTTCAAGTAGTGTGCAACTCAGTGTGGATGCATTTATCTAGCCTACAAACAACTCAGGAACATTAACTCTCATGTTCGTTTTTGTATTATTCCAGAATGCAGCAAACTGTGTGACAGATAGTCATACATTAATAAGTGTTCATGCAGTCAGCTGACCAACTGAATTATTAATTGTATGATAACTAAGTGCATTTAGCCCTCCTATACATTATGCCTGGAACTGGGTTGGCTAGTGGGGACTGAAGGTAAATAAACTCGACTCTGTCCAAATGGGCATCGCTGGATATTAAATGAATCACAATAACTTAGAATTGTTATAAATATAGTAAGTACCCTAATTTCAGAGTATTGATAAATGTAAAAATGGGTCAATTGGCAAAATCCTTGTTTGAAAGCTAATTCTCTATAATGAAAAACAAGTTTTCCAGTAGATATTCAGGGTTTTCAAAGAACATAATTTGTAAGTGAAATGTTTATCTAGCTCACAAATAAAAGGGTTAAAAAGTGCAGCTTGTGGGGATTTTTGTGAGTGTGGGATTTTTCTTTATTTCCGTAATCACTCATTTTAATTTAGTTCTTTCCCCGTCTCCCCATTTCACCACCGACATTGATCTAAACTCCATAGTAAACAATGACATGGATACTCACAGTATGAGTAAAGGTCTGGTACAAAGTGTCTGCAGTAACAAAGGTACGACAAATGTCTATCGTGGGTTTTACTATTCAAGGGCAACAAAGAGCCTTGTCACAGGAATCTGAAACATAGAGGCAGAAAGAAAGTAGTTACTTAAGAATTAAAAAGGTATTGGGTGGGGTTAGTTGTTTATAAAGATATTCCTTCATGCAGGATGTCATTCACTGAAAAAATGTTTGCCAACTTCTTAGTATGTGCTGGCCTCTATGCTAAGCACATCAGAGATGAATAAACCACGATTTGTATGCCTTCAAGGAACACACAGTCCATGGGACAAGGTAGGTTTGCACATAGATAACTAGCAGCGTCTAGCATAACATGGGTGCTCTTTTATTTTTTTATTTTTTTAAAGATTTTATTTATTTATTTGACAGAGAGAGAGATAGAGAGATATCACAAGTAGGCAGAGAGGCAGGCAGAGAGAGAGGGGGAAGCAGGCTCCTCACTGAGCAGAGAGCCCGATGGAGGGCTCGATCCCAGGACCCTGGGATCATGACCTGAGCTGAAGGCAGAGGCTTAACCCACTGAGCCACCCAGGCGCCCCAACATAGGTGCTCTTTTAATTACTTACTTATTGACCATCCGTCTCTTGCCAGATATGGTTCTAGGTACTTGGGATATAGCACTGAACCAAGAAAGACAAAAGTGCCTGACCCCAGATCACTTTTATTCTAATAGGGGAAGAATTTAAAGGTTCTGAGAGAGAGAGAAATTCTAATACAGATAAGATGAGAAATGCAAGTAAAATCTTACTAGCATCCCAGGAATGAGAGAGCTATTACATGGGATTGGGGAGGGTCAAGGAAGGTGAGCCGTAAGTTACAGTCCCAATTTATGTTGTTCTCTCTTCTTTTTTTGGAGATTCAAAAGAAATGCAATTCAAGCAGAAAAGAACAGGTGAGTCACAGTCTTCAGTGAGGCAGGCGGGTGTGTGTGTACTGGATCATTAAGCCTTTATTGTGGCTGGATGGGCTGGGCATGTGGCTGGGAATATGGAGACACAAAGTTGGAGAGTTACAGAGAGCCTAAGGACTTCAAGTGCATGACAGTGTAGCTTGGGTTTTGTCTTAAAGGCAGAAGAAAACTAGCAGAGATTTTAAAACAGAAGAATGGTGTTATTAGGGTGGTGTTTTCAGCAAGATGGATATGGTAGTATCACTGAGGACAAGAAGAAGGGATTGGAAGCCAAGACATCTTTCTGTTAATTTAAAATAGCGAATAAATGTGAACGTGGACCTATTTTAGTTTAAGAACTGAAGCTGACATTTGTCTCCATGGGCTATGCATCAAAGTTTGTGATCTTGGAGAAAGCTCCAAGATACTGGAGAAGAATATTCTGGAAAGGCTTCACTGCCTCCTTTGACATTTATAAAGTTCCTGAGGAAGTTCTGCTTTCTCTAGGGAATAAATAACATTCAGGAGAAGGATTTCAAAGTCCTCACCACCTGCTGAGTCATGGGTGGCAATGGGTCCATGCTCAGAACAGTGTGTGAACCTGATGGCTTTACCTCGAAGCTCGTATCTGCCTCTGTGAAAAGGGAAGACATTTTGGTTTCCCAAGTATCTCGCTCCTTTTCATTTCAGAAGTTATTCCTGCCCCTTATTTTTTATCTCTTCAAGTTGAAATGATAAAATGGGGATAAAATGAGGAATGAATAGAAGACACCATGGCTTTGCTCATCATACTTATTGTCAGGAGAGGGAGAAACTGAGGAGGAAACAATACAGACAACGTAGTAACAGGCATTTAACTGTCTCCCAAGGGTGCCAAACAGGAAAGTTGACACCTTCGTACATACCCAAGGCCAGGGTAAGTTGGGAAATAAGAAAAAACAAAAACAAAGCAAAAGATAAGACACAAGGAATAACAACATTAAAAAACACACAAACCCACAGGTGGCTGTTAAGTTGTTCCCAGCCAGCTTAGTGTAAAAACGTATCAAGTAACTGAATTGGCAGATGGAGGGGAAGAATCACCCAAAGCCTGCTTAGGCTAGGTCTCTGACACAGCCTTGTAGAGAGAGCATCCTGGAGTCTTGTGTGAAAGATCTTGGCTTTTTCTTTTTTTTTCTTTTTAGGGTTCCTGATATTGCTCAATGCCCTTCCCCCGCCCTTCCTCTCTATCGACTCACTGGACTACTTTGGGAGTACCAACCTTCCTCTGGGTTTTAGGTATGGAGAACTTCCAAGACAATTTTATAGAATGATGTGGCTGTAGAGAGCTACAGAATATTTGGGAAATGATATTAATTTTCAAAAGCTGGATTATTTACTCTGCCTTAGTTGTTCCTATTTATTTAGGCACATTTGTCGCTCTGGCGTGCTTTTCCCTGTGTGGTGAACTTTTGGTCATTCCTGAAGATCCAGTTGGGATTTAAGTCCCACGTGAAGCTTTCATTTTCCTTTTCAGCCTAAAGCTACTCTTGATTTTGTAATTCCAAGGCTTTTGTATATATTTTCATTTCTAAACATTATAAGGCATTTAATATTTAATATCTGTCTTTCCCTCTAACTAGACCTGAGGGTTAGAGCTATCTGACTTATCTTTGTTTTCCCCATAGCAAATAACATAGCCCTTGATCCATTAGGGGCCGACAAATAAAATAAACAAATGCATAAATGAATTGATTGATCCCTTGCCTTCTCTTCCTGTCACTATACCTGTAACTAGTACTTTCTAGAGTACTTTGAGGACCTGCCACTCCCATGCACCATCTTTGGGGCTCATCCCGTGGGAATTTGCCTGGCCTTTGCCATATAGTCTTCTCTCTTTTTTTGGCTGGCAAGTGATCAGACCTGGGTGTTGGAAGTCAGGTTTACCACTGAGTCACAGTGCCTCTGGGCACTGTGGTTCTACTCCGTGTGAAAGGTCTTTCTGCAGCATTCTTGCAAGGTGAGCTTTCTAATTAGCTTTCCCTTATAAGGTGCCAGAGGGGACGATTGGTCAGCATTGGGGCCCACAGATGGGGAAACAGTGGCCAGCAGACTTTGCCTAAGGCTCTTGGGTGGGCTGGAGGCTCACGGTTAACATGTGGTGAGAATGGAATGACTCAGTGTTCTATTTCCCACCCTGGGTGTCCTCACCCATCAGATCTCTTCACTCCGCCAGGCCTGAGCCTCAAGAACATGGAACAGAATGACGTGAATCTGTGACTGAGCTACTGGCTACATTCTGCTTTGATACGAGGACACACAGGTTACGTGACTTTGTCTTTAAAGGGCTAGAAGAGTAGAGGATCCTTCACTGACTCCCTTAGATTCCTTGCTTGGGATTCTCCCCAAGCAAAGCGTAACTGGAGGCCTAAGAATTTATAGAATCTTAGAGGAATGGAGTAATAACTGAAGAGTAATAACACTCTCGCACATTATGCCTTTTGACTATGTAAAAAACATGTATTCCACTGTATACAGCCTTATGACATACGTACTTTAAATGATATCTCTTTAGGATAAAATCAATATGTACTTTTGTGTTAAAAATGGGAAAATATTAAAAGAAAAAAAGGTTTACTTATAATCCTACCATTTAAAAATAACTACTGTTGGTTTTAAGGATTTCTACTTTACATATTTTCAGCATAGTTCTGCATAGCATAAGAAAAGGATAATCATAATCCTTGACTAATGGGTTACAGGGGTTAAGACTGTAAGGTGCCTCAAAGATTGGTTTAAGAATGGAAGGATTAAGTAGTCTGATCATTTACAAGGTGTTACTGGCTACATCTTAAAATTTCTATTGATCATCAGTTTTTCTCACCAAAGAAGGCAAGAGAATTCAAAGCCAATGTCAGCACTATCTCAAAGCCGTGAGATGAAAGCTGATCTTTAAATTCCAAGTATTAGTGTGATGGAAAATTTATGTACATTTAATGGGTAAAGACACCAGCTATTAACCTTTAACTTTAAAACATGCTTCCAGGATTCCCATGAATTAAGGGACTATTTAATAAATTATTTGCTTGATCCATATCCCTTTCCATTTGGCCCCAAATTTCGCAGACTAAGAAGGGAAAGACCAGGCTGGGGAGTGGGGAAGTAGCTCAAAAGACAGTGAACCGAGTGGATCGGCTACCATTTTGATCCAGAAAATAGCCAATGAATGGATCATGACATCAACCAGTTGCACACAAATAGTTAGCTGTAGCATAAAAGTTAGTTTTCTGCTTTCACGTGTCATGATTTGAACACCCGTATTCTGTGGGACTCACGCCCTCTCCTCTGACGCTCAGACACTGTGACAAGGAACAAGGGAACTCCACCTGGAATAGGCAGAGTGTGAAGGAGCTGAGATGAGGTCCACTTGTGGTCAGAGGAATGAATGGACCCACCTGCAGGACACACACCTCCAGACTGGGAAAGTGGCTGAGGTAAGTGGGTTCTCATCTTTTCATCTCTGGTTTGTGATCTCTTGAGGTTTTTTAAATTACTATTTATTATTTTGGTTAGAAGTTTCCTTCTATTTAGGAAGGAACTCTGATTAGGTTGGAAGGGTGGGGGGCAGGCAGAGGAACCAGAGTAGGGCCTGGAAGAAAAAGGCCCAAGCCAACAGCACTGGCTTAGTCCCGGGCTCTGGGCTCAGGGAGGGAGAGAGATTTCCTATCTACTACTTGGTGTAGAACCAAGTTTAAGGTGAAAACCAATAGGCTCGCAAGGCAGAAGTTCCATCCAGGAATAAAGATGGGGCATTAGCTGGGCCATTCTTCATAGTGTGTCACATTGTGGATTGGCAACAAATGACAGAAGACACCTCTGGTCTGTAATTTATACACGTACCTGAGCACTGTTGTTTAAGCGGAACTCTGTGGAGGAACAGTGATGGAGATGATGGGAGTGACTCTAATTACTGCTAGCCTATGGGGTGTGTTCTGTCTGCCCCTTGACAGGCATCGTCCCCTCTACAACCCTATAAGATCAGTCTTGTGTATTCACTTGTGTGGATGAGAAAGATGATATTCACACTGAATGTGAACCAATCTCCCAAGATCACCCAGCTCCTTAGTAACTGGGCCAGAAAATGGGGTTTTCCCAGCCTGTGAATGGTCTTTCATTACTTGCTCTCCTGGTTCCAGGTGAGAGTCTTGCATTTGGTCCACTGTCTCTGCTACAGCCCCTCAGCAGAGAATGCAGGGTGCAAAGCCTGGGGTTTCTGGAGACTTCTGCACCTCAAGGGTCAGGGCTGCCGACACCTCAGGAACAGATCCAGCTTCACCGGGTGGCTGAGCTGGGGGTGTAGTGCAGCACAGGCCGCAGCCCGAAGGAGAGCATGTGTCCTCTTCAATGGCAAATTATTTCCCGAGGTGTCCTTGAAGCAGAGGGGAGGTGGGGGGAGGCGAGGGAAGAAGGGCTGGTGGGGGAGGGGGAGCAGCAGGGCGGGGCCTGGGTGGGATGCAGGAGGCCTACAGCTATTTCCTGTCTGTGTCAGGGCAGATCAGAGCTCACTTACCTGCCTTCAGCCCTAAACAAGTACTTGTGTTATTATGAATTAGAAAAGAGATTACCTTTCTACAAAAGGGGCACCAATATCCCACCACCCTGAGTAAAAGCAGGATGAAGATGAAATGATTTTTCTCTCCCTTCCGTCCCACGAAGCCACCCCCCCCTCCCCAGGGAAATGGTCCTCTCCCAGCAGCACTCCAGGAAGGCAGTGGAGCTGAGACCATGACCAGCTTCCCCATGGCGGGTGAGGCGGGAAAAAAAGTGACAGTTAATTACATCAGCCCAATTAGTGACGGCACTCACCTTGGGACCTGCCTGCCTGCCTCTGTCTGGAAAAGGGCCCCTGGGCCTTGGTGGGGAAGCTGGTGAATTGGGAGGTAAATGCCAGCAGTGACCTCCCCTCCCAGCCCTCTCGCCTTGGAGATAAGAGAGCGAACTGGAAACGGACCAATCTGTTCCAGCACAGTCTGCGAAGCGGCCTGCCCATCTTAATGGTTTTCAGATCATTCCATTGGGCAGGAACACAGTCTTCCCTCAGCACCTCGTGAGGGATCAGAGGTGGTGCCTTATCAGATTCTGCCTTGGGTAATGAGGTTGTATTTGCCCTATCTCCATGGAACAAGGACGAAGGACCCGGCCCTGTCTGTGGAGGTGGGAGGTGGGCCAGGGAACGGGCAGCTGTTATCCTTGGCTCCACACTCACTTTCCACTCTCATAGGGAATCAGAAGTCTGGGCTCCAAGGCAAAATCTAATGGCCCACTGAACACTTACCTTGAGTGAGTTGCTTAAATTCTCTGAGCTTCGGTTTTGTATTTGTTGAAAAATGTGATTCTGCAAACTTTAGTGATGGAGAACACCCCGTGCTTGGCAGGGCGGTGGGGGAAGGGGGGCGTGGTTACAAAGGGCAGCCTGTGGAGGGTACTCGGTCCGGTGGCAGCCACGGGGCCTGCTGCCGTTGTCAAGACCCATAGAACTGTACCCCGAAAAGGGTGTGTACATTTACAACATAAACCACAAGAGAGTGATGAAAATAACTTTTCACAAGTCAGTCGCAAGGATAAAGATGATAAACGTTTTGAGAGTACTGGCACAAGGAATGGCTCGTGTATGTCCCAGATATATAACATGTTTGTTTGTTTTTTCCTTCCTCAGAAGCTTTTTTCCTCTCCATAAAACGGGCACCAACATATTACTTCTTATAAACCGAACAAGTCTTCGCTTCTTCACAAGCAGGGTGCAATGATAATATGAGACTATGAATACAAATTCTTTATCAGGGCTCAAGAGGTAGCCATTCATTCATGCATGCATGCATTCATTCATTCACATTTTAAATGCCTTTGCTGTGTGAGGTCCAGTTGGAGGCCCTGCTGGATCAGCATAATATGAGCCAGTTCCAGTCCTAACGCAAGTCCCAGTCCAGGGAGAAAGACAGACATGAAAGCAGTACAGTGAATGCTACATAGGTGAAGTCCCAGTGGCTTTGGAACATTTCTGAGGGCATATTCGGTAGCCCCTTACATAAATCTGTTCTGAAATGAGGTTTGGAAGACAAGAAGGAGATGGCCCAAGAAGCAGCTGGGAAGAGGAATGGTACTGTAGGCTGAGGAAACTATACGTAGGAAGATCTGGAAGTGAAGGAGACCACGGCTCATTCCAGAACAGAACATCTTACAGTCCGGTTGGGGCGGGGATGGGTCGTTTTGAAGATTCAAGCCTTGGCCCTGCGGGGGACTACGTAACTATTAAGAAGCCTTCTAGTCCCATGAGTATATATTTCTATGACCACCCTTGGCTCCCTCTTGGCTCCCACTTGGAGGCAACTGGGGCCTTGATCTTCTTTTCTCCTTAAGTTTCTGGGAATAGTTAAGTGAGGGTGACCTTGTAGATTCCTTGCATTGGCTTTTGTATATTACCCGGCCTCAGCCTGAGGTTTTCACCACCAGGTGGGAGGTAGCAGGAGTGATGGAAGGGATTCAAATCCTCTAAGGCTGCTAGATGATGTCAACCCAATTACCAGAGACAGCACTATCTGCCTAGTGATGGCCCTCAGGGATTTGCACCTGGGGGATCTGGGTGGAATTCTTTGATGTGACACTTGGCTGGCAGAAGTTCGGTTCCTCCCTGGCTTTTCTTTCCTCTCCTGGAAAGGAAGCAGCATCAGCAGTGGGACGAAGGCCCCATGACCTTAATAGAGTTGCAGCAATTCCAAGGAAATCCTGCGGATGTGGGTATTCTGCTGAATTCATGCTTAAAGGTGAGGACTCCTATTCTACCCTGATGGACCACAGTGGATAGACTAGTTACTAAAAGCTTCTGGGCTATTTATAAATAGCCCTTTCCCCAGCCTGGCCCTCGGACCACCCCAAACCCTGCCGCCCTAAGCACCTCAATCCCTTTTCTAGAACCTCTGGGATAGCCTCATAATCCAGCAGCTGATGGGGTAAATCCTGCCATGAAGGATGTCCCTCAGATCTTCCCCCCGCACTTTCTTTGCTCTGAAGGTCAATATCAATTGTCAATATCACTTCTCTTAAAGACGGAGGACAGGGGCGCCTGGGTGGCTCAGTCTGTTAAGCATCTGCCTTTGCCTGAGGGCAGGATGCTGGTGTCCTGGGATCGGATCGAGCCCCACGTCTGGCTCCCCGCTAATCGGGGAATCTGATCTTCCCTCTGTCCCTCTTCCTGATCATGCTCACTCTCTCCCTCACTCTCCGAAAACTAAATGTAAAAAAATAAGTAAAAATAAAAGAAAGAGGACAACTGGTCCACTGACTTCCCTAGGCAAATCATTTCTTCTTTCTGGATTTCTATTAGTCAATAAAAATAAAATTTTTTATCATTTTATTAGGTATGTGGGGTTTTTAGACTTATTGATTTCTCAGATCTTTTCCATCTTTAACATGTAAATTTACAAAGAATTTCAGGATCTTGTATCTGTGGTCTCACTGGTTCCAGAACATGTTCCAGGGGAAGACATTGATAGTCTGCACCTGATATTTGTAGGAACTTCTCAGAATCATAGATTCACAGCCCTTCAAGCTGGGGGCACCCTGGAGTCCACCCAGCAGGCTATTTGGAATGTTCTACAGAGACCACGGAGGCAGATGAGTAGGGTGAGCAGACAGGGCTCCAAAGTCCAGACTCCTAGTTCAACCCAAGCAGCCTGATTTTTCCTGCTTTCTGCAGTAGTACTCATCCCAAGATTTTATTTAAAAATGTTTCTATGTCTAGGGAACAATCCTAAAATCCTTAAATCATGCCTTGGCAAGCTGTTTTCGCTATGGTTTTGACAAGATTATTTAACATCTTAGAGCATCAGTTTCCTTAACTGTAAAATGGAACCAATGGTACTATGCTTAAAAGGTTTGGGAGCACGACACAGCATTCAACAGCACGACAAAGCATTCTGTCATGAACTAGGGATTTGTTATTTATTAGCTGGATTTAAATCCAATCCATGTTTACTTCCTTGAGGTGGGATCCGAGTTCCCAAAGCTGCCCTGAGAAGACTCAGATGGATGGTAAATGTCCACATACGTAGGCATACATGCGTGCGCGCGCGCGCGCACACACACACACACACAGGTACACCATCAAGAACTGCCAAGAGCTCATTTTAAATGTAACAATTACATTTGCAACACTTGCTATTGCTGTGTTACCAAACAAGATGACAACAGCAAAAACTTATTCAACCACAACTGCAGAGGGCGATCATGCTGATAAGCACCACAACACAGTGGATTTGGTTACTGCAGAATAACTGGCTGACGTTCCCGGGCTCAGGTTTGTAGCCACACAGTAGCTGTACAGGGGAAGCTGAATAACCGGTCCGGTGCCCCACACGCAGGGTGTGGTGGCTGCAGCACCCAAAGAGTCTGCTTTAAATGGACTCACCCAGCCCTTGCTCCCTCCTTCCAAGTCCCTCTGCAAGACAGTGGCTGACTTGTTTCTCCCACCTGAGATAGCATGGTAATAGGTAAAAAGTGTGCGCATCTTAATTCCAATTACTTCCCATTTCTGAAGGGCTGATGCTTTCCAAACGGAACAGCCTAGAACCTCCTAGAATCTCCCTCTATTAAACCCTCCGTTCTCATATGACTAATTCGAGAATCCACCCACTCTGGGGGCCATTTGGTGGGTGTGAAGAAAGATTTGCAAACAGCGTTCTAATCAAAAATTGTATCAGTGCAGATCTTTGTAATCTGATGGGGATTGGCCCACCCTTGGTGTCATTTTCCAGGCTCCTAAGACAATTTATCCCTCGACTGAGGTTCAATGCTAGCCCTGTAATGAATTGTCTGTGTCAGCTCAGCTCAATCATCTGCCCTCTTTGCATTTCCTCATGTACAGACTCCTCATGACTCTTGTATGTATTGTATTTTTTTTTCCCCAGTTGTAACTTGCACAATGCTTCTTTGCCTGTTAATGTTTTCTGGCTTTCAAGCCTAGTTTAATAACTTTATAACTTCAATAACTTTAGATTCTGCTTCTTCCCTAACATTGACTGGTGGGCTTGGAGAATACCACTGCCTGTACCATCCTTAAAGAACACCAAATCCAATGCCTTTACCCCGTGGTTGGAGAAAATAAGAGCTGGAGGGTGAAAGAACCCAAATCCAGAGCAGCTAACCTAAAACTCAGATGCTCAGTCAGGTGTCCTGCCTACTATGTGCCTTCACTCCTTCACTGAATCATGTATGTGTGCCTTCAGTAAATATTTCTTGAATTCTGCTCTGTGCTATGTACAATATTAAAGTCTGGAAATAACAGTAATGCATAAAATTCCTGCCCTAGAAACTACATTTGGAGTGGAGGGAGACATGTAGACAAAATGATTTAGGTGAACTGTAAAGAGGTGGTCAGTGTTGTGAAATACTACAGCAGAGAGGGGATGTCAAGTGCAAGAGTTCAAGCATAAGGAGAGGTCCCAGAAGACCACCCGAAGAACAGGAGCTTTCATCCGATTGCTGGACAGTGGTGGGGGGTGGGGTGAGCCGTGTGAACAGCTGAGGGGAGAAAGATACAGGTGTAAACAGCAGTGCCTACAAAACAGTAGTGTGTACAAAACAGTGCGTGCAAAGGCCCTGAGGCAAGAACATGCTGGGCATGTTCTAGGAGTAGTAAGGAGGCCAATGCCACTGGAGCAGAGTAAGGAGGGAATATAAAGGAGGTGAGGGCAGAAAGATGACTGGCTCAGTCTCTTGGGCCGTTGAGGTGGAAAACCAGTGAAAGGTTCTGAGCAGAGGAGTGACATGGGCGGGCTTATGATTTGAAAGGATGACTGGCTTTTGTGTTGAGTACACTGACCAGGGGCAACAGTGGAAGCAGGGAGAGAAGTTAGGAGGCTGCTGCATTCATTCAGGGAGAGACAAAGGTAACTTGGACCCGGGTGGAGAAAGAGGAGGTGGCACTAAGACAGCTACTGTGGAAAGCAGGGAAGATGGACTTGAAGTCAGTAATTAGGAAATCGAGAAATGGCCTGGAAGAGAACAAAGGCTGGAGCCCAACTACGCAGCAGGAAGACTGGACTTAGCTTAGTGCCATAGCAGGTCAGAGGAGGGTTCCTGGAGGAAGAAACATCCAAGACTAGAATGGACATGGGCTGTAGGGTGACCAGCTGTCCAGGTTTGCCTGGGGCCATCCCGTTTTAACACTCTTAACTCCTTCCCCTCACCCCCTGGGACCTGGGACAGTTGGCCACACTGCCTGCCTCAGTGAGCTAGTGGAGCTTGGAGGGCTGGGAGCCTGAGAGCTGAGGGTGCTCCAGACAGAGAGGACAGAGGGCAAACACCCGAGAGCCAAGAGAGAACAGTGTGTGGGGTGGATCACGGGGAGGAGAGGCTATAGACAGGGGCCCCGATGTGTCTGGTTCTATAAGCCTTGAAAATGAAACAGCCACAGAATTTGTTTTGATGTCAGCGGAAGGGTTTTGTTTTTTGTTTGTTTGTTTTAAGATTTTATTTATTTATTTGAGAGAGAGAGAGAGAGAGCACGAGCTAATCGGGGAGGGGCAGAAAAGAACAAGCAGGCTCCCTGCTGAGCGGGGGGCCGATGCGGGGCTCGACGCGGGGCTCGACGCGGGGCTCCATCCCAGGACCCTGGGATGGCGACCTGAGCCGAAGGTAGATGCTTAACTCCCTGAGCCACCCAGGCGCCCCAGCAGAAGGGTTTTAAACAAGGAGTGGTAACGCTAAAGATTCGGTAGTTCTCTCTCTCATCTTCTTACTTGTAAAAGAGCTATAAAAAGACCCATATCATTTATAAGTTTTTAATCCCAAGTGAAGAGTAAGAAATCCACAACCAGAGTAGGAAATGAGTTTGTATTCCGGCCGAGTCAACAGCAACCAGGAGTCCTCATGGCCCATCAGGTCACCTTCTCTATGGGACCAGATTACCGCCCCCTTCCTCTGTTTGCTTTGATAACATTGTTTTCCTAGGCTCAAAAATCTCAGACTCATGATTTTAATCTTCTTTTTGGTGGCTCTGTCAGCCACCAAGTCCTTATTTCTTTTTCTTCAACACGTCTCTCCTTAATCTTTTCCTCTTTGGTCCCACGGCTGCCAGTCGGATTCAGGCTGTCCTCACGTTTTGCCTGGGCAATAATGGACTAAGGAGTGTGCATGTGTGTGTCACAGAGGATAGTGGGTGTGGGTGCGGTGGGGGGTAACGAGATTAGGCTTCTCTGGGTGCAGGCAATGAGGAGATGTGTTGTCTATAGGGAATTTATTTATTTAAAGATTTTGTTTATTTATTTGAGAGAGAGAGCACAAGCAAGGGGAGTGACAGAGGGAGAGAGAGTGAGTGTACAAGTGCAGGGAGGGGGCAAAGGGAGAGGGAGAAGCAGGCTCCCCTCTAGGCAGGGAGCCCTACTCTGGTAGATCAGGGGAGCCTGAGACAAAGGCAGACACTTAACTGAATGAGCCACCCGGGTGCCCCATCTATAGGGAATTTAAAAACAGTCATTTTAAAAGTCAGTCGGCTTTGTTTCATTTCTACGTGCCAAGAATTAATAACGATCATAAAATTTCCTCCCCACTGGAATAGAGCACTCCCATCCACTCTTCACCCCTGGCCTTAATTTCTGTAACATTTTCTTCATTGGCCTCCCTGATTCCTGCCCCTTTTCTTCCAATCCCGTGTAGGCAGCTGCAGCACCGACACCCATCGTTAGCTTCCCCAAACCTCAGAATCCTCCCTGAGGTTTATAGGATCAGCTCCAACACCACAGTCCAGCCTAGCTCTTGGTCAGGCCCTTGGTAACCTGAAGCCCGCCTGACAGCTGAAACTGATACTATTACTCTGCGTCCCAAGCTCTCTTCGCTGTGACAGCCTGTGTCATAAGGGTCTTGGTTTCCTGCTGCATGAGCTGGGACGAGACTGAGTTCTGGATTCCAGCACTACCAGACACTGCTGGTGTGAACTTAAGCAAGTCACTTTCCCTCTGAAGGCCTCAAATTTCTTATTCGTCAAATTAGGACCATCATAGGAGTAAAGCCGAAGTCACAGGATAGCAGTAAGGGCCAAATGAGATCCTGGTTGTGCGACCGGCCACCCATGGGAGACGGGAGGCTCACGTAAAGCGAGAGAGGTCAGACCTGTTGGAGCGGTGGCCGCCAGGAATCGTGTCTATGGCCACAGCAGTGGAGGACTCTGCTTTCACCGTCCATTTTAAGTTCCCGCCTTGCATTTTCGCCATTCCATATTCTACTCAGCCTTTAAAGGAACAGCTCTAGACCAACTTCCTCAAAAATTCCTCCTTTGCTGTTTAAGCCTGCCCCAATCTTGCTCTCTCAAAAAACTACCAGGACCACATCCTCTGTGTTGACACAGGTCCCCTGCGGATCCTCGCATACCAAGTCTCCTCCCACCCGGCCTAAGTGCCACCTCTTCTGTTTAGCAACCCTCTCAAGGTTGAACACACATTCAGTGTTAAATCGAGACTTATCAGAATGAATGAATGAATGAATGAATGACTCTCTTTTTTTACCCCTTCCTGCAAAGTATGCTGATAGTGCCATCTGCTGCTAAGCTTTGATTTTGTGTTTTCTGTACTATGGAAAAGAAAGTGAGAGAACGCTCAGGAAAAGGAATAGGAAAAAAAAAATGTGCCTTCTAAAATGTTGGCTCAGAAAAGCCACTGAAATGTCACAGTGTGGGAGGTGGGCAGGTCAGAAGGGCCTGTGACGTGGCTGCAGGAAGGCCAGGATTTCCTTCCAGATTGGTGACTGGCAACCAAGTTGGAATTAAAACACCTTTTCAAATTTGTAGAATAAGTTTCCCTTCTCCTGTGCCCCGGCCCCAGCATGAAGGGTGTGGTTTATAGCCAGATATCATTTTAAATCTAACTGTATGAAAATTAACTTTGAAGATTCCAAGACGTTTCATGGGAGAATGCATTAAAAGAAAAAAATAAAAAAAAAAAAACATGAGAGCTGTAAAAGCATTGCTGGAGAAGTCATAGTCCTATCCGTTTTTCTTCTTTTTACACATTTTCATGTAGTAAAAATAACAATTGCCTTTTAATGATTGCCTGCTAGATGTTTGACATTTTCCTTCCTCTGGCTCAATTAAATCTTCAGATAACTCAACAGATAAGTATTACTTGCTCTTTTACAAAGACATTGAATATGAGGGGATAAGAAATGTGTCTGTAATCAGAGAGCTGGGAAAAGGCTGCAGATGTTCCCCGTCTCGGGGGCACGAAGCCTGCCCTCTTCCTTGCTGCTCTACCCTGACTCTGTGATGGTGACCTGGACCGGGAGTCAGAGGACCTGGATTTAAGTCCAGATCCTACTAGTAACTTTTGTAGAAAGTTGGGTCAATAAATTTTTTCTCTGGGCCTCTGTGTCCCCAACTCTAAATTCTAAAAGGGGTGTAGGACCAGATGCTCTCCAAACTCCTTCCAGCATGGGAGTCCGCTGTTTGCAGTGGCCTTGATTTGCTGAATTATAAAAACAGAACTTTACTGTGTCTGTGATTTTCCCTTGAGCTTCCAACGCTGGCGTCATCTTTCTAGTCTAAACAGCTCTGGACAGGTTAGTGTGGACTTCAGATAAACAATAACCAAAAGCACCCTATGCTGAGCTTTGAAGGCCACTCTGATCTCTTTTCATTTAATTTGTAAATCATTCTGCATGTCAATGATGCATTCCCCCCCCACCAACATTCAAAGCATGATGTATACTCTATGCTGATTCTGAAGGCTGTGTGGTTTGAAGATTTCCGTATGCCAGTTTGTCACCTTTGACATCTTTGACAACTGGCCTTTAATTGTAAGTGCCTTGGTAGGCATTGTGTCCCAAGTGGACGGGCACACCTCGACAGAGCCGAGTCCCCAGAGACAGAACCTCCACACGGTGCCGAGCTTTTGAAGTGGATCACTGGTGCTTCAAAGCCAAGTTCATGGTACAGGGAACAACATCTGATGTACTTTCATTACCCTTAGAGACAAAAATCATTACACAGATGCCAAATGGCTGAGAAAAAAATCTGTACCCTGTGCTCAGCCCTGCGGCCTGGAAGTTCAGAGGAGGCTCAAAGTGCTCCCTGGGAGGAAACCGGAGCATGTTTGAACAGACCCGTAATCATACCTGGCACACTCAGAGTCCCAGAAGCAACCATCTTGCCAAAGACAGTAGCCTCCTTCTAGATTTCCACTGGGGTGTGCAGAGGGGTGAGTCCTGGGATCACATAAGTCCATATGGATTCCTCCTGCCTTCTAACGATTCCTTAAAAAAATGGTCAGAAGTGCAGTGTCCTGACAGAGTCCAAACACTTAGTTTCCACTCAGGAAACTGACATCTACTGTGACTTTGACCTAAGGCAAAGTATTCACCCACTCCGGGCATCTTCTTCCCTGTATGTGAATCATGACCTTGTCTATTGGAAGGTGGCAAAACACTTAGTGACCACCGTGCCATAAACAATGAAGGGAAGTGGACATTGTTCCAGGAATCTTGACACTCCCCGGTCAAGAGAGGGCCAACAATGCCTTCATGACTGTTCTCCACTTGTATTAAGTAGCTAAAAGCAGGACACATTTCAAATTATGACTACTCAGAACCAAATTTGCTAAAAAACGTGATAACTTTATCTTGGATACCGAGGGAAGAAAAAGCTTAACCAGTCTTACTTGTTTACCAATATTCACTTCAAAGAAGTGTAATTCTAACTCATATTATCTTGTGAGAATAACAGGTCTTGACACTCTGAACTTGAAATCAAGTAGAAATACTGGTGTCTGTTCAGCAAATGTGTGGAATGCTGGAACATCACAAGAGCCCAGGATACTACTCTGGTGACCAGAAACCTTGAAGTTGGCTTCTAAGCCTCGGGGCTCTATAATTTCTTCTAAATCTAAGCAATGTAATTGCCTAAGACCTTCAAAGGCATTTAAAAAGTTGAACAAACCAAAAACGGGTACAGGGACCAAACAGAGTAAGTGTGATTGGACACACGACATGACGTCCTATTCAGCCCTTTGGCTTGAAATGAGGCAAATGGACCCCATTAACTCCTGCTGGAGATGGTTTTACTCTCAAGGATTCCTAAAACCTCTGAAACCCTATCCCCTGCCCAACCTTAGAAGAGATGTCCTCCCTAAAAGTATTGCATAGGTTTCTGGTTTTACTAAAGCCTTGACTGATTTTACCAAATACTTTAGGCTTTTCAGACAATGCACCTGACTATCCTCAGGTGGGCTGGGAAACACTCATAATTCCCATTTCTGAGATGAAAGGTGAAGACTTTGAGGGAGGGGGCTGCCTCCGGGGCATGTGAGAGAAGAATTTTCTCAGACTTGCCGGCAGAGGACGAGGCCCCTGGAAGAGCCCCCCGAAGGATGGGTTTCACTTCTGCTTCCCCTGACACCCGCTGCTCCTTAGCTTTTTAGTAAGAATCATGGTACTTGGCAGCTTCACCCCACCCACTTAAATATACCTCCTCCTGAGGAAATAAAATAAAACTTCCTTTTAAACTAGTATTTATTTGGATTTTCACAGCATTCATTAAAGTGCTTTTCCAGGGCGATCCGCAGTAAAGATCCCATTCCACCCCCCCCTCCGGAACACCAGCTTATATATGAACTCTCTCTCAGACAGCTTAATGTTTCAGAACCCTGGAAATCACCCAGGTCAAATCCCATGCTTTTTCAGTGGAGGACACTGTGGTGGAATGAGAGATCACATGGTTCGTTTCTGCTTATCGGTGGCAAACCCAGGACTCGAGACCCTGCTGAACTATCGCCTTTTCTGTGAAGCTTTCCCTCTTTGCAACCACTCCCTTCTCTCTCCCTTCACATGGCCTTTTTTTGGTCCCTGCTTCTATTATAACCTTTATCACAGCACTCACCTCATTTTGTATTGTTTCATTTGTTTATATACATTTGCTTTTTTTTTAAGAGTTAGCATTTTTATTTATTTTATTTTATTATTACGTCACGTTAGTCCCCACACAGTACATTGTTAGTTTTTGATGTCGTGTTCCATGATTCATTGTCTGCGTATAACAAAAACAATCTTATTTCCTTTTCTACTTTGCTTTGAATTCCTCAAAGGGAAGGAAGGAATGTTGGCCATTTTCGAATATCTCCTTAAACCCACTGCCGCGTAGCCACTCAAAAACCGTCTGATTAACGAATTCAGGAGTGACCAGAGCTTCACCAGAACCCTCCGCTGCGACCATTCATTTTCCCTGTTTACAAAATGAAGATTGCTCTGATGTGTCTCTCAAGATAATTGTGTAGTTACATATGATTGCCAAGTGCTTCGAGACCATAAAAAAGCTTTATAAATGCCAACCATGATTACAACCCTTTGAAACAATGGGATGTATGATTTACAAGTGGAAAAAGATGAGCCATAGCACGTAATGCCTCTTCCCTGGTTCTCATTTCTATCCCCGCCCACCATCAGGTAGTAATTCGGAGGTAGACACAGCAACGTGGGAGAAGAAGGGAGGGTTGAACTACAAGCTGGCTCAGGTTTCCAAAGCCTCTGCCATCACACTGCCATCAAGAGGGGAGAGCAACTAAATCTGCCAAGAGGGGCCAATGGCAAGAGCTCCCAGATAGACGGATGATACCCAGTTCACTGTTGAAGTGGAGATGGCATGAAGAACGCAGGTGGGTGGCCCCTCCAAAACAGATGACCGAGGAGGGTCCATAAAGTGGAAAGGCTCTCAAACTCTGCTCTTGTCACCTTTTGTTCCCCCTCCTCTCAGGTACATCCTATCAAGTGGCTAGAAGAGTTGTGTTGTATATTGAATGAAAGGACCATTCAGATTTTCCTCCCTGCCATGTGTGGCAGGAAAAGAGAGGGCAGGAACATCTTGCGTGGTTATTTTTCTTGGGAGCCCTTAACCACATTTTTGAAGGCAGAGGTGACTCGCCATGCCAATTTTTTACACGGCGGATGCCGTCCACTGCAGAGCAAGCCAAGATGGGTGATCGGATTGTTCCAGACTTGACGTTGTTTGGCCTCACAGGTCAGCAGGAGGTACAGAGAACGTGGTGATTTTCCAGGGATGGGAGGTAAGGGTGAAGGTCTGACCCCATGAGTCTGCATCTCCAGCTCAGCAGTGAGCTCAAAGAGTGGTTGATGTTACATGTCTCACTGTGTCTGAAGAAATCAACCAGGTCCCAAACAAAACAGCCCTGTGTCTCATGTTGGAAACATCAAATTACCTGGGAGTAGGGGATTTGCGGGTGGGCTGTGGGACTAGGTGGGGAGGTCACTTCACATCGTGGGCTTCTTGGCAGGAGGAAGAGGGATCGTAACCAAGGACCTGAATCTAACTTGTGGTTTGGAGTTTTTGCCAAATGGCTCCCGTACCCCTGGGGAGTTCTGGATGTGGGAACAGTTAAACTGTTCTCCACTTCTCAGCCGTACCACCGTCAGTCACCTCACAATGTTTCATTATTTGGCATAAGGAATTGGTGAGGTGGCCCCCATTACCTCCTTCCTTGACGTCAGTGAGGGAGTTGTTCCCTGTGGCTGTCTCATGTGAAATATTTCAGCATTTGTACTTCAATTAAAACTCACAGGTATATATTATTAAATGGTAGTGACTCATTCCATGGCTTCTCCTCAACTGAATAAGTGCCAAAAAGTGTTTTGTGCCCAGTAATGATGGAGACTGCATTAAAACTAAAATTTCTTGTCAAATAATCTATATTCAGGGCTCTGAAGAAAGCACCTTACATACCCAAGAATATCACTTTGTCCCGTGTCGGTGTTTCCTCAAGAAGAAATTTATGTTCAAGATTCTCTCTGCTTTGAAGGAAGAGGAAAAAGACACCTGACTAGAACCCTCTTTCCTTCTGTGAGCTTCATGAAGGCAGAGCCTGGCACATGGAATTTTTCCAAAGTGGGGCTGATCTCATTGAATTACACAACCCGTATTCAATACATCTCTGAGGAGAGAAGGGGAAATACGCCTTCACATATCACTCAGCAGGAAGATGAGAGAGGAGCAAAAGTTCAGATTTTATAAAAAAATTGTACTTTTCTCTTCATATTAATGTGTTATTTTATATTTAATATGCCTGGAAGCATGGCCAAGGGAGCAAACAGCCCTGGTACTTTTTTCCTCCCCTCTGTTCAAAGGGCTGTATTCCCACCTCACACAAAAACATTCCAAGCTGAGTGATCTCAGGCCACAACTTCCTTTCACCGCTGTCCATGTCCTCATCTGGAAAGCAGGCCTCAGGATCTGTACCCAGAACACCTCCCGAGTACTAGTGTGTGAGCAAGCTCTGGCTTAGAAGCACCCAGAGCAGTAAGAGGGCGAAAATAAAAGCTGAATAAAATAAATATAAAATAAAATAAAATAAAATAAAAGTGAAACTGCAGGCTTTTCCCCCAATGGTCATCTGACAAGTGGAAGTTCCCCAAGCGGTTTAGCTGAAGAGGACTGGCCTTGAGGTCCTAGAAAGTGGGCCTTTCAGCTGGGGCGGTCTCCAGCACAGACAGTGCTGCTGAGTGAATGAGAAAAAGGCCCCCCTTCTGCACAGACCCACCTCTCCAGGTCCAGAGGCTGGGGAACAAGCACCTTCTCCAGCCAAATCAAAAAAGGCACCCCTTCCTCTAGCGGCCACCGCCCTGGGCCAGACATCCTCACATAAACTCGACTCAGAAACCCTGACTCAGATCGGCTTCAAGTCCTCTGATGACACTCCCTAACTCTCTGACCACAATTATGTCTGGTTGGATGGGGGGCTGATTAAAAAATAAGTGCAGGGGGGCGCCTGGGTGGCTCAGTGGGTGAAGCCTCTGCCTTTGCTCAGGTCATGATCTCAGGGTCCTGGGATCGAGCCCCACGTTGGGCTCTCTGCTCGGCAGGGAGCCTGTTTCCCCTCTCTCTCTGCCTGCTTGTGATCTCTCTCTCTCCTCTGTCAAATAAATAAATAAAGTCTTTTTAAAAAGTGGATACACGGTGTCCCAGGTGTACAACACCACGGCAGCCTGAAAAACAGGAATTGCCACCCTGTGCAGTCAGCCCAAGGCACGAGACGCAGACCCATACCACAGCTCCACAGGCCGGCCTCCACTTTCGGTGGGGCAGAATCCCCACCTTGGTGCCAGAGTCTCAGCCTCTCCTGGAGCTCCCATGGCACCCAGGAAGCAGAAACGACAAGGAGCCAAAGACTGTTTTCTTTGTTGATGCCTCGTTGCCAGAAAACAGAAATTAGATCTCGCCCAGATTCTCCTATCAGCAATCTGCGTGCCAGCACACACTTCTCTGTGAGACGGCAAACAGAGATCCACCTTCCCAAAGCTCGGGGAGTTTTAGCCCTAAAATTGGGTTTAAAGTTTTCAAATCACATAGACGCTGGAGGAACCCCTTCCCAAATCTTAAAATGTTTGCA
This sequence comes from Martes martes, assembly GCF_963455335.1. Classification (NCBI taxonomy): domain Eukaryota; kingdom Metazoa; phylum Chordata; class Mammalia; order Carnivora; family Mustelidae; genus Martes; species Martes martes. Next base: position 110,376,604 of record NC_137888.1, read on the forward strand.
CAAGTAAATTTGGTGGTATTGCTGCCTATTTCTAAAATCGGCTTGGTTTGTGTCTTTTATTGGCTCCGTGTTGTATTTAAAGCAAGAGGCCGAAGGGCTTGGGAAACAATTACAATCTGGCATGTCATTTTCAGAAAAGGAAACTGAAGCCCAGAAACAGAAAGACAGTAGCTCCAGGTCGCACAGCAGGGCATACTGGACCCAGCTGGGATTATAACCTAACGTTCCTTCCCTTCTCCCAACTGAAGGTTGGGTGGAAAACAGATGGCACATAACTCACTGTGACTCAATTTTTCAGGCTCAAAGGATGAATGTGCTTAACCATCGACCAAGGTCATAAAAGGCAACCAATAAATGTGATTTTTCAGTGAACGTTTACATCTGATGGTTTTCTAAAGAACTACTACCTGTACCAGTGCCCCTCCCAGAGGCAAGTCACCTCCGCCACCGGTTAGTAGGCTTCCCAAGACTGGAACCACCCCAGCCCCACCCTGAATAATGTCTTTGCAGGGTTTCCTCAGCATTCTGGCCAGGGACCAGACGTTCTCTGGAGGAACACCTCTACTAACCATTTCCATGCCTTCAAAAGCAGTGTTTCCACCTTCCTGGTGGCCCTGAAACACCAGCAAAACGAGTCATAGCCCAGTGTTGTCCCTGGGCTGTCCCCAAAGCCACAAAACCATTACCTAAAGATACACCAAACATTTGGGAGAAGAAAACTAAATGCCAGGTGTTAGGATCAGCCTCCCTGTATTAAACAATCAGACACAAGCATGAATCTGGGAACTGGAGAGCAGCCGAGACAAGGGACACCAAAATACACGTAGCTGAAGACGGGAATCAGTCCGAAATCCACTGGTCTTACAAAATGTCCCTTCTCACCAATGGGCCCCACACTTAGGCAACATGTCAATGGTGTCCCAATTCAGGTGGGATTGAAGATTTTCTTCCAAAGGCACGGGGGTGAGGAGTCATTCTCCTTCAACCCCCCGAACAACCTTTTCTAAAGACACAAGTCTTAGGGCAGTCCTTCCTGGAGCACTGTGGAGGAGGAATCGAAGCTTCCAGTGTAAGTTTGCTCTCCGGGGAAAATACCAGGGCCAGTGACTCCACCAGGGCCCTGGCGATGCTGGGCTCCTCCATCGCCTGCAGCACTCTTCCGAGAGGATCAGGGACACGCGAGGCAGCACAGACCCCACTGGGTGCTCCTCGAACTCCAGCTTGTGGCCCCCATACTGGGAGAGGGTGTTGCTGAAGGGCACGGGGCCCGAAAGCCTTCTGAGTCCAATCACACGCTAATTTTAGAACCGGAGCACGCGGGACAGGTGTAGTGTTGCCAAGAACAAACTTATTCTTTCTGCCAGAGCTTTCGGATCTGCAGCGAAGGACGTGCACGTGTGCGTGCGTCAGTGTGCGTGCGGAGGGGATGGGGACAGAAGACCCCATGAGAGACCGAGACGGACAGGCTGAGTGAGGCAAAGCGAGCATCCGCAGGCACGGCAGGGGGATCTGGCGACTTGGATTAACCTGTTAAGTTATATCATGGCTCTGTACAAAAATAAAGGGGTTCTCATAAGATTAACAATTTAAATAAATATCTGATAGAACTTTTCTTTCCCTCGTTTTTATAGCTCATCCCTGGGGTTGATATTCAGTCCCTGCTTTCCTTGTTCCTGATCCAGGATGGCGATCACTTCATCGGCCTGTATCCGCTCCTGCAAAACAGGTAACGGACACATTTCTGTTACAGGAACCACGGTCAGTCCCAGCGGCAGGTGCTTCCCAAACACTTCCGGGCATCACTTGTGTGCAGAGATGGGAGCTAGGTCCGGTTCAGGACCCTCAACGGGTGCCTCCAGACCCCCGGTGGTGCCTCCTCCTGACTTCCTTATGTCTTAAACAGCAACTTTTCCAAGATTTCTGTCTTGCCCGGAAGTCTTATGTAGTCAACCGATTCGTACCCTTTCTACACTGTGGTTCCCCAGGCATCTCTGACTCAGGGCTCCAATCCAGCGTTCCAGCCAGAGTCAGCGTTTTCTCCCCCACACACCTATGCCGATCCTGTTCACCAATGCTCTCTCTCAGTCAAGACCGCCTCTGCTCACCCGTTTGCCCTCCAAGCCCAGCCATGGCTCCTTGGACCGATAAATCACCAGGTCCTGTCTGTTCTCCCTCCTGTTTCCACCCCCTTTACAGGGCCCGCTATGGCTGCCCGAGTTTAGGGCAGGATTTCTCGACCTTGGCACTCCTGACATTTTGGGCCAGAGAATTCTTTGTTGTTGGGTGCGGTCCCGAACCTAGTAGAATGTTTAGCAGCCGCCGTGACCTCTGCCCATTACGGGGACCTGGTAGCGTCGCCCTCCAAGTCTTGACAACCAAAAACGTCTCTAGCCCTTGCCAAATGCGCCCTAGGAGGCAAAATCAGTCCCACCAGAGAACGGCAGATTTGGGCTCTCACCACCCCTTAGCCCAACTGCTGCAGCTTCCAGATCGTACCCCCATTTAACACCCGGCTCGCACGTGCTTCTGAGGGGCCCCTGGCATTTCGGTCCCAACCACGCCCCCGTCTGGTTCGTGCTCACAACCCTTGCACCGGTTCCTATTGTTTGAGGTTCCAGGCCCAGACTCCTTGCTGTGCTTGGAGAGAGTTAGACCTGATTCAGATCTCTCTCTCTTCCTTGGTTTCCCCTGCCTTCTTTTCTCGCCTCACCGTATATCGTAACTTTCTGACCTACCTTAAGGTCCCTGAATGGAGCACTCTCCAAGAAATCCCTAGCCCTAGTCCAGGTTAAAAGTCCTTCTGGATGTTTCCATTATATCATATGCTTTCCCTTCCTCCTCCATCAAACCATCGGCAGGGCCAGTTGGTTTACCTCCAAATGGCATCTCCAAACTTCCACGTTCTTCCTCCTTCTCTTTCACTACTCTAGTCCACAAAATGTAGCTCAGATCAAGCTTCCCATCCTGTACATACTAGTGGCACCATATTGTCTCTCCTATCCTGTAACTTCCCAGAATGGGGGGAAGCCACAGAGGGCACAGGGCTTTCCTGCCCCCGTTAGAACAGAATCTGCATTTCTTAACTAGTTTGTCGCATCTGATCCCTCCTCCTTGTCTTCTTTTCAGACCACTGCCTGTCTTACATTTGCAGACCATGTCCTGGCCACTCTGGATTTCTTGGTGGATTAACCACTCCAGCTCCCTCTGAGCTCTGGGCCTTTGCAACCTGCCCTCTGCCTGGAATATTCTTCCTAAGACCTTTCTCACAGTTGGCTGCTTCTTGTCATTCAGGTGCCAACTCACTTGCTGCTTGTCTGGGGAGCTCTCCTAGGTTGTCACCTCCCCTTTACTCTCGAGTCAGTGACCCTGTTCCCTTTCCCACACATCATGTCTCACTATCTGAAAAATCTCTCAATTATTTACTCTTTTACGTGTTTGTGGTCTTTTTCCACTAGAAGGTAAACACTATGAAAGCAGGAAATCTTGTCTATTTTGGTCAATGTTGTATTTCCAATGCCCAGAAAAACCACTGATATATGGTAAGGGCTCCATTAATATTCAATGAAAAAAAAAAAAACCGTAAGTGGATGAAGGGTCCTCTCTCTGTTTAAAATCTCTCTCCCTAAGGCACAGGTCAAATGCCACCTGCTCAATGAAGCCTTTCGGGTTTCCTCTTTATATCCCCTAACATGCATTTGCCCCAAACAAATCTTACTAAGCTTTATATGTGTTTTAATTACTATAGTCTTCACTTTGTGTTTCCATTTTGACCTCAAGTTCCTTGAAAATAGGGGTACATCTTATGTAGTCTGTACCCCCCATTTCTAGTCCCTAGCATAATGCACACGGCAGGAAATAGTGGAAAAACTACTTTCTGATTTGAAAACAAAGCCCTTCTATTCAAGACCTCATCATTGAAAAGGATGCCTCTATAAAGGCAACCAAAGGGACCAAATGGACTAAATTAAAAAGCTAAATTGATGCCAGGCTAAGTAAGATGCCTGAGGACTACTTTGTGAACACGGGAACAACTTTCTGCTTAACAATCTGATGTACAAAACTGGTCCAAACTCTCGGATCTGACTGGAGACCCTTGCTATCATGTCTCTCCTGGAAGGGAAGAAGTTCATGAACCGGAACTCCATGTCCAAGGACCCGAAGCTTCAGATATCGCGCATTCTTCAGAGTCTACAATGCTAACTACTCTTTGAGAACGGATACCTTTAAAACAACCTACAACCAGCAGGGAAATCTGCCAGCCCTGCTGACTCCTTCATAGGCTTTCCTTGCTCAGGGATTCCATCTGAGAAGAGGTGCCCAACTCGGGACTCCCGAAGTTTGTTGCACATTCGAATTACCTGGGGAGCTTTGAAAGCTCTCCATACCTAGGTCACACTCTCTATCAATTTAGCCAGAATGTTTGCGGATGGAGACAGATGTCCGTAGTCTGGAAAACTGCCCCGCTGATCACAATGTAGAGCCTGGGAATCCCATACGCTCAATTTTCCAGTAGTTGAAGAGGTTTTGGTCATTCTCTCCTGTGACCACTAGATGCCGCTACTGCCCCGATTCTGGAGAAGTTTCCGAACCCTCTGAATTGGGAAGGAGCCAAGAGAATTTACTTTGTGTTAAGTTTATTTGATGGAAAATATCTTGGAAGAGAGTGTTGGGATACCGAGTAATGAAATGGACTCCATGTTTGCTGAATTGAACACTAGAGAGAGAAAAGAGTGTGGTGACGTTCCAAGAGTTTGTCGTCTTCCCCATCTGCTCATTTGCCTAGATTCCCCCGTGCAGGAGCACAGTTGGGGGAGAGGTGCTGGTGTTTCCGAGTGGACAAGCACAAGGAAAGAAAGGAATCACTGTTGAGGAAGACTGTTCAGTGCCTCCTGAAGTTCTCAGAACTGAGTGTTCTGCCTGCCACCAGCGCCTCCAGTCAGGACCAGGACACTCTTGTCCCTTTGGGCACCTGGCTATCATCTCCCCAGCAGGGACCCACCCTCTACAAGTCAGTCTTCCTTGATGCTCCCTACAAAATGTGCACTGCTGTCTTAGATCTACTTCCTTACGGACCTCTCCAAGCCCCTCATGGTCAGGGACAGTGCTTTGTCACCCTGGTACCCCCATGGCCTACCGAGCAGGGTTGCCCAGGCACAGAGATCTTCCATAAACATCTGTGAAGTACGTAAAAGAATGCTTACAGAATGTGACCTAAAATCTGTGTGAGTTAGATCGGATGGCAAAATGCATGAGACACAGGAATGAATTTTAAACAGTTTCTGACTAAATTGGATCCAATTTAGGTATCCAAAGAGAAAACTGGATCGAATGCTGTTTTAAAGACTAGATTTTCATAGCTCGTCAGTACCCGGGGCTGAAGGAGACAAAGACACCAAGTTAGCCCCTGCCTGCCGTGAAGTTTCAGTTTCAGTATCAGTATCCCATGCCGAGCTGTTGCTGAGGCTTTGACTGGAGGGACAAGGAACTTGCTACTTCCAGGGCGGACAACTCCACTAAAGGGTAGCAAAATTTTTAAGTCATTTCTATGTTGAGTCAACATTTTCCTTCCACCCATTGGTCTTAACTCCTCCCTCTGAAGCCTCACAGAGGGAGACCATAAGCTCTGGTGGGGGGTATCCAGAAGGATGGGGTCCAGGTTAAGTGTCTACTTTCAGTATAATAAAAACTATATGTTAAATGCAATGTTTAAGTTAATAATAGTAAATTAAAACAAACTTTTCAGGTTGACTCACCATCTCCTACACGTGTCTCATAAATTATTCAGTGCTCTTTTTATTTTTACTTATTTTTTTAAAGATTTTATTTACTTATTTATTTATTTATTTATTTGATAGAGAGGGAGAGAGTGAGCACAAGCAGGGGGAGTGGCAGGCAAAGGGAGAGAGCGAAGCAGGCTCCTCACAAAGGAGACCAATGTGGGACTCGATCACAGGACCCTAGGATCATGACGGGAGCAGAAGGCAGACACTTAACTGACTCAGCCACCCAGGCACCCCTCAGTACTCATCTTAATGATTTGTTGAGAAAATAGGTAAGTCTTCCTGGTGCCCAGCAGAAAGTGGTTCTTCTCTCTTGATGCCACAGTTTGGTAATAAGCTCAAGACTAACTAGGGACTGCCATCACTATTTCCTCAAACGTTCTCTTATTAGAACCTCCCTGATCAAGAATTACCTTCCTAGCCCCTCTTCTTTCTCTCAAACTCACACTACACACAACAGATGTGTAATTGCTTCATTATGAAAAATCTGTTCTTGCTTACAAAACACAGCCAGTGTTGGAAACCAGAAAGAAAGGACTCTGTAATAGTTTGATTGATTTTATGATCTCTAAGATCCCTGAAGGGTTATGGAACAATTAATGGACTTTTCAGATAAATCAGTTCACAAAGCAGGTCTTTGGGACATCTACTTGGCCTTCGGGGCTGGGGGTTAGACACTTACCAATTCTCTGTAAAGTGGATCCAAGGTAAACCACAGAGCCACGGCACACCTCTGGCCCTTGGTGACTGCCTTCACTCCATGCGGGTTCTCTCCTCCAGAAGAGAAGCTGACCATACGGCCACACTTTGGTTTGATAGAGGCCTGAGGAAGAAGGTGAAAATGAGACTCTCCTTTCCATATCAGGAGCATCTCTACGACCCCTTTCTTCATCCTTCTATGGGATTATTTAGGTCAAGTTTTGAGTCAAAGAATAATGGAATCCTGGGGCTGGAGTAGACATGGGTTGGTTCAATTTCCTCACCCGTGAAACAAAGGTAAGCTCAGAATAAGGTGTGATTCAGACATTAAAGTGTTCAGGTAAAATGGCTGGCATAGTCAAGGGCACAAAGTCACTGCCCAACACAGGCGACCCTATGGCTGACAAACTCCATAGAGACAAAGGCTCTTTTTTACTTCATTTCCCGGCCTTTAGCTCTAGCACAGAATCTGGTATTTGGCAGCTGCCCATTTAATATCTGGGGAATGACAAAAACAAGTCAAGGTGTGCACAAGAGTGCTGGTACCTTTTATTACCAATCTAGGTAGTGGCTCCATGGGTGCACATTTTTCATGCCTCAGTTGTCCGTGTTGGTTTGTGAGCCTTTCATAACACGAAGAGTCTTAAAAGTCAAGTCTAATGCCATATGATACTTCAGTTCCCACTATAGTATTCCTGCCCACTGGTCCTCAGCGAATTCACTCTCCTCCTTGGAGGGACCTCTTCCATGGCCTCCAGGCTCTGCAGTGATGAACACAGTCCTTCCAAGCTTGTGCTCAGGTAAAACTGCTCAGTAATGTTCAGGGGAAGAGGGCAGAGAGAGAAGAGGAGCTAGGGCAGCGAGGGTGTCCAATCAAATGAGTGGGTTCTGCAAACTGAGTGAACTGAGCAACAGAATATAAGGGGCCTGGCATCTGTATTTTAAGTGTCTGATGTCATCCAAAATCTATAAAGAACTTATTAAACTCAAACCTAAAGAACAAAGAATCCAATCAAGAAATAGGCAGAAGACATGAACAGACATTTCTGCAAAGAAGACATCCAGATGGCCAACAGACACATGAGAAAGTGCTCCACATCACTCGGCATCAGGGAAATACAAATCAAAACCACAATGAGATACCACCCCACACCAGTCAGAATGACTAAAATTAACAAGTCAGGAAACAACAGATGCTGGTGAGGATGCAGAGAAAGGGGAACCCTCCTACACTGCTGGTGGGAATGCAAGCTGGTGCAACCACTCTGGAAAACAGTATGGAGGTTCCTCAAAAAGTTGAAAATAGAGCTACCCTATGACCCAGCAACTACACTACTAGGTACTTACCCCAAAGATGCAAATGTAGTGATCTGAAGGGGCATGTGCACCTGAATGTTTATAGTAGAAAAATCTCTGCAATAGCCAAACTATGGAAAGGGCCCAGATGTCTATCGAGAGATGAACGGATAAAGAAGATGTGGTATATATATATATATACACATACACACACAATGGAATATTATGCAGCCATCAAAAAATGAAATCCTGCCATTTGCAATGACATGGATGGAACTAGAGGGTAGAGGGAAAATTATCATGTGATCTCACTGATTTGAGGATTTTGAGAAATAAGACAGAAAATCATAGGGGAAGGGAGGGAAAAATGAAACAAGATAAAACCAGAGAAGGAGACAAACCATAAGAGACTCTTGGTCTCAGGAAACAAACTGAGGGTTGCTGGAGGGGAGGGGGCTGGGAGGAATGGTGTGGCTTGGTGATGGACACTGGGGAAGGTATGTGCTATGGAGAGTGCTGTGAACTGTGTAAGACTGATGAATCACAGACCTGTATCTCTGAAGCAAATAATACATTATAAGTTAATTTTAAAAAAAGACTAAAAAAAAGCCTCCGACGCCAGTAGAGTTCATTTTTCTAAGAAACACAGAAACATTACTCATTCCATAGCAGAGCTTAGAAAAGTAGAGTAAAAGAAAAAAAAAATTCTACCATTTGATGACATGGGCCCATTTTAAGGAGTTATTTTCTGCATTGACTTGGATTGATACATGCCCATTAGAAGAACCTTTGGTTTCCTTCACCATAAAAGGGGATGGCTATGTGTTTTCACTGCCGGCTTCAGGAGAAATATTTAGAAATTTCCTGAGGTCTTTGGGTGCTACCTAACATAGGTACCCGTAGACTGTAAGATACACATGGGAGGTCGGAGGGAGGTGGAGAAGTCAAGAGTCTGAAACCTGTATGTGTGTGTGTGTGTGAGAGAGAGAGAGAGAGAGAGAGAGAGGGAGAGAGGCGAGCAGAGAACAGCAGTCAGCTTCTGGTTACTCTTCTATTCACAATAATTGAGAAGTGATTTGTCTTTGCTGGATAGAGTTGATTTACTTATGCTGCTTTGTCAAGATGACTTTTCAGATGCAAATCTGAAGAGTTCACTACTTCCGGGTGCCTTTGGTATCAATCTGATTTCATTTCCCCGGAGAAGGAATTTGTTGTACGTTTCCACATAGAAACAACAAAATGAATGATACTAGAAACACATGAAGTAGGACAGGAAAGCCTTCACATATACACAGCTTTAAGATCTAGTTTCGAGTTTTCTGGGCAGCTCATTCCCGAGTGCTGGTCTGGGCCCACTCTACCACATGTGGGCGCCATTGCTTCTATGTGACTATCAAGGGTCAGCAGTAACATTTACAGTATTAAAGATAGGATGTGGGGACAACTTGATGCCTTATCTCTGATGGAACAGGAGGAATTGAAAGAATTTTTTACACATGAAGAACTTGGGAAAGTTTAGGAGAAGACACCAACAGCTGCCTGAAGCATTTGGAATTGATTAGAGGTACATAGGTTCACAAAAGTCTCCGTGACTCATCTTATCAAATGGAGAGCGTCACCTGTTACACATTAGCCACGGAAAGAAATAAGCTTCATTTATGACATGACTTTTACAGGAAAATATGTCCTGAAGTTTAGATGATTGTAAACATACTTCTGGAACACAGTTTATATTGAATTTAATTTTTCGTGATTCAAATAGAACTTATTAAATCTCACCTCTCCCAAATTCGCACAGAGGAAACCCAAATCCCCAAATACTTATGTTTCACAAATATGCTGGTGTTGAAAATGATCTATGTATCTTCCAAGTATGATAAAGGAACATTCCTTTGACTTTCCATCTAACTGATGATTCAAAGTCAGAGAAGCTTTTGTGCTGTATTTGTCTTGAATGAATGTAAATCTTTAGCCACCATTCAGTTAATTGTGTAATTCCCAGATTTTTTCAAAGTAAAGAACCTAGAAGACTTTTTTCCTTGTGTAGACCCAAGTTGGGTCATTTCTCTGCTTCATTTGTCCCTTATGTCAAAGAAAGGAAAACTGGGGGCGCCTGGGTGGCTCAGTGGGTTAAAGCCTCTGCCTTCAGCTCAGGTCATGATCCCAGGGTCCTGGGATCGAGCCCCGCATCGGGCTCTCTGCTCAGCAGAGGGCCTGCTTCCTCCTCTCTCCTCTCTCTCTGCCTGCCTCTCTGTCTACTTGTGATCTGTCAAATAAATAAATAAAATCTTAAAAAAAAAAAAAAAGGAAAACTGAAACAAGTAAAGCTAATCATTTCTCTTTGTCATTAGGACTGATTACCTAAGAATTTTTATTTACAAAATGGTCTAAAAACTCCACCGTATGAATTAATCTGAAATAGAGCTAAATTGGGAAAAATGAATCTATCAACTTGGAGCTTTTCAATCAAAACACTGTTTAAATCAATTTTTCTTTTACTTTTTTAGGGGTGGTGGGGGGGTGAAATTCAGTACGTTTTAAAATACTTACACCTTTCTCTTAAAAGTATAGCTATGTAGAAGATCGGGATTATATGCTTTCATATCTTTAAACAGCAGAATTATAGTTAACTTGCATTCAACAATTAATGAATTATTGGTTCTCACATGGTATTCCAGGCATCACTTGCTTTCAAACATTGGGCATTTCCAAATATGGCCACTAGATGGTGTAGAAGCAAAGAAATCTTTTCAACCTGTGATTTATTTTTTATTTTTTTTTAATTTATTTATTTATTTTTTTTCCTTTCCAACTGTGAGCTGCAAGTATTTTAAAATCTGTTCTAGTGTTAGGAGAGCTCAGAAATCAAACGCTTTCTCCACAGAGACTTTTTTTTTAATGGTAATTTTGTGTTGGGATTAGAAGCAACCCAGATCATCAATCCTGATTTAATTGTCCAGATCATGAAGCATTAAAATAACGGTTGAGACTTAAGTTTTCACAACAAACCAAGAGGCATCATAACTTTTTAGATACACATTATTACAAGAAATGGTATGAAATATTTTTCTTAATTATTCCAATGTTTCTGGACAATTTTAACCAGAATCTCCAGAGTTCTCTTTCAAATCCAGCAGTACAGAATTTTTTATATCATCTGCTTATATCCCAGCGGTATGCCATGAGTGATAGATGGGTATTTCACTATTAAGAAAAGGACACAAAATAGGAGAGGGAAAACCTAATACTCGGAAAAAGCTGTGAAAATAGTATGTATAACTCCAAATCCTTGAAGTTTATCAGATACATGCTTCAACTATTTACATTTTGTATGGAGGCAAGATGTCTCTCATAATCTATTTACATTTCAATTATATCCTCAATTGGAAAACGTGTTTTTCCCACCCTGGTGTATGCTCTTTGGCTTAAAGTCTAAAGGATGCTGGCTATATGGTCTATAACTCAGTAGACTGGTTTTCCAAAGGCATTGGTTTGCCTAGTTGAAATTAACTGTTGATTTTTTACCTATGGAGTTGTGTTTGGAATCTCATCTTCAGTGTGTGTGTGTGTGTGTTTGTAATGTGTATAAATCAATTTTCAGGTACAGGTTTACTTACAGTCACAAGCATATATATACATACACAGTAATTTTGATAACTAGTGGTCTAGAGTGCAATGCTCAATCCAAGCATGGAGAACACCAGATTGTTCGAAAGCTATCCCACTGAATCCATTTGTCTAGTCCTAGGCATGGGTAACTTAGAAACAGGTGTTCTTGTGTTTCCATCAGACTGCCTGACAAAGAATGAGAAGACCCAAGTTCTGGTTTCAAGTCTAACACTAACTGGCCATGTAATCATGAGCAAATCCTTCACATACCTATTCTTAAAATACCCGTCAGTAAAATGGACTGGAAGATTTCATTGATGAATCCATCTCTAACATTTCATGATATATACATTCGCTGGCCACCTGTGCACCTCTTGAATTCTCAAGCTCAGATATTTGAAACCCAACAGTCTGAATCCTCAGAAAAATAGCAAGATTGATATGAAGAAATGCAACAAAAACTTGCCTGTATAGTTTTACTTACCGTCACGGTCTTGGCATCCATCTCAGTGAAAATGAATTCTCCTCCTTCAAAGTCATCGTTCATATACAGGAGAGCACTATAAGAAAAAAGAGAACACCATTTGTACGATTATGTGTTTACAACAGCTTCATCAGAACATACCGGAGATGTAATAAACGGACCAGCCTGATTGATCAAGTTTCCTTTGAACTGGACATTGAAATAACCGACCCTCCCAACCCTAAAGAGTAAGATCAGATATAATTCGGGTCATACCCCTGAATATTTACTTGTTTCACTTATGCTACCGTTTTAATTATATTTCAAATTTCATCTCCCATTTCACTTTTTCCCAAGAAAACCTAACTGGATTTATGCTACCCCTTCGAACTTGCCCACGCTACTTATAATTCTCTTCTTCCCTCTTATGCTTGTAACTCTAAAGGATGCATCCTCCCCCCACCCCACCCCCGCCGCTGTAGCTAGAAAGCTCCAAGAGCTGTAGTCTTGCCTTGTAGCTAGGGGGTGTTCAATAAATGTTTTTGTACGGCGCACTCGATGGCAGTAATTAACCACAATTAACCACAATTAAATACATGATGACTTCTCTTTAGACACTAGAACATCATCCAATCTTTCCTCAGAGTTTCCAGTTTCTTATTTCTAGAAGGCAGACATAGGTGAGTGATATTGTAAGACCCCTATGCGCCCTGGGGCAGCAGACCCTTGGGTTCTTAAGACTGAGATGCATGTCCCAGGACGGATACGTTTCAGTGAAAGCCAAATGATCAAATAAGGAAACTCTACTTTTTAATATGAAAACAAAATGGGCGTTTTGTGGATTAAGGTACAACAAAACGTGCTTGGATTTTTAAGGTAAAAATCTGAGATGATCAAGTCGCTTCCTGGTTGTGGCTTCAGGAAGGTTATTTGAGAATCTCTGCTTCATTGAGATGAATATGATGACAAGCCAAACAGATAAGGTTTTTTAGTTTCCATGGAGGGTTGGTAACTGTTGAGCAAAAGCTTCATGGTGAAGGCGGTGATGCTTGTACCTATAGTCCCGGAACGTGTATGCAGGAGGCTCCTTCCAGCATTCGTTGGCCTCGGGATCCAACAGGCAGTTGTCAGCGTGGATGGGGTGACTGAGGTCCGTTCTTCTATCCTGCTGACCTGCCGGTAAAGGGAACAGGTGAGATGACAGGAGAGCAGGAACCTCCACCAGCCAAGCTGACAACCTGTCTTCTCCCATCACTAGTGCCCTTTGCAAATTTGAGGAGACACAAGAGACCCACAGAGATGAACGAACCGACTGAGCTGTCAAGAGACGGGTCCTGCTTTGGTGTGAACTTGTAAAACTGTGGACAAATCATGCCTGCCTGTTCTCCTGTGAAAGTTTCTTGATGTGAAGATACAAAATAAAAATTCCATGCATTCCATGGGTCAGACTTCATGCAGGAAAGACAAAGGAGAGGGGTGAAATGAAAATGTAAAAAGAAAAGATTGATTCAGCTGAAAGTTCACATGTCAAAGTCTCCTCCCATGACATTCTTCCTCCCCTCCCACTCAACAGGGTGTGAAAGAGAAGATCTAGGGGAGAAATCACGACAGCCACAAGTGAGGTGGTGTCTGCCTTTTTAAGAACATTTCTTTGAATAATCCCTTCATCTTCTATGCGACCACTTAATGCTTCAGGGTGTGATGGGGGACTGTAATTTCCAGGTTCCTGGTTCCCTACAAAGTGAAACCTAAAGCGGGAAAGTCCTTTTCTGTGTGACTTTAATTAAGTAGGGGAAATGGTTCTGAAAGGAAAGATAGGCAAAGCGATGGCCTTCTGGAACTTGAGGGGGTCAAACAAGGAGAAACAGAGGGAAGGGGGAGCAAAGAGTGAACAAGCTGCTTCTGTTTGGGGAATTTACAACTTTGCTAAACCGTGAGTCTAAAATGTAACAGAACTTTGTTTTACATTGTTTCCACTCTCATTTCACCATGGGTAGGAGGGAAAAAGTTCAGACTCTGGAATCTTACCAGACAGGGCTGTTCGGCAGACCATGTGTGTATAGGAAAAATACAGGGTTGAGTTCAGCATGAAATAGGATTCTACAATCTTTCGAGCCTTCTCGCTGATGTCATAAAACAGACGGGCACTCTTCAGGGGCACTCGGCCTTCATAACCAAACTGAAGACAAAGAAGAGCATGAGATCGCACTGGGTTGACAGGAAGGCTCGAGAAAAACAGACTCTAGGTTCCAGTAAGGCAGTGTAAAGAGGATCACGTTTGCACTGACCAGTGGGAATACAGCCTCATGCTCTTGGATTTGGGTTAGGAAAATGAGCCACTGAAATTCATCCCTCCTCATCACAGTGGGAACACTGAAACCTAATCTCTTCCTCTTGTCTCTTCTCAGAGAACACTCCTTTCTCCCCAACAACACTTGGTGTGGGGCAGAATCATCATGGGGTTCAGTACGTTTTTGCCATTGCCCCAGGATCTCCTTCAGGATGGGGAGGGGAGGGGCTGTATATTATTTGTCAGATACGAATTTAGGAGCTACAATGTTTGATAAGTTGATGACTCATTGAAGGAACCAAGGAGTGATTTAAAACCTTGGAGATATCATTTCACACTTTCTCCTTCACTTCTCCTGACAGGTCTACCGTCTCGACTCTCCTGTTTCCTGTGTCTACATGCACAGAAGGTATTTGATGGACTCAGGAACCCAAACCCAAGCTACGACTTTACTTTGAGTGCTTTCAGGACAGTTGCACCTTCAAACTTCTCATTGGGTGTATGGGGTGAAGTTTTCCCTCTGTATCCATCACCAACAAGCATGATTCCCTGGAAGCAAAATACAAGAAGGTGCTTTCTTAATGACAGTGATGACGTCATCAGCTCTCCCTTTTTGCCCTGACTGCCAGGAAACTAAGGACCACAGTCAATGCTCAGACCCAATCTTATTTTGTACCAGGATCCTGGTATCATTAATTCTTCCCATCCAAAGAGGTATCTTCATTTAAACTTCACTCTCCATGTTCATCATGAAGTATTAGATTTGTAGAAACAGATAGGCTATCAGTGATTAATATATTGGTTAATTATTGATTAAAATGTAGAGATTTCCCAGTGACTTTATATGGTAGCAGAATGCTGAGTGGCTATTGTCCTAGGTATAAAGTCACTAACTATTCCAGATCCATGAGTTGTGTCCAGATCTAGACAAAATTCCAATCATCCCAATGCAGGCTATGAAAATGCCCCCACACTGATGTCCTTGTCCTAAAGAAAGTGACATTTCAGGCCTGGTTTCCTGACTCCAAGTGAGACCAGGACCAGAGAATTCCAGAGCTCCCACCAGGTCAGCACCATCAGGCTCCCCTCCCACCCAGGTCCTCACACTGGCCACGCTGTGGAGCTCCCGGCACTGTTCCTCTGACAGGACGTTATCCAGGAGAACCCGCTGAGTCCCATTCAACTGCTCCGAGTTATAGACAAATGTGATGTTCTCATAGAGCAGAGGGCCACCTGAAGAGACAGAACATACCATCTTCTCTGTTACCTCTGTTCGCAAGGGGGGGAAGCACAGAACACCCATCAGTTTTCAAGGTGAAATTCATGAGAATCAGTTTGCTCATGAATACTTAAGAATGCAAAGACACGTTGGAATCTTGCTACCTACACTACGGATTCAGGAAAAAGACAGATGTCTGACAACCAGGTTTCTCCATAACATCACAATAATGGCATCACATTTGTACACTATGATGGGTTTGCTACACTATCTTTTCATTTGATTCCAGCAATGATCCTGCAAAGCAGACTGGGAATCTCACAGGATGATGTTTGGAGAAGACCTAGAATTTTCTTCATAACTGCACACATCCTTTCCCACAACCCTTTGTTCCTCACTCTGTTACAACATCACATTACTTGATCACATGTTTGTGCCCCCGTACGTGACATACATACCCCAGTCTCACTGGTATGGAGAGAAATATCTTCACTAGAAAACTCAGCTGGTAAATGCACCATCAGGACAGCCACATCCAAGCCAGCCAACTCCTTCCTAGTCTCCTTCCTGCCACCTAACTGACTCTAAATGGTCTTGTTTGTGGAATATTTATTTTTCTCTGTTCTCTGGGCAAATCTTTGTATCATTTTCTTTGCATGGGAAGGTTTCCTATAGGCCCTGGCTCTTTCCCTGGATAGGGCCCACAACTTCATGAAATTAGCCCATGTAGGCTTTTCAGAAGGAGATGATTGGGGTCATGCTTCAGGTGGTTAATGACAAAATCTAGACCTGACCAGGCTTTTTCCTCACAGAGGACAGAACCAAAAGACGAAGCTTCTGTTGGCAAGGAAATCTTCAGCTGTACCACAGTGCAACCAGCTTGAACTAAAAAATTGAACAGAAAAGAAAAAAAAAATGTTCTGGTCTTTATAAGACTCCTAAGGGACCTGACACGTGCCTGTCAATAACAACATTCCACCTGGGAGGGAGGCATGGGGAGGGCTCAGCTGCTCCCTTCTTCTCCCGCAACGGTCCCCAACACAGGGGCCTACAGCACATCAGGTGAAGAAGGAAGAAACCAACGGAAATGGATGTCCCCTCTAGTCCTTTAAAACTAATTGGTGAAACTAAGGAATAGCACCACATTTATTAATATTCTATTTATGATGAAAGATTCATTACAACCCACAATTAGTGGAGTATTAAGATAAAGAGACAGCGTTTCCCAATCTTTAATATCTTTAATAATATAGGGTTATCTGTTAAAGAAAAAGTTCCCTAAGGAGAGGCAGTGCTGACACATTATTTTATCACAATTTTGCTTCCATACTTAAAGTTATAAAACTGTAAGCACCGTATTTATCTATCTTTAGAGTTTCATATAACTGTAATACCAAAAGCAATTCACAAGATTAAATAAAAACAAGACCGGGACGCCTGGGTGGCTCAGTTGGTTAAGCAGCTGCCTTCAGCTCAGGTCATGATCCCAGCGTCCTGGGATCACGTCCCACGTCGGGCTCCTTGCTCGGCAGGGAGCCTGCTTCTACCTCTACCTCTGCCTCTGCCTGCCACTCTGTCTTCCTGTGCTCGCTCTCTTGCTCTCTCTCTCTCTCTCTCTGACAAATAAATAAATAAAATCTTAAAAACAAGACCATAAAACTAACTAAATTCAAGTTAACAATATTAATGAAATGGTTAATGTTATTTTGCAGGAACCAAAAAGCTACATTCCACAGGAATGTTCTACTCACTGATCTGGCCCAGATTCTTTGGAGCCAGCATCCTTTATAGTATTTCTGATGTGTAATGACTCATTGTACTGCAACTTTTCTTGATTGCAATTACTATGAAGTCATAGTGTACCATGATAAATCTGGGCCTTCGTCTGCTCCTGATACATTATTTATATGTTTGTGGGGTTTCATTTCTTGTTAGTCTTCAGTCACCAAAGTATCACCAACTGGTGCCAATGGGATAGTAGCCTCACCCACCGCAGAGGGAAATCTCATGGTGGGACTTGGCTGTCAGGTGGTTATTTACATGACCCACTAGTTGCCCCTATTAATTTTTTTTAGATTGTCATAAGAAATCTATAAATGCAGAATTTCTCAGATTCCAGGAATATGACCACAAGGTATAGTTTCAGTACCAATCTTTTGGATGAACAGAAAAAATATATATATACACATACATACACAATTCAATGTTTCTCAGCTTTTGTTCTGCAGAAAGCTTTTGATGAAAAAAGGAGTTTCTTGATCAAATATGTTTGGGAAGTACTAGGTTACATAAAATTTAAGAGGACTTCTTAGAACTTTTACTATGTAAATAGGCATGAATATCCTGACTATCGAGATAGCATGAAGCAGTTCTCTCCCTTAACTGAGCACAAAAACCAGCCTTCCTTCCTTCCTTCCTTCCTTCCTTCCTTCTTTTCTCCTTCCTCCCTCCTTCCTTTGTTCCTATGGCAGAGAGACTGTACGACGGCCCCCTAATGATCACTGCCTCCTGCGATTCATGAGCTTATGTAATTTGCTTTCCTCAAGTGTGAGTGGGGACTGGAACATACTTCTAACAACAGAATATGGCAAAGGTGATTACATGAGACTGCAACTCCCATCTTGCTGGCAGAGTCTGCCTATTGCCTTCTCAGCTTTCATTTTAGACAGACTCATGCATCAAGGAATGAGGAGGCCTCCTCCAGCCAGTGATCAACTAGGAACTGAGGACCACTGTCCACTAAGACTTTAGGAACCAAGTTCTATCTTCTGAGCTTAGAAGAAGATAGTTCCCTAGTCAAGAGAGATCTCAGAGATGATCAACAACTTGAGGGAAGCCTGTGCCAGACCGTGAAGCAAGGGACCTTGACAAGCTACCCCCAAATTGCTGACCCCCCAAAACGTGGGATAGTGAATGTATATTATTGTAAGCTGCTACATTTGTGATTTATTTATTTTTTTTGGCAGCAATAAAAGACCAGGAGAACATTCCTATCCCCAACAGGACCTCTTAACATAAAACACAGGTTGTTTGGGAAAAGTTGCTCTAATCTACGTAGCTGTTTAAGATCCATAGCCAAATTAAGACAGTTTCGCAAATATTTGGAAAAGTAAACTACATATTCCATTCCCACTTAGAAAGGTAAAGGAGGTGTTCCTTCAACAAGAAAGAAAAGCGACTTGTTGGTTCACTGAAAAGCACTTCTAATATAAAAGTCAAAAAGAAATGGATGACAGATCAAGGGTTGAGTGAACTGGGTTGGTTTGTATTATATCATATTTTTTCTTTTCCTCTCTTGAGAGTATATGAACTTTAAATACAATGACCTGATTATCAAGAGACAACTTTAACAGTTACTAAAACTAAAACATTTAGAAAAATGTCTATCATTCCTAAATTCTGTAGAAATATTTGCTATTACAATGTTGATTATTTAGTATTATAGTCATATATGCCTGGTCTATTATGTCAAGTTCTAAGTGTGGCATCTTAATAAGCATAAAGGAGTATATTTTAAAAGGGCTACAGGGATATTGCCAGTTCTCCTAGTCATGCCACATGGAACATACAAAGATCAGGAGAAGGGACAGAGTGCAAAGGATTCTTAACTACACACCCACTCACAGCTTCAGGCAGAATCCATGCTAGAAACCTGCCTTTCATGTAGTTAACACAATCACCACTGAGCATAGACTTTTATACAGAGGCTTCCCACACATGCATTTCACAAGACACAACCAACTACCCACCCACTAACCAAAAGGGGAAAAAAAAAAAAAAAAGAAGAAGAAGAAGGAAAAACAAACCCTGTCATTGAAACACACACATCCACCAGCCTGCAAATGACTAGTAGCACACCAGACAGAGGAAAACATTAAAATAAAAATAAAACTGTGGTCCAATAAGTTGTGGTTCCTGGGGTCTGATTTGATGGCTTCAGCCAACTCCTAACCACAGCTCAAGGAGATTTAGCTAAACAACTTAATTCTTCTCTCATTCATAAAGTATGTGCCTGGCTCGGATTCTCCAGTTGCAATAAAGAGGGATCATCTAGGAAAATACTCCTTTGTGCTCACCGCCTATGGCTCACATGGCAAGAAGCAGCATTTTACCATAAATATTACAGCGTCCTACAAGTCACAACAGGGATGTGCTAAGTAACCAGACCTTATGTGAGCACAGCCCTTTACGGTCTACAGAAGACTTTTCACACTGTTCCTCAGCACAAAGTTGCTGTCCTTCTTTTACAGCTGAAGATCACAGAGCCCAAAGACCTCAAGTCTCTAGATGTCCATCACACCACAGCACAACAGACTAACCAATCCTGGAAACTGGGATGCCTGATTCCAAGTTCAATGTTATTTCCACTATACTGACGGAGATGATTATGGAGCAGGACCTTTGGAAACTGGCATTTGAAAGGAGAATGGGTAAGGGATGGGTGTTTTTAGTTTGATGATATGCATATTCCGTGGACTGGAGTCTGTCTGGGTCATGGTCCTGGGTCACTCCTGTAATGCTTCGGAGCCGTCCAGTGTGAATACTACTAATTGCTGTCAGGCAACCAAGAGTAGATGACAGTCGCTTTGTGGAGGAGGAGGAAAGCTGAAATATAGTCTACTCTGTGAAGCACGCAAGCTTTCTTACCTCCCTGACATGTGCTTGGAGCCAGACTAAGATAGGAAAGTGTTTTCTGGTTGGGAACTTTGCCTCTGTCTACCACTGTTCTTAATTTAGAAACTATTTAAATCTCTAGTGAATCCACAGAAGTATTTCCAGTGGTTTCCCAGAGAACATCCTAAGATTCAGTAGCCCATTCAACTAAGCAAACTCTACAGAAATGATAGACTTTGGTAGCCCAGCCAGTCACGGTCTCTCCCCTCCTGGGTATAGTCTCCTGATCTACTCTTCATGCTAGCCTTCCTAATCAGCTGCTGTACATCAGAGTCCTGGGGAGCCAGGGAGGGGGGAAAATCTTTGAAGTTTGGCAACCATCCTGGAGTTTCCCAAACCTTTACAGCTAAGTGCTGGCTTCCTGGCACGTACTTCCTGGGTGATTTCTCAGCTGAAAAAGCAACACGAACTCTGGCTGACCATGGAACTCTCTGGCATTTGTAGAACAGCTTAGGCTTTGTGGCTACAAACTGAGGGCCAGGTCAGATTAGATGAGTGTTTTATCCTGTTTACTGCCTCAAACTGACTTGGAAGCTGAGGAAGGAAAGGGCTGGGAAATGTGAGAGCTGTGGAGAGCCAGACGTTTTCCAATCAGCTGGAGGAATGTGCTGTCACACTATCTTGTGGGGGAAAGGAGTACTGTACTTCTCAATGCAGGTTTTTAAAACCTGCTTATCTTACTGTTATTTAATCAATAAAGGATGCATTTTGGATCTCTAGACACTTTTATGTTCCACCTCCAGCTAAGTAAGGGAAAATGGGATCTAGATCTGGATTCAAAAGCCTGGGTTCGAATGCCTGCTCAACCCATTATGAACTGTGAGACACTGGACATGCCACTGTATCTCTGTGGGCCTCAGTTTTCTTGCCTGGAAAGTGGGGACAGTTGTCTCATATGAGATGCTTCCAGTATTCAAACGCACTGTGTGTAAATTTGCCTGAGAAATTATAAATTATAACAACGTTTAGCTCTATCTAAAAACTACTTTGACAATACTCTACATGTGTTTCTGTGAATTTTGATCTGACGTAAATATATCACGTTCTGCTCTCTCCATGTCTGTGCCTTTGTTCCATTGTTTTATCCACTAATATGACTCCCTCCACACCGCTGTCAATGTAACCTATATACATGTAACCTATATATGTCAATGTAACCTTAATTTAAATAACAATAAGCCAAGTCCTACCTCCTCCTTTCCCTTCTCTAAGTAAAAGTGCACAGATACTTACCCTCTCTTAAGTCTCGATCTATCTTGGGCGATGACCTTTTCCCCATTGATAATCCATGAACTTCTGCCCCTTCCACGTTCACTCCCGAAGGGACCCTGCCCATTAAAAACAGTTGAAATGGAATTTCCCAATGAATAAGGATGTTCAAAGACAAAGGGCACCTTACTCTTCTTAGCACCTTTTTTTTTTGTGACAGTTAATTGTATCCATAACTTCACCCCCCTTGAGATTAGACATTAAGTCTCAAAAGAGCAGAAAAACATCATCAAGTGCATCTTTGTAATGCTCGGAGTGTTGTATTTTTGTCCTGAGCATAGAGCACACCCCAAACAATAGCTGAACTGAAATAAAGCATGACCTCTGCAGTGGTTCTCAACTATTCCAAAAAAGAAGACACAAGATTCAAACTTGGCAAACATACAAATCACAGCATGATATCCTTTCAACATACACAGACTGAACAAATCCAACTGTGCATGCTCACTCTTGGAGCTCTTGTAATAATTTTAGGCCACCCAGGCTTGAGGCCTTGCTGCCTAGAGAAAGACCACAAGATTTTGAATAGGAAGATTTTCCTCTACCAGTCCCTCGTGGTGACACTCCAAAAGAGACCTTTGCCTTGTCAGAACCTTGATTTCTGATTTTGGAAAATGAACAGGCTAGACCAGGTCAGCTCAAACATGTAACTCCAACACTATGATTCCTCGAACTGCTCGTAACATGTAAATTGATTTTTTACTTCTATCATTTCAAAAAATGAAGTCTCTTCATTTCTGATTGAGTTAATGACACCTAATAGGTTAGCTTGCAGTGAAACTTTCTGGGCTTCCTGCCTTCAAATACAGAAAGGGAATTCAGTATTAACAAGAAAAAACTAAGCTGTATTCTATTAATCAAAAACAGAATCCACAGAAGGTGTCACCTTCAGAGGTCACCTGATCCAACCCCTTCCTTGGAGGGAAAACAGAAGACTAGAAAGGAAAACAAAGCACTCAAGGTCACATGACTGTAGAAAGAGCAAGCTGGGACCAGAAGGCTGAGCTTCTAATTCCCAGTGTAGAATTCATTTAATTATATCTTTTTGCCTATTTCATAGAGCTAAGGTCCTTATAATGGGTATGACTCTAAGTATTTCTTCTCATTAAAAGTAAACGGATTGTGTTCTGAATGAAGAACTCACCGATTCTCATCCTGTCGTCCGCCATATCGGATCCAATAATTCTGTTTTAAATTAAAAAAAAAAATC
Source organism: Martes martes (assembly GCF_963455335.1). Classification (NCBI taxonomy): domain Eukaryota; kingdom Metazoa; phylum Chordata; class Mammalia; order Carnivora; family Mustelidae; genus Martes; species Martes martes. Next base: position 110,399,113 of record NC_137888.1, read on the forward strand.
AATAGCTTTGTCATTAAAATATAATGCATAAAAAGAAAATATAAATTTAAAACACTCAAAAGACCTAAAACATTGGGAAACTTGCATACTGTATTAAGATACAATTTTTTTTAATTAATAAAAAGAAAACCTAAAGGCAATGAAACATTGGCAAAGATAAAATGATGCACAAATGGATTTTTAAAAATAGCAGGGAATTAGCTTAAGTATTTATATTTTTTATCCAAGAAGTGATTTGGCATTTGATGTCAGGAAGACAATTAAGAGATCATTCAGTCCAACTCCCTTATGTTTCATGAATAAAACAAACAAGAAAGTCCAGCTTGATTAATTATCTGTGCAGGATCATAAAGTAACTTTTTCTGAAGTTTCCTGGGAGAATGCAATTAAAATAATAATAAGTAAGGCTGGGTATAAGCATACTATAAATGTTATTTAGAATTAGTATACTTAAAAATTATCCTAATTTTTAAAATATGCCAATAAAAACATAAGATAGTAATGAAAAGAATGTTATAAATAGGATATATTACAAATAGTGCTTTTTTATGAACATGTGACAGGTACATACGTAAAGAACTTATATAGTTAACTAACAGATATATGAAAAAAGGCATGTCCAGATAATTCAGGTCACAAAAAAGTAATTAATGACAATATATGAAAAGTTAATTTTTGTTAGCCATCAAAGGAATACAAATGAAAACAGTAGTGATATACCATTTTGTATAGAAGAAATATAAATGATTTTTAATGTTATTTCTCATTGCTGAGATATTCATAGTAAACTGGTACTTTATGCACTTCTAGAACCAGTGAAGGTATCAGAAAATTCCCTTAGAAAAGCAATTTCAAGAACTTTAAAACTTCTCATGTCTTTTTATAGCAGAATAATCCCATTCCTGGCAATTTATTCGTAGGGCATAGTTCAATACAGAGGGAAAATTCTTCATGCATTAAACATGGTAGAAAAAAATCAGATACAAATCAGATGTCCAGTGTCAGGAAAACAGTTAATTTATTGCACATCAATTCTATTTACATAGCTAAAAATCATCTTAAAAGCTATAAAAATGTAGAAATTGCTTATGACACTTTAAATAAAAATCAGAACAGAAATCTCTCTGTACTGGCAAAGTTGTATCTTCACATGAAGAATGACTAAAAGTCAACATGGACAAGGTAGAAATTGCTTATGACACTTTAAATAAAAATCAGAACAGAAATCTCTCTGTACTGGCAAAGTTGTATCTTCACATGAAGAATGACTAAAAGTCAACATGGACAAGTGGAGAAAAGTCAGCATGATGAATAGTACAGTTGACACTGATTTTGTTCTGTATGAAGTCTTTCTAGTTTTTAAAATGTGTAGGAGAAATACAAAAGCTTGCGTCCAGAATTTAAGACATAAAATAATCCTGAGGCAAATGCATCAGATGCAAAACACTTCTCTTCCCCCCAAATATATCTGCTTTTGACTTTGGATCTCAGTGATATGGAGATCTATTAAAGTTTAAATGTTTTAATGTTTATCATACACTGAGTAAACACCCACCCCTGCCTCCCTGGATTTTGTTAATAATTTGTTAATACAAGACAGGAGACAAAACTCTTCAATAAACTATATGTTGGCTAACTGAACATAATTTAAACATTTAAATTAATAAATAAATAAAATTGGCAAATGGAATTTCAAAAAAAAAATCTTCAGTAAATCAAGCTGGGAAATAAAATCATGAATACGAAGTTCACTGAGGGGGCGCCTGGGTGGCTCAGTGGGTCAAGTCTCTGCCTTTGGTTCAGGTCACGATCTCAGGGTCCTGGGATGGAGCCCCACATATGGCTCCCTGCTCAACAGGGAGCCTGCTTCCTCCTCTCTCTCTGCCTGCCTCTCTGCCTACTTGGGATCCCTCTCTCTCTCTGTCAAATAAATAAATAAAATCTTAAAAAAAAAAAAAAAGAAGTCAATTGAGTATTCTTTTAAAACACATTTCCTCTTCCCTCTTTGCTCTTACCGGTTCTGTGTATGAAAATCCCAGGCCTTCTGCAGCTGATTTTATTAGTTCTGATTCCATTTTATGACGCTTCACGAACATTGCCAAATCCTAGAGGGAAAAAAAAAATGAATGGAAAGTTTATATTTAAATAACAGTTAAGAAATATGATAAATGTTCAAGTGGAAATATTTTTCAATAGACAGTGACAAATGAGCTAAAAAAATATTCACAGCTGCACAAAAAGTCTCCTTCTCAATAGATTTTCACAAGCTGTCATGTAGGAGAAAAATATGCTTCTGGCATTAGTACTGAAGTACAAAAGAACTGCTTTCTAGAACCTTGACTCAATGGCTAGATATCTTCCAGAGCAGTGCTACATTTTTACCAATTCTGCCCAAAGCATCTAGCAGAATGCAGTTTCTTCTCAGGACCTTGGTCTCACCTCTCTGGCCTCAATGGATGCTGGGTCACTGCTGTCATCCAGGAGACTCTCATAGTAATCTACATTGTCTAGGACATCCTCATCATCTGGATGGAGGAGAAGATAGGCCTTGGCACACTCCAAGGCTTTCACATATTCACCAACTGAAAGACCAAGGAGTTGTAGCATTAGAGTCAGGCTAGGTCCATCTAGGGGGGTTGTAAGAAATACCTCAACGTGCCTGTGAGAGGTCCGCAGTAAACACGAGTAAGAGGGAGGATAAGGTGAAGCTGAACAGCATATGCAGAAATGGTCATAGACCAAAACAGATTGTCAAATACAGAGAAACAACTGATGGCTGCCAGAGGGGAGGTGGGTGAGGGGATGGGGGAAATTAAGGGGATCAGGAAGTACAAACTTCCAGTTGTAAGATAAATAAGTCACAGAGCTGAAAAGTTTAGCATAGGGAATACAGAAGGCTATAATAACGTTGTTTGGTGACAGATGGTGACCATGCTTATCATAATGAGCCCTGAGTGATTGTCAAATCATCATGTTGTACACCTGAAACTAATACAACACTCTGTGCTAATCATACTTCAAAAGAGATAGCCACAGACAAAAGGAAGGACATGATTTCGGATGTTTAAAATGGTACTAACTTTGGTCTGCTTTGGTGCTAGATGTTTTACAAGTATTACAAGTTTCCACCTGAAGATGTCTGTTGACAACTTCCATTATTTAATACAAATAAGCAGAGCAGAATTTTGGCAGTTAATTCTGTTTTTGTCCCGAGTTCGACCACATGACATCTAAAACCGATTTCAGCAATCCCAATAAGCGTGAAGAAAGATGTTCAATCTCTCTTTCTCAATTAGATAAATAGAAATTAAAACTATACTGAGATAAAAATTTTCACCTAGTGGGATTCGGTAATAATCTAAAACTTCACAATATATTCTGTTGGTGAGCAATGAAAAATGCACTATACATGGAAGAAAATTTGGCAACATCTATCAAAATTTAAAATGAATGAATGATTTGACGCAGGAATCGTACTTCCAGAAACTCATCCTATAGATATTCACGTGTAGATGTGAACTAACTTACATAAAATATTACACATTTGATCCTTGATTGAAATACCCATGAGTAAGGAGACACATAAAATAAATTATAGTACAATGGTATGTGGATGTAAAGAAAAATTAATGAGGAAGATCTCCATGTATCAATACAATTAGGTTAGCCCATATAAAATTGCCAAAATTTGGCTTTTACTGACCTATGCAAATGGTAATTTCATAGATCCAACCTACTAAAAAATACTTTTTATGGTTTTATTTTTAAGTAATCTGTACACCCAACATGGGGCTCGAACCCACAACCCCGTGATCAAAAGTAGCATGCTCTACTGACTGAGCCAGCCAGGCACCCCTGGTACTACTACTACTACTATTATTATTATTATTACTGAGAGAGATAATCTTAGGTAAGCTCTTCGCCCAGCATAGAACCCAATGAGCACAGAACCCAATGAGCTTCATCTCAGGACCTTGAGATTATGACCTAAGCTGAAATCAAGAACCAGTGCTTAAGCAACTGCGCCACCCAGGCACACCTCCTTGCTTATATATATTATTAAGTGAAGAAAGCAATGTAAAGAACAGTGTAAATAATATGCCACCTTCTGTGTATAAGAGGGGGAAATAAGTTAGGGAGTGTGTGTATACCTGTTTTAAAAAACATAAATCAGAAACTGGGTTGTAGGGCATGAAATTGGGCTGCAGAAAAAAGGAAGAGAGGGAGGCTTTTATGATATTTGGTCTTTGAACTTGCAAATATATAACGTTTTAATATTAAGTTGAAAATCATGTAAAATGTCAGTCTAAGAAAATTTTCAGGACATCCTCACAGCATTTGCCCACTTGTGGTTTCACCTGCTCTCTTTGGCCTGAGTGGCAGTCATGTGAGATGAGAGAAGAAAAGCCATAAACCTCCATTGCCTCAATGGTAAAGTGAGAAATACAGAGGAAAATTCAATGTCTGTGATGATGAACAACAGCCCTTCCCCAAAGGTCTTCCAGTACGATCCACGCTTTACCTCGATAGTAGGCAAACTGTAGGTAGTCATAATGAAGGGGAAGAAAGTTCTCAATCGGAGAGAGGCGGCCAGGGCGAGTGGCAAGTTCCCTCACGCATTCGTGCTGACAGACCAGCACCTGCATATAGTGATCTGGAAGACAAGAGTGAGAAGTGGGTCCCTCCCATTCACTGGCGTGCCATACATATTCACACACACACACACACACACACACGCATATACATACATGTATATGTGTATGTGTACATAGATGTTATATTGGAGTGTGGCCAATATTGATCAGGAACCTATTCTACCCAGTTACAGAATAGTCCACCACCTGAACATTAGAAATCCTAATACTGTAGGGACTGCTAAAATAGGATATGGAGGAAAGCTCAAGAATTTAGATACACATTCTGCCTCTTTCTCTTTGTTCCCCTTTCTGTGTCCCATCCTTCTTGCTGTAAACAGCTAAGGATTCTCAAGTGTAGGGTTGTCACACTCCCTTTAGCTCTGAGCTCTCACTCATCCACAGATAGGCTGAGGAAACGAAAGTAGCTAATGTCCCAGAGAAACAAACACTTCTTACATTTTGCCCCAACTTTGATTTTTACAATGAAGACGGAGGTCTTCTCCAGATAGGAGATTTTATTCATGCTTGCGCAGAGCAGGCTCTCTTGAGAATGACGATGAAATTGTCTGACTTCATGACTTCACATTTTAATTTACCACAACTGCCTCCTCTCAACAGAGAACCTCTCCAAGGTTCTCTGTTAGGCAGTTTGGCTTGTCTCTTGATGACTTGAAGAGGGACCCCAGAGCACAACAGAAAGGGTGTGTGTCTCTTCTGGCGTGTAGGCAAATGGGCCAGTTCTTGCACGACCTAACTCAACCCAACATAGAACAGCTAACATAATCCCTACAATCCACTGGTTAAATGCAGCAGGAGGATGGGAAGGGAAGAATAAGCTCTGTTTACTTGTGTAGTATGTAGAAATAAACAGCTCTATAAATAGCCAACAAATAGCTGTTTTATTTCTTATGAATATGACAAACAACCTTCAACTGTTTTCTCCTGGTTAGCTGGCCACTGGCATTCCTCTTTACTTTCTAACGCACACTCCACCTAATTCCAAATGACAAGCAAAAGGAAGAGGTGGAAAACACACCCGGTAAGAAACCAAAATCTGAAGGAAGGTTATTTTTCAACACAACATACAAAGAGAAACAAAATGAGAGTCACAAAATTATATTCTTTAGGGCTTTAACAAGCATCCCTGGAAATAAATAACGACGTTGAAAAGCCATTTGTGTTGTTAATGTTCTTCTAACTCTAAAATTCAAATATTCTGGTTTCCTAAATACACTCCATATTTCATTTTTCATTATTTTTTAAAAGATTTTATTTATTTATTTGTCAGAGACAGAGAGAGAGAACACAAGTTAAAGGGAGTAGCAGGCAGAAGGAGAAGTAGGCTCCCTGCTGAGCAAGGGGCCTGATGCAAGACTCCATCCCAGGACCCTGGGATCATGACCTGAGCCAAAGGCAGACACACTTAACCGACTGAGCCACCCAGGCGTCCCCATTCTGGTTTTTTTTTTTTTTGTTTTTTGTTTTTTTTAAGGATTGACAGAGAGAGACACAGCGAGAGAGGGAACACAAGCAGGGGGAGCAGGAGAGGCAGAGGCAGGCTTCCCATTGAGCAGGGAGCCTGATGTGGGGCTCAATCCCAGGACCCTGGGATCATGACCTGAGCCCAAGACAGACACATAATGACTCAACCACCTATGTGCCCCCGCCATTCTGTATTTTAAAAGCCAGTTTCACTTTTAATTTAGAACAGGTTTTTTTTGTTTGTTTGTTTTTGTTTTTAAAGAAGATTCTATTTATTTATTTGACAGAGCACAAGCAGGAAGAGGAGCAGAGGGAGAGGGAGAAGCAGGCTCCCCACTGAGCAGGGAGGCGGTCTTGGGGCTAGAACCCAGGACCCTGGGATCATGACCTGAGCCAAAGGGCAGATGCTTAACTGGCTGAGCCACCCAGGCGCCCCTCAGAACAGTTTTGAACCAGACAAGAATTCACAGAGTTAGGATAACACATAAGTTGTGTTTCTTGTCTCCTTTCTATATCAAGTGTTATTGTGCAATTACTATGATTTAATACATTTGAGATCCAAGACACTTCTGTGGGAATACTGTTTAAAATTCCCTTCTCAAAATAAATTGAACATGTGTCAAATTCTTGAGAAGACTTGCCATATTTCTGTAATATATAATATTTGACTGAGTGTCAAGAGCCGTGACTTTTTTAAAATCACTTTCCTTTACTGGAAGCGGAGGTAATGGTGGTGATAGTTGCATTAAGTGTTAAGAGATCTCTATTCTTTTCCAGCAACCAACATGTTATGGTGACCTCATGCAAACCATTACACGTTGTTCTGTGGGAATCTGTCTGTCAGTTTTCCTAAATCAGATGTAGGACCTTTGCCAAAGCTGTTCAGTGGCCATTGATGGAGGCAAGTCTGGAGGAGGTGGAGACAGGGCACACACCATTACACCGCTACAAGGTAATAAACTCTAATAAAGGAAAAGCATTCCCAAATAAAAGAATAAGTGTAAACAAATACTTAACAATTGAAATGTGAAACACACACAAAACTGACATTAGAATGAGCAGCGCTCACAAAAATGCAGGGAAATGGCTGGGCCAGAGGCTTAGCAAAACAAAACCGGAGGGGAAAAATCCTCAATAATTCAGATACTGGTACTGATTTTAGATGAACTGAGTTGGTTTTGGGTAATTGACTGGTGCTGATTTTAGATGAACTGAGTTGGTTTTGGGTAATTGACCACGTGGCAAATAGTTCATCCAACAAACTGATTTTCAGTCTACTGCTTAATCTAAATTTTGAAAGATGTTTCCCAATTGTCCTTCTCAAAGACCTTGACAATTCATGACCTACATTTTTTTTTAAGTTTTTATTTATTTATTTGACAGACAGAGATCACAAGTAGGCAGAGAGGCAGGCAGAGAGAGAGGAGGAAGCAGGCTCCCTGCTGAGCAGAGAGCCCGATGTGGGACTCGATCCCAGGACCCTGGGATCATGACCTGAGCTGAAGGCAGAGGCTTTAACCCACTGAGCCACCCAGGTTCCCTCATGACCTACATTTTTGAAACATACAGTATTATTAATCCTTTTAATCTGAAATGTGATTGATGGTTATGTCATTTCCTCCCTCCCCCCCTTCTCCCTTCCTTCCTTCCTTCCTTCTCTTCTTTTTTTTTTCCTTCCACTCATTCATTTAATGAATATTTACTAAGCATCTACTGTTTGCCAGTCAATATACTAAGGGGCTGAGGATTAAGCACTTAACAAGAGAGGACATTAGGCAAGTGATAGAGGAAAACAACAACTTTCAAAGTCTGTGAGTGGAAATGAACATGGCATTTCCAGGAAACGCCACAGGAGTGGATCAAAGAGACAGAAAGAGAGGGGATGAAATTATACACAAGTGCACAATCATGAATGTCTTTACTAAAGGTCTTGGGTTTTAGTCCAAGTGCAATGGAAGGCTTTGGCTGGGGGTGGGGGGGAGAGGTTCTGTGAACATATTCCCCCCCCCCCCCTTTTTTTTTTAGACCATTCTGTCTCCTATAGAGTGAAACCTCATCAGGACACAAGGACTGGCAAGGAGGCTATCACAGTGCCTTTGTTAAAATATACTGTGGATATGAACCAGGGTGGTAGCAAAAGGGATGGAGAGAACCAGGGAATCTTCCACGCTTTTAGGAAGTACCACTTATCAGAGTTGGGTAACAAATAGAGGAGAATAGGAATTAGGAGGAATCTAAATAAGGAATTAAGGGAAATAACTTTTGGGGACTTGGTTTGAACTGCTAGGTGAGGGGTGCTTTTCGTGGAGACCAAAAACACAGGCATTTGGGAAGAGCAAACTCACTTCCTTAATTTGCCTTTCTACATGTATAGGTGAAGTTGAACATCGTTTTTTAAAATACATATTTGTAACTTAGAACACAATATGTACTCAACAGATATTTGTTAAACATTCATTACTGAATAGGTTATCCTTTGTCCATTTTTCATTTATGTAGACCTTAAAATATGTGCCCTAGAGTGAGAAAAGCCTAGATTTGATTCCCAGCTTCACCTTAATCACATTGCTCTGAGGTATAAGTTCCTCATTTAAAAAAAGGAGAAGATGGTAGATACCACTACCATCTACCTACTAGAAGTTGTTTAGTGGATTAAAAGATACATAAATATATAAAATGCTTTGCATATTGTAACTGTTATGTAAATGTTGCTTATTATTATGACTACCCATAAATCAGAAATAAATTACTACTAATAACAATAATTCACAGGTTCTGCTTAAATATTACAGATATTAACTGTTTGCCGATAAATATTTTGCAACTTTTCCACTTGTCATTTGTAATTCGGCTTGATTTATTGTATCTTTTGTATTTAAAATCTTATGTAAAGTCTATCTTTTTCTTCATATATCTTGTCTTTTGTCATGCTAAAAACTGGTTTTCCTCCCCTCCCATTATACACACATTCTCTTGCATTTGCTTCTTTTTTTAAAGGTTTATTCATTTATTTTAAAGACAGAGAAAGAGCATGAACACAAGTGCAAGCACTGGTAGGGAGAAGGGCAGAGGGACTGAGAGAATCCTCAAGCAGATTCCCTGCTGAGACCATGCTCTGAGCCAAAATCACTAGTCAGATGTTTCACCAACAGAACCACCCAGCCGCCCCTCTTGCATTTTCTTCTAACAGTTTTATTTTCATACCTATATTATTAACATAAATAGAATTTATTGTTGTATGTTTTTCAAATGCTTCCCACCATAAATGGTTAACTAGCTAATCTCTGCAATAAGTGTATAATTTACATTACCTACTATTTTACATGCTGCTTTGTAATATATTACATTCTCATAGATAATAAAAACCTCTTTTAAGTAACTGAAGAAAACTATACAAAAGCATTCACTACTACATCGTTTATAATAATGAAAACCTGTAACTTCCCAATATTTATCAGTAAGGGGACTGGTCAAATTAATTATGTTTTCCACATATATCGGAATATTGCACAACCATTCAATACCATAAGGTAGATCCACACATACTACTTACATGAGAAGAAGTCCACACTATATTGTTAAGCATAAAATAAAACAAAACAAAAATATGCTCAAATTCAGTATTCACAGTACTGTCTCATTTTTTTAAATAAATAATAACTATAAATAAATAAAGAAACATTTACATATGCATCTGAATAAGTTTGGGAGCACAGTCACCAAAATTTAAACTAGGTAGATTTATTTATAGCAGATAGGATAGGTTAATATATCTTTTTCATTTTTACAATTTATACTTCCATATTGTTGGAGTAGTTTTACAGACTGCATTTCCTATAATCAGGAAATAAATAAGGGAACAAAATAAGCTTTACCTGCAATGGCTTCATAGAGACCAGCTTTGTACCCTAAGTACTCGTACTCTTCAAACCTCTGAGGCCCCTCACACAGGGCTCTGCACTCCGTATCTTCACTGAAATATTCTCTTAGAGCTTGCTCAAAGTACTTGATAGCAAGCTCAAAGTCATCAGCCTCATAATGTTTAACTCCTGCACTGTAACTCTCCTGCAAAGAAGCAGAAAAAAAAAATTATACACACACACACACGTATTTATTTTTTCCAAAGAGCACCTGTGGAGCACTTGAACAGCAGGATTCAGGGTGAATCAGGATCATTTGGGCAGGGGGACAATGGGCTCTTGTGCTATGGAAGAAAAACAGAGGGTTTTACTGGGAGACAAAAAGTAACTTCCCTGGTTTCAGGGAATTATAAATAAAAATGGTGTTACCGAGCAAGGTGAATGCTGTGGCACCAGTCAATTTCACATTCTTCCTGAGCACAAACATGCAAAACACTGTTTTCTAACCCCATCTGAATATAGGTATGGGCATGCAACAACATCCAGTAGATTGATGTGGGTAACCGTGACACACCCAATTTCCAGGCCTGGCCCAATTTCATAATAATAATAATAATAATAATAATAATAATGATGCTTCTATTGAAAATCTCTTACCCTGTTCTTCAACCATCTTGGAAGTCACATGTCAAGAATGGTGACATCTCCAATTGAAAAAACAAAAAAAAGCCTTCCCAACTTATTGTGTTTTCAAGTAAGCTTTCATTTAAGTGAAAAATTATATAGCTTTAAAATACCAGAATTTGAAAGGTACAGGTACAATAGAAAACCAACGGACGGGGAGCTGGGAAATCACAGCGTGACCTGAGTAGTTCGTACTGGCTTCAACTCCCATGTGTAAAATTAAAGCCTGGAGGTGGCGCTGAGGTTTAGAGGGGGTGACAGATGTTTATATCAGGTTCTACTTTTCACTATATCATACTATTTTCTAAGGGCATTTTCACCTTCTCTCAATTTTTTCAACCCTACTAATAACAACATTTCATCTGAGAACTCTAAAAAATAAAACCATTACCATATTAAGAATTGAGAATCAACCTGAGACACCCATTCACAGGAATCTGCTTAGAGTCCAGTGAAACTCAGGAACACCTAGCTCTTTCTTTTTTTTTTTTTTTTTTTTTTTTTTTTTTTTTTTTAAATTTATAAACATATAATGTATTTTTATCCCCAGGGGTACAGGTCTGTGAATCGCCAGGTTTACACACTTCCCAGCACTCACCATATCACATACCCTCCCCAATGTCTACAACCCCACCCCCTTCTCCCAACACCTAGCTCTTTCTGATTAGGGTAAGGGTCCCCAGCGCTCACCAGATGTGGTTTGGCTTCCAGATCTACAAGCTGGAGTGCCTCCACGCCGGCCATTGTTCTGTAATTCTCAATGTTCTGCTGCATTTCCATGTGCTCGGGGTTGGCCATGAAAAATGTGTGGGCTGCTTCCACTGCCTTTTCCATCTGGTTAAGCTATGGAGAAAAGAAGAGGAGCACATGAAGGCCAGTATTTCTAACCCGGCTTAGTACCAGTCCAAGGGATAACGGCTAAAGCGGCAGGGCCAGCTTCCACTTCATATTCACTGTATGCAATCTCTATACCATAAAGTGGGAGGTTAACGAACAGGGCTCCTAAAATGGTATGTGGCTATTCAGGCTTTGATGAAAATAGCTACATGTGCTCTACTCCAAGTTCATTCTTTACCCACTGTGACTTGAGCCCCCTGCCTTTCTGGCAAACTGAATCTTTCCACTTCTGTTTGCTTCATGGTTGGTCACAATAAAAAGCTGCCAATGCTGTGCCATCTCTAATTCATGTTTTTGACATTTTTATCTTTTATTTTCTCTTTTATCTTTGTTCCTTTTGCCTTTATTCCTGACAATGGGGTATAAACAAACCTATGCATTTCCAAAGGACGGGAATGAGTCTATCTTCCACTCCACCAAATTTACTGGGCTTTAGAATGTGAAGAATACAGAATTATGATTTTTTAAAAGATTTTATTTATCTATTTGACAGATAGAGAGAGAGATATGACAAGTAGGCAGACAGGCAGGCAGAGAGAGGGGAGGAAGCAGGCTCCCTGCCAAGCAGAGAACCCGATGCGGGACTCGATCCCAGGACTCCGAGATCATGAACCGAGCCGAAGGCACAGGCCTTAACCACTGAGCCACCCAGGCACCCAAGAATACAGAATTAAAAGGAGTAAACTGTTCCAATGTGTAAGAAATGCTGAATACGGCACATAAAATGCTTTGCCACATTCCTCTGAAATATCTGATTCCAGCCTTACAACTTTGATTCTCATCAACACAAAAGGAAGAATTTTTAGTAACCACTACACAGACAGTACAAAATCTTCTCCTAAACCACACAATACATTGTCCTCTGTATAAGGCAGCTATGCATTCTTGAACAAAATAGAATTGAATTTACCCGATTTAAGACATTTTTCTCTATGCCTTAGACATAGAGAATGTATATAGACAGATCTGTTTGCTCCATATCAGAAAAGTGAATGTTCATATTGGCAATCTTTCTCATGGTAAATTCCAAATTATGTTTGATATATTTTGCAGTATGAAGACATGAAAACTTATTGTCATTAAGAAGTAAACATAAAATCATGGAACAGCATATCTGATTCAATTGAGTCTGTTTTTGACAGTCTTGCCAGTCAGGTATTAATAAGAAATAGAAGTACTGAGTGCCCAAGTCCCCAGTTACTGCCATTTTGTGTTATATAAATAATCTTAACCCTCACCACACTGCCCTATTTTAAGACCTGAAATCCTTAACTTTGTTAAGGATTTGTTTAATAATAGTAAAACCTTCCCTTTGAATTTGTATACCCTTAGCTACTGGCCTTCCTTCCATTAAGTTTTTGCCTTGTCAACTATCCCTGCCATTTTTACCTTTGTCCTCAATTCTATGCTCCCAGAATGATTTTGGCTGTCAAAATCACGAATTTTGTATGTGGTTTCTTTCTTAATTTACATTTTTTCAACTTCTTATTCACTAAATATGAACTGTGTGGACATCTATAGTGTTGAGTATATAGGTATAGAAGAAAAACAATAGGTTCTAAATTAGATATGTGTCTACACTTATTAAATAAACCTGAAAAAAATCATTTAAAAATTTATGACTCAGCTATCCTTTTTTTTTTTTAAGATTTTTATTTATTTGACAAAGATCACAAGTAGGCAGAGGCGGGGGGAAGCAGGCTCCCTGCTGAGGAGAGACCCGATGTGGGGCTTGATCCCAGGACCCTGAGATCATGACCTGAGCCAAAGGCAGAGGCTTAACCCACTGAGCCACCAAGGTGCCTCTGACTCAGTTATCCTTAAAGGAAAAAAATGCTCATAAAAACCCCACACTGCTATATACTGTATAGGATTTCAGAAGGCTTTAATTGTGTAATATACATAAATGTGCTTCAGAAATCACTAAAATCCTTAAAAATAAACAGAATACAATTTGATCCATCCATTTCAAAGATGTAAATAATGATGGTATAAGATGAATGGATAAAGAAGATGTGGTGTACACACACACACACACACAGAGAGAGAGAGAGAGAGAGAGAGAGAGAGAGAGAGAGGAATATTACTCAGCCATCAAAAGGAATGAAATCTTGACATTTGCAACAATATAGATGGAACTAGAGGGTATTGTGCTAAGTGAAATAAGTCAGTCAGAGAAAGACAAATACCATATAAATTCACCCATGTGGAACTTACGAAGTAAAACAGATGAACATAGGGGAAGGGAAGGAGAAAATAAAATAACATGAAAACTGGAGAGGAAGGCAAACCAGCAGAGACACTGAACTCTAGGAAAAAACTGAGGGTTGCTGGAGGGGAAATTGGTTGGGGGAATGGATAATTGGGTGAGAGCATTAAAGAGGGCACTTGACATAACGAGCCCTGGATATTATAGGCAAATGATAAATCACTAAATTCTACCTATGCAACTAATTTTTTAAAAAGGGGAAAAAATGATGATGGCATAATCTATGTGTCCAGGGGAGTTACTGATATACTCTGACATACTCTGGTTAATTAAAATTGACAGAACATAAATTTATTTTTTCACTTTCCTACCTTCATCTTTTGCTTAGGCTGTTCCACTGGTCTAAGAGTCTCTTTCCCTTTGTCTTTTCTTATTGAAATCTAACATATCCCATAAAGCCAACCCTAAATCTTGCCTCTCTAAGGGATCTTTTCTCAACACGATAGCTACAGTCAAGTACAGCCATACCATCTTATCCTTATTCCTCTATGAGCACTTATCATACTCTGCTGTATATTGTACCTCCCTGAGGATATTTGTTTTTCCTAGTAGAGCTCTCTGAGAATAGGGACCATATGACTTCTTTTTCTTTGTTCGTTTTCCACCTACTTTACATATAGATTATGTCTATGATATGTCTGGGGAAAAAAGAGGAAAAAAGAAATTCTAACAAATAAATCTTTTATACACAAATCAAAAAGTATATTACATGTGAATGTGCTTTGTAAGCTCTACTGGCTGAAAAGGATAGTCAGTTTAATAACAACATCTCCAAAGTCACCATTCACACTGAGATCTTGCAATAATGGTTACCAACAAAGAATATGTTTCATAGCTCTTGAAAACTGTCAGCCACTACTGACAAGTTAGTTCCTTTTCTTAAATTTTATCACAGTTGTTAGTTCGTTTTGTTTTGTTTTGTTTTGTTTTGGCACATTTGATGTTTTCCCCATTCATTTTCTTTGTTTTTCCCATTTATAACCCACTATCGAGCATCATATCATCTTCCCCAATATAAATAATAAGATTCCATGCTTAAAGTTAAACCGTAAAACTTATTCATGAACTGGCCATGGTTTTTAAATCATTGTAAACCAGTTCAGGAGACTGGAACGGGCTGCCAATGTCTATAAAAGAAGGCATTATTTTAACTAGAATCTTGGTATCTTTGTACTCTATTTGAGAAATCAGATAAACACATTTGAAGTGGTAGGCAAAGTCTGGGTGAACACATGTATGCTGCATATAATGCCATATTTTGGGATGGAGATTATTATAAGGCCTTGTAAGTACTAGTTTTCAGCTAACCCACCACTTCATTGACACAAACAAAAAGCAAACTGTTCTGGAAGGCTCCTCACTGGACTTCCTTAAAGACCAAAATAAAATAGGGGCGCCCGGGTGGCTCAATGGGTTACGCCTCTGCCTTCAGTTCAGGTCATGCTCTCAGGGTCCTGGGATGGAGCCCAGCATTAGGCTCTCTGCTCAGCAGGGAGTCTGCTTCCTCCTCTGTCTCTGCCTGCCTCTCTGCGTACTTGTGTCCTCTCTCTCTCTGTCAAATAAATAAATAAAATCTTAAAAAAAAAAAAGATCAAAATAAGAGAAACCACAGGAGAGGGTAACTCTATACATTAGAAAAATACATTGCAAAATAAAGAGCAACTGAGAAAAGGGGAATGCTTTGACAAGATGGTATCAAATTTTGAAGGGAGCCACCAGAACCACCGACATATGAGAAATACTGGCCAGAAATGCCTCCAAGAAGCACTGGGTGATTTCATCTCAGGCTGTGAAGAACTAAGGCGAACATTTTCTCCTGCCAAACCAGAAGCAGGACTGTACGTGGCAGTCAGACTGCACGGAAAAAGAAGTGAATGCTGATTAAATCAACACCCTGCTGACATTCCCAAGTTACTCTGTCCACTGGTGAGTGAATGAAATTCTGACGCCCTAGTGGTTTTCCATAGCAAGTAATAAAGAAGCATTTCACAAGGACACATGGACGATTTATAAACCTTCAGTAACTATCCATTGACCACAAAAGAGATTCCAGAAACTGTGTACTACGACATTCAAAACCTCCAGGATTTAGCCTCAACTCACCTTCTGGCATAACTTCCTCACCTGCCATTACACAATTTTTTTCCCAAAAAGGTTCTAGAAGATCATCTCTCTCTCTCTCTCTCTCTTTTTTTTTTTAAGAATATACTTATTTTTTGAAAGAGAGAGCACTGTGGGGGTAGAGGGAGGGGAGTGGAGGGAGAGGGACAAACGGACTCCATGCTGGACAGGGAGCCAGATGCAGGGTTGGATCCCATGACCCTGAGATCATGACCTGAGCCAAAATCAAGAGTCAGATGCTTAATCGACGGAACCACCCACACGCCCCTAGAAGAACTTCTAGATGTTTTTATAATTTACCACATTCTTGTTCAAGAAAATACACATAGTCTCAGTGCTCCAGTCATACCCAAATTCTTCATTTCACTCATTCATTTATTCAGCAAATATTTATTTTGTATTGAACTGGAGCCAAACACTGTGATAGTTGATGAGAATACCTAAAACCAAAGACCCTGCTTTCTAGACACTTACAGCCTCATCAAAGGGGACAAGTCTAAATTATTTAAATCATTCATGAAATTAATTTCAGACTGTGCGGAATCTATAAAGAAATAAATGAACACACAACACTGTAAGACCTCGCTGGGCTGGGGATGGAAGCAGGACTCAATCAGGTAAATTAGTCAAAGAAGGTCCCTCTGCTAGGGTATTTTTCAGCTGAGACCTAAATGTTGAGAAGCCAGGCATGAGCAGAATGCAAGGGAGAACATTCCAGGCAAAAGAGAGGCAAGTGAAAGGACCCTTTCCTGGCAAAAGAAAGTCAAGTGGAAAAACTCTTGACATGTTTTAAAAGCAGAGCAGAGACTGAAGAGAGATCTTTAAAAAGCTAGAGAAAGACCAACAGCTCATAGGCTATGGTAGAGTTTATTCTAAGTACAAGAGGAGACCTTTAAAGAATTTTAAACAATACCTAATACACATTTTAAGATGACAGTTCATGGGCGGCTGGATGGCTCAGTCGGTTAACCACCCAGCTCTTGATTTTGGCTTAGGTCCTGGTCCCGGGGTCCTGGGACTGGCCTGTGTCCCAGCTTGCTTGGGATTCTGTCTCTCTCTCTCCCTCTGGCCCGAACCCCACTTGCACGTGCTTTCTCTCTGCATAAAATAAAATCAATAAATCTTTAAAATAAACGAATAGGGTTAAGCATCTGCCTTTGGCTCAGGTCATGATCTCAGCGTCCTGGGATCGAGTCCCACGTTGGGGTACCTGCTCAGCAGGGAATCTGCTTCTCCTTCTGTCTTTCCCCCAGTTTGCTCACGCTCTCTCTCTGTGTCAAATAAAACATTTAAATAAATAAATAAATAAATAAATAAGTTTTAAAAATGATCATTCAGACGGCTATGTGGGAAACAAATCTTTGGTAATAGGCAAGAAAACATGGCAGTAACTCAGTCAGGTAAGAGGCGATGCTTTTACAAGTTCCCTGTCTTCTGAAGTAAGAGAAATATGAAGCTCAAATATTCTGAATATGAAATGTAGGACAGCCTGTAAGACATATGCAAGAAAGGAAATTCTAAAGCACATTTAAAAATATAAAGAACACTGCACTTCTGAGATAGAGTATTTAAGATGACTTCCTAGCTTCTGAAGTCTTTTTATACAATCAGGGTAAAACATCAAGCCCCAAATAAGTAATTTCCATTCTCTTCTCCTCGAACATCCACATTTCCAATAAGGAAGGGAATTCTCACTCTGCTTTCACCACCCTAACTTATTGAATTCATCCGACCTCATACTTTACATTTTGATGAAGTGCTGTATTTTCTTGCCTTGGCTCTTTACTTAAATTTCACAATATAACAACTCCAGGGAATTTTTAACCCCCTATGAAGTTTCTTACCAACTGACAAGCATGTAGACACTAAGGACATCCTGTTTCTAGACCACAGCTGGATTTTTAGTTAGCAGCATAAACACACTAGCTAGAGGAAAGTTCACTAGATTATAACATGTACATCAGGCTCAACACTGTCAATTCATGGGCTAAAAACTAAACGTTCTTTTATGGAACAGTAAGGATTTTTGTCTTTTGGTGGTTCTTTGTTTAATAATGGTGACACCACCCATTTTTGTAGCATTTGCTAATGTCTCCAAATTTACCTCAAATGTTTGCCAACTTGGTTACTTTTTCTTTACAAAACCAAATAAATAAATAATTTTTAAAACTGAACAACATATTAAAAGAATATCCTTAAAATAAAGATCTATTAAGTTTTTGGGACTCCTGGGTGGCTCAGTCAGTTGAGCATCTGCTGTCAGCTCAGGGTCCTTGTATCGAGGGTCATGATCTCAGGATCCTGGTATTGAGTCCTGCATCTGGCTACTCAGTGGGGAGCCTACTACTCCCTCTGCCTGCCTCTTCTCCTGCTTGTGTGCTCTCTCCCTGACAAATAAATAAAATAATAATAAAATAAAATCTTAAAAAAACATCTAGTAAGTTTTGAAACAAAATTTGAAAGCAATTTTTAAACTATTGGATTAAACTAAATCCTATGAATTAAAGTGTTTCAAATATAAAGACCAGGCTGCTAATGAGAATTCGATTTTATTTTAGAAAAGTCCTACACATTTCCATACAATGTAGTCAGATTTTGAGAGAGTCAAAAAATAGCTATACAAAAAACAACTTTGCATTCTCATTTCACAGTCTCTGGAGATGTTACTTTCCCTTAATGTTATTACTATAGCTTGTAAAACTACCCACACATGGAATTATTTTTATAATTCAGTTATAGAAAGCAATCACTTGTTTCTCTTGACAAATTTATAGAATTAATTTTACCAGACACTGAGGACTGCATAACATAGTGCATTGCCCTTTTCATCTTGGCTACTAAGAAGCTCAGAGCTAAATTTTATTCTCATATACAGTAACTGTATTTTGCTGGGTTTCTAGCATACCAAACTGAAGCTGGTATATTTCCCTTTTTTCTTTGACTTTCTTTGTTTTTTATTCCATTTCAAAAATCTAATGATATAAATAATTGTTTTAGCTAGGTAATTCAAAGTCCTTCTGGACACAGGAGAGGTATAATTTATTCATAAGATAAACCCTTGTAGTAAGGGACATTTCTAGTAGTTAAATTCTTTCTTACATCTTAATGTAGACTGTTTAGAAGTTTCTAGCTTTAAAGAATACATAGTAATTCACAAGTTAGGTGCTCATGTTAATGGAGAAAATGAACTTATCTTTGCATATATGGAAAGTTAGTCTAAAATGTTGTCATGGATATAAGTAAATATTTATAGCTTTCAAAATGCTTTTTGGTAAGGATTAGATGGGACATAACATTTCTAAAGAGTAACGTTTTCTCTATGGGGTAAGCTGGAAAGGAAGAATATGTATTTTTAAAGCATTTTCTTCTGCCAAACTGCTTATACTCTTTCCTTCAATTACTTACAGTCCTGGGACAGATTAATAGATTTTGCTTGCTCTTTCTAAAAACTGGTAAGTTTCAAGTTGATGTTTACCACTTAATTTTAAACACTAATGGTGAGTAGCCACTGTCAACTGAGGTTAACCTCATGAGCTCAGTGCAACAACAGATCCTATCAGCTAAGTCTGCTAGAAGGTTCTTATCTAAATAAAAACCATCTTCTGGGGTAAGGAAAACACTAAAGTGAAGAAGCAGGACTTTTAAACATACCATGTCAGATTAGAGACTACTTAAAACAAAAAAGCCTTGAAGTTTCTGAAAAAGAAGAAAACCTCAGAATATTAGCCAAAAAATACGTGTGTACTTAACTGGACAAAATCCCTCAAGCCATCTGTGGACTGTATTGTCTAACTTCCTAACAAGAGGACAGCCAAGACTTGGATGCTCGCTGGTAAGGAGAGAGAACTGTCTCGGTGATGGAATGTGGGCAAGTCATCTCTGCCCCAGAGCCAATGAAATGAGCGTGTGGGACTTATTGGTATGCACTGTTGTTTTTGGTTCTAAACATTAGGACAGGGTAAGATTGAATATCTGGGCAGGCATCTGAACCTCTGCAGTATTGTCCAGAAGTCTCCCTTGAGGTGTCAGAGGATGACTAATCGTTACCGAAAAGAAGGTTCAGGCCAAGATCTCGCTGACATTTGCTTCCTGCTACTGTTTTTGGAAACACAACTCTAATCTCTTCAGAAGTTTCTTTGAAAGGAAGATGTCACTCATTTCATATTTCAGTTTTGCCAACATCCCACGACTATTGCAGGGATCATCCCTTTAACTTGTAAAGAATCTTATTATTTATAATAAATAAATAAAAATATTATAAATAATATAAATTATTATTTATCTGATTATAAAAAATGAACAGAAATCCAATGTCCCCTTTCTGTGAGCTCAGAACTGTTCTCTCCTGCGTGATCCCCACGTTAGTGAGCATGATCTTGTTCAAGAGGTTGTTGTTCAGAATTTACCCTGCATATTGTTGTATAGTTTGAAAAGCACTTCACAGTACAACTGATCGAAGTAAAACTAATAACAGTGATCATTTATTGAGTGACTACTCATTTCCTATTTGGAAGTTCTTCAAAAACTAGGAGATGAATCCCCTACCTCACCTCGGGCCCAGTGCAGGAGGACTAGATCATTATGCACAAGGGCTCCTTATGATACAAACAGTAGGATTATGTAGAAGCCAGTGCTGGGATAGACAGAGTAGCCCTTAATGAACTTTACCATATGAAAACAAGTTTTGTTGTTCTAACAGCTCACTCATGCTTTGCTTCTGCCTGGTTTTCATTATGATAAATGGAGATGAATTTTGTCTTTCCCTAGCGAGCCGTTAAAAAAGTTCTAGCTGGCCCTCATTTCCCTGGAGCCAACAGCCAGCTCCCTAATTGCTCACTACCAGAGTGAGGTCTCTGCAGTCATCAGGAGACAGAGCAGCTTCCCCCCCTCCCTGAAGTGTACAAAGTTGCAATGGTTTGACTTTATTTGTCAAATATGACTGCAACATGCAATTAACTAGCAACTTGGGCTTTCTGTTCTAAGCTATCCTTCAAAAATCAACATGAAATAGCTTAATGTAGATTTGGTACTGATTTTTCTGCTCTTGAGAATATGAAAAAAAGAGAGAGAGAGAGAGAAGGAATTTCAAAGCCTTGTGTGCCTGCAACATTGTTTTGTGAAATAACAAAGTGGGCACAAAATGCTTGTCATGGGCAAGAAGGAATAGGAGCCCCCAGGACTGAGTTCAAAGTGTGGTTTATTTCCTGTTTCTCTCCTAAGCACCCACGTTTCCTGAGTGGGTTGTGGCTGGGGGCACACAGTCAGGTAAAATAAGTAATACATTGGGCCTTGCCTTGTTAAAACAATGAATTCTGGAACACTGAAAAGAAATTTAAAAAATAAATAAAAAAATTTTTTTAAAGGTGTTAAGAGTGCTAGGGTGACACTGGCGATAGCCTGGCAAAACTGATGATCTGGGGAGAGCTTCAGAGGTTAGTGTCCATACAGAAAAACGCTGTCGTTATCATTTCCAACATCTCCCTTCTATGTTGTGTTTTTGAAAGAAATTTAACATTCCACGCAAACCACTCCACTGTAAGCAATATAAGAAAAGCAAACAAGCAAATCAAAGGCTTTTCCACTTGTACCTTTTTGGTATAAATATGCCACATTCCTCTTTGAAGAACAAACTCTCTCTAGGCCCAATAAGGGTGGGGAGATTTACTTCAAAATGTATTTCAAAACATTTACTTCATCTCATGTAAAGGAATGTACCATGGCTGCAAGCCAAAGGGAGTTTCACTCCAAAGACCCTTCTCAGAGGGGACTTCAAGGAGAGCCGAAGGTCCCTTTAGGTATCCAACCTATCAAGCTGACTAATGGGTGTTCCTAACCTGACAGGCCACATGGTCTTATTAAAGAGGTGGTTTTGATGATGGAGTTCTTTCTGCGTTCCGCAAGCTCCTCTGGCATCACACCTGCCCTTCAATAACCACAGCAATAACCTTCAGGCCATTTGTAAATTCAATATCCCTGCCATATACACAAGTTAAATATAAACACAAGCATTTTCTCTGTACCTCAGCCAACAGACTGTACTGGAAAGAAGTTCCAGTCCATCTGAATATCTGAGGAGGTTAAAGCTTGGAGAAAACTCACTTATTTGTTGAACTTACCAGGTGGCATCAAACCTTGGGTCACTTTTGTGGCACCTGCATTGATCTGTGAACACTAATTCCCATTAGCCACGGATAACGAGGGCTAGAAAGACCCTTTCAATTATTTAGTCCCACGGCCTCAGGTGGAAAAAGGATGAACACAGAAAATTCATGGCAAGGTTGTGGCTAAAACCTAAGTCTTTTATTAAAATGGTCACAAACACATATTAGGGATTTTAATCCCTGTTATTTCAAAGTCAAGGTGAATTCATGTATATCTGGTCCACGTGACAAGTGTTTGTTGATCACCTCGGTCCTAGAAAGAACTATGATAGATGTACTGTGAAAATATAAAATATTTACAATATGGTCCTTGATCTTTTATTAAATACACTCCAGTAGGTCAAGGAGATGTACACAAATTATTAATATCAAGAACTAAGTTTCTACAGGATTAGAGGGCAGAGTAAGAGGGTAGCAGGCAACACAATGCTACAGAAATTGAGAGAAATTTGAACCTGAGAGGTTCAGGGAAGGTCTCATTGAGAAAGTGGGACTGAGGCTGAGTCATGAAGAATGAAAAACACGTGGATGTCTCGGATGCAGAATTAGGTGAGCAGGGAGAAATAAGAATGATTCATATCTTTATAGAAGAGTCACTTGGCTAACCTGGCTCCCATGCAAGGTCTAGATTACAGAGTAATGGGGGAGAAGGATAAACAGGGATATACGGTGGGGCTCTACGAACACTAACCCAAAGCGTTTCATTCTTGGATAAAGAGAAACAGATACAGCTATATGTGTATGTATATGAGTGTAGTCAAGAAAATCTCCCCTGCCTCATTCCAAAAAGGATTGGAGAAATACAAATTTGAGTTAGCTACAGAAAACCTCTTTCTTCAGATTTTATTTGTTTGTTTAGGGTAAGTGTAGGTTCACAGCAAGATTGAAAGGAAAGAAGGGAGATTTCCTGTATCTCCCTTACCCACATGGATACGATGTCTCCCATTACCAACACCCCCACCCAGAGTGGTCAAGTGCATTGACCCATCAAAATACCCAAAGTCCACAGGTTTCACTCTTGGTATTGTACACTCTGCGGACTGTATAATGTATAATGACAGGCATCTATCTGTATCATACAGAGCATTTTTGTGCCCTAAAATCCTCTGTTCTCCATCTACTCCTTCCTCCTGCTCTAACCCCTGATTTATTTACATTCTCCATAGTCTTGCTTTTTCTAGAACGTCGTATAGTTGCAATCCATACAGTAGTGTGTCTTTTCAGATTGGTGTCCTTCACTTAGTATTATACATTTAAAGTTCCTCCATGTCTTTGCATGACTTGAAAGCTCATTTCTTTTTAGCATTAAATAACAGTCCATCATCTGGATGTACCACAGTTTAACCATTCATCTACTGAGAACATCTTGGTTACTTCAAAATTTCCATAATTGTGAATAAAGAGTTGCTATAAGCATCCATGCATAGCTTTTTGTGGGTACACAAGTTTTCAGCTCCTTTGGGTAAATATCAAGGAGCAAGACTGCTAGATGGGTTTAGTAACTTCAGTGTAATTTTGTAACAAACCGCCAAACTGTCTTCTGGAGTGGCCTTACCATTTTGCATTCTCACCAGCAATGAATGAGTATTATTGCTCCATGTCCTTGCCACCATTCACGTTCTCAACATTCTGGATTTGGGTCATTTTAAAGGTGTGTTGCAGTGTTGTTTTAATTTCCATTTCCCTGAGGACATAGGATGTGGAGGATTCTCTTCATATACTTGTCAACTGTACAACTTCTTTGGTGATATGTCTGTTAAGATCTTTGGCCCATTTTTTAATTGGCTTGTTTTCTTAATTTTGAATCAAAATTAAGAAAATTAATAGTTCTTTACATATTGGATAACAACTCTTTATCTCAAATGTGTCATTTCTAAATATTTTTTTCCTTGACTGTTGTTTGTCTTCTAATTTTCTTGACATTGTCTTTTGCAGAACACAAGTTTTTAATTTAGTCCAGCCTTCAATTATTTCTTTCATGGACGGTACCTTTGATATTGTATCCAAAATCTACTGTCATACCCAAGTTCATCTATGCTGTCTTCTACAAGTTTTACAGTTTTACATTTAGGTCCATGATCAATTTTGAGTTATTTTTTGTGAAGGACATAAGTTCTCCGTGTAGGCTCATTTTTTGCATGTGGATGTCCATTTGTTCCTGTACCGCTTGGAGACATTATTCCATTGTACTGCCTTTGGTCCTTTGTCAGAGATCAGTGGACTATTTGTATATGGATCTATTTCTGGGCTCTTTATTCTCTTCTGTGGATGTATATGTTTATTCCTTTGCCATACTGCACTGTTTTGAATACTGTAACTTTATAGTAAGTCTTGAAGTTGGATGATGTTAGTCTTCCAATTTTGTTCTTCTCTATCAATATTGTGTTGGCTCTTCTGAGTCTTTCCCCCCTCCATATAAACTTCAGAATCAGTTTGTGGGTATCTGTGAAAGAAACTAGGATTTTGATTTTGATTTTCATTTTGATTGGGATTATCCTGAAGCTATAGAACTGACATCTTCCCAACTGACTGCCACCAGTGGGTCTATTTTGTGAGGTGCTAATGGAAATGTTTTTGTGTTTTTAATTTCAAATATCACTTATTTATTGCTAGTATACAGGAAAGTGATTGACTAGTATACAGGAAAGTGATTGACTTCTGTATATTAGCTTTGTATAAAAAAAATACTAACTTTGTATCCTACAAACTTGCTATAATCATTTATAGTTCCAGGAAAATTTTTTCAATTCTTTCTTATTTTCTACATAAATGATCATGTCATCTGTGAACAGTTTGATCTCTTCCTTCCCCATCATATACCTTTATTTCCTTGCCTTGTCTTATTGCATTTGCAAGAACTTCCAGTAATAAATTAAAAATAAGTAGTGAGATGGGGCATCCTTGCCTGTGTACCTGATGTCGGTGGGGAAGCTTCAAATTTTTCACTATTAAGAATGATATTAGCTGTTGGTTTTGGTAGATACACTTTAGCAAATTACAGAAATTTCTCTCTCTTCCTAATTTACTGAGGATTTTTATAATGAATGGGTGTTGGATCTTATCTAATATTTTTTCTGTATCTATTATATGATCATGTAATTTTTCTTTTTTAGCCTGTTAATGTGATAGATTACATTCATTGATTTTTGATTGCTGAGCCAGTGTTTCATACCTGAAATAAATCCCACTTGGTTAAATGACTAAGGTATATTTTATGTCCCAGCATGTGGTCTATCTTGGTGAATCTTCCATAGAGCTTAAGAAGAATGTGGTTTAAAAACTCGGGCTTTCTGAATTTGACTATGATCCTCTCTCTTCAATCCTGCAGGTGGTGGTTTGCCCTGTATCCTCACCTCCTTTATGGAGGTGAAGTGAAGCACTGTTGATTTTTCAGTCTGTTCGGCTTTTTTGCTTTTTTTGCTTTTTTGCTTTTTTTGCTTGGCTTTTTTCTTATTGGGAGGATATAATGGCAACATTCAAGCTCCTTATATGAAGAACAAGAAACCATAGGTCTGAGATACTTCTCATTTCTCAGGAGGAAAAAGGGTATGAGAATGGGGGTATATTATCAACTCGATATCTTCTCCCTTTTGGAAAGATTAACCTGGTTATTCCAGCATCAACGGGGACTAAGGGGAGAGTGAAGAGGCAAAATTCTTGGGGAACATTATAATACTCTCTCAGATAAAGCAGCAGCAAGTTGATTATTGTAGTCAGCATGGGTCAGCAAAATGAAATACCATAAATTGGGTACTACAGACTATCATATTTGTTTTCTCACAGTTGTGGAGGATGGATGTCTGTGGTCAGTGTGCCAGCATGGTCAGGTTTTCGTGAGAGCTCTCTTCCTGGTTGCAGATGGCTGCCTTTTTCACTGTGTACTAATACGGCAGAGAGAGTGTACAAAATCTCTTGTGTCTCTTTATATAAGGGCACTAATTCTATCATGACAGCCCCACCCTCGTGGCCTCATCTAAACCTAATTACATCCCAAAGTCCCTGTCTCCAAATGCCATCACATTGGGACTTAAGGGCTCAACATATTAATTTTGGGGGACACAATTCGGTCTATAGCATTAATCAAGAAAACATACGATTTAAAGTTATCTTTAAAACTTTAAATCTTTAGGGGCGCCTGGGTGGCTCAGTGGGTTAAGGCCTCTGCTTTCAGCTCAGGTCGTGATCCCGGGGTCCTGGGATTGAGCCCTGCATTGGGCTCTCTGCTCAGCGGGGAGCCTGCTTCCCTTCCTCTCTCTCCGCCTGCCTCTCTGCCTACTTGTGATCTCTGCCTGTCAAATAAACAAATAAAATCTTTAAAAAAAAACTTTAAATCTTTAAGATCTTTAAAATTTTAAATCTTTAAAATTTTGAAGTCAAGCAATTAAGAATATGATAGAAATAGCAATGGAATTCACTATCTCTTAAAGGTGGTTCTGAAATTTGGTTATGGGATAGAGAAAATAATTGGTTCATTTTGAACTAGGTTACATTTGATATAATGAGAAGGCATGCAAAAGAGTGCATAATTTTAGCAGAGAAGAACCTTGATTGAAGAGCTGACAGATTGAGTATTGGGCAAAGTCTACACCTGAGGCACACTTGAGGTCTTTGGCCCATAGAAAGCAAGACTTCCAGACTTTCCAGAGTGAGAGTATGAACAATTATTATAATTGGCTCAGAATAATCCAGAGGGACAGGAAAAATGTTTTTATGTTTTTAAGTAACCTTTGCTAGGAAGTATATTCTCCTGGATGATCATAAGACATACTAAAAGGAAAAAAAAAGTTCTTATGGTGAATTAAGATAAAAGTTAAACATATCTATTTAGAATAAGACTTTTGAGACTTTCAATTACTGTGATAGTTAATTTCCATGAATCAGATGTTGTATTCTGTATTTTTCAAACTTTTTAAAAAGATTTTATTTATTTATTTGACAGAGAGAGATCACAAGTAGGCAGAGAAAGAGAGGGAAGCAGGCTTCCTGCTGAGCAGAGAGCCCTATGCGGGGCTCAATCCCAGGACCCTGAGATCACGACCTGAGCCGAAGGCAGAGGCTCAACCCACTGAGCCACCCAGGAGCCCCTCAAACTTTTTTTGGTCAAAGAACTATATCCTTCTGCTTCAGAGTGACTCAAGACTAACCAGATCTCTGAGACTCTGCTTTGTTGTGTATATACACATACACCCACACACACACTTTGGGTAAATTTCATTAACTTTGATGGAAGAATGGCTTTATTTGTAAAATCATCATCTAACTGATCTCAGAATCCCAGAATGCTAAAAGAGGAATTTTCCTTAGACATAATATGGTATAAGACTCCCTCCTCTGTTACACTTATGTAAATAAGATATCTAAAACATAGAGTGATAAATTTTTCTTAGGGCCACATGGATCCTAGTAGAAGTGCTGGACCCCACAACCTGGTCTTCTAATTCCAAAGTCACTGATTTTTCTAGTAAACCTCACTGTGTCTAAGACTAAGTGGCCAATCCTCCTCATTTAGCAGGAAAATAAAGAGTGGATCATTTTGGACAAGTGCATATAAAAAACTCACACCCGGAATAAGTCATAAAGGAAAACCTTTCTCCATGCCACCCAGAATAAGGCAACTTGATGCTGCAAAGTGGCTGCTAATGAGTATAGAAGTATGAGACTGTGTTCAAATGAAGAGACTGGTTTGAATTGAAACACAGCCTAGAAAAATCATATCAAATAGACTGTAAAATTATATTCAGTGGTTTAAAAAACTCAGGCTTTCTGAATTTGACTTTACACATACTGCGAATTTACATTGGCTTCCTTCCCCTGGAAATGTTATATTGTAGTTTAGCAGCTGGATGTTTGGTCTGTACTAAGAAAAGAATGCCACTATAATCTTCTATAAATGGAGTCCAATGCTCTCATTTTGTCTGCAGAGGGTACTATAAGCCTTGTATATCTAGAAATTCTGAGGCTTAGGCTACTCTGACTTTCAGTTCAACCTGATCAACATTCAATAAGCGTCCCATTCTGAGTATTGGGGAAGGAGGAATGGTAGAGAGAAAATGGAGATAGTTCTTGCTTTTTAATAGCTACTCTGGGGGATGGGGTGGGAAATCAGAAAAATACCTATAATTCAGGGTTGAGTAAGGGACCATAAAAGAAGTTGAAAAAAAAAAAAAAAGCAGTGTAAAGATTCCAAGTAGGAAAGAACACTTCTAAATAGGTGGTTTGGGATCTAGAAAGTCTCTATGGAGATCTTACAAATACGGCATTTGTAATGGAGCATGAAGAATGGATGGGATTTCAACAGGGACAGGTGCCAGGGACAGCATACCAAAAAAAGTGTCATCCACGGGAGGATCAGTTTGTTGGGAGTACAAGGGTTGAGAATGGGCTTTGGAGTAGTTGGGAATACTTAAAAAAGGAAGCTGAGACCAGACTCGTGTGGGTTTGGAGCTAAGCACATATTGTGTCATATTTGGGGGAGAATTGAACATTTCAGAACACTGGAATAAGCTGAATCTTTTGAAACTGCTTTCCAGAAACAGCACTGTGTCACTGTAGAGGAGTAAGTCTATGTTTCTAACTTATACTAGTAACGTAGGATGGTCTGGAGTGAGATAGATAGACTAAATCAATCCTGCTTAGACGCAGGTGCCAGCATCCCTTTAATCCCTGGGTCTAATTCCCAACTGGTCTTAGATCCCGAACACTATGGAACCAGGCCACAGACTCACATGCCCAGAGTAGTTGGTTGGGCATGCCAATAAAATGCTAAACTGCCACATAGCCCATTTCTGGAAGACCCACTTCTGTTACTCTAAAGCCTTTTATGTTTTACCGATGCCATAGTAAGTTCAGTTTTCAACCAGAAAGAAATCTCAGCCAAGTCATTAAAATGAACATAGCCTTCCATCTGGGAATTGCCACCTCTACCCTTTCTACACAGAGGAACATGTGGTCCCATTACAAAATAATCTAAGCAGCTTTCATTCTTTTCATTTGAAAACACTCCCATGAGGCACTAGAGGAATTCTCACTTGCCTCTACCTGCAGACAGCAAGGCCGAGAGAGTCTGTTATACATCCATTCATCTTTGCTTCCTCCCTCATGTGAGCAGGTAAATGATTGAGAATGATTCTATGAACTAATAATTATTAACCATGTGCTTTCCTATTCAGGAACTGAGGATGCTGATACCTATAAGAATAAAAGGAAGACTTGGGGTGCCCAAAGCAGCTGCCTTTGGCTCAGGTCATGATCCCAGCATCCTGGGATCAATACCAATTTCAGGCTCCCTGTTCAGTGGGGAGTCTCCTCTCTCTCCCTACTCTTGTACCCTCACTCTCTCTCTCTCTCTCCCTCTAAAAAAAATTAATTAAATCTTTAAAAAAAAGAAGATGATGAAGAAGAAAAGGGAGACCGACGGGAGGCTAAATCCTACTGTTCCTCTTCCCAGCTCTCGCGGAAAAGAAGCTAAGAGCAAATGTCTACGTCCAATTGTGCATATTTTCTCAAAGGGAAGAAAGTAAATGTATATGTGTGTATCTAACACAAACAACAGACCTCTACCAGTTATCTTACAAAGAAAATCATAAATTACTTCAGGTTGTCATCACATATAGATTGGGCAAATATTAATATCTCAATTTTATCATGACAGAAAGGAAGCTCAGAGAAGCTAAATACTAATAGTTGGTACCAGTATTGATCATATAGCCAGAGACCTGAAATAAATGTCTTACATAGATTACCACATGTTATGGGCTAATGTATTCCCTAAAGTTCAGGTGCTGAAACCCTAACCCCAACTACCTCAGGTTGAGACTATATTTGGAGATAGGGCCTTTCAAGAAGTAATTAAGTTAAAATGAGACCCTCAGTGTGGGCCCTAATCCAACTGACTAACGTCTTTATAAGAGGGAATTAGGGCACAGAGAGAGACACCAGGTTCACTGGCACAGGGAGGAAAAGACCATGTGAGGACACAGTCAGGAAGCAACCATCTGCAAGCCAAGGAGAGAAAAAAATAATCCTGCAGACTCACTGATCTCAAACTTCTAGCCTCCAGAACTGTGAAAAAAATAAATGCCTGTTGTTTAAGCCACCCATTCGGTGGTATTTTTTTTTTTTAATAGCAGACTTAGCAAATGAATACAGCATATTTTAAAAATAAAAGTAAGAGTAAGGGGCGCCTGGGTGGCTCAGTGGGTTAAGCCTCTGCCTTCGGCTCAGGTCATGATTTCAGGGTCCTGGGATCGAGCCCCGCATCGGGCTCTCTGCTTAGCAGGAGTCTGCTTCCCCCCCCCTCTCTCTGCCTGCCTCTCTGCCTACTTGTGATCTCTCTCTCTCTGGCAAATAAATAAATAAAAGCTTTAAAAAAAAAAAAAGTAAGAGTAAGGTAGAAGTCAATAACTTCATTTACAATTGAGACAACTGAAAACCATAAGTAATTGAATCTGACTCTAAACCCAAAGGTGTCTTATACCAGAACTCAGGACCTTAACCTCTCTGCTGCATTCCCTCAAGTGATGAAGTCATCAAGAAGTGCTAGCAACTTAACTAGGGCACACTAACTTTTAATTCAGGTTCGCTCCACTAAACTATCATGACATTACCTCAGTAGGCACTTTGACATTAAAATAGGATGGGAAACAAGATCAAGAAAAAATAGAGTTCCAAGTGAAAATTAAAATACCTGCTTTCCTTTTTATTATTTCTTAGGATAGGACTAAACATTTCAGATCAAATGAATCTTCTCTTCTAGGCATTCTGGAATGGCACATCTGTTTTTATTTATGGTATTTAAACCTCCCATTTTGGTTTATTATGAAAAGGAGTTTGATCAAGACTCTCTTCCTCTAAGCATCTCCTTTCATTTTATTTCAAGTAAAAAGTTTTCATAACATGAAAAACTCCCAAAGGGAAGATACTTTCCTCGTATTATTTTAATTAGCTGGTAAAATTCCTGAGAAATGCTAAAAACCCATTAATACCAGAGAAGTCTGCCTGGGAAATGTCATCTTAATTTTGCGAAACAGAATTTCTAAGATTCCACATACAATGATCCGGTCAAATTAAAAGTGACGTTTCAAACAACAGGGATGGACTAAATTACAGCACAATCATATAGTAGGATATTATACGCCCACGGAGAATAATAAGACATGCAAAGATGTTCATAATATACTCTTGAAAGAAAAAAGCAGACTATATACCCCTATGTATGGTATGAATCCATTTATGCAACAGAAATTAACAAAAAATGTTATGCACCAAATATTCATATTAGCTGTGTTCAAGCACAGTCCGGGGACTTACTTTAGGACTTAATAATTGTTATTTTTTATCTTGTTTTCTAATGTTCAAAAACAAACATAGGGTATGTGTGTGTTTTGAAGAAACAGAAATGGAAGCAGAATGAGAAAATAAGCAGACATCTAGGTTTCCCATGATTTTTTGAAAAAAGAAATACTCCCATCAAGGAAGATCTTAATCTTGGAAGAAGATCTGCTAAAGACACCAATGAATTTGATTTATATGATTTAAGTGAGTGAAATTCTAAAAAAGCTCTGGGGTGTGTGTGTGTGTGTGTGTGTGTATGTACGCACATGTGCACTGGTGTGTGTGTGTGTGTGTGTGTGTGTACATACGTGCATGTGCACTAGTGTGCAAGCACACAGTGTGCATGAAAGTCCTAACATCTAAATCCAAAGAGGAAAATAGCTGTGGGGAACTTTCTGGTGAACTCCTGCTCCCCTTGGTCTCTTTACCACGCTGAAGCCAGAATGATCTTTCTAAAATACAAATCTGATCTTATCCCTCTCTGATTTAAACTTTCAAAGGCTCCCCCTCTGGTATGAGGAGAAAGTTCAAATTCCTTAAATGACTCACCAATTTCTGCCTGACTGGTCCTGGTTTACCTGCCCAGACTCACTTCTCACTATTCTCTCTTACTTTCTAAATATGCCCTAGTTACATTTTATCTAGTTCTATTCACTCTCTTCTCCATGAGTTTATTATATTCCTTTGCTTGGGAAATTCTCCTTTAAAATCTTTGCCTGATTATTTCTTATTTATCTTTAGTAGTTCGTCTAGACATTGTTTCCTCTACTGTGTCTGCCATGAACCACCAAATCTCACATGCCAGATAGATCCCTGAACTTCTCACAGTACTTCCCTCACATTATTAATATCACCCATTGAGACACCTGAGTTCTCCACTGGTTCTCTGGAGATCTGAAGGCTTTTTTTTTTTTTTTAATTTAAATCAGCATACAGAGGATTAAGAGATTTTGCAAAAGGAAGAGAGAGGGAAGGAAGGAAGGAAGGAATGAAGGGAAGGAGAAGGAAGGAGGGAATTTATTTGTAGAAAAACAAAAAAAGAACCATCTTCTTTTTTAATTTCAAGGTACAGTCACCTCACAAAAAGCTGTGTTTCTGTGGCTCTGATTGGTTATTGTACTTGTGGTGATTAGCCCTCCTGGGCACATTTTAGGTTCTCAATAAGAACTTGATAAAAAGCTGTTCATGTAGTTTTTCACTCAGGGAACACTGATTGTCACTGTGGGCTAGCCATGTATACATGATGGGCACACAGGGCATGAGTGTGTCTCTCAATATACATCAATATAATAAGAGATTATAACATTGCGAGAGCTACAACAAGTGAATAAGCAGACAAAAATCAGACAGTGAGTAAAGTACAAAAGAGAGTGATGTGATAACACACAGAGAGAACACTTAACTCAAAATGGGTGATATTTATTAGGTCACCAAGTTATTAAAATTCTGGTAGCTGGTGAAAAAAATACAGTACTCTCCATACAACTGTTTTTCCAAAGAGTTTGGTTAAATTGGAACTACTAGATCATTCTAAATCCTTTCTAAAAAATAAAAATAAACTAATGATAATGTTGAGGCAAACTTTATTCGCTGTTAGCAAATTTTATTAGCCAACTTTGATTAACTGAAAGACATCTACTTAAGTAGGTATACACTTAGCCAGCTACAGAAGGATGGACTGAATGGAGAGACCAACCAGATCTGTCTTCTAGCCACGTGGAATGGGGCAAGGGTGAGACATGTTAGAAGAGAAAAATAGACAAATAAAATCTGTAAATTCCAGAGAAAACAGATTCTCCCTGTAAATATTTCCCCTTAGGATTTCTGACATCCTTTAGGGAACTGATGGTTTTAACAATCCTGACTTTGCATGCTGCTGCATTTTCAAATATCTTTTCCAGAACCAGAGGGTAAATGGAATGGTTCTGGCTGCCAAATGCTGATGGCTTGAAATCCTTCATGAAGGAAAAAAAAAAAAAAAGAGTCAATTAAATCATCACCTCATAATTTTTGCTTATGAAATATTGCACCAAGACCAAGAATTTGGTGTTAGGTATCAGTAAATCTGATTTGATCCCATTTAAAAAAGGCAAGAAAATATATGTTATCTTTCCTTCATATTTTTCTCCAAGAAAAAAGACTACTCTGGGAATTTACTCTCTCCTGGGGTGGGGGTGTTTGGTGCAAAATATAGGCAGTACATAGCAGATTTATGAGAAGCATTTATTACTTAAGGTGAGGAATTAGGGAGGAATTCATGAAGAATAAGATAGTTGTGCTGGTCTTTGAAAAAGATGTGACATGGATATGCGCAGTGGGTGCTCACTAAAGGAGGGGACACTTGGTATCAACCTTGACAGATGGATAAGGGTTGACAGCTGAGGGTGGATAGAAAAATGTATTCCAGGTGAAGTAACTACAACTAAAAATAGCATGCTATTCATTGGAAAAGGAGTTTCAGTTGGCTGTAGCTGAGGCTGATGACAAGAAAATGGGAAATTGGGCCAAAGGAGAGGTTTACATTGTGAACATACTTAAATGAACATCAACTTTGACCCACAACATTTTCTATGGCTTGAGGCAAAATAAGGGGCTCACTGTCTTCTCTGTCATTTCTTGGGGGTCTTGTGGCATCTCCAAGGCCTTGGACATAGTTGGGAGTCTTCTTATCTATCACTCTGATCTATACCATGCTTTCCAATAGACAACATCGTGCCCTCAAGTAGATGTCTTCAGAGCTGCAGAAAATCTTTTTTTTTTTTTTTTTAATAAGACTTTATTTATTTCTTTGAGAGAGAGAGAGAGTGAGCAGGAGCAGGGGAAGAGCAGAGGGAGAAGCAGGCTCCCCGCTGAACAGGGAGCCATACATGGGGCTTGATCCCAGGACCCCGGGATCATGACCTGAGCTGAAGGCAGACGCTTAACCAACTGAGCCACCCAGGTGCCCTAACAGTTGCAGAAAAGTCTTTACTAAACGTATGAGGAAGGAGCCACTCATGTAAGGAGGAAAATGTGAGGCAGGAGCCATAGATCCTAGTTCTGGCTCTGCTGGCAGCTTGCTGAGTAACCTTTTTTTTTTTTTTTTAAGATTTTATTTATTTATTTGAC
This sequence comes from Martes martes, assembly GCF_963455335.1. Taxonomy (NCBI): domain Eukaryota; kingdom Metazoa; phylum Chordata; class Mammalia; order Carnivora; family Mustelidae; genus Martes; species Martes martes. The sequence continues at coordinate 110,433,665 of NC_137888.1, forward strand.
AGGCAGAGATTACAAGTAGGCAGAGAGGCAGGCAGAGAGAGAGAGGAGGAAGCAGGCTCCCTGCTGAGCAGAGAGCCCGATGGAGGGCTCGATCCCAGGACCCCGGGATCATGACCTGAGCCGAAGGCAGAGGCCTTAACCCACTGAGCCACCCAGGCGCCCAGCTTGCTGAGTAACCTTAAGCAAGCCAATCAGTATCCCTGAATCTGCTACTTCCTCTGCTGGACAAGATGATCTTTAAGGGGACTTCTAGCGTGCTACGTTTACATGTCTAGATTATATAAATTCTAAGAATGAGAGGTATAAATAGTATAATCAAGTTAACCTATTTTAGATACTAAATTGAACAATTTTTCAAGGATGTGTCAGTATATAACAATGCTTACCTAGACACCCTGCAGCTGTCCCCACCTTGCTTCATTCACTGAACAATAATTCATTCCCATCCCAGAATCTTCCTTCCATGTCAATAAGAGATTGTGTTCTATACCAGAAATAGCAGTGATCCAGAACTCAATGCTTCAGTCTTTTTTGGGTATTCTTGGAATGAGCTAAGTAAGGTTCAACCAGTACCTTTAGAAATCCCTTTCAGCATTTTTGATTGCTAATTCTTGCCCAGCCTGAAACTCTGCCCTAAGGATAGGGCTAAAGATAAAAAGCCCATTCAAAGTAAGCAATTAGAAAAGCCTAGATAGAGGGGCGCCAGGGTGGCTCAGTGGGTTGAGCCTCTGCCTTGGGCTCCGGTCATGATCCCAGGGTCCTGGAATTGAGCCCCACATCAGGCTCTCTGCTCTGCAAGGAGCCTGCTTCCTCCTCTCTCTCTCTCTGCCTGCCTCTCTGCCTGCTTGTGATCTCTGTCTGTCAAATAAATAAATAAAAATCTTTAAAAAAATTAAAAAAAAAGAAAAGAAAAGTCTAGATAGAGAATTTTGTGTGTACATGTGTGTGTGGTGAGGGCAGGAGGGTATTTGCATTCTATTTCTTGACCAAATATTTTCCCTTAGAGTTCAGGTGTGATAGTAGGTCTCTGTGAAATGCCCTGCTCTTTAGTTTGCTGCCTTTCAATCCTCCACCTCAGGCACTGGTCACTACATCTATGGCTCATTTATCCTGAGGGGAGAAGAAATCCACAACAGATCACAGGGGAGACTTCCTATTCTACTGCTGGCTTGGGTATATGATAACCTAATCTGTCTTAATTTAATTACTTCATATGTACAGTAGGAATAATACTGATTAATATTTGTATTTTATTTTTTAGTCTGGAATGTACTTTGTGAAAAGAGTAAGTTTGGAAATTGTAAATCTAAAATTATTTACTATATTCCACTGCTTTTTCCATTGAATCTTAGAGATGAAAATGGCCTTAAGAGTTATTTTGGCCAATAACTCTTTGGCCTCCATCCTCTCTTCTGGTGCTTGAATCCTCTTCAAAGTCCCATCGATGGTCATGTGACTTCTTACTGACTACATCAGTGGCAGGAAACTCACTATCTTCCAGAGTGGCCCATCCTGGCTTTGGGCAGTTCTAGCCTTTCCAGTGCCCCTTCTTATGCTGACTAGAATGTGTCTTAGAATTTGTAGCAACTGGTCTTCAATCCACTTGTCATGACCATTCCAAATAGGTCTAAGGTAGCCCTTCCAACATAGGTACACTGAATCAATGAGTTCTTTCAGTAGAAAATGTTGTTCCTTTAAGAATAGTTTTATCACGGCCACAGTTATCTTAGATCTGAAGGCAGATAAGGTGGCAACTCTCTCTGTCTCAGGGAAATCTGCCCCATCTTCTCTCCCTGTTCCCTTGCATTTGTTCTTCAGAGCCTTTCCAGCTGTCCTGTCAGTCAGGAATGGCCTCTCCATCGTCTACAGGATTTTGTTCAAGGAAGCAGTGTATCATATGGCAATGTCATTTCTTGTTCCTTCATAAATCAGAGAGCCATGACTGAAGCAGTGAAATTCTACTTAGTAGTATGAATTTAAGCCACCTCAGCTGCTCTCTCAGGAAAGAAAAAAATTTTTTTACTGTTGGTTCTTTAGTTACAAAAAGCTTGGGGATCATCCCAAAAAATATTTCAAAAAGAGGCATTATTCCCAGAGGCTAAATAGCACACACATGGGATGCGAAAGGTTTGTTGACTCCGCGGAGCCAGCAGAGGCATGGTAAATATATCTGACTCCTGACAATAACCAAAACAAGTCCCTAAGACAGCTCGGATAACGGGAAATAGATTTTAAAAGGAATTATTATCCTCTGGGTTTCTCCTTAGCACCTTCACTGCCAGCAGTACACAGTTCTGTGTTTGTCATGGAGCCACACCTCTATGCCACGATGCACTGGGCACGTGGGGTCCCAGATGCTGAGTCCTGTGGGTGCTGCAGCCCCGGTTGGTCTTGGAGCAGAAGATGAGTTTTGTTTGTGGAGTCACAGGCAAACAATTGAACATTATATCTCTTGACAGCCTACTTCCTGAAAGGTTTCTCTCTGACTTGAATGATCTTGTCTTTGTGATTAAAGCCAAATGACTCAGGACGTTAGAATGGTACAGATTGGCCCCAAGAGAGCAGAAAAGTGCTTTATTGCCAGAGAAAACTTGCTAATGCTGTAGACACATGCAACCCCATACACACACACACACACACACACACACACACACACACACACATATACACAGACACACCCCCCTAAGGATAACAGATTAGGACAAGTCAGTGAAAAAAAATGTGTTCAGCTTATCTTTGCCGTGAGTTGGCAGGTGTGTGAAGGTACGGTGGTCAATTCTACAGATATTTATGAACTGATCCCCTTAGTATGAAAGCTTTTATAGGTATGAGACTTTATGAGGAAGTGTTCTGCTCGGCAAAGAGAATTTCTAATAAAGGGGCAGCTACTTTAACTTATGCTCTTAGACATTGTGGTCTGTCTTACTGAATCAGCTATTCACAGTTTCTCAGTTCAAGATCACTTGCAAACATATGCACATTTCTGCAAAGTAACAATGATAATAATAGTGGTCATCATGTACCATACCCCTGTGCTCAGCACTTTAAATATGTTGTCTTATTTAGTCTTCTTAACATCACGCCAAGGCAGGTGTTAATAATCTCATTTTGGATGAGAAAAACAAAGCTTAGGTAAGTATTTCAGGCCTTTCTAACTCTATTCCTTCCCACTCCCAGTTTATTTCCATATAAGCATAAGGAGGGGATGAACTCTAAGTGGTTAAGGATGTATGTCTGCCTGTATCACTTGGGATTAGATTTAAATTGTTTCTTATTTTAGGGCAGAGTAAATATTTTTAACTTTCCCTCTGATACAGACATCTGCAAACTTCTTATGTAGTCATGGGCCAGACTATTATAAAAATAGATGCATAAAGCTTCGTGCTACTGTGACTTAACGTAGGAAGAAACTACGGGATTCTATACCACTCATCTGGATCCAAAACACACAGGGGAGACTTGGAATCCAGTTTGACCAAGGCCTCCCTGAAGAAAGCCAAGATAGCTGCCATTCATTTCAATAACTAGGAGGACTCAGTCCAGTCACTTCTTTGACCTGGCGTTTAAGGAAAGGCAAGTTAGACAAACAGAGGAGAGGAAAACCCCAGGGGGACCAGCCCTCCCAGTGTCTATGAACACAGACTCCTCTCAGGCAACGGAGATGAATGATACTGATGTTACTTGTAACCACATTTTCCCCTGGAAGAATCTTTATGCCAAAATACAAGGTATTTCTTTCCAGTCTACAAGGACAATGTGACGATTTCATATTCAGAATACTTGGGAGAGGTGAAGCTTCGTTTCCAGAACTGAAAAATTGTCCAAAAAATATTCATCAGTACTGGTTCAACGATTTGTTGTCGTACTCTTACAGGAGAATGTCCTTCTATCCCCATGTCCATACATGTCAGGATGCTTACTATCATTTCCAGTACTTTTAATTTGGCACTTTGCAACAGTAAGCAGACAAATGACCTGAGTCTGTCTTCCACTTGAAGAACCTCAGCCAAGTCGCTGTGCTGGCCTCTTAGTTTTAGTAACCCCACTGATGAAACAGCAACAAGGATGCCTGCATGGCCTACCTCAAGGAGTTGTTATGAGGAACACATGGAAAAATCTACATGATATTATTTAGAGCATGTGAGTGCATGCGCGCGCACACACACACACACACCCCCACAAACACACAACTGATGTTGCTATAATGATTTCTATTGAAGTCTGCCTTCACCACTGTAATGACACGAACCTGTCATATCTTTCTTGTTATCCTGAGTGTTTGGGAAGGGTAGACATTGAGTGGATGTCAATAACAATGATGAAAATGGAATTTGCCATGTCTTGCCCCATGGACACAATTCTGCCACTATTCCCAATCACGACCTGAGGACTTCTGGTCAGAAAGGTTTGCGGTTATTCTACTTCTGTAACAGAGTAGAAAGCTACCAAATCAGTTCCAAGTCTTTTCCATTAGCTGTGGTGGCTGCCACCTCCAGAAAGGCTATGACATCATACACCAGGCTTCTGGTGAAAACAACGGGAGTGATTTAAGGAAAACTGCATCAGGTATCTTGACAGCCCTGGACATGAAATCAGCACACAAATGTGTTGTCTTAATAATGTGAAAGTCGAAGAGATTGAGGAAAAAGTAAACTCGATTAAAATATTCTTCAGTGTGGGGAAGACCTGGAAAACTTTCCTAATTAAATGTGCCTCTTCTTTCTTTACCTTAACCCAGCCCTTTTCTAAAAGCAGCTTCCTGGATTGCCAAATATAGTATCAGCGGGAACTCCAAAGAAGCCGGGTTAGTCCTTCAAGAACTTTCCCTCATAAGCCTCTTTTTCATGGCTGAACAGGCCTGACCTCAGGTCTCATCTTAAAAGTCAGAGCCTTCCCCTTTCATGAAAGCTTGCTCTGTCTGATCGGTCTCCGATACACAGCAAAGATAAATAAGGTCACAGTTAAGTATGGGTCTCTAGTGTGAAGCCCATCCAGGGGTGGGGTGATTTTTCCTCTGCGTGGTCTGGCTGGGCGGCTACTACAGACACATGCTGATTATTTTAAGCCTGCTGAAGTGCCTGAAGCGTAGCTGGCCTTTCAGAAAAGCCTTCTAAGTAGTCATTTTCCAAGGAGGAGTTGACTGAGTCAAAAATGCAAAACAAAAAGGAAGCAATGCTACAAAATCCCAGTTAAAATGCTGGAGTGAAAACTGGCTGGTCATAAAGCTGCAAAGGGTTTAGGGACATCATTTAGTCCAAATCTCTCAATCTTATAAAGAAGAACCTTAGACCCAGAAAGGAAGGATGATTTTCCTAAAGTCACTTGGGAAACCTCAGTCCTCAAGACCCTAACCACGATCTCTGCCTTACACCAGGCTGGAGTCCTCCAGATGGTTAGCCTAAAATAATGCTAAACTACAGGCATCTGGAAAACCATGCTTGCACAACACCCAACATGAAATGTTTCCAAATAATCAGAAATTTGAATTAAAAAGTTAACATAACAAAAAACATTTGGGTGATTTCAGAGATTTCACACCATTTTTGTAAATGCTTTAACCTGGTGAAGAAATAATCAGAAAGTATAAAAGCGATTTCTTATTCATCTTTGTAGCTCATGAAATAATAATTTGCCTCTGTCTCTATTTATTTTTTGGCATTTCTTAAACCTGGAAAAATGAAATTAAATTGGCTTATTTCACTTTGTTTTTAAAGTCTTCCTTTTAAAATTTTTTTCGTATTATAATAATTAGATTTTCAACACTGTTTCAATGCATAAATCCAAAAAAACCCCACATTTTTTTCTTTCCATTATAATGTCCTTTTTTTTAAGTATCTTTCTCTTCTCTGTAAATGTGTTGTTCCTAGATCATGTAAACTCTTTCTCATCCAGTTTTTAAAAATAAAATCCATTCTTAAAGTTCAAATTGTGCAAATCTGTAATATTTATGCCAACAAATGCCTATCCCCTGGCTGTCCATCTGTCTGCCCATCATCCATCCATGCATCCATTCATAAATCCAAATGTTCATTGATTTCCTTTCACTTTGCTGATTTACTTAGAAATGAGATTTTCTTTTTTTAAGATTTTGTTTATTTATTTGACAGAGAGATAGAAAGTGAACACAAGTAGGCAGAGCAGCAGGCAGAGAGAGGAGAAGCAGGATCTCGGGTGAGCACAGAGCCCAACGTGGGGGTCAATCCCAGGACCCTGAAATCATAACCTGAGCCAGAGGCAGAGGCTTAAACTACCAAGCCACGCCACCCAGGCATCCCTTAAAAATAAGATTCTTACAATTCTTTCCACATTTGTACCGAAATGAGAAGAACTTTGTAAACTGCATGGATCCTACAGACATTAATTGATCTCTTATCTGGGTGTAGATTTTCAGTGAAATGCATGTCCTTATCAGCTGAATGAATGTTCACTGTCTATTGGGACCCCCAAAATGAAAAAGTTTAGGTAAGAAGAGAATGTCTACATTTTTATTTCAAACAACAGTACTTTCTACAAGCCAAGCAGAGTTTCAGGTGATTTACAAGCACTAACTCATTTAATCCACGTAACAATCTCATAAGAGAGGTACTACTGCTAGCAGCTACTACTGTAAATATATAGTCTTATCTATTTGGGAAAACCGAGGTACTGAGCACTAAAAAGAAACTGTCCAAGCTAATGGGTATGGGGATTCACAGTGCCTGGATCGATCAAATCTGACTCCCTGGATGAGACCAATTGAAAAGCAAAGGAGGAATGTTGGAACCCTGGGCCTCCTTTGAAGTTTCTTGGCTGAAAGCGGCCCGATTCGTACTTCGGCTCAAGGTGCTCATCTAGGGAGTAGATGTTTAAAATACAGACACCTGTAGTGGTCACATACATGAACTCCTTGCCTTGCACGTGGTGTATGGATTAAACTCACAATAAAAACGGAGATGGAGCTTGGCGTAAGGTCTTTGGTCACTAGAGCATCTGGTCCCCAGGTCTCTCCTTTCTCCTACTAAGGGGTCGGGAATAATCCTTTCATTCATCGTCTCAGGGTTTGCTGGCCAAACCCAACAAATGGGGTTAGAAATAACGGAACACAACTCAAACACAGGCAGTCTGGCTTGGAGGCATGTGATTTTTAAGCTATGATGCTTAACTAAGTCCTTGCTACTTAGCTCTGGAAAGAGAAACTTCCAAACAGATAATACCTTAACTATGAGGCTGGGATGAAATAAACATGTCTCGTGGTATTATCCTTCTGTATTCTTTCACAAGGGCAACCAGAAATAGGGTATCTCAACCTTTTTATCAGAGCTAATCCCACCCCTTTGTAAAATATCATAATCCTGGGTACCTGAAAAATATTAGAATAAAATAATTCATTCTGACCTTATACCATAACATTAGGTTATAGGGAAGAAGTCAGTGGTTGACCTGTAAAAGTGCTTGCAAGTATTAGTGATATTTTCGCTAAAATAAAATAGATCTCTAGATGTAGTAGATACGGTTAATATTTTGTGAATCTTAAATGCATCATAGACTATCTACTATTAATCCCATTCATCATTCCTCTCTGGATTTCACTTTGCTGCTCTCCCCCGTCCCAGTCTGATCCCCATCCACCCCCCTGCTGGTCCATGTGTTTTGCACACAGGACGTCTTCTGTGCTGGGTCTGGGCATCCACCCTCCCCTCTGCCCACATTGCTCCGTGAACTGTCTGTACCCTATTCTTTGGCTTTTCATTTGAGGTGGTTTTTCTATTCCTGTCAACAAGTTCCAACTATCTGCACACACTTCTAGAAGCGTGATTCATGATTCTCACAATTTCTATGATCTGGAAGCCAAATTTAAAGCCCCGTACCTAATAAGAGACAAATGATAAAGGTGACCCTTATCCTCAATGGGATAATTATCATATTTAGTAAGAGGAATTGGAAAGCCATCTCAGCCAGGATACCCCAAAGCAAAAACAGGTAGGACTGAGATTCCCTTTGAGTCCTATTCTTACAGAATGAAAGTCAGAGTGAAGGACTTATTGCAAAGTCAGGATTTGGAAGAACAGGGAAATTCACATCTGAAGAGCTTTTCCAGTACGGCTCTGGAATCCAGAAACCCTCCATTTCTTCTCTGCAATTGACACACTTGAAGAGGAATGTTCCCTGCTACATGTTTCCACGTTGGGATGTTCTCACAGTGGTACACCCGGATGAGCAACCACAGCTCAGACCAAAGGTCTTTTTGACCTAATCTTTAGAGGTATCTTGAGCTCATCTTTGCAGGGCCCTGCATAGGGTTTGCTACTCAGTGAATAATACCACCAGAATTAACTGAAATTCTATGATTCTTAGAATGGAACCTTGTGTTCTATTGTGATTTTATTGTTATTTTTATTTTTGTTTCCTTTTCTTTTAGTTTCCTTTCAAAGTCTATTCTTTAAAAGCCCAAACATATCTCTGCTGATAAGAGAGAAGAAAATGAGGCTGTATCTGGACCTCGACTAAGGGAGAGGGGAGGGAGGGAAACAGGGAGAGATTTCCAGGAAGCCAAGATGGAGGCAGAAAGCCTGAAATTACCACTGACTCACAAAGTCATTCACAGGCCTTTTTAAATTTTCAGGCTCTTGCCAACTCCTGAAGTACTGCCCTGTGTTTCTTGATTAAATATTTGATTATCTCTTAAAAGCTGGAGTGGGGGGTAGTTAATATTTATTGGGTGTCTATGATAAATGTGGCCTATCACAGGTACCTCTTGTACATTTTCTGGTTTAATGGAGCTCCCAATATCTGAATAGAAGCTCCTAATCCCCATAGCTGGGATTCAATTCTCTATTAAGTTCTTAGATCAAGGTGGACCTGTTACTTAATCTCTAACTGATAATGACAAGAAATAAAGTCTTAGATCACAGAAATACAGGGATTTTTAAAAACTACATACTGTTGTCTGTATTCATTCTTAAATAACCCAACTTGACAATTTTATTTGGTGAGGTCTATATATTAATATGCCAAGTTGAGGTCAGTATCTCACAACTGATAATCCTCTAGAAGTGCCAGAGGGCAAAAGGAAATTGGTGACTTCCCTTTTTCTTTTCTTTTTTTTTTTATTATTAAAGTATCTGATCCATGCCTTACATTCAATATAGCTTCTGACTCAAATTCATAATGACAAAATATTAGAGAAATCCTTATCCACAGAGTTATTTAAATCTGTTCTGGAAATAAATAACCTGGAAATTGTTCCAGAAATAAATAAATAAACTGTTCTGACCAATAAAACCAGATGCAACAAAAAATTATAGAAAAGGAGAGATAAAATTCATCATTATTTGATAAAACCAAGAAAATCTGCTGTATTATTAGACTTATTAAAAGTTCAATTAAATACCTGCAAAAATAGATAATTATATAAAATGCATAGCATTCTTCTATTACCTTAATAAACATTTTAAATGTATAATGGGAAAATAAAATGCCTGCAGATTACATGGACAAACTTTAAAATTGACTATTATATGTGTTATAGCTACATGAAGACAACTATAAAGTTTCACTAAGAGAAAAGATCTAAATAATTAGAAAAATAAGGTTCTCTTAGAACTTTACCAAATGATTCTGTTATTCACATGGAAAAATGAAAAGGCAGAACAGAGTACATTTTAAAAATCAAAAGTAGGGCACCTGGGCTGGGTGGCTCAGTGGGTTAAGGCCTCTGCCTTTGGCTCAGGTCGTGATCCCAGGATCCTGGGATCGAGCTCCACATCGGGCTCCCTACTCAGCAGAGAGCCTGCTTCCCCCTCTCTCTCTGCCTGCCTCTTTGCCTACTTGTGATCTCTCTCTGTCAAATAAATAAACAAAATCTTAAATAAATAAAGAAAAGAAAATCAAAAGTAATGAGAATGAGTTTGCTATAATAAAGCCACAGTAATTAAAATAATTAATTCATGAGGGAAAACTGGACAGGATACCAGTGGAACAAACTGGATAGCCCATAAGCAGATCTTAGAATAGAAAGGACTTCATATAGGAAAGGTGAGGTAAAAATGTTCTCAGAAAGTGAGAATAGCACATGAAATCAATAAATGATGTTAGAAAGAAATCAATAAATGATGTTAGAAAAAACTGGGTTTAGAAAATACCACTTTGATCTTAGCCCAGTATTATACTACTAATAAATTATAGATGGGTTAAAGAGTTACATGCCCTAATTTTTTTTTCAAATTATATATTTTAAAAAACTAGAATAAAATACATGTGAATATGTCTGATATTCTCAGGCTTAGAAGTGATGGAAGACACTACAAGTAAACTGCAGATCAATTAAATTCTAAATGCCTTAAAATAACCAAACTATAAAACAACTAGAATTAAGTATTTTTGATTTCTAGATAAAAGAGACTTTCTCACATCTAAAACGATAAGAGGACATCACAAGGAAAAAGTTTGTCAATGGAAACACACATAAACTAAGAAAATAAAATCAAATTAACCCTTATATACATCGAATGACATACTCATGACGGCAAAAATATTCTTTAACAAGTATGATTTATGTTATTGTCTTAATATATAAGGGGATTTTGTAACTTTTAAGCCATAACTAGTAGATATGATCAGATAATTCACAAAGGAACAAATGCAGGGCGCCTGGGTGGCTCAGTTGGTTGAACGACTGCCTTCGGCTCAGGTCATGATCCCGGACTTTCAGGATCGAGTCCCGCATCGGGCTCCCAGCTCCTTGGGGAGTCTGCTTCTCTCTCTGACCTTCTCCTCTCTCATGCTCTCTTTCACTCATTCTCTCTCAAATAAATAAATAAAATCTTTAAAAAAAAAAAAAGGAACAAATGCAGACTGGTACAAACATTTACAGTTTCAGCTAAAATTTGCAACACAGATTTTATTTATTTATTTGAGAGCAAGAGAGAGCATGAGTAGGCAGATGGGCAGAAGGAGAAGCATACTCCCCCCTGAGCAAGGAGCTGGATATGAAACTCAGTCCCAGGATCCTGGGATCATGACCTGAGCAGAAGGCTTAACGGACTAAAGCACCCAGGCACCCCAGGACAAACAAATTTTAAAATTTCAACTAGAAATAACTGACTATTACTCATTACAAATGTCAAGGTCATTAAAGACAAGTGTTGACTGAGAAACTGTCACAGAATTGAGGAGACTGAGGGGGCACAACTAAATTCAATACGAGATCCTATAGCAGAGAAAATGACAATAGTGGAGAAACTGGTGAAATTGGGATAAATTCTGCAGTTTAGTTAAAAGTATAGCACCGCAGGTTAACTCCTTGGTTAACATGTGATTTAGCTTCTGTGATGTAGCTTCAAGAAGTTCAGAATAAAAATTCAATATTAAATTTTAAGTAAAATTGCAAAACAGAAAAGAGGAAGGAAGGATGGAAGGAAGCAAGAGCGCTGGCTCAATCACAGGACGGAAAAGTTGGACGCTGGCTCAGAAGTCATGGGAAAAGAGAAGCATGACATTAACATTTACATGGTACATTTGGAGCTTTGGATTTGTAAGATCAAAACTTTAGGCTTTCTTATTTCCTCCTGGAAACACTGTCTATAATTATACTAATTGTCACTAGATTACAGAGGGCACCTTATTACCAAGACAGACTCTTAAGTTTTGGCCTTTTTTGCAGATGTGACTTAACTGAGCTAGTAGTATTGCAGTGTTTGCCTTATATTAATTAAAACAACCAAAATGTAAATCTTAAAAATCAATATTAAACTTACAAAAGCATACAAAGGAATCCATTAAAGAAAGTAAATATCTGGTTCAATTTGGTACTTTTCTCATACTCCTTGACATTAAATTATCTTTTTTTTTTTTTTTTTAGCCTTTTTGCTATTTATGACCACAAAGAGAAAATCTTAGATGCTTTATCTCACTAGCTGCTGTGGTGTTTTTAGTGTATGTCTACTGCATTGCCTACAGCCATTCTGTCTTGTTCTGGAAGGAACATTTCAATTTTCTTCTGTACACCATCCCTTTTTCAGTCCATGCTATTTGGATGTGGCACTTGGCTCTAATTCTGAAATTTCCCAAAGAAGAAAAACTATCCTTATCGAATTACCTGCACCTGGTTTTTCTGCTTTTTAATCCCCACGGTTTAAGCAATTTACCAAAGACTGCAGAAGCCATCTAGCCCTGAAATCCCATGTTTTTGATTATTTGTCCAAGCAGAAAGGAGCAATATTCATATTCTGTCACTCAAGATGAAGAAGTTCTCAACCTCTCAATGGTTTTGTTAGCTTATAATCAAACACTCAATAAACATAAATTTGCAAACAGTGCTTTGGCAAAGAGGAAGCTTATATTTTCTGCTTTTGGATATACTTTCACTTTCCTGATATAGGTGTTCCTACAATTTTAAGCTCGTGTTCCAAAACACTTTCTAAGACAATATTCATACTGAACGCGATGTTCTATAAAGCTTTAATGTGGTCTCCTATCAAGTGACAACACAAGACTCAACAAGGTGTGAAGGCATTTAAAAGTAATTGCGCGGAACTCTTTTATAAATACAATTGTGCAGAAGGCTGATGAAAGAGGGAGGTGATATACCAAATCACATATCAATAATTATCCTCATAATCTCCATTGAAAGCCACATTTGATAATGACGGAGAGACACTCAGAGAAAGTGAGAGTCAGACTAGCATTCTCAGGGTTGGGTACAGGCTGCAAGTGGTGTAATTTGAATAATGATTTGCCTCCAAATTTGGACATCAGGTTTCACAATAAACACAGGAGTTCAGCTGTTTCTAGGAAATTGCACAGTTCCAGATATAAATTTTTAAAAATAGGAAAATAATCACATATTCTCCTTGTGATTCCAATCACTCACATAAAATATTTTGAAAACAGAAAGAAGCCAGATTCCAAAAACTTCATACTGTTTGATTCCATTTATAGATATTCTGGAATTGGCAAAAACTGAGGAACAAAGAGGAGATCAATGGCTGTAAAGGGCTAAGGGCAAGAGAGGTGTTCACTATAAAAGGGTAGCACAAGAAAATTTTGAGGGGGTGATGGAACTGCTCTGTATCTTTTTTTTTAAATTTTTTTTTAAATATTTTATTTATTTAACACAGAGAGATCACAAGTAGGCAGAGATGCAGGCAGAGAGAGAGGGGGGAAGCAGGCTCCCCGCTGAGCAGAGAGCCTGATGTGGGCTCAATCCCAGGACTCTGAGATCATGACCTGAGCCGAAGGCAGAGGCTTAACCCTCTGAGCCACCCAGGTGCCCCAGAACTGCTCTGTATCTTAATTTTGGTGGTGAATACACAACTCGTTGTATTTGTCAAAAGTAATAGAACTCTACACCACAAGGAGCATAGTTACTGCAGGCAAATTAAAAATAAATAAATACATCTGAAATATTTGAAAATACCTTGCAGAATGACTATTTTTTCCATTGTTGTTTATTTTTTTTAATTTTTTTATTGTGTTATGTTAGTCACCATACAATATATCATTAGTTTTTGATGTTGTGTTCCATGATTCATTGTTTGCGTATAACATCCAGTGCTCCATGCAATCCGTGCCCTCCTTAATACCCATCACCAGGCTCCCCTATCTCCCCACCCACCTCCCTTCTAAAACTCTCCATTTGTTTCCCAGAGTCCATAGTCTCTCATGGCTTGTCTCCCAGTTCAATTTCTCGCCCTACATTTTTCCCTTCTACTAATGTCCTCCATGCCACTCCTTTATGTTCCACACATAAGTGGAACCATATGGTAACTGACTTTTTAATGTGGTTCTTTGGCAATTAAGAATAATTGGTAAAACAAAGGACTTGGCACCAGAAGACCAGCATTTGAGCCCTGACTCCTATATTATTTGTTGCATGACTTTAAGAAAACATTTTACGGGCACCTGAGTGGCAAAGTCGGTTAAACGTCCAACTCTGGTTTTGGTTCAGATCATGATCTCAGGGCTGTGAGATCAAGCCCCATGCCAGGCTTCTTAGCGCTGGGTCTGCTTGGGACTCTCTCTCCCTCTCCCCCTGCCCACTGGCACCCTCACTCTCTCTCTCAAATAAATAGACAAATCTTAAAAAAAAAAAGAAAAAAAAAGAAAAGAAAAGAAAACACGTTAACTTCTCTGGGTCATTATATATTAAATAGGTATGAGGATCACTGACACTCTACTCACCCTATTATTATATGGGAATTGAGTAAATTAATGTATATAATATCCAATCATATATAACATTAAAATTATCAAATTTTATATGAACATAAGGTTTATTAAAGAGACATAAAAAGTTTTAACTCTCGGGGCACCTGGGTGGCTCAGTGGGTTAAAGCCTCTGCCTTCAGCTCAGGTCATGATCCCAGGGTCCTGGGATCGAGCCCCGAATCTGGCTCTCTACTCAGCTGGGGGCCTGATTCCTCCTCTTCTCTGCCTGCCTCTCTGCCTACTGGTGATCTCTGTCTGTCAAATAAATAAAAAAAATCTTAAAAAAAAAAAAGTTTTAACTCTCTAAAGACCACACAATCTTAAATCCTTAAAGAACTTGTTTTCTGTTTGGAACCCTTGATTCAATATGTAGGTTATTCATTCTGTTGTCGTTCCCTTCTGATCTGCCAGCTATGATCTATATATCAAAATTCTCTGTCACCCATCAAGGTTCCCATGGGTTTCCCTTTCGCTTCTGCTATTTTACTGATACTGTTATCATACCCTTTGCCTTAATTCACACTAAAAGGCAGCAGGATGGGAGTACTGAGCTATTGTTAACTCAAAGTTATCCTCTTCTGAACAGAAAGCAAATGACCAAGAACCATCTGTGGAGCTTGAGGGGATTTGGGGAATTAAAGCAAATCCAGATCTCACATTGGAATGTCTTACTGGACTTTTTCCCTCAACATGTGTTGCTAATTAGCAGTGAGATCTGGAGTGGGGGCAGGTACCGAGAGGTACAATCAGGAATCATGCCCAGCTGTTTCGGAGTTTCGCTCAAGTCGTACATCGGAAACTGCGGTGAAGAGTCCATGAAGCTGGCAGTTGCATGAATGGTTCCTGTTAATAACTTTACTCTATTGCGATCACTGTTTGCACTGCTCTAATTCTGAATCAGTTGGCGTCCCATTTTTCCAAGTTCAGAAAAAAGTTACTTCTGGAAGGATTGGTGGCTGCCACCACCTCCCCTCTGCCACTCTCCAGTACTCCCTGCTAGCTTCTGTCTTTTGACCACAGGACTCTTTTTCTTCCAAATTCTTTCTCACTTTTTATTTTGTCTGATTTCTCATTTGAGAAGTTTGTTCTTCACTAATGATGCATGAGTCCCCAAACAAATGGTAAATGATGCATATGGACCAGACTTCATTTACTGGACTAAATAAAATACCAGTGAAATACCATCCGAATAAACTCCAAGGGAGTGATCCAATTATTTTGCACTTTGGAATTGTGTTGAAATGATTATTCCTTAATGAGTAATAACATTTAAAGTGGTGCATCACTTTAGTCAACAAGCTGCATCTCAGAGATACAAGTATTTCATGTTTAATATAATCTTATGAGATTATTCTTCTTTATCTTCATTTTAAAAACAGTAACATTGAATTTTAGAAAGAATATCAACATGGTTGCATGGAGACAAGATAGAGAATTGAATTCATACTCTAATGTCAAATCACATTCATTTCTGTTCTTTTTTATTTCTCCCTCAATCTCACTCTCTAAACCTACATTTGAGCTTTAGTCAAAGTAAATAAAATTAGTTCTCCCAAATTACCTTTGTAGCCTCTGACACAGGCCAGGAACACCCTCTGCTCTGCCCCAATGCAATGATCCACCGCCATGTAGACCAGGCAATGACCATGGTTTTTTAGAGACTTGCACTGATTCACTTAAAAACAAAGGCCTCCAAAGGCATCGCAAATCTATGAACTGAATAACAACCTTTGAAAAACTAAGCTGACCACACTGGCAAGACAGGAAGGGTATATCACTTGGTAATATAACACAATTTTCAACTAACAAAGAAAAGTTATCACAGATTAGCAGTTGTAGAAGCCCAAACAATCTAAGACAACAGTAATAATCCCTGTAGCCCATATCATCCATCTGACTTTCAGAAGGGAAGGAAATATTCACCCATTTTAGAGATAAAGATGTTGTAGGTTACACACATGTGAGGTCACACTGCTAGAATGGAAAGAATTAAGGGCTGAAATTTGTGCCTTTCTATCCCAGTTTTAGGATCCTCCCACCAAACACTGCCTTCCCTAAAAGGGAAGCAAATTATAACTCAAAATCTGCATTAGTGAATCTTAATATTACTGGATTCTTATTTTCAGAATCTACTATAAGCTTTAGATTTCTCCCACGAATGATGCTCATATATACACAATTTTGCATATAATTTTGAGGGCTACACAGACCCCTGGGCTACAACAAAAAATAGGGACTCCACAGAAGATTCACTCCTCTGGGTGAAAACTATAGAAACTATAGAAAACTATAGAAACTATAGAAACTATAGAAAACAGTAAGATACTATGATCTCAGATTTTAGCAAATGGACTTTTTTACTCTCTATCAGTCTTTGTCCCTCAGTCTCCCACAGCCACGCATCCTATTTGCATGATACTGCTTTCTTCATGTAGCTATTAATCAGCATGCTTTTAAAAGCTATTTTAGATGGCTGATGCACATTTGAATTACAAATGCAGATTTTATAGTAAGGCATTTTCATAAGACCACGTCCTAAACAATGGAACTATGGACACTATATCTACATTTTTTGTATCTATCTTAGTGTCACATGTTACAGACACTCAATGTTTGTTGAACACATCATAATTTTTCTTAAAAATTAACACAGTGTGTGGGCTCCTGGGTGGTTTAGTGGGTTGGGCCTCTGCCTTCAGCTCAGGTCATGATCTCAGGGTCCTGGGATCGGGTCCCGGATCGGGCTCTCTGCTTGGCGGGGGACCTGCTTCCTCTTCTCTCTCTCTCTCTGCCTGCCTCTCTGCCTACTTGTGATCTCTCTCTGTCGAATGAACAAATAAAATCTTAAAAAAAAAAAATTAACATAGTGTGTTATTCCCATAGCAGTGTGAGAGCATCAATGTGTGGGTTCAAATAATAAGATCTATAAGTGGTTACTATTTATTTTCATGACGAAGCCATATTCCAGTCTGTGCTAAACTTGTACTTCTCCACTGATATCAAAGACCTCCAATATAAAAACATACCTGAGAATAGCTAGTTCACACTGACGATGGAAACTATCCTTCTGGGAAATAAAAATAAAACTGAATTAAAGTTGGTGTTGAGATATGTCTAAATCCAAGAACAAATTAGAGCAAACTTCTGTTGACCAACACTCCATATTATGAATTTTAAAACTCCGTATTTTCCTAAAGAAAATAAGAGGAAAACTGAGGGGGAGACAAGCCAGACAAGACTCTTAACTGTAAGAAACAAACAGAGGGTTGTTGGAGGGGAGGTGGGTACAGGGACAGGGTAACTGGGTGATGGGCATTAAGGAGGGCATGTGATATAATCAGCCCTGGGCATTGTACACAAATGATAAATCACTGACCTCTACCTCTGAAACGAATGATATACTATATGTTAATTAAATTGAATTTAAATTTTAAAAAAATCATGTTTTCCTGCTGCTTCAACATCACCACTAAGAGGATGTGAACACCTACCCAGGTGTCCAGGTGCACCAGTGTGATAAGACTGCCTTTGCCTCAAATTCCCCTTCTTGGCTTACCCTGATTGTAATATAGTGACATTAAAATACAGCAATGAAATTCTTTCCTGCTCTCTACGTATGTACTCCACCCTGACTCATGACAAATGCACGTGCCCATGGGTCCTCGCTCTCTCCCTCTCCGCTCCCCAGCTGCCTAGTGGAGCCAGCTCCCTTGCTGCTCCCTGCTAACGGTCCCCATTTCATGTGGTGACCCTCTCTCTCTAGGACCAGCGAATAAAACACTTTGTTTTCTTGAACCTCTCCCCCATCTCCTCTCGTGGCCACACCTGACTAACCATCTCATGGAAGAATACAAAACACCGAGTTTCCTAAGATGCCCATCCCCTCCACCGGCAAGACCCGGCACTAACATGGAGTCCTGACTGGCTCCAGGCCTCTTGGAGGCTATGCTGAGCCATTTGGTAAGACACCCAGAACCTGCTGCTGAGGCCTCTCACCTCCTGAGCATCCATTCCACCCCCAAATCCTAGGCATGGCCCTGGAGTATTTCAGTCACCACTGGTGTCTTTCTGGATAAAAACCCGGATATGCACAAGAAGAACTCACTCTAGAATGGGAGAAAAGAAAGAAAAAGAGAGAGAAAGAAAAATGTGAAAGACACAAGCAGGAACAGAAGGGGGAAAAGTCATCTAAAGTAAAATCTCAATGTTTTTCAGTTTACATTCCATCTGAAATGCCAAGGAGGAAATAAGGATAGTAACTGGCATTGTAGCCTAAAAAAAAAGTTGTTCCTTTAGGATGTGTTAATCGCTGAAACCAGAAATGGAAATAGCTGAATAGGCCATTTATTTTTTCCTCAAGACAAGCCAGAAACATACCTTATAGTTTCTTTCCCAAAGTACACACAGTATTTATCATACACTGAATAGAACCATATGCCACAATAATTCACATTTTATAGACAAGACAGAGGTTAAAATTTTTGAAAAATAAACTAGACTTACTGTGCTTCATTAAAACTTATTTTTAAAGAAGTGATGCATTATAAGGAAGGAGAATTTTATGGGACATATTACGGTTGAGTTCTCCACCAATAACAAGGCCTCTCAGATTCCGTCAAACATCATTGTCAATTGTAGTTCAATGGCAACTCACAGTTAAAAGAAAGCACATACCTGATTTTAGTAAGAGTGCTTTTACATATTCCCATAGTGTTTCATAGTTTGCAAAATTGGATGCATCTAATTCTGATATCATAACTTTATAAGATGTAGCATATATGATCCTCACTTACAGATGAGGAAACGGGACCCACAGATACTAGATTATTAGCTAAAAGCTAAAAGCTTTACAGTGGCAAAACCATTGGATCATTCATTCAGTTTAGAAATATGTTAAGCTCACAGTATGTACTAAGAACTACAATGGCAACAAGGGATACAAAGAAGACATAGTCTTTGCCTTCCAGATGTTCTAAGTCTACCAAAGAGCATAACAGTAATACACATAAGACTCTCACGTCATGTCAGGTAGACTGCAGTAAATCCCCCCAAAGACTTGCAAAATAGCATGGAACTTATAGGAAAGCAAAATTGATATAAGAAATTATTTGAGTTTTTTCTACTCATAGGGAACTTGTCAAGGATAGAAAATAGGACTTACTCATTCTTATTCCTCTCAGAGCCTAGAAGAGTCTATGGGTATTTAGCACATGTTGGTTGGAAGAAGTAAATAAAGTGAAGGAATTGAGTTGGCTGCCCCCTATATTCCATTTATATGATGTAGCTAAAATGATTAATATACACTGTAGAAATAAGGAACAGGGACGAAAACTCAACTGAGAACTATTCAGAAATGAGAACAGTGACATTACATATTTCTTAGAGGGATATTCAGCCTTTTAGTTCTTTCCACATAATGATTCAACACGTGTGTCATAATGTCCATGGGAGCTGGCACCACAGAAATTTGTCTTACACTTTACGGGTAAGGAGACCACCAGTTACAGGACAACTGCACACTTGGCATAGATTTCAGGGGAGATTTGAAAGACCTGGGATGGGGCTGTGTGCAAAGCATTGCCAGAACCTTTAAAGAGTTTTTACTAGGTCTATCAATGACCCTGTTGCTCAAACCTGTATGCATAAAGAAGTTACTTCAGGCTTGTAAAAGAGAATGTCAACTAATGGTTCCTGAATCTAGCACTTTTTTAATTTTTTCCAAAATAATTTTGGAAAATCAGAGTTAAGACACAATAGGGATCATGTTTTCATAAGACATGGTAAAGATTCTGATTCCACTTCCTCTATGTGGTGGGGGAGTGAAGGGGTTTCTCCACACCAACAAGCAATAGCTGACACCAGTGGGTGTCCTACAAATCAAATGAATCCCACAATTAAAGGCTCAATCCCACAATACTGCCCTCACTGCCCCCCATTTCAGACGACAAGTCTAGGTTGTTACCTTTGCTTCTGACCCACTGGCTACAGACCAGAGTTTCCAAAGACCCCCCTACTCAGGTTCAATTACTTTGTTAGAGTGGCTCATAGAACTCAGAAAAAAAAATGTACTTATTAGATTGCCTGTTTATTATCAAAGGATAGAACTCAGGAACAGCCAGATGCATAGGCTAAGGTGTGAAGCTTCCAAACTCTCTTGCTCTGTTCCACTCTCCCCAAATCTCCCTGTGTTCATCAACCCAGAAGATCTCCAAATTCCATCCTTTGGATTTTTATGGAGGCTTATTACATAGGCATGACTAATTAAGTGACTGGCCACCGATGACTGACTGATTAAACCTCTAGCCCTTCTGTCTTCCCAGAAATCAGGGGGTAGGACTTAAAGTTCCAACCCTCTAATCAAGGCTGATTATCCTGGCAACTGGTACCTGTCCTTACATGCTCCCCAGAAGTCATTTCATTGACATAAATTCCATTTTGTTGGGAAGGGACTTGTTACAAAAAACAAGACGTCCATTTCACCTTTATGGGTCTGAAGTGATTATAGGAACTGAGGACAACACACCAAATATTCTAATAAAAGATGCTCCCATTGCTTTTATCAGTCAGGAAATCCCAAGGGTTTGGGGAACTTTAAGACCAAATATTTAAGAAATAGACATTTCTTATAAATCCTAATATCAGAAGTGGAATCTGATCTGAATGGTCATCAGTGTATGGACTAAAAAAAAAGTCCCTCCACTGCTTATGAAGAGTCCAGGCTTTCATCTTTCTGATCATAAATATGTAAAGTAGGATTTTTCTAGGAGTGGTGATGGTTTTGACTTAAGTCATCCACATCTTTTCATTTTTGTCCTTATATAAAGTGACCCTGATTTAGGACAAACTGGTTTATTACCTGTGGAAAGCTACTGGTCTTGTAGATAGACTGCATACATTTCTATTACACTCTACACAAAAACTAGGCTGACCAACATGTGATCCATCCAACAAATATGTATTGAGCATCTACTACAAAGCTAATATGTAATAGTCATCAATTAAGCTCCATATGGTGGGTTGTGTGACCTTTAGGTAAGTACTAAAATCTGTGCTCAACACAAGTTCATTTCTTATTTTCATATCCTGTTTCCTTTAAGCTTTTTAAGAGTATATTTCCACAAAGAGGGTGGGAGTGAAGAGCAGAAAATTTTACTGCCTAATCAGCAAAATATTTAAAATCTCAGCCCAATAAGGGGTCCTGAGAGGCTCACAGCTGGCTTCAACTTAGTGCAATTACAGAATTAAAACCAGTACTTTTGTCAGAGCCTGCTTAAAAGTTTCCATGCCTGACTTACAAATGTTGAAAGCCAGTAATAGCTATCCTGCAACCTGAAAGGCCCCAAAGACCCAGGTCAACAACTCAACATCTGGCCTGGCCATTGTTTGCCCTCCATTAACATTTTAAAACTTAAATAATTTCTCCCAATTATTTTTATATGGCTTTATATGTCCCCAGGGACTGGGAGAGGGACAAACTGCCTTTACTGGCTGCAAGGAAAATTTTTATTTGTTAAGTGGAAAGCAGTACTGTAAGCAGAACTTAAAAATTCATGATCACAAGAAATTCAACTTTTTGATATTTCCCAACATATAAGAAAGCAATTCATTTTTCTTACCTAGTTTGGAATCACGTGCACACACGCATGTACACACACACACACACACACACACAAACACACATATTCCCCAGAGGAAAATACCTTAATGATGAAATTCTATAATTGCCTGGATGTTATTTAGCAATTAGCTGCTTTAAATACCCTAAACTGGCCCCTACTGTCTGAATGCAATGGGAGAGGAGTAGAGGGGGGATGAAGACATTTATTTATTTTGTTGAAGATCTATCTGGAGTAGGAACTCGTGATGTACATACTACTAACCTGAGTTAGTATTTGATGCTTTGTTTTTTCACTGATTTGATGCTTTGTTTTTTAACTGATCCAGTCCATAGTCTGTTGTAAGTTTCCATGAAATTGCAATGTAGACAGCAGAAAGAGTATAGTACTTGAAATCAGATGACATGGTTACAAAAATTTTTCCTCATTTATTCTGTATGTCCTTCGTTGGGAAGCCCAGCAAATTTCATTATCTGGTAACACACACACACGCGCGCGCGCACACACACACACACACACACATATGCATATATATATATATCTATACACATACAGACACATATATATATGTGTGTGTGTATATATATATATATATAAAACTACATATATATATGTAGTTATGAACTGTAACTCTGCTGGCCATCCATCTCATAGGACTAATGTGGGCTATATCAATATATCAAAGTAGTCTACCAACTTTGAAGATACTGTCAAAGTAAGAGATGATTAGATCTGTGAGAGAAGATTTTAAAAATGAACATCTCCCTTCAGAACAATGGTATGGATAAAAATGCTGTATTTTCTATTTCGTACCATTTACAGTCCCTAAACTAAACATTTTGGCCCAAATTCAAAGGAATGGTTCTTATTTCACACTGGTGCAGTTACTGTTCCCTTTTAAGGGTAAGTGGGATTCCAGCATGCCGACTGTCTTAGTAACAAGAAGCTGTGAAAATGTGTCCCCAGAGCTCCACATTCTGGAGAAAGTTGGTGAACCCTTGTGTTTGCTTTTCACTCAAGTACAATAACACTTTGGTAGGAAGCCAGAGTAGGAAAGAAGGCTGATCCATTTTAGCACTGACGATGAAGGAAGATTAGTATGTTCATTTGAAATGTAACCATTAGAGATGGTCATTTTATTTGTCTTCCTAAAATAATCTCTAGTAAGAGAGCACAGCTGGATAGATGGCCTGTGAGTGAAAGGTGGTGAGAAAGTAAGCGTAAGAAAGTGCTTGGAAATATACAGAATGAAACAGAATTCCAAAACCATTTTTATTTATTTACTTATTTGCAAAAAAGACAAGTGAGTGGGGGGACAGGGCAAGGCAGAGAGGGAGAGAAAGAGAAAGAGTATCTCAAGTAGAATCTGCAAGCCCGAAGCGGGGCTCCCTGAGACCCTGAGCTCATGACCTGAGCTGAAATCAAGAGTTGGATGTTTAATGGACTGAGCCACCCAGGTGCCCCTCCAGAACTATTCTTATGTCATCACTATGGTAGAAGAATAAAAGTGTGTGTGTGTGTGTGTGTGTGTGTGTGTGTGTGTGTGTGTTGCATATGCATTATATGTGTGTTAAGATGCAGCATGGCATTTATCACGTTTCTATTACCTATAGTAGAATCTCATCTGAGGCTTCTTGCAGGCCTTCATGGAAATGCACGTGGTTTTTCTCCTCTACAAAGTAAAGCAGCAAATCAAAATGAAGGAAGCAGCCTCTCTACCATCCAGAAGGCCACGTGGAACACACTGATGAATGGAGGGGATGAGGACGCTGATTTGCTATGGGCAATTCACCGCTGTGAGCATCTTCTTACTCTCCTTGAGTTAATACTGGATGTTGGTGGAAGGGAAGGGGGCAGGGGGCAGGAAGCCTGTGAGAGCTTGGCGCAACTTCATTATGCAGGAATTACCTACCGATATTATTAGGAAAATAGAATGCTTCTCTCAAGCCCTCATCCTGTTCTTGGTATCAAGCAGGTGCTTATATACCATGATTCTGAATGATAATGAGAATAATGACAATTAATTAATCAGGACAGGCTTGCACAAATTGTCAGCTAGCCTTGTCTCCCCAAGGTGGGTGGAGGATACTGGAGTGGCAGGAGGCACAGTATCTGGGCTGAAAGGCGGCCCAGAGGCCACAGAAGCCCAGACTTCTCAGGGGGACACCACAGCTCAGGGATGAATGGTGTGTGTGTAGGAAGTTTGCTCAAGATTCTTGAGGATAGATAGCAGAATTAGAGCTAAAACTGAGGTTTAAATGTTTAGGAAAACATTCTTTCCTCTGCTCTCACAGTCCCCTTTTAGATCTCTAGAAACTGCAGAAGAGGAAGGAGTTAAGGAAATCTAATTAGCTAGATGGCTAAGTCAGCAAGGTCACTTTGAAGGAAGAGGCAATAATTAAAAGAAACAAAACAAGCTTTGAAGCCAACAAGATCTCACATTGTATCCCAGTTCTATCAACTATTGGGCAAAATACTAAGCCTCTATAATCCTTACTTGCTCATCTAAAGTTTAGCTAAAATATAACATATGTATGTGTTCTGTTCCTAGTTTCTTGGACATTTTGCTTTGGTAAATATTCCGGAAATAGCAGTGACTGGAGAAGATGTGAAGCCTTAAATCTATGGCTTTAGAAATATTCCCATCATTTTCCTCATGTCTGTATCTCTACTGTCACAGGCCTTTCCAGACTCTGTGGGAACTCCACCAGGGTTGAGGGGCTCGTGGAGGAGATCGAACTGTGTGACACTGTGAACCTATAAAATCTTCTCATTTATACTCGTTCTGACTTCCCCAGCCACTTCCAAGAAATCCCATCTCATTTCTACCTTACAGTCACTCCAGAAATCACAGACAGTTCTCAAACCACACCGTCATCCCTCCGAGTTCAATTTTCCCATTCCTTACAGCAAAATGAATTATTTTTCTTTCCCCTTTGGCAATCATTATGGTCTGTGTACTGTTTAGTGTACCTGACACTGATTAACACAAAGCCAATTCAGCATCCCATCTGACCAATGAGATGGGATACTTGGCAAGTAGTCATTAGATGACAATTTTTTTTTATCCTGTCCAAAGGTAATCCAGAAATTTGTATAAATAACATACTTGAATTTGGACCTCCATTTGCAGCATTCCTCTCCTTTACTATTTTAGGTTTATGTTTACTAAACTAACTTCAGCTAGAGAAGACATTCCTTTTGTAATTTATGAGCATTAGCAAAGCTACTGACTGTGGGTCAAGGTCAACCACTTAAATAGTAAGCATATGTAAATAAACATGAGTTGCCTGCCTTTATCCATGCCAGTGAAATTTTCCAGAAAGAAACAAAACTCAGTCACCTGAATTATTTCATAATTCAAGTAATACTGACAATGTAGGTGGTCTTACTGAATTGAGATACAGACAGAAAATTATATTCTTATAAGAGTGACTTCATAAAAGCAAATGAGATTTGGGGAAACTTCCTCCTCTGAACTAGAACATGCACATCTGCAGAAGAGAAATCATAAATCACAAGCATTATTTTTTGATAATCATGGAAAATATGATGAGTTTTGTGGTTGTTTTTTTTATTTCTGTTGTGCTTGGTATCCACTGTCTGGCTTGTTGTACATCTTTTTATGTCTATCAACATAAGAGTTAGTGAAGTCTTATGCAGTGCATTTCCAATTCAGAAATATTATTAGAGAGGACATAATCATTAATCCATTATCAAAAACTACCCTAATGATATCCCAACAATCCAAGTTAAGTTCATGTTCCTCCAGTTCCTCTTACTGGAGAACAATATAGGGAATAGAGAAAACAGAGTGCAAAATTTTTCATAAAATATCTGCTAGCTATGGTACTCAAATTTTGAAATTATTAGCTGCTCATAAAATAGTGTTACATTTGGAATACACACATAGTGGAGTAAAAAACACATCTCAATTTTTTTTTTTTCCCTAGCAAATCTGCCTTAAAATCAGGTCTTTCCTACTAAAATAGGACTTTTGGAATGTTATCTGGATGAATTCCAGGGGGAAATCAAATTAGAACAACAGAAATATCTTGCTTTACTGGACTTCCCTGTTAATAGTAAACACTTTGTAAATAAGTATAAAATAAAAAATATTGTTTATATTTTATTTTATTTTTAGTTAGCATTTGCACATCTGTTAAAAGATATGCAGGGTCAAACAAGTGTTTACAAAATAAAAGTAGAACAGAAGTACCAACAAAGGAATGAATAGGTGCCCAGCTCCATTCTCAAGATTTTGAAAATAATCAGCTAATACTTCTTCAGAATTAGGCAGAAGTAGAATTTATTCCCCAGATACCACACTTCATAATCCTAACATATGACATCTTAGTTTCAGCCCAACCAGATGCCAAAAGGGAGAAATTTTACAGTACAGAAAAGTCAGGATGGTGGAATGATACAGAAAATTTCAGCCAAGGCACATTCTCTCGGCTCCCAATTCCCTAACAGCTGCCACACCTCTTCTTAGAACTCATCACACACAGACTACAGTTCTGACATTTGTCTCCCTTGTGGTCCCTATAAGAATTCTAAGGCATTGGTATATTAGTTTCTACTCAGGACTGGAGCGCAAGACACCTCACCAGGGACACTTGATTAATTCTGTAAAATCACGTATTTATCAACAGATCATATACATACAACTTCCAAAAATAATATTACAAGGTAGCTTCCTATATATATATATATATATATATATATATATATATATAATGAGAAAATTCAGTGTCAGAGGAAGGACAAAGAAAAATATACAGGGATAAGGGAATAATTATATCTGGAAAGGAAACTGGGATGCATCCATTCCTTCTATATGTATGGTATAAAGCCTAACTAAATGTCACATGAGGCCCAAGTCACTATGATTTAGAAGAAAACAAAAAGAGAGTCCCTGTTTTCAAAAAGATGGAGAGAGAGCACAGTTATGTAAAAACTAAGAAAAGTGTGAAGTCACTTAGATTATTACAGATATAACTCATCAAAATAAAAATCAAAATTGGATAGTGAGATAGAGTAATTTGGGGAAGAGGGAACTCCTTAGGATGGCCAGGAAAGCCTCTGAGAGGAGCTACTATTTGAGGTGGAACCTCTGTAACAAGGCCTGGAGAAAGAAGACTTGGAGAAACTAGTCAAGGCAAAAGTAAAACAAGCCCTTGGACATCTTTGAAGAAGAAAAAAACAAACAAACAAACAAAAAAACTCTGCTGGTTTTTCCAGAACCCGGTAATATACAGTAAGACTAGGTAAGCCCTAGATCAGTGAAGGCATGTAAGCCAAGGTAAGAAACTTGAATTTATTTCTAAATGATGAGAAAATTAATGCAACTGGGCTTCACAATTAGATCTGAGCCTCCTGGAAGCCAAAATCTCTCAACTTGCTTCTTCTTCAACAAGGAAAAATTAGGCTGTCATTGTAAGAAAAGGCATCTGGAGGGTGAAAAAAAAAAATCAACTCAAATTTTCTTCTTCCCAGTATCTTGCTTTCCTGTTTACTGGATTTTATCTTTCTCTCACCCACCCCCAAATTCCTTTATACATTCTAGTTCTAATTACAGTGGACAAAAAGGGAGACAGATCATAAAAATTAAAGGCAAAGGTGTGATGGTCAGTTTCACGTGTCAACTTAGTGAGGCTACAGTTCCCAGTCCAACAGTCGCCTAAATGTAGCCATGAAGGTATTCTGTAGATGTGATAAAAGTCCATAACAGTTTAAGTTGATTATCCTAGATAATCCAACTGTGCCTGATTCAATCGCCTGCAAGGCCTTAAGAAGATAATTTCTTCTTCCTTAAGGAAAAATAAATTCTTTCTGTAGATAGCAGCTCCACCTCATGGCCAAGAGTTCAAGTCTGCCCTTCCTGATGGTCTGTCCTAAGGATTTCAGTATTGTCAAGACAGCCCCCTAATCATGGAAGCCGCTTCTTTGCAATAAAGATCTTTTTATATGTGGATAGATAGATAGATAGATATAGATAGATAGATAGATAGATATAAATACAGATTTTTATATCTATATCTATTCCTATCTATCTATCTATCTATCTATCTATATATATATATTTAGTTCTGTTTTGCTGGTTGAACCTGACTACAAAAGAGGTCACACTTATTTTGAAGTAGTATCTTAAAGATAATCTGTGCCAAACACAAAAGGTAATGAGATAATGATAAGTATAACCCCTTCACTTCTGTAACCACAAAATATGGATTTAATTGTCTGGAAGATGGGGAAATGAAGAGTCAGATCAGGTATAATGCAGCCAGAAAATTCCATTGTTCTGGACAAGGCAACCCATGGTAGATGAAGGTGGCAACAGGATCAGAACTCCAGAGCCCTTGTCCATTTTAGATGACTGGGCTACTATAATCACAGATGCTATTGCTAGAATAGCTTACCATAGTCACTAGCAATGGCAAATAACTCAATATAAACATTTCAACATAATAACTGCACAGATCAGAACTCACAGAAACAGTAAGGTATGAATATAAAAATTGATATAAAGGGATTTCCCTCAATAAAATTTATAATTAAATAAAAATAATTAAACTAATCAAATGCCCAGCATTAGGATGAATTAAAGAAATATTTGGTAATTGGGCGCCAGGGTGGCTCAGTGGGTTAAACCTCTGCCTTCAGCTCAGGTCATGATCCCAGGGTCCTGGGATCGAGCCCCCATCGGGCTTCCTGCTCAGCAGGGAGCCTGCTTCCTCCTCTCTCTCTGCTTGCCTCTCTGCCTGCTTGTGATCTCTCTCTCTCTCTGTGTCAAATAAAAAAAATCTTAAAAAAAAGAAATATTTGGTAATTTATATCATGAAACCATATTAAGCCATTCTAATTAGTAACATAGAATATATTTAAGAATATTGAAACACTTTATGATCTATTGGAAGTACAAAACATAGGTTACAAACAATAGTAGGAGAGTGATACCAGTTTTGAAACATATGCTCCTAAGCATGGGAAAAAAAGATTGAAAAGACACCTCATCACTGCTATCAATTATTACCCTTGGGCTGAAGATTATCTAATGATTTCATTTTTTTCATTTTACTTACCCCTGTCTTATAGTTTTCCCTCTCCCTTTGGCAATGAATGCATATTATTCCTTTAAAAAGCAAAAATTGCTCAAGTTATTCTAAGAAACAAATAGTCAAAATATGTATCTTTCATTTTAAAACAGATACACATTCTTTGAAGTTAAAAATCATTGTGGCTAAGAGTAAGTCATTATGTCATTATCACACATCCAGCCATGTTCTTGCCCATCAGAACGATCAGGCCAAGGCCCTGCCTACCATGTACTTCCTCATACCCATAGCATCTTCAGTCGTCCCAAACTGCCACAATGTCACCAACCCAGTGTCAGTTGAATGTCAACTGCATCTACTCATGTTCCCAGACTCCTTCAACATGAATACAAATCTTCCTCCTGTCTAACACAGCCACATCCCATTCCTGTTCTTTGCTTATCAGTATACCATCATTCCCAAACATTCACCATCTCCACACGGTGCTTCTGCCTGAGACTTTCAAGAAGTACCCAAACTTGACCACTTGACAGTCACTCTTAAGGATCCTCTCTGCTTCTTCTGTGACTTGAGCTACATCAGCCTACTCATTACCCTCCCAGCACGCGATGAACCTCTATCCATATTCTAGGCTTCTTTTGCTGTAGACTTCGTTCTATATACACCCCCTTTGACACAGAAAAAAAAACAAAAAAACAAAAAACAAAAAAACAAAAAAAAACTACTCATTCCAAAGAAGAACTCAGTTTTCACTTACCCCATGTTCATGCAATACTTTTAGACACAGGCAGTCCACCCCACTGAGTTCTCATACAGTTGTGTTTTCCCTCTACTATGGTACTTAAGATAGCCTGCTTTTTGTTCTAGAGAGATGAATACATCTTCCTCTTTAGAGCAAGATTTTGCCTTATTCATTTTTTTTAAGATTTTATTAATTTATTTGACAGAGAGTGAGAGAGATCACAAGTAGGCAGAGAGGCAGGCAGAGAGAGAGGAGGAAGCAGGCTCCCCACTGAGCAGAGAGCCCGATGTGGGGCTCGATCCCAGGTCCCTGGGATCATGACCTGAGCCGAAGGCAGAAGCTTTAACCCACTGAGCCACTCAGGCGTCCCAGCCTTATTCATTTTTTTAATCTTGCATTTTTTTCTTATAGTAGATAGAAGCACTGGACACTGGAGCACTGACAGTGCTCAAGAATGTGAAAAAAATATATAGACATTAGGAATAAAATGGTGGACTAGACCTTCAATCTTTACTCTCCAATATCAGCATCATGCTTTTAATCAAAAGTACTATTTCAGACTAAAGATCCAGTGACTGTACACTTCTGTCTTTTGATGGGGTGGGGAAAAAAAAAGCAGTAGTTTCTAAGCCCAGGGGTACAAAAGACTCACCTCCAGAGGTGAGTTAATTAATGAATTAATTTTAAGTTTTTGGATGCAGATGCCAACCCCCCCTTGAGATCTACCAGTTCAGAATGTCTGGGACTGAGCCAGAAACCTGTGTTTTAAAAATCTCTAGATTATCCTGAGTCATAGCACTGCTTGGGAAATCTAGGCTAAGAATACATGTTTACATTTCACTGGTTAGGGCTGTAATAACATTAAGAAAAATAAAATAAAAGCTAAGCCATATTATTCAAAAACAAGAGGTGATTTTTTTTGGTTCTTGATCTAGATGTGCCTTATACTTCATCACATAGAGCTCTTTTCATCCTTCCTAATGCATATAAGTCTTCTGATTGCCCATATTCCAGAGCAGTGGTTTCCACAGCAAGTTCCTGGAGGTGCCTCAGAGGTGAATCTAGGACTATAGACACAGTAGAGGCAGAAGTTTAACTCCACAGCTCTCTCCATTTACTGCTCTTCTCTTTTTTCTCTTTTCTTTCTCTCCCTATCTCTCCCCTTCCTTCCTTCCTTCCTTTTTAAATATCACAATCATTCCTCTCTCTCTCTCTCAAATAAATAAATAGGTGTTTAAAAAAAAAAAAAAACAGGTGGTGGTGGTGTGTATGCCTGGCTGCCACAGTTGGTTAAGTGTCAGACTCTTTGTTTTGGTTCAGATCTTGATCTCAGATACATTCGAGTCCAGCTCCCCACTCAACAAGGAGTCTGCTTAAGTTTCTCTCTCCCTGGCCCTCTGCCCCTCCCCACCCTGCCCGCACTCTTTCTCTTTCCCTCTCTCTTTGAAATAATTAAATCTTAAAAAATCACAATCATTCAAATGATTTCATTTGAAAAATGGATTCTGTTAATTTAAGAAAAATGGCTTGAAAATAACATTAGATTTTGTTTCATTTTATTAGAGATCCTTTTTACATGGTAGATTATTGATGGACTCTGACACTAATGCCTAAGTATGTTTTTAAAAAAAGACAGACAGAGACAGGAAAAGCTAAAATTTCAGCTTGATATCATGTTTTTGGCCTATTTTAAAGCTATTAATTTTCATCTCTTTGGCTAACTCTATTGAGGTATTATACGTAATATTCACACAAAATATTCTGCTGGAGCAGTTTATCAGACTTGGAGATTTACAGTGTCTAACTGGACTATGGGGATAAGAGCTGGAAATTACTGCAATGTGTTCTATATTCTAGAAACAATGTTTCTTCTTGATCAGCATCATATCACTCACAAGTAAAAGCAAACAAAAATTCTGTAGAGAGAGCAAAGGGATTCTCCTGGTTGCATCATATCTACATGTCCTCCCACTCCTAGAAGTTTCCAAAGGAATTAAAAAAATACCTTTGCAGGTGTGTGCATATGTGTGTGGATAGCATTTCAAGAGCCCAACAGCTGCCTGTCACAGATGTACTGGAATTTACTTCAGATTCTGGCTTCAAATTACAGAAGACATAAGGGCACGTCCATGACTCAGTCCTCAACCTTTGCCAAAGTAGTATTTCTAGAAAGAAAACTACATGAAAAGAAGAACAGAAAGTCAGAAAAGAGAAGAGGAAAAGAAAGTGCTATGCACGTTCACAACTCCTGCTCCTAACTAAAACCTGATGGGGTGATGAGGAGCACGGGGCCAGAGCACTTAGGAAAGAGAAGCACACATACACAAGGTCTACCGAATGCTTCAACAGACACACGGTTATTTTCAGTCACATCAATTAAGTTCTGTGCCTGGTGCTCGCACAAAAATAAAACCAGATGTTTAAGAAGTGATTCAACCCTGTATTCTCTCATATCCATTCCTGCCCTCCCTCACCACTTTCAAGAAATTGGCTTTTTGCCTAAACAGCAGGGGAGGGAAGGGGAGAAGGAAAAAAAAAATAGTTCTGGGGTTATGGCCTTACTTTTCTGTTGATGAGCAGTTGATGATGTGTGGTGAATATATTTGGCTTTCACGACCTCTCTGAGGGAAAGTTAAGAATTGTAGTTTTCTTGAGGCATTTGGGATCCTTGAAGGATTATTTATTCATCATGCCGTTAATTTATCAACCCTGGTGAAAACTATGTTTCAAAATTGTCAGTTATATATAAATATGCCTTAAAATCCACGCTCTGATACATGGACACACATACACATATTAATGAACACGCAAATGTGTTAGTAAATATGAAGAAAATGGTTTCATGGAATCAAAGCCATCAGGTAGACCCGCTTTAATTACATTCCTCAGTGTGTTTTCTGAAGTCTATGACATGTGGACATTTTCAGGACTTAAATAAATTTGAGACACACTGGGTTACACCAAGTTAAGATGTCTTTATCGTGGGAATTTCAGAACCTCTGATATGCTGACATACATTATGAATATTTGTGTGGGCAATATTCCGTGCCACAGCTCTCAAAGCTGGTTGACTCAGTCTTGTGGAATATCTCAAGAGGGTAATGAACTACAGGACATGCTGTGAGAAATGCTAATCTAAATGAACCCAAAGTGTTTGTACAGTCTCTGGTTGGATTTTCCTGGGGTGAAGAAAATCACTACTTTCCAAAGAAGTCCGTTCTGTGCTACAAAAGATCTAAGTCAACGCAATTTTCCTAACATTGAACCATCATCTACTTCCCTATCACTATCACCATGGTTTCTGATTGTAGACTCTGGAAGAATAAAAAAGAGTAAGGTAACCTCTTTTTCCTGTGATAGCTCTTCAGGTATTTGAAGGCAACAATTACATTCCCACACAGTCTTCTATTTTGCAGGAAAAAAACACAAAACTTCATTCTTAAATGAATCTGTCAAATTACATGTTCTAATCCTATTTGTAGGTCTTCTTTAAGAGAAGGTACCCAGGAGGGTGCCTGGCTGACTCATTCATAGAGCATGTGACTCTTGATCTCTGGGTTGTAAGTTCAAGCTCCATGTTGGGTATAGAGATTACTTTAAAATAACAGAAATACTTATTATTACATATATATTTATTATTACATATATACTTACTTTAAAATAACATATATACTTATTATATAATTATAAATTATATATATTAAATATAATATATTATAAATTATATATACATATATATAATTTCTTTTAAAGAGAAGGTACCCAGAAATGAACACAGAAATTCTGATATGCTTCTTCAAACACAGTCCTAGATCTCATTAGTTTTTGTCTGGCAGACATGTCTTATCATTGATTCCCCCCATTACTTTACTAAAACTTTTGAGTCTTTCTCTGAAGTTGTGTAGCCCCCTGTGGTGTATGTGTGAGTTTTCTGAAAAATGTTAGGAGAATAAATCCACAGAGTTTCATCTGCCCTCCATCACAGAGATTCTTCTGTACAATCGGTTGGATCTCTCTCCTCTGTTATCTTACAAAGTTATCTCAGTCTTATGCAAATGTTATCACTTTAAGCTACCAGCAAGCTTACCACAGGAGTCCTTCTTTCTGTTCAGTACTGATTCATTACTTGACTCCTTTCAAGCAGTTACAAACCCAGGAAACACCAATTAGAAATCATTTCTCTAGCTGGCCATGAATCTTAGAATCTAATGAAAAACATTATCAAATGTCTTTTGAAATTTAGATTATTAATCAGTAGCAGTTTCTTGATCTGCAAACCCAAGTACGCAATCTCATAGTTGTGGGTAACACCATTTATGTTAACCCACCAACTGTGGCATCAGTAATGGTACCATCACATGATGTGAGATATGATGAATGCTGCAGGTACAGGACAAGGTTAATCAAAACTGATGGAGGTGCAGTTTGGGATCTGAAGTAGGCTCAGGTCATTCTGAATGATAGAAGATCAAGGACGCAACTAAAGAAAACAATTACCATAGTCTCAATGATAGGCAACCAGTACACAGCAAGGTTTCTGTTTTCTTTTTTTGTAACAGAATGGGAACGGGGGAAAAAGCGACATACAGTTTTATGGCATTAAAATAAACAATGCCAGTTCAGCCTTTGCTCAAATAATGCAAAATTTAATATAAAATAGGTTAAATAACTTGTTAGACAGACCGTCTGTAACTAGATAAAAATAAAAATAGATATTAACCCTGAACATTTAGTAGCTGCAATAATAAGATGTTAAAGAACTGATTTTGGAAAGTTACAGCTTAGTCTATTTTCTTTCAAAAAATTAAAAGAAGTGAAAGAAATCTGCCACTTGGTAAATCCAAGTGTCTAATTGTCACTGATAGGCAAAATCCCCAACAATTTAATTGGAACACAGAAAATAATAAAAATGTGCAATAGTTGTTTGTCATTTTAAGAACAAATACTACTTTCAAATCACTTTCCCTCCCTAGGATTTAATCTGCCAGGTTTCAGCCCACAGTGAATTCTTGCAGCTGGGTTAGGATCCCTCAAGAAAGGGTGTTCAAAACAGAAATGCTGAGGGAAGCATTTCAGCCAAGGAGGCATTTCAGCTATGGAGGAGGCTGGAAAGTATCTGAGCACAAGGTTTTCCCTTCTCAGGCCTGTGAATGGCATTAGAAAGGCTTCTTCACCCATCTGTTCTACTCAGGCTTCCATAAGAGTCAGATTTCGCAAACAAGCAAGCAAACAAACAAAAACCAAATAAGTAAATGAAAAACTCCAGAAAATAGTTCTTGAAGAAGCACAATCTTGTTCCCGGGTAACTGATGCTCTCAAAAATAAAGTAAAAACAGAGAGGCAGAATAAAATCAATAAGCTTAAAATGATCACCACAGGGTAATAGTTTTAGCTAATGTTTATTGAGCTCTTGCTCTGTGCTCAGCACTGTTGTTCTCCATGAGGAAAATTAACATATCACCATTTTACACAAAATCCAACTGAGGGCAGGGAGGTTATTAACTTGATGAAGAACACATGGGTGTGCATGCGTGAGTGTTTACTCATAATGTGGGTGTGTGTATGCGTGTATATGTGTGCATGCATGCGTATATAGAAATCTTTTTACTAAGATATAATTGATGACCAATAAGCTGCACAAATTAAAAAATACAATTTGATGAGTTTTGACAGCTGTATTCATTTATGAAAGCACACCACAGTCAAGATAGTGAATCCATCAAGAGAACGGATCCAGGAGCGGCTAGGTGGCTCAGTGGGTTAAGCCTCTGCCTTTGGCTCAGGTCATGATCCCAGGGTCCTGAGATCAAGCCCCGCATTGGTCTCTCTGCTCAGCAGGGAGCCTGCTTCCCCCCTCTCTCTGCCTGCCTCTCTGCCTACTTGTGATCTCTGTCTGTCAAATAAATAAATAAAATCTTAAAAAAAAAAAAAAAGAGAGAGAACGGATCCATCACCACTAAAAGCCTCCTTGCTCCTCATTGTAATCCCTCTCTTTCCCTTGTTCATTCAGGGGCAACCGCAAATCTGCTTCCTATCATTTTATGTTTGAGTATTTTCCAAGAACTATGTAAACTGAATTAAACAACGTACACTTTTTTATCTGTCTTCTTTCACTCAGCAACTACAGTCTGAGAGTCACCCATGTTGTTGCACACATCAGTAGTTCATTCCTTTGTATTGCTGAGTTACTACTCATTGTAGTAACCATTGTATGTCAATTACTACTCATTGTAGTCCATTGTACGTCAATACTATGATTTGTATCACCATATACTTGTTAATGGATGTTTGTGTCTAATTTTTAGCAATTGCAAATAAAACTGCTAAAAACATTCAACTAAAAGTCATTAATTTCTCTGAGGACAGCAAACATCTTCTCATATACTTGTCATCTATACATCATCTCTGGTGAAGTGTCAATTCAAAACTTTTCTTATTTTTTTAAATTGGATTGTATTTTACTGCCTTGTAAGCATTCTTTATATGCTGTAAATACATGTCCTTTGTCAGATAATATTTTGCAAATACTTTCCTTCAGTCCATGCTGACTTTTTACTTTTATAAGTATTTTTTTAAAGATGTTATTTATTTATTTGACAGACAGAGATCACAAGTAGGTAGAGAGGCAGGCGGTGGGGCAGCGGGGGGGAAGCAGGTTCCCTGCTAAGTAGACAGCCCAATGACGCGTGGCTCGATCCCAGCACCCTGAGATCATGACCTGAGCTGAAGGCAGAGGCTTAAACCACTGAGCCACCCAGGTGCCCCTATAAGTATGTTTTGAAGAGAAATCCTTCTAAATTTTGATGGCGTCCAATTTCTTGATTTTTTTCTTTTATAGTTTATGCCTTTCATTCCCTATTTAGTAATAATCACCAAATCCAACATTACTATGATTTTGCTCCTATATTTTCTTAGAGAAATTTCACACTTGTGATTCTTACATTTCAGTCTATAATCCATTTGTGTTAATTTCTATATATGATATGAAATAAATCTTGAGCCTCATTTTTCTTTTCCATATGGCTATCTAACCTATCACCATTTGCTGAAAAAATTACCCCTTCTCCATTGAACTGCCATGATACCTTAACTGAAAATCAACTGACCATGTATGTAGAAGGCTGTAAGTGGATTTATTATGACCTTAACCACTGGTACTACAGGACACTCTGAGGTCACTGGTGCGACAGTGAGGTCACTGAAATAATGCCTAATAAGAGTCCCCCATCCCCATCCACACTTTAGTTTCTAAATGCCTAATTTATTACCAATAAAGCAATTTAGGCAATGAAAGGATCGGGCTTATGTAATTATGGTGGTCTACAGAAATCATAGTCAGCAGAACCTACATCGTGAACAATCTTCTGGTAGGCTGGCCTGGTCTCTGAGGATCTGGTGAAATCATCACCTGCTACTCAGACTGACCTGAGAGCTCATCTCAGCAGGGACAGTGGCTGGTTTTGTCTTATTGTTGGGGTGTCTGTACAGGGTGGAGGAAAAATCATGAAAATCTCAGCACTGGGAGAGATATGACTCCCAGTTACAATTCAGCTGTTGCACTAGGATCTTCTTGATCATATATACTGTCTTCCCTCCTCATCAGGCTTTGATTGGGACCCCGACAGAGAGGCCACTATCACTCCCTCCTCTACCCAAAACTGTCCATTCGTCTATGAACAAGTCTCACTGCTTCAAAGCTCTCTCTCACATTGTGAAATTTCTATGATCCTGAAATTTTCACCTATTAATCCAAGTTTTGTGTCGCCACAAGGATTCTACTTGGCCACCAGGCATGTGGAGACATTCTCTGGTACTGTTCTAATTTCCCCATCCCTCCAAGCATTATGGGTGAGAACCAGGGGAACTAAGTTTAATAGTCTCCCTTTTTCACACTACAGAGTTGTATACTCCCTTACTATCTCATTATCCATCCCTGAATAGTTCTCCACCTTTAATACCTACCTTAAATGGTTATCCAAGAACTGAACACACGTCTCTAAGAGTGGTCTCCTGAAAAGTACAGTTAAAAAGTCAACTCTTATGTTCTTTAGGCTTCCCCAAGCCCTCTCCCCTTCCTCAGTAGTGGGGGTGGGATTCATACCTTCCCTGTTCTCTGAAAGAGGGGCCTCAATCAATCTGAGGACTTCCATGTTCCCCAACAGAAACAGAGGTATGACCTGGGCATTGCATGGTTAAAAAGAACACCGACCTCTGAGTTTGTAAACAAGTCTTGGTAGTACATTTTAGGGTTAGGAATAATAACAAGGTGCACATAATATACAGTCTTATGTTCAGTAGTCTTCTTACTCATCCAAGTTTGTTTTGGTTTGGATAAAAACTAGAAATTTCTCAAGTTGATTTTTCTTTGGCCAAAGAGTGATGTTATATTTAATTTTTGTATAACTAAGTCTGAAAAATTGAAATTCACATTAATGTGTTTTTAATTATACCTTTTTATTTGGATAACATGGTTACTTGGATAACCATGATAACCAAAAGGTTTTCAATTCATATAACCAGGGCCTTTAGATGCTAAGCAAAATGTAAGCAAAATTTTGGGACAGGAACTCTTGCCAGATATGAAATGTTACTTTTCTCTTTCCCTAGTTTCACTAAATACTAAAATGCCCAGTACTTAAATATGTAAGACACTATTAATTACATTCCAAGAGTCAGGCAATGGTCATAGTTATATTTCACAAAACAATCATATTCTCTTAAAAGAAGACAATAATTATTATGTGGACACTGAAGCAAGTATGAATAAAACATACTCTAGGTTCCCAAGAATGAATACAAAATATACTACCATTCTCAATTTTATCCTTCTAGGTTTACTGATTTATATTTATATTTTGGGGGGATAAAAGCCTCTTTTTCCTTCTTGGCATATGCCATAGTTTGTAATTAGGTAGTATTATTTGTGGGTTTATATTATGGACTAAATATTCATGTACTCCCCAAAATGCATATGTTGAGGCCCTAACCCCAGTGTGGTGGCTGAATATAGACATCGGGCCTCTAAGAAAGGAATTTTAGTTAAATGAGATAATGAAAGTAGGGCCTGATCCATAGAATCCTCTCTTTCTTGCTCTCTCCCCACCTTCTTCTCTCTCTCTCTCTCTCTCTCTCTCTCTCTCTCTGTTACCTCTGTCTTTATCTTCATTTCCACCTCTCCCTTTCTACATGCACTGAGGAAAGCTCTTATGAGAACCAAGACAAGATAGCTATTTGCAAGCCAGAGGGAGGGTTCTAATCAGAAACTGAATGAACTGAAACCTTGATCTCTGACTTCTATCATCCAGAACTATGAGAAAACAAATGCCCTCTGTTTAAGCCACCAGTCTATGGTATTTTGTTATGACAGCCCCCCACACCCCAACAGACTACTATCAATTGTTCCTTGGCTGTCTCCACAACTAAACTATAGGCAGTCCCATGAGGGCAGCTACCACCTCATTTGATTAACACCTGTATTGCCAAGTACTGAACACAGAGACTCCACAAAGCAATGTTCTGTAAATACCTACAAAGAATTATGTAATTTTTTTAAAAGATTTTATTTATTTATTTGCCAGAGAGAGACACAGCAAGAGAGGGAACCCAAGCAGAGGGAGTGGGAGAGGGAGAAGCAGGCTTCCCACAGAGCAGGGAACCCAATTCGGGGCTTAATCCCAGGACCCTTGGACCAGGACCAGAGCCAAAGGCAGACACTTAATGACTGAGCCACCCAGGCATGCCCCCATCCCACATAAAAATTATGTACTTTTAACTAGATTCTTCTCAAATGAATTTTGGGGAATTTTTAAATACTCTCATTGTATTGAGAATATGTGGTATCGGGACTCAAGTTGCTCTATGGGTTTTGAGACCAACTCTGACATTGAGCTGGGGGCTCCTCCATACCAACAAGCGATTCTTTGGACACCAACAATTCGACTCAGTTCTGACAGTGTCTACCCAAAGATAGCATCAGATTCCACAGGTTAAGGGCTCAGTCCCACAAAACCCCACCACCACCACATCCCTCCCACTTCAAGCACCAGTCTCAGGTCCAGGTTTACCTGTGCTTCTGACCTACTGGCGTTGGATTGGAGGGTCCAACAATCCCCTTCTTGAGTAGGATTAACTTGCTAGAGTAGCTCATAGTCAGTAAGCTTGTTTACTTGCTAGATTGCCAATTTCTTATATAAAAGGATACCACTCAAGTACAGCCAGATGGAAGAGAAGCATAGAAGTTATGTGGGAATGGGCCCAGACCTTATATGCTCTCCCCAGGCATGATGCTCACCCCACATATCCACGTGTTCACCAACCCAGAAGCTCTGAAAAGCCAGTCCATTTGGGGTCTGTATGTAGGCTCCATTATATACGCCTGACTGATTAAATCATTGCCCTTGGCAGTTGAACTCAGTCTGCAGGCCCTCTCCCCTCCCAGGGAGGTAAGATTGGAAGTTCCAATCCTCTAATCACTTGGTGGATTCTCCTGGCAACCAGTCCCCATCCTTACGTTACCTAAGGGCTTCCAAAAGTCATCTCATTAACATAACAGAAGACCTTTTTGGCTCTTATCACAGCATATTCCAAGGTTTTAGGAGCTGTGAGCCAGGAACCTTGGACAAAGACAAAATATATAAGAGAAATATATTTTGGCTTCCAGAATGACCAAATATGTATTTCTTATAAATCACAGTATTACACTCTGAAAGGCCATATCTATGGGGAGCATTAATTTCAAGAAGGTGTGGGTGAAAATCTGGCTAATTCATCTCTCTCTAAGAAACTTAAACTCTAAGCTTATAGGTGCCAACTGAAAAGACAGAGACTTTCTTCTAGCGGCAGGCCACCGGGATGCCTGCAACATGCCAGCACAGAGTCTATTTGCACAAGTCCAGGAGATTGGATTAGAAAAGCCCAGGCAGCTGCTCAGGCCCCCCACTTTCTCTGCCTGGGGAATGTCCTCAAACCCAAGCTCTCCCCAGACTCTGCTCTGTCTTACACAGGCTACACTTCCCAGGCCTCAACTGCTCAGACAGAACCCCCCCGCCCCGCCATCCTTCACCACAGACTAGAAACATGTCTTTGGAAAATGTGACCTCATCTCAGGGTAACTTGGGTTCATTTATAGCCAGAGAGGCCTGAAGGAGCTGCTGCCAACCTTCAGACAAGGGAGGAGTGGGGAGAGGGGAACTGGAGCAGAAAGAGATGGAATTCGGCACCACCTATAAATCAATTTTTTGAAAAATCTGGATGGCTTGACTTTAAATATCTTCTTATCCTGCTTCCTTTTACATACTGAGGGGTATGTCCCAGTCTTGCTACTCAGAGTGTGAAGTGATCCCTAGAACAGAATCAAAAACATCACCTGGGAACTTGTTAGAAATGCTAGTGTCAGGCTTCACCCCAGAGCTCCTGAATTGAAACCACATTCAAATGCAATTGCCCAGATGATTTGCATGCATAGGAAAGTTTGAGAAGCACAGGTTTTCAGGGTTCAGACACAGCTAGAGGAGGCTAAGTCCCTGAGGACATACATGAAAGCCAGGAGTCAGGCCCTGAGGAAGCCTTTGCTCCCTCTCTCAGCTCTCTCCTGAGGTCCCCCTCCCTCACAGCTGCCCCTTTCCTTTCCCCTGGGGAACGCTGCTGCATCCTTCCTTCCTCTGAAGAGAGCACTTGCTCCCTTAGGGGTTTCCTACAGGTGTCCATCTAGATTAATGATGTCGACACCAAGGAGAAGAAAGAAGTTGCCACACTTAACCTCACAGGTCTCTCCTGCAGGAGACAAAATTCAAAGTTGCAGAAAGGGGGGGACAACTAGATGTGGTACAGTATGAGGTCTTTGTTTTAGGCAGAATTTTTAATTCATCTGCATTTCAGTGAAAAAACAAACTGACTGCAAGGAGCATTTTTCCCTTAGAAACTTGGGAGTGAAGAGGAAATGAACTAGGAAAGTATGGGGAGATACAGATGTAGTTTCAGAGCGTGAGGATGGTGGTGAGGGTCACCCACAGGGCCTGCTCTCCCCTCCTCCCTTCTCTTTCTCAGTCATTCCCAACACTAATGCACAGCTGATCTTCAAGCTGAAATACTCACAAATGAGAAAAGAATTTGGGATCTGACTGTGAAGGATGGGGGTAGCAGAGACAGAGAAGCATCTGGGGCAGGTCAAAAACGGCCTCGTTTCTACCCCCCTCCCCCAAAAAAAGAGTACAGGAGAAAACACAGAAATTTTCAACATTACCTCAGTAGTTCCTGACTTAATATCATTTAGGAGAATGCGTATACTTCTACACACACCGTTAAGGGGCCAGCATAATGCCTTGGACATAGATTTTAGCCCATGTCAGTCGGTCAGCTTGTTGAAGACCTACTCCTTTTCCATTAATAAGAAATAAAGCGATATTCTTCTGTGTACAAGTAGCATGTATCAAATTTCTTAGGGATTTTTTTTTTTTTTTTAAACCTCACAGTGAAGATCATGGGATATTGATGGCCCACCGTCTGGAAGGTAAAAGTATATCCTGAACAGAGGAAAAACTGCAGGAATCCACAGGAACTGTAGGAAACAGACTTTTGGAGTTTCACACTTGGATCAAAGTTCTGAGATGGAATAGGGAGTAAATAACCCCGAAGAATATTACAAAAACTTGGCAACAGAGAAGGAATGAGAAGAAGGGGAATGGCCAGGAATGGAAAGGGTGATAAGTTTATATCAACTTAAAAGAGCAAAAGAGACTTTAATTGCCTTGACAGCTTCAACAACATGCTGGAAGCTGGGAGAAGTGCCCTCCACCATCCTCCCCCCCCCCCTCGCTGATACAGATATAGGGAGGATGTGAAAAGATCAGCAAAAGTCAGCCTTCGTTTGAGCTACTTGTGTTATTTTAACCCTGTGCAGGGGGTCATAGCGTTCTTCCTTGATAATAAAAGGATGTTGGGAAAAGACTAGAGAAGGCACACATACAAAGGACACTGGCCAAAGGCGGTCTTTTGCACGTCTTTGTAGGGACATACTGTGGCTTTCTTTTCCTGCTATGTTATTAGCTTAATGAATTTGGGAAAGAGGGCATTCTGATTAG
The DNA here is from genome assembly GCF_963455335.1 of Martes martes. Taxonomy (NCBI): domain Eukaryota; kingdom Metazoa; phylum Chordata; class Mammalia; order Carnivora; family Mustelidae; genus Martes; species Martes martes. The sequence continues at coordinate 110,476,347 of NC_137888.1, forward strand.
CTTCCAACCATGCACATCCACTTGTGGAATTTTTGCTTTGATAACCACCTTTCTGGATTGCCTCTTGGCACCCACCCTTTCTCTGGGATGAAGGCTGGTCCGGAGAGGAAGCAGGCCCTGGCGGGTAGCACCTGCTTCCTGACCACTGGCAGGGTTGCAGTGGCTTCCTACCCAGAACTTCTGGAGACATTTCTCTATTACCCCCCAGCGCACCACAATAGCATAATTTCCTATCTTCCTGTCTGCCCTTCCCACTCACTGTGTGTCCTTTGAGCAGCAGGCCTGTGTCCTCTACACTTTAACAAAGCTGGCACACAGAGTAAGTGCTCATGTATTTGGCAAATGTATCACGTAAGGATGATCTCCATGGGTCAGGGACTCCCCACACACCTGTACCAGGCAGCACCAAAAGCATGCACTGTCATCCAACGCTAGAGAATGGAAAATTGGAAAGGTCACCGTTCTCAGTCATGAAGGCCATTTCCTCCCCTTGTATCTCCAGCCATGGTGTCATCACGAAAGTAGCAAGGATTACCAAAAGTGGAAAAAGTGACATTTCCTTACTCATCTTTATATCCTTCCTTCACTGCTCCACTGCGCTCCCAGGAGAGGTCACCTACACCAGATCCCGCCCTCCAGTGACTACACTGTGGCCCACGCCCTACTGAGGCCACTAGTATGGGCCTCCTTGACCGGATGGCACTGTAGGATGTGAAAGACAAACTAAGAAGTCAGGACAAATATATTCTTGAGCTTCCTTGAGTATCTTGCAAGAGGCCTAACCTTGCTCTCTTTATCACACACCTAGTTCACATGCCTAACTGGTTTCTTGTTTTTCACACCATGAAAGTGAAGGTTTCTGCTCATAATCAGATTTTGTAAGGCCATGGAATACCATCATGATTCTAAGTAAGTCACACTGGGAAACCTGAAGAGACATGGTTCCATTATTGTTTAAAGATGTATTTATTCAAAAGAGAAAGAAAGACAGAGTCGGGGGGGAGGGACAAAGGGAGAGAATCTTTAAGCAGACTCCCCACTGAGTGAGGAGCCTGAGGCAGCACTCCATCTTATGCCCTTCATCCTAACCAGAGCTGAGATCAAAGGCTGGATGTTCAACCAACTGAGCCACCCAAGCGCCCCAGCGTGGCATGGGTCCGTTTTTAAGAGCAAAGGTAAAAATATTTTGCTTACCAGTTATGACGGATTAATGAAGAAAAAATAAAAGTAATAATCTTGGACTACTCAGATATTAAGGCTTCAACCAAAATCAAGAATTTTCTTTTAAAAACTGGCTATATATAATTTGTTGAACTTAAGAGTTTTACACGGTTTGACGAGACTGTTGTGCTTAAATATAATCCAATGCCTGAGAAATATCTGGGGTTTGCAACGAATAGCTGGAAATGTTTGCCCTTAAGCAGTCTTTGGAAAGAGGTCCCAGATTCACGGACATTCACTCTTTTAGAGGTTCCCAAAATGCCTGTAGGTTAAGGGAAAGAAGAAGCTTTTTTAAAAGTACAGTTAACTCCCACCACTAATGAACTACATAGCTAAATCCTAACCTAAGGCATCTATTTTTAAATTAGGCTTAGGATGTATAAGGAAGTTCATATCAAACTTGTAAGTCATTCAACAGCCAAAACTGCCAAGTTTCTGAAAGTTACTAGTGAACACAAAACGTATTCGAGCTTACACATGAATTTTGTGGGAATTAGAGGTACCATGAATGCCAAATCAGACTTAACAGAAAAATTTCCTGGATATTTTAAACAGCCAGTGAGTCATGGACGTATTTCCCTCTTACTTGCTCTAATTCCAGCTAGCGATTTTTTTTTTTTTTCAGTAGTTGTGCGTGCTTTTGGTCAAGTCATCATTTCTCTGTTGTTAAGTAACTGAATGATATACAGTGCCTTAGTCACCCTAGCCTAATTTAGGCTATGACCTCTACTTCCTGAGATGAAATATATCCCCGAGGAGCAAAGCAAAGATTTCACATCGAACTATAACTTGTGCTATTTTGTTCCATGGTCTCATAAATCGATGAATCCCATTATGAAAACTTACAGCGTTTTTTATTCAGAGTGGATTATAAACCAGAATCCACCTACTAACACGCTAGCAATGCAGGGAAGGGGAGAGTAGGGATGGCAGGAATGATTACCTGACTTGCCTTAAATCTCGATTACCTAATGCTACAATGAGAGCAGGCTTCATGCTTCATGCTAGGACTCTTGGCTCATCCAGTGCCACTGTTTCTGACCAGGGGGCTTTCATAAAAGAATTGAGCTGGAATCAAAAACAAAACTACAACATCTTCTTTCCCTGTCTTTTCTCCTTCCTTCTTACTTCCCTCACAACTGCCCAACAGTCCCTTACCCAGTTTCTTTTCCCTGGGCCTCAGGACAACGCTCACATAGTATGCTGTGACGGGGACTTTATTGTGTAATAATTTCAACTGAGGAAGAACTGATGTCCCATTAGAACACATTCTCCATATGTGAGGTCCCATAGAACACAATCCACGGAAAGGTTGATGCAAGGAGCTAAGGGGCAGGTTTTATCTAGCACAATGTGGTTCTATTTTTTTAATGAAATGCTCTGGTGATAAGCTGGAAGGATAGGCAATGGCTCAAGGAAAGGTCAGGAATTACAAAGATCAACAGCAGGAGGGTAAGAATGCAGGTACAACCACAAAACTCAGAGACAGAAATAGATCACCCAGTTTATGCTCACCAAGCGCTATATCTAAACAATACCAAGTCTTGCAGAGTTTAATTCCACCATGCCCAGCAGACCAATTTTTAGTCCCGTGCTTTTACTTGAGGCCACCAGTACCTCTTAGTTTGCCTCCTTACCAATCAGTAGGTAAATTAGTGCTTAAGGAGTAAATCTACTGATGTATTCTCCTCTTAAGAAATAGTTAAGGAGTCTTCATGGCCTTCAGAAGAAACAGAATATGACGGAACGGAAACGACATGTGTTAAAATTCAGGCAAGCCTGGATTTGAATCCTAGCATGTTACTAATTGACCTTGAGCAAGATTCTTGGTCTCTCTGGGCTTCATTTTTTTTTTCCCTTGGCAGAATACAGAAAACAACAGCTATCCATGGTTGTTGTGAGGATTACATGACAAAAAAACATGTCAAATGTCTGGCATATATTAAGTACTCAATAAATGGCAGGTGGACTTTCTTTTTCCTCAAGGCCCTCCACCATATGCCAGTTTACTTTTCCAGTCTCAGCATACTTTTGCTTTCCAATGTGCAGAGTCAAAATGATGTTCTTTCCCCCAAAATGTTCCCCCAGTTGCCTGGAATGCCCTCCGTCCCTTTTCACAGACATCCTGTATCAATTGTGTTCAGATGTTGTCCATCCTTCAGAATTCAACTGAAATACTTTCTCTTTACTCTAGAATCCTTCCTTATTTTCTTCAGTCCTAATCTTTCCCTGTGAATCTCCCAGTTTCTTAGGTTTATCTGCCTTTTGGCACTTCCTAATTCTGTGCTTTCTGCCGTAAACCTATATATGTGTCCTATCATATCCCCTCCTACCACAATCCTTAATACATCGCTTTACTGAACTCTCTAGTCTCAAAATGCTTTGCGTGGAATAACCCATTTAACAAATTCAAATGAATACCTAAAATGATTTCTCAAGAACTAGCTCTAGTAACTGAAACCCCATAAGTCATATATCACTCTTTGCTTTTATCACTCTATGTGGGGTATCTATCTATACTTGTATGTTATGGATTTAATAGCTTTCCAATCAATATGTATTGACTAATAATAACCATGGTACTAGTATCATGTGTGATCATTCCAATTTAAAAGCAAAGCTAGACTCTCTGTGTTGAAATCTCAGTTCTTCCGCTAATCAGCTATGTGACCTTGGACGAGTTACTTAATCACTCCATACCCTGGTTTTAAAATTTGTAAAATGGGGCTAATAATAGTATCTTGTTTCCAGGTGAGTCCTTATTGCAATTATTAACACAAACATCTCTTCTTTCTGCTAACCCCACCCTCTACCCCAACCATCACCAATGACTTCAGTAGGGAACAAGACCCAGACATCATGAAATGATGAGAAGAGGACACTAGCATGGGAGAATACCAGAAGTAGAAGCAAGAATAGAAGTGTGAAGGCAGGGGCGCCTGGGTGGCTCAGTGGGTTAAAGCCTCTGCCTTCAGCTCAGGTCATGATCCCAGGGTCCTAGGATCGAGACCCACATCGGGCTCTCTGCTTGGCAGGGAGCCTACTTCCCCCTCTCTCTCTGCCTCCTTCTCTGCCTACTTGTGATCTCTGTCTGTCAAATAAATAAATGAAATATTAAAAAAAAAGAGGTGTGAAGGCAAGCAGTGGTTGAAAGCCATGTGCAAATCCTATTGTACAGTTTTAAGTTTTGTTCTAAGCTTCCATTACCAAGATCTTTATTTGTTTAAAGAAGTAATGTCAAGCTATTCTATTAAGGTAATGTATTGGGACCAAACCACGTTCTCCAACAAATAGGTCCTGAGACCCCTTATTTTAAAGCTAAGAGCACTACCTTTACAAATTCGTTCATTACCTATGAAAAATGTGCCAAGTGTGGAACGCAGCTACTGGTAAAGGACAGGCTGCTTCTAGTTAGTCAGTGACGGATAGTTTGCAGATAGCATGAGCTGTGGATTATTAAAATGTCAAACAGTAATCCTGACATGAGAAACTCAGAATTAATCATTTCCATGCCTGAGCCCAGGATCCTACTTCCCAGGATGCCAAAGGCAAAAGCAAATGTTTTTGGGATAAAGGCATTTTGCTTAATGCTTACTGTGGTCAGTGCATTTGGCTATTATATTAAGGATAGACTGTAGTATTAATGGCTGTCTTAAATTAGACAACTGTACCAGATACTGTTTGGCAAATAAATAAATAAATAAATAAATAAAAAGTTATTTTTAGAAGTCATATCTACAGTTGCTTCTAGACTTCTGTTTTGCATTTTTAACCTTGAAAGCCTCTGATTACAAATTTAATGTTCTATTAAATACCAGGTATACGTTTTATTAGAGAGAGATTCAAATAATATTCTAGTAAGGTTTCCAATTTTGGTGTTCAGTGATATATAAATATGTCCAAGTCTCCTCCCACCCATTGTCATGATTATTTTTATAGTTAGTATTATCCTTAGCATGAACAAAGCTTGTGTTGTGACCAGCAGAGACCCTCTGAGTTGCCCCTGAAACTCAAACTGTCACCCGAGGATACTGTAAGCAAAGTACTGGAGAGAGAGAGAGGTCTTAAAGAAGGTTTAACTATTTCCTACAAGGAAGGAAACTGAGGAGCCCCCATTTCTTTCTGTGATGAGTTAGATTTGAGACTGCTTATACTCAACAACCTATATGAACAGTTAAGTTTAAACCAACCCTAAGTAAACATTAAAACAAAATAATTTGAGAATAAACATTCTCAAAAAAAAAATTCTGGAACACAGGGCATTTTGTTTCTGATCCCGTCTGAGAAGTGAGTCAGGAGACAAGACAATGCCGGCTGGGCAAGTGAATCACGTCAGGATACGGAGACTCGAGACTGGAATGGACGGTTTCAAGCAGGGACCTATTTTGTAGATTGATATAAACACAATGAACAGCTCCTGAATACTTGTTGTCTTCGTACATTCACATTTGTATTTATCTAGCCTCTTCTTACTAAGATTCAGAGTGTGTGAGGCATTCTGACAGGCACTGGGAGTAGGCACAGGGCAAAAACTGGCCCAGCCCCAGGCTTCACTGAGGTGACCGTCCTAATGTATAGACTTAAGAAACACAAAGACTGTCCGCAGTTTAAAAAGATGAAAATCTGTACAGTTTTGGAAATCTACACCCCCACAAACTAAATGGTATCTGGAGCATGTTCCTGGCAGGAGGAAGCAACAGGATGTCTGTGCTTCAAAAGCCCTTGCCCCAGAATGCAAGATGGCCAGGGTCACCAGAAGAGTTTTATGGCCTCCATTACGGAATCCAGTTACTCCCAGGGTCAGTGCAGGCCCTGTCAGTATTTCTGAGATTGTCCAGGTGTTCGCTCAACTTGCTTTCTTTTGATCTGGACACAGAGCTAGAGTATAATTCTCAGCCCCTTCGTATTAATTGTGGCTGTAAGACTGAGTTAGATAGTGAAATAGGGATCCAGGTGTTGTATGCCATTTCCAGACCTGACCCAGAAAAGCCTCCCATGTAATCCTGAACTCTTTCTCCTCTCTTTCCTACCAACTGGCCAAGAGATGTCATAACGCCCAAGATGATCCTGAAAGCCCTTCATTTAAGATGGCAGGGAACAGAACTCCCCACCACCATCCACCCCCACGTGGGGACTTTATATGTGAGAATAATACTTACTGTTTTCAACCACCGAGACTTAGGAGTTTCTCTTTTACAAAAGTCAGAGTTATAGAAATAAAGACACAGAGGTTTGTTTCGTTTTTGTGTTTGTTTTTGTTTTTTCCTGTACCTATGCCATTCTAATCGATGGCTTCCTCATTCTTGCACTCTGTTTCTTTCTCTCTCTTCAGCCAAAATCTTGGTCAACATAACATTGGAAAAGAAACATTGTTTGGTTTGTACTGCTACTTCCTTAATTTTACATAAAGTACAATATTTGGCTGTCATATCTGCCTTTGTCACCGTGATGTGAGAAAGCCCTTCTGGGCTACTATGAAAGCCTCTGTCCATCTTCCATCGGTCTGTCCTCCTGCAATGTGTTGTCTACATAATTTTATGAAACAAATCTGACAATGAAATTCCTCTGCTTAAAATCATTTAAGACTTACCATCTACAGTATAAATTCTTAATATGCCATTCAAGTTCAGTCCCAATCTGGCTCCAACCTACATCTCTGGCTTTGTCTATGCAGAGCTTCTTTATTTAAAAAAAAAAAAAAAAAAAAAAAAGCTCGAGAGCCCCTCATCTCCCACCTCTGCTTTTGTTCCTGGTACTCCTCCTGTGTAGACTGGCTTCTGAATGCTTTCCTTCTTATCTTTGGTTTGCACTGACACTTTCTGGATAAAGCACTCTGACAGTCGCTAGCTGAATAGTAAGTCTTTCCACAATATTCACAAGTGGTTTATCTTTACATTTAGGTGTAGTGTGTGTGTGTGTGTGCGTGTGTGTGTGTGTGTGTTGGCAGATATCTCCACTATCAGATTCTTAGCTCTTAGTAGATGTGATTGAAATGAGATCCATCTTTTTACCTAGTCCAGTGTCTAACATATGGCATTCAAGAAATATTTGTTAAACAAAACATAAAGGAAGAGAAAAGAGAAGAAGGAAGAAGAAATACGAATTATTGTGAGATTCTCTTCCACACTCTGGAAACTTGAGCTCCATGTTTCTTCCTTAGAAGCAAAGACAAAAATCCTTGTGTGAATTCCATATCCCTTTCACTAATCATTTCCCTCACCTGTGCAAATAAATAAAAAAGAAAGAGTGACACAAAAACTCCCAATGACAGACCCTCAGGCCCTTCCTACCATTCTCTGTTATCTCAATTTCTCTCAGTTTTTCCTTTTGGATAAGTCATGGTTTTGTGTTGCTCACCTATTTTACATGTGGGGCTGACACATTTAGCTACCATGATCATATACTTAAGATTCTTTCCACCCATAAGTATCCGATAAAGAGATTTTTTTAAGATTATTTATGTAAGCAAAGATAAATTCTATCAATCACTTATAAAATCCTTTCTCAGAGCTTTAAAGAGAATACACGGTGAGCAAACATTCTGAAACAGCTTTTTTTTTTTTTTAAAGATTTTTTATTTATTTATTTGACAGACAGATCACAAGTAGGCAGAGAGGCAGGCAGAGAGAGAAGGGAGGAAGCAGGCTCCCTGCTGAGCAGAGAGCCCGATGCGGGGCTCAATCCCAGGACGCTGGGATGATGACCTGAGCCGAAGGCAGCGGCTTTAACCCACTGAGCCACCCAGGCGCCCCCTGAAACAGCTTTAAGAAGGAAATCAACCTAGTGGAACTGCAACAAACAATTAAAACTAAAACAACAGCTAAATAACGAGAACTGGAAAGGAAAACGACAACCTTGTCCCATCCTCTGAAACATTATAAAACTCCAGATACCGCAACCAACCCCACCGGTGACTCTGTAGGTTCTCCAGTAGTCTGGCCCCAATGGGGTGGGGCTGGCCCTGCTGGACACACACAGATGTGGATGGGAAGTTAGCCTCATCTTTTTCTCTCACAAAAACTGAGTTTTGAAATGCCACACTTGGTACACTGGGCTTACTGTAAACTCTAACTGATGTCAAAATTGAACTGTCCCCTATTTTTTAACATTCTCAAAACCTGGCAAAGCCACATAGAGTAACACTATGTAGGAGATTTGTTTTCTTTGGAAAAGTATTACTTGATCAATGCATTATTCCTGGAAGATGGTGCAGGCACAGATAGGGCAGTTTTATAAAAGCCAAAACTGCAATTTCCTGAATGGGAAGGCTTATCTGTTAAAAGGATCACCTACTTCGCTCAGTCTGATATTTACTGATCTGAATAACGTATATTTTTTCTTAAGCAATAATGTTCAGTTCTCCTACTTATCGATGTTTTCACATCTAAAAATTGAAATTCAAGTATAATTTCTAGGACATTTATCAAAAAAGAGGTGGCAAATATTTTTTTTTAAATCTACTGATGAAAACCCCTATTATGACATCTAAACTCTTGCTATCCCACACCCAGTGGTATCCTGAGAAACCATGAAAAAAGGTATTGCATAGTAAAGAGGTCACTATTTTCATAGGTAGCACTTTAATTACAGTTCCAACAAAAATTCTATTCTCTGGTATATTTATCAAAGATAGCATCACCCATCAGTGCCTTCCACATAACAGAAGCTCAATAAATATTTGGGGAATTAAGGAATGAATATCAGCTGCCATGTGGATAGGCCCCAGATCCTAGAATAGTATCTTCTGGAGAAAGTATACCAAGAAGAACAAGAAAGCCTATGGTGACACATTCTTGGCTTCTCTTCTGGGACACTACTAAGACTTTGGTTTCCAATAAAAGGAAATTGCTACCTTCAATGGGGGCCTAATTAGCTCGCCAACCTCACTGAGTTAGCACCCTCTGACTTTTCACTGATGTCAAGGCTAGAAAAAATTGAGGGTTCATGGTCCCTAGAAATCTGTTCCTAATCTCAATATAGATATTATATACTTGAAGGGACATTTTGAGCTCCTTCCATAAATAAATCTCTTCACCAGACAGAACTTCTTCCCTGTAAAATTTGTAATCAGTTCTCCTTTCGTGCTTCCCCAGTCTTTATCTCTGTGTGTTAAAATTCTGCTTCTCTCTTCAGTGACTGAAATGGTGTGGTGCAGCACTCAGGGGTCAGTAAAAAAGGAAGAGACCATGAAGGGAATAAAAAACACCCTGTTAAAAGAAGGAAATCTACCAAGAATAAGAGAAAGGAAGCCTGGAGAAGTAAGGGTTCCAGATACAATGTCAGGAAAATGAAATATGGCTGAGAGGTCAAGAAAGTTGGAGGCAGATAACTGACCATTGCCTCTAGCAGGCTGTGGACCACGGAGGACTTTTATGAGCGCCACTGCAGTGCAGAGGTGTGGACAGGAACACGGTTAGCATGAGTTGCGGAGAAAATGGAGGGAGAGGTGGAAAAGACAGCAAGTCCGGACAAGTTTTTGGAGAAATAGTGAGGTCAAAGGAGGCTTATTTGTTTTAAGATAGGGGTTTAACATAGGTTTGTGAGCCAATGGAATCATCCGATAGCTATAAAGACACTGATGATGCACAAGTGAAAAAAAGAAGGTGAAGAAGGAGAAGGGAAAAAGAATCGCAACCATGAACTCCTCTGGAAAGCTATAGGAGATAAGCTAGACCCAAAGTACTCGTCAAAAATTTTAATATCAGGGGCGCCTGGGTGGCTCAGTGGTTTAAGCCTCTGCCTTCGGCTCGGGTCATGATCTTAGGGTCCTGGGATCGAGCCCCGCATCGGGCTCTCTGCTCAGCGGGAGCCTGCTTCCCCCTCTCTCTGTCTGCCTCTCTGCCTAGCTCTGATTTCTCTCTGTCAAATAAATAAAATTAAAAAAAAAATTTAATATCATACTGATCTTCGCACAGTTTTGTTTAATTTTATTGTATTTATTTCACATTATTATTGATGTTATTGAGGTAGAAGAGAAAGAGCAGCATATCTATATGTCTTCAGAAGCTGGTGGGCTGGAGGAATTGATGGTGAGAATATGAGTGTTCTCATCTGACAACATCGATCCCATTTTCTTAGAAGTCATAATTCATGAAAAGGTATGGAAGGGTATCTAGAAATAATCTGGTTCAACATTTTTCGTCTTATGTCACTAAGTTCTAGGAATGTCAAGGAAGGTCCTGAAGGCACACACACTGAATGTGTCCTCAGGAGGAATATGTAGGACTTGCCTTAGTCACGCTGCCTCCCCCTTTTCCTCTCTGGCATAATCAAGAGCTGTAAGCAAGGAGGGAGGACTCACAGTTACAGCAAGGAGGCAAGAGTTTATAGGACAGTAAATCTTGATTATATACATAGACAGTCTGCTTCCCACATTAAACACTCTTAGTTCTAACAAGCCATACCAACAGCCAGACTTCTCAGAAAGTTATCTTTAGTAAAAACACATTGTCTGCCTGAAGTGGGGTTTTCCATTACCTCAGACTTGCCTCAAATTCCACCTTTTTTGCTATAGCTTTATGTTTCTCGCTTACACGTTGCCCTCACTTCTTTAACTTCTGTTAGTTAAGTCTGAAATGCTCATTAAATTGGCCAGGGCAGAACATCACAATCAAATTAAGTATAGACTGCACAAAGTTTTTTTAAGTGATTTAAAGGCAGAATAAATTAAATCAAGGAAAATAATTTATAGAGAAATTTTAGAAAGTAAGATCATTTTGGCTTTCATTCCAGATTCTAGAACATTTTTTCCACTAGCTTCCAAGAGATACATCAAATCTAAGTACCTAATTTCCTCAGTAAATTCCAACGTGTTCCAAAATGACATACTTGCACTGAAATTCATGAACTCAGCAAAATCCCATGACACTGACTCTAGCTATCATTATTTGTTTTAGGCATCCAGACAGAATCCAAATGTTTACTAGGTAAATGCTGAAATAAGAATCCTTTAAAAGGCTTATATTAATTTTGAAGTTTCCTATTCTAAACCACAAAAAAAAAAAAAACAGGTACCAGTCCCTAAAAGGAATCTGACACCTAGAATTATCAAATTAAACTTAAAGTATTCAGTATTTTTTTTTCCTGGAAAACCAGTTAAATCTGCTTGTAGTTCTAGGGATACGCAAGTCCAGTCTACTTCTACAATTCCTAATTAATCCTGCATCACACTAATCAATGGGCAAATGTTGGCTTATAGCTACTATGAATTTTTATTAGAAAAGTCAAATGTAGAACAATTTAATTTATTCCAGATTATCCCAGTGAGAATTTTAAAAGCACTGTTGGGCTATTTCACTACTTTCCGTTCCAGGAAAGATTACATTCATTATCTTCTTATAGTATTCATGGGTCTTTCTAGGCACACACATGTTGAAACAAACAAACCGCCAAAAAGTTATAAACTTGAAAAAGTCATCTGAGAGTGATTAAAAAGATAACTTACTTTTCTATTATTTAAGATTTATTTCAGATTAGTTCTGGGTAGATCTTTTGATCTCAGGTCTGAGTTTGAAAAATAATTCAAGGAACAATGATGAATTAGGAAAAACATGTACAGGATTAATATCCTTAGCCATAAAATAAATCCTATATAGCAATAAGAAAAACAATACCTCAATAAAGTGGACAAAAGACATGAACAGTGGTCAATAAATATTTTTTAAGATTTTCATACTGATAATCAATAAATGCATGTTAAGACACAATCAATTTTGTACCCATCAAATTATCAGAGTTTCCTTTACTTGAGTATAATCTATTAAGCTGGCAGTGATTCTAGAAAATGCGTTTGGTTCTCAGCTGCCTCTGTTTGAGTATTAAGCAGTGCCAACTTTCTCAAGGATGATGTGGCCATATATTTCAAATATCTTAAAGTGTGCACTATTTGATTTAGCAAGTCTACTCCAGGAATGCCTTAAAGAAAATGAGGGGAAAAGGGTATCGTAAAGTGATAGCATCCAGTAGTCTTTATGAGAGCACAAAACTGTACCCAGTACAAAGCAGTAGAGCACTTTGTTAAACAGATTATAATATATCCACAGGATAGTTACACTATTGCCATCTGAAATGTAAAAGATTTCATTTTATACATTCTTAATTAATAAAATTACAGAACGATATATACCATATGATTCAAGTTTTATTTTTTTATTATTATTTTTTTAAAGATTTTATTTACCCATTTGACAGACAGAGATCACAAGTAGGCAGAAAGGCAGGCAGAGTTGGGGGGGGGGGGGCAGGGAGAAGCAGGCTCCCTGTCGAGCAGAGAGCCCAATGCGAGACTCAATCCAAGGACCCTGGGATCATGACCTGAGCCGAAGGCAGCAGCTTAACCCACTGAGCCACCCAGGTGCCATCCCAGGGTCCTGGGATCAAACCTGCATCAGGCTCCCTGCTTAGCAGGGAGCCTGCTTCTCCCTCTCCCACTCCCACTGTTTATGTTCCCTCTCTTGCTGTGTCTCTGTCAAATAAATAAATAAAATCTTAAAAAAATAAAAATAAAAATAAATAAATAAATAAATAGACATGTATACCTAGTGGGGGTATTATCTGAAATGGTGCACATTAAATTATGAAAGGCTAGGTCTGGGAGAGGATGTTGAATGAGCACCAATTGCTTAATTTCCCATCTGTACTTTGCTACTCTGTATTTGGCAAATGGTCTGCAACGAACATGTATTATCTCAGAAAAAGTAAATATTATTCCTAAACCACTATTGTAACAGTCTCATATCAGAGTTACTGTTTTCCTGTACTATTTTTGAACCGCACTTCTATCACTCTGCAAATAGCAAAAACAAAACCACATCAAAAACATGGAGATAATATAAACAGTAGCTTGTAATCAGCCCTGTGAAAGCACTGATGATCAAAATTTGGCACTAATGGGCCAAGAGATCTAATCTAGAGTTCGGAATGGACAGCGAGTGATGGTAAGCGGTCCTGGTTAAACAGAGGCATCCACTGCAACCTAGGAGCTGTGTGCTTCTCTGTGTGTACATGAGGCTTCAGTGAAAAAAGATGAAAAAGAACCGCACCCATCAAATGCTGGCTTTCTCAGTGCAGACTTGCAGCAGAGCTAGAAGGAAGCCCACGGGGTCATTTGCTTTAACCTCTCCGGCCCATTCCAGGGCTAAACAGAGAAGAGAGGCCTCAAGGACTTGGATGTCATTCCACTGTCAAACAGTTTTGATAAACCTTATTTTTCAAAAGGAACCAAAAACAATCTGCCTTTTTTCAACTTCCAGGCAAGTCTGAGCTAATCAACTATAGGCATGCAAGTATAGCTGGTGAGAGGATCATCAAGTACCACAAACCCACATGCCCTCCTCCATCTGGCCTAAAGACCACAGCTCTGGTGGCCAGGACTGAAGGATGATGGCGGCAGCATCGTTCCCAGCCATGGCAGTGTGGTCAACAGAAGGAGGACAAATGCAAAGAGTGGGGGCAGAGGGTCTACAGCTGGGCTGATATCAGGCAAGCTGAACCCTGTTTCAAAGCTGGTGGTGCATGGATGTCCCACAAATGAGAGCCGAAGGAAAAGATGTTTGTGACAATGGAAACAGACCATTTAAGCACAACCAAAAGCTTTTGCTCTTTTTGAACTAAGCCCATACCTCACATGAGCTACAAATAAGACCATGCGGTGAATTGTGTCTGCAGCTCTATGAACCTTACTTGAATTTTTAACACGACACACAGAACTTATGAAGAACACTTTCGAGCACAGTTTACTTTCTGTGGACAGATCAGCTATTGAAACAGACTATGAAATTAATGACTTATCAATAAATTAAGAAATACTACTGCACAAAGAGAAGACAGGACACTGAACCTACAAGTCTGGACACATGGGTTTACTCCTGAATCTCCATAAAAAAAAGCTATGTGACTCTAACTAGAACATTCCACTTTGTACTATTTCAATCTATTCATTCAACTGTAATTGGACCGCTTCATCTTAAACCATCCTTTATCCAGTGAGTCCAACTCTACATCTAAGCACTATGACTCCAAATGTGTAATCTCACAGTTAAGGCTTCTCTGTAAAGAGAAAAGAGACCTCTCACTTTTCCAAACACAATTTCACTCCCACATTTACAAAAGCTGTGTTTCTAGTATTGTAGAACCAATCCCAACTCCTTACAGTCACAAGGGGAAGAGAACAAGACAGAGAGGGTGGGGTGCCAGTGAAGGCAAGCCAGTGTCTCCTTACCCAGCATCTCTTTCAATTGTCAACTATTGTTTCCTGTCTTTTTCTCTCCCTTTCTCATGCGCCCTCGTAGGACCTCTCGAAAATGAAAGGAAAAACCTGGGAAGCACAACAGACAGGAATGTACACAGAGACTCCAACTCTTGGACAATCAGAACAACTCTGACTACCACCACTTCTTTCTAAAACTCTCCTCCAGCTCTGCACAAGCTGCTCTCCACTCCCCCAGAAGGAGGACACCTGACAAATAGCCCTTCCTCCAGACAGCATTCACCCACTCCACTATCACTCATTAGTACCTAATGCGGGCGAACCTTTGACCAATCCAAAGGGAGAAGAGAGAGGATCTCGGTTCTCAAGGAGTTCCCAGCCTCGGAGTTACAACCAGAACGTGAAACAAGTTATGGTCCTCCAGGGTAGGAAAAGATAAAGTCACTGGGAGGAACACACAGAGGGAAAGCATCCTTCCAAACTGCAAGGTTCAGGAAAAGCTTCCTGAAAGGCTCCGAAGAAAGGCTAGGATGTACACATGTGGAGATAAAAGGGAAAGGTACCAAGAAAGAGACAAGTAGGAGTGAGTTTGGGATGGTAGTTATGGTCCCTGAAAAGAAGTAGTGGAAGATTGGGCTGAATGATAGGATAGATCAGACAAACCTCGAGAGCCCAGAATTAAGGCTAAGGCAGGCAAGCTTTTCATACTGTAGAGGGATTGTTACAGATTTTATATCAGAGGGACAATACAATCGAATCTGCACTTTGTGATGATTCATAGTTAAATGTTCCAAAACAAAAGTATTTCTTCTGAAGTTGTACCAGCTACATTTCAGAGAAAATCCCCCAGGAATATTTAATCCCAGCTTGGTCTTGCACTGCTTGTGGTCACATTAACTTCTGCTCTGCATGGTATCAGATGAGAACCAAGCAGATTTCATTTCATCTATTCAGTTCATATTTCTTGGACAACTTTGGGTTTATTCTTCCTGGGCTTAACCTTCAGTGCCAGCAGTGGCAGCATCTAGCCATTTTAAGATGGGTATTACGTAGGGGCGACTAGGTGGCTCAGTTGGTTAAGCGGCTGCCTTCCGCTCAGGTCATGATTCTAGAGCTTTCTGCTCAGCAGGGAGTCTGCTTCTCCTGACCCTTTCCCCTCTCAAGCTCTCTCTCTCTCTCTCTCTCTCATTCTCTCCTTCAAATAAATAAATAAATCTTTTTTTTTTTTTTTTTTTTTTTTTTTTTTTTTTAAGATGTGGAAGGGCACCTGGGCGCCTCAGTGGGTTAAGCATCAGCCTTTGGCTTAGGTCATGATCCCAGGGTCCTGGGATCAAACCCCATGTTGGGCTCCCTGCTCAGTGGGAAGCTTGCTTCTCCCACTGCCCCTCCCCCCCCCAGCTCGTTTTCTGTCTCTCTCTCTCACTTGCTCCCTCTCAAATAAATAAATAAATAATGTTTTTTAAAAAAGATGTGGAGGTATATATGTATATCTATATATGCATATAGATAGATAGATAGATATAAACAGAAGTAATTAAGCGCAAGTGTCCTTAATTTTGAGATATTTATGTGCTTTGTCAGGAACACACTCTGGATTTCAAGAGCCAAGTGCTCCCTGCTTCCTGGAATCTTGACAAAAAAGAAGATGTGTTTGACAAAAAACTATCAAAAGCCAGAACATTCCCTGAAGTTCTTTCCTGGCTGTAGGAAATGAAATGCCGGGCAATTCTAAAATACAGTGACATGCTCCCTTAATCACAGCTATCATAGATTCAGCGACGCAAACTAGAACATGAAAGAAGCTACTGGCATAGAGGGTAGAAAAGAAGAAATGCACTATGAGGGATATACTCTTACAAAGTGAGTGTTCTCTCACAGATCCACGTAGCCTCCTGTTCCAAGTTGACCTTATGATCCCGGTACATGGGATGAACGTAAGTCGTTCCAAGTGGCTGACATGTGTCTGTGGTCCTGCTATCAAAAAAAACTGAATATTTCATAAGGTTCCGTCAGGCACAATCCCGTCTTCATTTATCTGAGGAGAAAGGAAAGCCACAGAAGAAAAGACGACAAGTTCAGGGCTGCACAGGCTGCTTGGTGTGAGCACAGAAATCAGCAATGAGGTCTTCCAAGGACAGGTAAGGACACACCGTGTTGGTCTTCTATAAACAGTATGAGCAGTCTTGACTTTAACTCAGCCATGATGATTCACTTGATCAATAATTCCAACTACCTCAAAGAAGCTCTGAAGAGACGCAAGCTAAAACGCCTATTTGCCTTACTATTTTTGGAGAAATGTTTTCTCATTCTGAATGGTGGCTTCAAACACAGTACCATCTCCCTCAGAGAGGCACTAACATTTTCTAAGCATCCTGTAGCCACTGTGGAATCTTTAACTGGGAGTCTGTATCTGAAAAATACACAAATATAAAAGAGAGAAAACAAAAAAGAGGTAGGAAAACGTTCTTGACTGTTTTTAGCCCTGGTTGATTCTGACTCAGTCCCATTGGCATGCGTGATTGAACGTTTTGTGTATAACACAAATTCCAGCCCAGTGCCCTCCATCCGACATGTTCTCATTCCTGAGCCTGACAGCACAACTGGTCTCCTAGCAACTCTCAACATTTTCTCTGCCTAGTCATCTGTAGCAATTGGCTCTTGTTCATGGTTGTCCTTCTCTCATCCTCTGTCCAGACAGAGGAAACGCCTTCTCTGCCAGCAAAGGGGTCTGAGGTCCGAATTCAGATCTGGAAAATCAGTTGAGCTTGAGTTTCTTCTCTCTCATCCTAGGTCTCTTGATCACACGCTCTTCCTCCCCCACTTTCTCCCTTCTCTTTTCTGTCTATCTCCCTCTCTCTCTTTCTCTCTCTCTCTCACAAACACAGACACACCAGCAAACAGAATGGTCTTGAAATCTATCCTGAGTGATGGCAATATTGTCCAGTACAAAAAACATAGAATGTTCCTTGCCTAGTGGTGAACTTGGGAATATAGCTTCACCTTTTTGGATACTTGATCACGTAAAGAGGGACGGCAAGTATCCACCTCACATCATTATTGTGAGGCTCAAAAGAGGTAATGAATGAGAAACGGTTTTGAAATGATAAAGATTTTAGTTATTACCTTCACGGTATTAATTTTAACAGTAAATAGAGGAAATACCCTTTAGACACACATTTAGAAAGAAAAACAAAGAGGAAACCTGGAAAAACCAGTTATTATTCACTTAAGACCAAACTCCAGTCATAACAGGATTATAATTTATCCTCTGTTCATCCAAATTTCAAGTACCAACTGCAACTTAGGGAAATATGAGACCAGGAAAACCGAAACGTCATTAAATCTAACAATTTTCAGATGACTCAAAAAACTGCTCCTGTTGGCCCAAGGCAAATCAGTCGAGGGCCCTTCCAACTGCCTCCGACATGGCTTAAAGCATCATGTAAGGATGGGCAGGGAGCTCCTTTAAACCCTTCCAATCCTCTTCCCGAAGACATAATAAAGTATAGCTGGGTTTTGGAGGTAGGCAGAGTAGACAAACACTTAAAGGAGAGAAGAACTTAGCTCTCGAAGCCCTAGGACTGAAAGCTAGCTCCATGAATCCACAGATAACAGGTTCTCTTGTTTGTTTATGTATTTTAGTTTTTTGGTGTTTTTGTTTTTTTCATTTAGTTATCATTTTGTCTTCCCTGCTTAGAACAGGCTTGAGTATTAGGTAACCTTTCAATAAACATTTGTTGAAACATAGAAAAAGTCTGTAGTCAGGGCTATCAAACTGCTCACTTTGGCAGTTTTGATTACATTTATGTTTGACTAAAACTAATATGATTACTACGAATATGAAAACCAGGAAATATGTGTCAATCATTTGGCCCTCGTGAGATCTCTGTAAAGGGAAGGTGGTGTTTGCTCTTCCACTACCCAGTGCAACCATCATTCATTATCACCTATTAAAGGCAAGTGGTTTGGGGGAATTGTATACAAGGAGCTTTACAATCTAGCAAAGGAAAGAGACAAGCAGTAATAACCCCACTGATAGGGAGACATAGTTTAAGACCAAATGTCATACGTTTTTTCACAAACTAGAAAGGGTTATAGCAATTTCAAGTGTTACTCTCCCCACTCTTAATTTCATAGAAAAGAAAAAAAAAATTGACTCAATTCCCTCCACTCTGAGTGCATGTCCGAACTTTTCATTTGTTTTTTTTTTTTTTATTTATTCTCGATAAGATCATCACTTTCTCCCTGCAAACCAAGACTCTGCTCTTCTAGGCAAGTTGCAAAGAAACCAGTAGGCATGCTTTATTTTTATTTTTATTTTTTTTTAGTCAAAAGGTGCAAGAGTGGTCAGACATGGGCACTTTGTTGGGAGGCACAGGGGGTGGGAGGGCTGTCTGCATGGAAGCTCTATGCACAGTGGTGGGAGGCATGGGCTCTGGAACCTGAATGTCCACCCTGCTCCAGTCCTAGCTCAGTCACTCACTATCCATGTAACCATGGACATCACCTTAACCCCTCTGTGTCTCAATAATCCGCATCTGTAAAGCTGGACATGATAGTACCTACCACAGGGGATCATTTTGAGAACTGAGTTAATACACAAACAGTAAACCATAAATTGAACAGCAAATAAGCAACTAATGAGGCAATCAACACATTTAAATTTTATTTTTAATAGAATATGATCTGGCAGCATCCCTTTAGATCCACGTCCACAGCTCCTAATACCTTACTTTCTTAATAACGGATCTTCCTGAGATTGAGAGTCCACTAATGTCCCAAAGATACAAGAAGACTCAGAACACCTGGGTGGTTCTGTCAATTAACCAACTGACTCTTGATTTTGGCTCTGGTCATGGTCTCAGGGTCGTGAGACTGAGCCCTACGTCAGGCTCCACATCTATACGTCAGGCTCCGTGCTAGATGTGGAGTCTGTTTAAGGTTCTCTCTCTCCCTCTGCCTCTCCCTGCTTGCAGGAACACTCTCTGTGGGGGGGAGGGGGCGCAGAAAGACACTCCCCAGTTTGCATCACACTTTCCACCTGCTTAACTGACGATCCACCAGCATCATACATGGGACTAGGAACTGGTACACAGATAGATATAAGACATTGAACTTCTTTAATTCACTGACTCAAGGGAGTATGTTTTAATGGTAAAAAGCCTTGGCTTTAAAGGAGATAGATCTAAATTCAAAATACTGTCTGTTATTTACTAAATGTGTGACCTACAGAGTCAACCTGCCAGTGCTCAGTTTTCTCATCTATGGCAGAGGGTGTTAATAGGAATTTCAGAGATATATGCTAGGCCATTAAATGATGCATAAAAAGTAATTAGGACACTGCTTAGACTATAAAACTATTCAGTAAACAACTTCACAGTGATTGCGACATAGTAGGGAAAAGCAGTTTATATATTACGCTTATAATAAAGGCAGACAAAACAAATAGATTATTCACAGGCACAGATGGGTCAGGGAAATGACGCTAGAGTCTGGCAAATAAGTTCGGGGGTAGCGGTAGGACCTGCCAGGCAAAAAAAAGAGAAACATATAAATAAAATCACAGGTACATAAGTGAGCAGAATGAATTCAGACAATGTCAATATTTTGATTAAAGCTGTAGAAGAAGATACAGGGCGTAATAGTGGGCAATGTGGCTGCAAGTAAGCAAGGCTGCATTGCATGAAGGGCCTTGGGTATCAGTGATAAGACTTTCAATCTTTATCTCATTGCTCCCAGATGATCTTGTTGACAAAGCTGAAAGAGACTGAGATTTGGGCAATTTTTCTAATCCGACTCTAGGTGATCTCTGTAAAACTTAAGGGGAAAGCCATTAAAAAAAAAAAAAAAAAAAAACACTTATCTAGGCAACTTCTGTGATAGAATAAAAGTAATGGCCTTCCCATCTGTTGAATTCACAGACATCTTCTAGTACCTCTTAATTAAGTAAAAAGAAACATGCTGATGTTTCATCCCCACACAAACAATAATTTGCTTCAAAAGAAATTTAGGGTTAGATTACCAAGCTCACAGCTCTGGCTAACATTTATACCCAGTTAGACAATCCACTGTTTGCAGTGTCTCCAAACAAACAATTGGCACTTCTGTGCCTCAGTTTCTCCACTTGCATAACAGGAAAAGCCTAAGTATTCCTATCTTTTTCATAAAGCTATAGAAACTATCAAATAATATGATGAATAAAAAACCATCTGTAAATTATAAAACATTTGTATGTTTTATGGTATCATTTATTAATATAAGTTCATGTCTGTAAAGTGCTTTGACACATAAAAGGCTAAAAATAGAGATTACAGTGATACACACTTCAATAGCAGTCTTTAAGATTTTACCTGACCTAGTTTTCTTACTTTAGTATGTAATTAATATGTAAAAAACATATAGCTATTCAGGCTACCACTGACCCCAAAATAAGTGGCTAGAATATAAGGGCTTCTACACTAAGCTGTGTGTTATATCTTTACAAAATTGAAATTGAACAAAAATGGAATAAAAAGAATGATTGGAAGAAAGGGAAAAGGCCTCAATTTTCTTCAGGAAAATGACTCTGACTGCAAAAGTGAACTATCACCTAGTTTTACCATTTTCTCTTTTTTCTGGCCTCCAAGAACAAGGGGCCCCTTCCCCAGCCCATGAGTCTAGTCTGGAGGAGAGGCACATCAGCCATATGCCTGGCCTAGGATACCTTGCCCTGTGCTGTTTGCCTCAAAATCTTAAAAGGACAAATTTAAGCCAACTCTATCTTAGAACATAAACTGAGTTATAATATGAAATGCAGAAAAGCTGAAGTGACTCAAAGAGTTAATGACAGGACCAGGGCAGTAGCAAGAATAATGTGATAATACTCGGCCACTTACTCATTCTAACAAAATTACAATTTATGGGGTACAAAAATGTTCTGAATTGCCAAGGCTTTCGAGACATCCAATTCAAGGCATTCAGCTGCGAGGTCAAACAAATTAATGGTTGAAGCACTGGCGTTGTGTGATGAACCTGGATGTAAATCTTAAATTTGCCTTCTCCTAAGCACACAAATATGCAGAAGGTAGGCTTGGTTTCCTCATCTCTTAAAAGATGATATTAAGAATAATAATGTCTCCATCAGGATTTTTATGAGGGACAAATGAGTTTATACAGGAGATGTGCTTGACAGAGTGCTTTGTATAGAATAAATACTCTAGAGTAATTAGTTATCACTACTAATATCAAAACATCATTAGGATAAATGTAGAATCACTTTTGAGGAAAGATTACATGCACATGCATATTTTTGACGAAAACCGAAGTTTTAACGCCATCTTTACTTTACCATTTTGGTAAAGAACATAATATTCCAAGTTCAAGTAAGTGAATATATATATAACCAGAAACTCATAGCACAGAGAATCATGGAACTTACCCGCAATCACTTTAAGTCATAAAAACCAACTAGGGAGTAAGGACATCCCGGTCTTTCTCTTATGATAAAACTGTTTTTCTGAAAATGTGAAAACCCAATTATGAAAATAATTTTGCAGACTTGCTTCTTCAACATCATTTTTCAGAGGTGGTATTTGCCATAAGTCGTACAAAAACACCTTCCATATTTTAAGGGAAAGACAGGAAGAAAAGATGGGATGCTCAGAGTAAAGTCCCAGCAGCAGGAAACACTAAAATCATCAGAAGTGTTAGGGAGGAGGTGTGCCTTGTCCACATCAAAGGAAGAAAACCCACACCCTTTCTATTTTGGATAACGAAAGGATTCAACTCCCTGGTGTGTCCTTTTCAACTAAAAACTATAGCCTACATAAATCTCCTCAAGACTGAAGGAAAAAAAAAATCTGCATGTGCAAAAAGGATCAAACCATTTTTCAAAGGATTTTTAAATGGTTATCTTTCAACTGGGGAAAAATGAGGGGGTAGAAATTATATCTGTCATCAAAGGATCCACCCTTCTAAAAATGTGTAATTGTGGTGTGGCCTGCACCATCACAGGCATAAAAGCAGCTCTCAATAAAAGTTCTTTCTAAAATTAACAGAGTATAAAAATTCCCTAGGCATCCATAGAGATCTAATCCATTCTCAAACCATGTATAGCCTTTCAGAAACATTTGGATTAACATCAAACCTTTCCTCCCCTTTGCCAGTTGCACCCAAGAGCAACTCTGGGCTCTGCACGAGAGGCCGGCCTTGTGGCTCCCTCGGGGCCTTTACAACATTCAGACAAAATAGCTAACTAGCTTGTTTAAAAATGAACAAATACACAATAACCACAAACTTGGCTGGGTTTTTACAATGAAAATGTGGATGTTTTTGTTAGAGTAACAATTGATAGGTTAAAGGCCTATTTAATGGGCTCCATGTTCATTATTTTGAAAAAAGAATTTCTCTCCAATTCAATAGGTATTTGTCAAAGCAACTTGAGTTGTTAATGAAAAGGAGATTTAGAGAGTGCTGTATTCCCTCAATGTCTTAGCCCAGGTCAAACAGCTCTTAAAAAGCAGAGTTGCCATTTGAATCAACCCAAGACAAGGTCAGGACTCAAATGAGCTGACTGTGTATACTATAGCATACTGGGTATAGGGCTAGAATTCCTGAATAATCCCTCACCATTCCCCTCCTTCATCCTGTGCCAAGGCCTCCACGTGTTTGTAGCCAGCAAGTTTCAGAATAGGAAGAGGACATAAATAAGAAATCTCTGCCACCCAAAGGGAATCTGGATGGCAATTAATCTCATGAGTTTTTAACCAAACTTCCCCATCATTTAAAACAGTGTTTAGGGGCGCCTGGGTGGTTCAGTGGGTTAAAGCCTCTGCCTTCGGCTCAGGTCATGATCCCAAGGTCCTGGGATAGAGCCCCCAGTCAGGCTCTCTGCTCAACGGAGAGCCTGCTTCCCCCCCTCTCTCTGCCTGCCTCTCTGCCTACTTGTGATTTGTGTCAAATAAATAAAATCTTTAAAAAATAAAAATAAAACAGTGTTTAAACTACATTTTACAAATTCTATGTCTAAATTATTTTACATCTAAATTATTTTACATCTAAGTCATTCAGAAAGCTGTCTTAATTTTCTCCATCTCTTGGCCAGAAGACGTACCTAGAGTCCTAGTCACATTATTTGTTAAGTCCTAAAAGCATACTGGAAAGGGAGAAAAGCCCCACTGTGAAGATGCCATAAAATCCAAATATCAACCAAATAAATGAATAGTTACAGATGCTAAAAGTAAAACTGCCATTCTGACCAATGACATGCAGCTTCAAAATCTCATGAGGTGTTAAAAAAATTAATATATAAAAATATGACAACTCCATGAAATGCCTTTATTCCATTTCTTTATTTTCCTTTCTATGAAACAATGCAAAGCACAGGAGCTTTGGGATCAGACAAACCTCAGCTCTAATCTTTTCTCAGTTAGACTCTGAGTCACAGTCTCCTCCATTCTAGAACAGAAGTAATACCTCTCACAGCTTTAACTGAGTTTAAAACAACAGCAGCAACAACAACAACATAATTTTTGGAGAAAAAAGTAGCATTACATTAACCCTAAAGGTTGAATTAGAGAGTATATGTGGACTTGGCTTAAAGACTTGTCCTTTGGGTTGTCTGGGTGGCTCAGTTGGTTAAACACCTGCCTTTCACTCAGGTCATGATCTTAGGGTCCTGGGATTGAGGTCTGCTTCTGCTCCCTGCTCAGTGGGGAGTCTGCTTCTACCTCTCTCTCTGCCTTTCCTCCACTCTCACAGCTCCAGCACGCATCCCTGAGTGTGCGTTTTCTCTCGCTCAAATAAATAAATAAATAAAATATTAAAAAAAAAAGAGAGAGAGAGAGAGAAACTTGATCTTGGAGTAGATGCTGGATTATTCTTACATTGCACCTGGTGAAATTCCCTCATTTCACAGTTGTAACAGCTGAGGCCCAGGGAAGGGTGCTTTTTGCTGGGTCATAGTAAGTCAGGGGGAGGAGAGAGAGCTAGAGCCCCATGCTCTTTCTGCTGCACAGCACTATCTGAAGATGCGGTCATTGTGCTGTCTGTTGTTTTGATTGAGGGTTTTTAGTATAAGCCTGACATTAATCAAGAGGGTCAACATGAGGACATACTCATGTTTGTTGATACAAACATCCGTAGAGATAGCTAATACCCTGAGATGTTATATATCTCTGGATATATGTGGTTAAATACCCAGGCTTTGGAACGGAGAACACAAGTGCTGCTGCAGAAGGAAGATGATTAATTACCCAACTGCTAGACAGGTGCTTGCACAATTATCTAATCATTTGTAGTTCCACATCATCTAACAGATTATACATACCCCTTGTCAATGAATGCCTCTGTAGAATTACACTCTTACCGTAGCGGACTATGTTTTTACCTGTTGTACAGATTCTTAATTGTTTAAGAGCAATTACTTTTAACCATTTGTTTGAAAACAGGTTAGAAACCTAGATGGAGAAAATATTAACAAAATTATGTGCAAAATTAACTTTTGAATTACTGGCATAGTTGACATTTTGTGAATGTCCCCCTGCATTCATTCCCATAGATTACAGAAAAGCAGTGTACTTTTACTTTGCTAATAATTTCCTCTTTACCTTACTTTCATCTTAAATTTAAAAATTCACACTTTTATATATTCTCAGTAATTCTGTTGAATACAGCAAAGTGTACTGAAAATATTTGAATAAAAATTGTTATTCATTACTGCTTAATTTTTTAAAAGACCTTATTTATTTATTTGTGAGAGAGAGAGAGAGAAAGAACACAAGCAGGGGGAGTGGCAGGCCTAAGAAGAAGCAGTCTTCCCTCTGAATAAAGAGTCCAACAAGGAGTTCAATCCTAGGACCCTCGGGATCATGACCTGAGCTGAAGGCATCAATGTTTAACTGACTTAGCCACCCAGGTGCCCCTTAAAAATAAGAGTCTTATAATACTTTCCACATAGTTCTGTTGTACTGAAATGAGAAGAACTTTATAAACTGAACAGATCATCACTACTTAGTCTTAATGTTTGTGCCCCTTCCTGGCAAAAAATCCCTGCAGTGAAACCTAATTACCAATATGATGGTATTAGGATGTAGAGCTTTTGGAAGGTGATTAGGTCTTAACAGTAGAGTCCCTCATCAACAGGATTAGTGGCTTATAAAAGAGACCCCAGAAAGCTCCCTTGCTGTTTCTACCATGTGAGGACACAGCAAGAAGACCAGCAGCTAAGAACCCGGAAGTGGGCTCTCACCAGATTCATAATAGGTCTGTGCCTCAACCTTGGACTTCCCCATCCTCCAAAACTGTCAGAAATAAATGTCCGTTGTTTATAAGCCACCCAATCTATAGCATTCTGTTAGAAGAGCCCAAACAGATTAAGACAATTACCAAAACTAGCCTCACTAAATTAACTCCCAAACTCATTACAGTATAATGATCATTTTGACCAATGGCAACACTAACTACACCATTACCCAAACAACAAATGTTGAGGTCGTCCTGAACCACTCATCCTCCAAATTCAAACAAATTCTGTTTGACTCTAACCTTAATGCATCTTGAACTCACTGTTTCCTCTTATTCCTCAAAATCCCTGTCTTATTTTAGTACTTCATTATCTCTGACACGGTGTCAAAATCTTTGAGGAGAGCACAGGCAGCAACTTCTTTGACCTTGGCCACAGGAAATTCTTCCTGGCCATACCACCAAACACAAGGGAAGCAAGAACAAAAAAGGAACTGTTGGAACTTCATAAAAATAAAAAGCTTTTGCACAACAAAGGAAACAGTCAACAAAACCAAAAGACAAGACAGAATGGGAGAAGATACTTGCAAATGACACATCAGATAATGGGCTAGTACCCAAAATCTATAAAGAACTTGTCAAACTCAACAACCAAAGAACAAATAATCCAATCAAGAAATGGGCAGAAGATATGAACAGACACTTCTGCAAAGAAGACAACCAAATGGCCAAAAGACACATGAAAAAGTGCTCAATATCACTCAGCATCAGGGAAAGGCAAATCAAAATCACAATGAGATACCACCTCACACCAGTCAGAATTGCTAAAATTAATGAGTCATAAAACAACAGATGTTGGCAAGGATGAGGAGAAAGGGGAACCCTCCTACACTGTTGGTGGGAATGCAAGCTGGTGTAGCCACTCTGCAAAACAGTACAGAGGTTTCTCAAAAAGTTGAAAATAGACCTACCCTATGACCCAGGATTTGTGCTACTGGGGTAAAGATACAAAAGATACAAAGATATCCTATAAGATATCTTGTAAGATATCTTATAAGGTATTTGTATCTTAAAGATACAAATGTAGTGATCCAAAGAGGCACCTTCTCCCCGATGTTTATAGCAGCAATGTTCACAATAGCCAAGCTATGGAAAGAGCCCAGATGTCCACTGACAGATGAATGGATAAAGACGACGTAATATATATAATGGAATATTATGCAGCCATCAAAAATGAAATCTTACCATTTGCAATGACGTGGATGGAACTAGAGGGTATTATGCTAAGCAAAATAAATCAATCAGAGAAAGACAATTATCATATGATCTTACTGATATGTAGAACTTGAGAAACAAATTGAGGATCATAGGGGAAGAGAGGAAAACATGAAACAAGAAGAAACCAAAGAGGGAGACAAACCATGAGAGACTTACTTAATCTCTGGAAACAAACTGAGGGTTGCCGGAGGTTGGGGGGGGTGGTTTGTGACAAATGGTGTCATGGGATGATAGACACTGGGGAGGGTATATGTTGTGGTGAGCACTGTGTATTGTGTAAGACTGATGAATCACACACATGTACCCCTGAAACAAATAATACATTATATGTTAATTTTTTTAAAAGGGAAAAAAATTTGGAATCTCAAAAAATGCTATTTTTCCCCAATATTACAACTGGATATTCATACTATGGGGTAAAATCCTTTAGCAATATGCAGTGAAATAACTGTCTCAGAGCACACTGCAAACTTCTGAGATGTCTTGGAAGGAAGGGAGAGGAGGTAGATTATTCATTCAGCTCAAAAGTTCCATATTTCATTGATGATCTGAAAAGCGGTGTGAATTAAATCTGTGCTTCTGTGCACACTGCTATCTAAAAAAAAGAAAAAAAAAAAAGTGGGTCTCCTTTGTGCCTGGATTGTAAACAAAATGAATCAGAGTTGGAATGGAAGGATAAAAATTATGCCTAATAACATATCTTTATCTTGGCTCATTTTTGGTAATGCAGTTTGGGGGTAAAAATAAACACAACGTATGAGATCAGATCAGAAGAGAGGTAAAGGGAAATTGGCTTTCTTCCCTGAATAACATCTATGGACCTGTAAGAACATCAAATTCTAACCCAAAGAAAAATCTCTGGGCTTAAATATCTTCTCACTTTAAAAAAAAAAAAATAAGAAACTTTAAAAAAATATATTAATGAGACTCATTTTTATTAAAATGAAAAATTTCATATAGCATTTTTACATATATGACTGCCATGACAATGGTCCCTGTAATACTTGGGAACGTTCAGAAATGAACCTCCTTCCATCCATGGAACGTGCGATATTTGGCTCTCACCCCTACCACCCTTCAGGTCCCCTACATACAATACCCTGAGTACTCAGCAGGCACGAGAGCCAGAGGGATTAAGAATCAGACCCAATTTAGTTAGAATTCTTCCCCACCACCCCGGCAGTGTTCCTAGGCAGATAATGGGAGCCCCCAAATCATACCACATGCTCTGTCTCTTTAACTTCCAGGACCCCTGCCACCACCATTCATACGGAATGACCAAGTTAGCTTCCAACACGGTGAGCCAGAGGTTGAAGTTGATTAAAAGTTCCAAAGTAGCCATTTGAAACAAAAGCAATACAGGATGGGCCTCCAAGTCCTGAGAGCAGATTAAAGAGCTGCTTAATCTCTCCTTCCTTGTGACGTTCTGCTTCTGTCCTCCTAACCAGAGGCAGGACAAGGTGAATGGTCTCTCCTGACTCTAGAAGGCTGTCTCGAATGCTCAGCTCAGTCTCCATCCTCTACCTGCCTTCTTTCTGTATCTTACCAGTACAGGGACACAGTGCTTATAGGAATAAACCCTGGAGGCTCTGAGACATGTGAGGGGAAGCACGTCAGAAGCTGGGAGACAAGTGCTGGTTGTCACGCTGGGCCTTCCCAGCCCGTGGAGTCATAATCATCTGGGCAGAACAAAATGGGTGTCCAATTTGTGAGGTCTGTTAAAAAAGACTTGGAAACCACAAAGCTACCACCCTAGTGTAATTTGGGTTTTCGATCCCATATTTAGCACCAGCATTGCCTGATACCACATCACATTTCAATCACAGAGTGAAGAAATGATGAATGGGGGCCTTTGTGGGGAAGGCTTTCTGGGCCTGGCAGAGTCTCAATGGTTGGTGAGGTAAAGGCTGTGGTCTAGTGTCTGTGCCATAAAATTGAAAGAATGTGAAGTCATGAATCCTCTCTGTAGGTAGATGATCTGGGGCCCTGTGCTAAGTCTTGAGAACTGCTTCCTCCTCTGGCTAACAGCATCTTTTCATTTCTCATTATTCATCAGGTCAAACAAGTTTTTCACTTAAATAAGCACGGCTATGTCCTCAAACGATTGGGCTTTTTTTTTTTTTTTTTTTTAGAAGATAGCATGTATTTTCTTTACTTTTCCCTTTAGGGGTCTACGAGGTCATAGGCACTTTAAAAAAAAAATGTTGAATAAAGGGGTACCTGGGTGGCTCAGTTGGTTAAGCCTCCAGATCTTGATTTTGGCTCAGGTCATGATCTCAGGGTCCCAGGATCCAGCTCCTGGACTGGCTCCCAGCTCAGTGCAGAATCTGCTGGAGATCATTTCCTCTCCCTCCCCTACCCCGTTCCTTCCGCTGCTTGCTCTCTCTCTCTAAAATAAATACATACAGTCTTTTAAAAATACATGTTGGGGACGCCTGGGTGGCTCAATTGGTTAAGCAGCTACCTTCGGCTCAGGTCATGATCCCAGCGACCTGGGATCGAGTCCCACATCGGGCTCCTTGCTCGGCAGGGAGCCTGCTTTCGCCCTCTGCCTCTGCCTGCCACTCTGTCTGCCTGTGCTTGCTCTCTCTCTCTAATAAATAAATTAAAAAAAAAATCTTTAAAAAATACATGTTGGGTTAAGTGCTTGCTTAAAATGAAATTTTGATCTGGTAAACAGGCAAACATTTTATTATAGATTAATTTCTACAATTCACTGAACAGATTATAAACTCAAAAAAACTTTATGAACTATTACCTTAGAAAACGGACTTTACAGCCAGTAGAATTTCCTCACCAAGCACTTAACCAACCACCAAGTCTTTAACCAGGTTACTCATGATTTGGAGGACCTGGCCCTGCTTCCTCTGGGTGACTTTGAAAGGCATGACTTCCAATGTCAACCTCCCGGAGAAGTTTTCCTTGACTCACCCTGAGTTGCTCTCTCTCTCGTCAGTGTTTTCATGGTTCTTTTCACAGACTATATTTAAAACTTGGCATATGTGTCTGCCTACCCTCTCCCAAAACTATGAACCTTGAAGACAGGGATTCTGTCACGTTTAGTACATGATGTTTGTTCCATAAATGAATTAAATATTGAAGCAAGTTTTTATAATACAAGTGAAGAGGAATACTGGCTGCAAATAAATTAAAAAATAGGTAATCCAAAAATTATGCCTAATGGCTTTCATATTAATTCTGATTTGAAGACACAAATTTACTTGCCAGGTAAATCAGAGACAACATTAAGCTTAAGTCTGCTGAATGCCTTCTGGTTTGAAGTAAAGTTTTCAGGTCAATGGAAGTGGTTCTAGGAGTCACGGGTAACATGTGGAAACACAAAGTGAACATAACTGTGATTTAACTTAACAAAAACATACTCTCAACTTCATGCTTCTCCCTAATTCATAGTTAATGCAATAACATAATAGGCTGTCCAGGCTAATTCTTACTTTAAGAAAAGAAAGGAAATGTGATTATAACATGTGTGCATCTCCACTGACAACTTGGTTAGGGAAAGATGCACAATGACACAGGTATTTGGCACTAGTTAGTATACGTACCTCATGTTTCCTGATGCCAGAAAGTTTGTTTTTTTTTTTTTTAATATCAATCTATAAAAGCTTTAAAGGAACAATGGCAGAAGCCAGACCCCTAACAAACGGACTTGGATAACACTGAAAACAAAGATGCCAAATGAAGTTTTTAGAGAATGGACAGGCTGGCAGAGGAAAACAGCATTCTGAAGGCATGAGAGAGATGGTGGAAACCCAGTATCTATTTCTACTCTGTGAAGTGGAGAAGATGAGATTACAAAGAGGCTGGAATATTAAGGGGGGATAAAACAGGGAACGGGAGGAGAGAACCAAACCTGAGCCTTATGGTAGGAACCATCCAGATCCCTTGAGCTCCTAATTTGTCACTGAGGACGTGCAGTCACGTTTTCCAGGAGGTCTTAGCCAAACTGTATTTCTATCCAAGAGGAAACGTTTCAGCTGAAATCCTACACAAGGGGCATGTAGGTATTCTGGTCAAGCTGCTATGAATCACGTGTCACTTCTTCACCAACTCTGTCAATCTCTGTCTTGCTAAAAAACAAAACCTCAGAGGAGATAGTCAGCTTAGCAAAACAGCCTGGACTTAAGACAAGATAGAAAATCTAGAAAGCAGTCCCATTAACAGGTGTTATCTCACTTCCATGTTTTTTAGGTTTTGGTTTTTTGAGTTTGTATTTTTTGGGGGGGTGGGGGAGAGTTTAGGGTTTTTTTTTTGTCTTTCGGTTTTTGTTTTTAGTTTTTTTGCTTTTTTTGAGGAAGGGAAAAGGACTTATGGCATTTTTCCAATCCTAGTTATTTAACATTAGTGGGCTTAAACCTTACTTATTAAGAGGATTATTCTTTCTGGCCTGATCGCTATTTGGTTTCTGGTATGTGCCCTTTTATTTTGAAAGCTCATTCATTTCAAGTAATAATTTTTTTCTGTTTTATTTAAAGTAATTAAACACATATAATTAGACTTTTTAAAGGACAAAGAGGAACAGAAATGGCAAGGAAAATCACATCCTCCCCCTCACTTTCTTCCCTGTATTTCTTGTTTTTTTTTTCATGAATCACAAGCCATCCGTCACCTGGGCTCCAAACTGTTGGGTCAATTCTGATCTTGCTCTTTTACCTTTACTTTCTTACCCATTAAAAAGATACAAACGTGTATTAATTTCACCTGCTTAGGGACTCATACACATGCCTTCTCTTCTCCTTTCCCATCACGCCATCCTAAATTCTGTCCCTTATTAAAACTCGCCTTAATAATGTAGGAAATAAAGTCATGCAGAGAACAAAGAATTGCAGATTCAAGGACTCAAAATGATTCTGAACATCAACTTTGAGAAAGAATATTGGGGAACAGCAGAGAGCTCCCAAACAACCCTGAACCCCTAGCAATGAGTACATGGTGACAATAAGTGGTAGATCCCAAAGGCATGGCTTTGTGACCCTGGACTGTAATGTTCAGGGCTTATCTACTTCAAAGCTTGACAGGAGAGAGGGTTAAGGAAAAGAGAGACACTCAATCTTCATTGCAATGCCAATGCCCACCTGCCTCTATAGCAGTGAATAGTTAAAGAGGCTGAGAAGGGAGATGGTTTGGACAGAATGGTAAATGAAAACAGGAGGTGAGGATTGTAAGATAAGTTCTGAAATACTAGATAACTAGTAAGGGCAAAATCAGATAAAGAAATTGGAGCAGACTATAGGAAAACTATCAAAGCAACGTCCTCGTGATTGTTGAATTACAGGTTGGGAGTTGGAGAGCTGACACAAAGCCAGGATCATGCTGAAGTTGGAGTCTTCAAGGAAGGTGTCCGGGGGCCAGGAGGGGGATCAGGAGTGGCACTGGGGAGATGGGACGGGGGATGGGAGTCAGAGTAAATGGCTGTACAAAAAGGAGTGTTTGTCTGCTTTGGTTTGGCTTGATTTAATAGCATTGTGTCCAGGATTAACAGTAGATACGTTGGAAATGATTGAAAAGCTTATGGCCTTTGTTTAAGTTTGGCAAAACTTGCCATAATCATCTTTAATGAAAATTCCAGGAAAATTGAAGATCAAACGTTGTAAGTTTATATATTGTTTACCAAATGATTCCAAAGAAGTTATTTATGTTTCCTTTTCCATGACAAAAAACGCACATCCTTTCTCGATTTTCAGCTCTACATCCGAGAAGACAAACGGTACTGCGAAGCATAAGCCAAAATAATTTTGATGCCTTCTGAGAATTTCACAAACACTGATACAGAGCAATGGCTAACAGTCTGGTGTGTTTTCTAACCAGACTTGAGAAGGAGCTGATCTAGAAAATTAATCTCTGTTCTACTGCCTGCAACTGTGGGGCTACATTCATTGCAAAAACTGCTAATCAGCAACCTAATACTGATGCTATTCCTTCCACCCAGGAAGGAAAATCATGGACCACATCCTCACGTCTGTTTCCACATCCGTTTTGAGTTACAGGCAGGAAATCTCAAGCCTCAGGCTACATTTCCTATTTAGCTCTCGTCAGCATTGCCACTAGCTTTGGGATTCTCACAGAAAGCATTATTTGAGAAGTTATTTTCCATTTCTCTTGCATATCTGATGTCCTTCAATTCTATGACCCTGGTTGCTGGTGGCAACAAGAACCATTCTAGACAGATATGTCCTAATTTATGAAACAGTAAACCAAATTTAGCAGCCAAGCAAAACAGCCTACTGATTCACATTTTCCCTGCAATATCCCTGGGACCCAGGCACAGTTCCATACGCATTGGGACAATGGTGGCCTCAGAAAGGCTGACTCAAGGTCACCAGGCCTGATGTAACAAACAGTCTGGCTGCACTTGAGTACAATACACCCACCACAATTGCTTGGTTGTATCAGAACAGTTCTACCAGCCAGCCCACACCTAATCCATATCACAAGTTTGAAAACTTACTAAGAGAATAAAATCAGTATTTCCCAAAGTGTGATCCACTAGTTTTTAACATAAAAGTTAATGTGTACTTCATGCTTATGACTCACTGGACGTATTTAAGTACTTTATATGAATAAACTCACTTAATGTTCACACTACTTCTAGAAGCTACTCATTTTACAGACAAGGCAACCCAGATTTATTATTATGCTCATTTGCCGGGTGACAAAACTGACTCATAAATACATTAAATAACTTGCCCAAAACTACAAAGATATACATAGAAGCTTAAAGTTGAACTGTGTCTCAGGGCACCTGGCTGGCTCCGTTGGTGGAGCGTGAGACTCTTGATCTTGGGGTTGTGAGTTTAAAACCTCACATTGGGTATAAAGATTACTTAAATAATAACAATAATAATAAATAAAAAATAATAATGAACTGTGTCTCAAAGCCAAACTCTCTCAAAGTCCATAAAATATGAAGAACTATTCCTCAAAAGGATACATTTTGCACATAATTCCTCAACATGAAAGAACAAATTCCATCCCAAAGTTTAAGAGTAGAGATTTAAGTTGAAGTTTCTCTTGGGCCACATAGTAGGAGCAACAAGAAAGGGCTAAGTCCATGAAGATATGTCAACTTAGGGGAAAACTGAAAAGCAAAAACAAATCGTAATTCTAACTCTGCAAGTCAAGGGGAAAACATGTAAATATAGAATAAAATGCAAAAACCAAAACAACAACAAAAACATGTAATTGTAAATCATCTCTTTCAACGAACTACCTTAGATTCTGAAAACCCTATAGACCTTTAGCTGATCAGAGAAGGAGACAGCACTATCAGTGTTTATTCCAAACACAAATAGAATGTTTAGTTCGATTTTAAAAAGGGAACACAAACATGCCCCAAGAACTAGTCTCATAATCTAGGTCTATGTAAAGGTCATTTCATTTATGTGAAATGGACAATTGGGAGTCTCGCCCAAAAGAGCTATAGCAAAAGAGCTGTATGGATTCCAGAACCGATGGGAAAAACTTTTGGTGATCCCATGTTCATTTATGCCATCGTGCTAGCTGCTGGCTGGAAATAGCATTCTCACACCCAGCCCCTCTCATGCTGTCATAGATCAGTGAGCACAGACATCCAATGGGGCCAAAATCGCCCATATGTTCAGGAGAAAGACAAATGACTGAATTACAGTCTCTTTAGCTTGGAAACACCACATATCAGAAAAGATAAAGACACAGAAAAATGGCATCATGAGAGCCTTGAAATGGAAACTTTAATTAGAGTTTATAGCTTTGTGGCTACAAGGAATGCTTCCAATCTGAACAGAGAGCAGCTGTGATATGTTGGCAGGAACACTGGTGTAGGAGCGAGACAACCTCCACTGAGTCACACCGCCATTCTCTCAGCGTCTGGACAAACCCAAGAATCTCAGCTTTCTCATAGGGCTCCCACGAGGAAGTGAAGACGTGCGTGTGAATGTACTTCACAAATTTCCAGGCATGATGCAAATGTGAGACGCGATTCTCTTCATTTCCATGGTAATTCACACCACTCAAAGGCAATGACAACCAGTTCAGGAAGCTGAGCCCTGGGACCTGTCATGCATGTCCTGACTCTGTCACCGATAGGATAGGCTGCATTCCTTCAAGGAAGGAGGAATTGCTCTGCTAATGGTGCTTAGTTCTCACATACAGACTCAAAAACCAAACAAGCTATGGATAAAAAACCAAAAGCAAGCAAAAAGCCCTAGGAAAGCACAGCACTGACATAACTACAACTCGAGGATCATGCCAGTTCTGACTTGAAAATTAATGAGACAACCCCCCCACACACACACACTTACTAGACTGCTCTCACAAGTCCACATTCTTTCCTTTCTTTCTATCTCATGCATCATATCTACAAGTCTAACTTGAAGGCCCAATTTTTATTGCTGCTGGATCTCCCACCAATTTCCAGATAATCTTTGGGAGCTGATGTTATCATAGGAATTCAAAACAAGAAGCTGCAAATATTCTAACCATTGGCCTTATCAAACAATTCCTGCTCCAAGTATTGTTTTAAGCAAAAGCGTCCACTGCCCACCCCCCAGGGATAAAGGCATGCATGGATCTGGAACTTATTAAAGGAAGTCAGAGATCTTAAAAATTTCGAGGACAAAAAAAAAAAATTCTACATATGCTCTCTTATGGTTATCCTATCCATAGTTGATTTATGTAAGCTTGAAAGCATTTGGAAAAATACTTTTAGGCCATATTATTAAGCTTTATTGGCCAGGATGGATATTGTCATTTTCCAAGTAAAAATGAGCAATTTCTTGTGGTTAAAAAATAATATAAAATTTTTTATTAATATAGCAATAGCAATTTTACAAGGTAAAACAATTTTATAAACTGCACATTGTCTCTTAAAAATAAAAGATGACTGTGCTTGTACATTTGTATAGAATTCGAACATTTTCAAAATACTTTCTTCAACGCTAACAGTAAATCTGTTCCACAGACAGAATATTAGTAGTATCCCCATTTTATAGAAAGGGAAACTGAGATTCAAAGAAGTTAAAGTCTTTTTCAGGAATCTATGGAATTAATCTATTGTTTATAATCAAACTTGTGTGCCTTTTAAGGTTTTAAATGATACGGGCGAGTTAATCTTGGGCTACTAATCATCTGAAAACTTTAAATAAAATTGAATCTTAACTATTAGCTTACAGAATTTTAGGTTCTGTATAGAACTGTGTAGCAAATAAATAACATTGTTTCTAGTACTGGAGTTAGAGAAGAGAGATACAGTTTCTGACTTGAGTGATAAGGTCAAAATATTTCTTCAGGATGCTGATGCTACTACAAAAGCTTTTTTCTATGATTCCAAAGGGTCTTCCCACTTGACTTTACTCTCTCATGTATTCAGTATTCTATATTGCCTAAGCCTACCATCCATTTCAGTGACTAAACATTGAAGTTTTTCATGTTGAGAGTAAGATGCTAGGATTTATTAATACCAAATCAAGGAGCAAACAACGAATTGCTGTCAGTTTCACAGTCTAGAGACATTTAATGACTTTTTTTCAGTCAGAGGAAATATCCTCTGATTTAGTATATCTAAATATACTAAAGCTGGCAGAGATTTCAAGGTTATACATTTCAATCACCTCATTTTGTAAATGAAGAAACTGAGAGCAAGAAAGGGGGCATTCATCATCATATAGCCACGCGGCATCTCATAATTAGAGCCACAGCATTCCAAATCCTTCCTCTACTACTGTTTCCAAAGCACCACACCCAGCTTCATGTTATCATCTTTTTTTTATGTCATTAATATTAAATTGACATATAAAGTTGGACCAAGTACAACGAATCAAGCAGTAATATCAACTATGCATCAATGTTTAGGTCAACTACTTACGTGTCACAATCTGTAGAACAAGGGCGGTATTAATTACGGTAGTGTAATATTTACTCTGGGACAATGGGAATGAGAAGAGGGGATCGTCACTTAGGAGCATTTTTTTTTCTTATTTTAAGTCCTTTGTAAATTGGTTTCTCATATATAATACAGTAGACAAATCTTTGTTATGTATCCTATTGGAGAATAGACCAGGATGATCAAATATTTACATATTTGTGGAGAGTAAAATCAGAGGGGTCTCCTCTAGGGACCTATAAATAAGTGAAAGGGCAGACTAGCGGCAACTCACCAATAGTGCTGGGACTTCTTTATGAGCAGCACTGTTGAAAGCAGGAGTAGGAAGGAATACTAACAACGAACAGTGTCACAGTCCAGTTGATTTACTTCGGTGTGATTTACTGTTGGTGGAAGAAAGTTGACTGAAGCCTTTGGTCAGAGATCAGGAAGACTGTTCTGTAGCTTCCTTCAGTAAAGTGCTGGTAACAGCTCTGCCAGAGTCTTGGCATCAGGCCCACTCCAAACTGTGCTCACCATCACCACGACAATTTAAAGATCACTTAAAGAGTCTGCATGGAGACTTCTGGCTCTGAGCAAGATGGAATAAACTCATTTCTCCATAGATCTTCCCTTATTTCCCCCTAAAAACTCTGGATGTATTATAAAGGACCAACACAGGAAGACTGAAAGGTGGGACGAAGAAGGTGGACTGTCTAGGGACCCAGCACTTGAACCTAGTGGTGAATTTTCTGGATTTTCTTTTTGTCTCCCAAGTATCCCAGATTGGAGATGGGAAAACCTACAACCTCGAAATGCCAATGGGGGTGGACAAAAAAGCCCCCCCCCCAATCATGCTCTGTCAAATTGTAGGACCAGAAAAGTTAGGCATAACAGAATGGAAATGTTTGTGACAATAGTATCCTACTCGAGCAAACACAAGGGGAAAGAAACCATGTCCTCCCCTCACTGGCCAGCTGGCTGAGCAGAGAGCCCGGACTTCCCCCACCACCACCTTCCCCAGGAGTAGCAGGCACAACTTCCCATCCCATCTAGAGAGTAAGGAAGACATTTCAGAGAGGACGAAGGCAGATAAAGGGATTCTATTAATATTTAAGAATATTTAACATATCTTTAAGTATTAAGTGGGCAGTCCTGGGCAGACCCCTCTAACAACCGACATAGGAAACTGATGAGAATGAACTCTGGCAAAGGTTTGGGAACTGAAAGTACAGTGTGGAATATGGCCAGGTTTTCATACAGGCCTCTGGAATGCAGGGAACTGAAGCAAATTAGAATAGCACTACAGAGCCTCTGTAAATGAAACGGGGTTTTCTGAGTATACTGTGACACATGTGCAAAGACAGGGGTACCCACCTTTAATTCTTATGCATGGACGTTCTGATCCACTGTTATACATCCAATTTAAAAACTTTCCGTGGTACTCGGAAACTGCAGCTCAACCCTTTTCAGATGTTACCTCACAGACACTTGAGCCAGAAACCAGAGGACTGATGTGGAATATACATGTGGATATTGTTACAGCTAAATATTACACGAGTGTGTATTCCCAGCGGTGTTTTAAGGCTTGGTACTGTTTTGTTTTGTTTTGTTTTCTCTTCCCTTATACACATTAGGTAAGTTATTCATAAGGAATGTGCTGGCGATCCTGGTCTAAGATTTCATTAACCAGAACGAAGGAGGAGGACAGAAAAAGGGATGTAGAACTTTTCTAATGAAAGAAGTATTTAGGGGCTCCTGGGTGGCTCAGTAGGTTAAGCCTCTGCCTTCAGCTCAGGTCATTATCTCAGGGTCCTGGGATTGAGCCCCACATCAGGCTCTCTGCTCAGCGGGGAGCCTGCTTCCCCCTCTCCCTCTGCCTGCCTCTCTGCCTACTTGTGATCTCTGTCTGTCAAATAAATAAATAAAACCTTTTTTTTTAAAAAAAGTATTTAATGATCACCCATCTATGGGTATAAGACAAATTTTCATTTCATAAGATCACAGAGTCTTATTAACTCTGGATGGGAAAAAAAAATCAAATCTTATCTACCTCAATATCACTTCTGTGCTTGTTTACCCTTAAATGTAGCCGCCCTATGAAGCATTTGTCAGATTCTTGTTCAGACACCTTCTCCTGGGGCTCTCGATTATATCTGAGTAGCTCTTAGTGTTAGGAAAATATTCCGTATTTGAGCCAAGATCTGGTTCTCTGTAACTTCTGTTACATGAACCTAGTTCTTCAGTTCCTCGGTGCCATGAAGATCAACAATAATGGTCTCAAATAATGATCTTTTTTTTTTTTTTTTTTTTTTTCAAATAATGATCTTTTAAAAACCATTTGTCTTAAGTCTTTTCATCCCTATTTCAACTCTTCTCTTATAAAACATAGTTTGAGTCTTTTATCTATCTCTATCCTTCCTGAACATACTCGAGTTTGTCTAATACCTCTTAAAGTCCCACCAAATTAATACTAGTGTGATCTTCTTTCAGGTTCTGCTTTGCGGTGACTGTCCTAAAGATGAGAACTAGCATCAGACACACCGGGAGGACTTCCTTTCCTGTGACCTTTCAAACTCATGGTATCTCATTCTACTTTGTATTCCACTAGAATCTCATCACTTTCTTCTTTTCCGCGGGTAGATGGCATCACTGTGCCAGTCCACTGAAGCATTTTAGAACCTCCGGCTGGCAGAGAGAAACCGGCTCTTAAAGCCATCCGACACAATGCTGCTCTTCTCCTAAAGGACACCTCAAGACCTAGAGAGAAACATTAGTGATAAAACCAGAGATAGAGCCAGGGCACCTGGGTCGCTCAGTCATCTGAGCATCTGACTTTGGCTCAGGTCATGATCTCGGGGTCCTGGGATCTGAGCCCTACAACAGGCCCTGCTCAGTGGGTAGTCTCTGCCTCTCCTCCTGCTTGTGCTCTCTCTCTCTCTCTCACCCTCCCCCCACTTCACTTAAATTTTGAGATTTTAAATAAAATCTTAAAAAAAGAAAAAAACGAGAGATAGAGCCTAAATTGCTTAATCCTAGACTAATCATCCCTCCCATTATTGAGTACTCAACCACTTACCTGACTGATACAGAAGAGGCAGTCATATTTTTGGTGTCTGTGATAAAGAGATGTTTTTTTGGATTCCCAAACCTAGGCCATCCCCCAAGGGTACTCAAGATCAGGGTGGAGAAGAGGCTTACGGGGGCTTAAAATTCCCAAGATGTGTTGGTCTGTGGGAAGAGATTTTATCTACTAATAAGAAACAGAGAAGGTTTGGAATGTGTTTGAACAGAGTCAATTTTTTTTTTTTTTTTTTGGGAAAAATACAAAGAAGAGGCCACAGTCTCAAGGAAATTGTGAAATCAAAGGGTCAGAAAATGTAGTGGGGAAGAGAGCAAAAGGACTTTTTGCAACACAGTCCCAAGTGTCCAGTCACAGGATAATTTTTGTTTTAGCTCAGTGATGAGAGGAGGCTGTGCTCCATTGTGTAGAGAAGGGAACTCAAAGCCAGTAGCTCGAACAGAGCAGATCAGGTTCCGGTTTTTTGGGTCTCAGAGTTTTCTGAACCTACTACATTGTGATTATTCCCTCAGTTTATCATGATATATTGGCTTAACTTTTCTTTCTTCTTTCACCTTCCCTCACAAGCTTGCCTTCTGCCCAGACGCCAAGAAGCAAAGAATAAGTATTTTTGTGTCACTGCCAACCTAGGTGAGCCCACAAACTTTTTATTAATAGCTTCTCATAAGAACCCACTGAAATAGGTATGACTATCCCATTTTCCAGATAAGAAACTTAGGTTCATATAAGTGAGCTTCCCCATGGTGACCCAACGCATAAAAGTCAGGACTTTTTGAAAATACGTCCATTTGATGCCAAAATGCCAGCCATGAGAAGTACGTGAGAACTCAGATTTTGTCATCAGAAAAACCTCTGTTCAGATTCTAACTCTGTTATGTTGTACTAAGTGTATGTTCTCAGACATATTATTTAAACTTCTACCTTCACTGTTCCTGTAGCAAAATGAAAATTATACACTTAACCACTGAACAACATAGGTTTGAGTTGTGCAGATCCACTTACACAAAGATTTTTTTTCCCAGTAAATACTGCACAGTGCTATGAATGTATTTTCTCTTCCTTATTATTCTTGTTTCAAAGATTTATTTATCTGAGGGAGAGCAATAGAGAGCGTGCACACGCATGCCAGGCAGGGGGCAGAGGGAGAGGGAGAATCCTGAGTAGACTCCCCACTCGGCAGGAAGCCCCACACGGGCTCAGTCTCTGGACCCTGAGATCATGACCTGAGCTGAAACCAAGAGTCAGACGCTTAACCCACCTAGCTACCCCTTAACCCGCCCCTCTTCCATATGATTTTAAGAACATTTTCTCTAGCTTACTTTATTGTAAGAATATAGTATATAACACATGTAACACACAAAATATGTGTTAATTGATTATTAAGCTATTAGTAAGTCTTCAGGACAATAGAAACTACTAGTAGTTAAGTTGTTGGGGGGTTGTTAAAAGTTGCATGAGGATTTTCAACCGTGTGGGGGTTGGCACACTTAACCCCCACATTGTTCAAAAGTCAACTGAACTAAGATCTGTAGTAGGGTTATTATGAGAATTGGGTGGGGAAAATTTTGTAAAGCTTTTAGCATAATACCTGAAACAAAGTAACAAAATAATATCTATTATTACTAAGAATTATAGTTCTAAAACATACTGCCTCAAAGCTAAGTCTGATGTTTGGTTTTGGTGGGGTTTTTAAAGATGATTTTATTATCTTTCCACAGAGATAGGCATGGAATCATAAAGACCGTGAGTAACTTGGCGTAGCGTTAAACGGAAGGTTGAGCTACTCCTAGGATTTCACAGAAACCTCGAGTGGAA
This sequence comes from Martes martes, assembly GCF_963455335.1. NCBI lineage: Eukaryota > Metazoa > Chordata > Mammalia > Carnivora > Mustelidae > Martes > Martes martes. Next base: position 110,518,026 of record NC_137888.1, read on the forward strand.
AAGTGACATTGCCCTTAACAAACTTAAAAAGTCAACTGAAGTTACAATCTACTATATATATATATATATATATATAATCTATAGTATATTATTATATATAATAATATATTATTATATATATGTCACATATATTATATAAAATAATATATTATTATATATAATATACTATAGATTATATATAATATATTATTATATAATAATATATTATTATTATATTTATATTAATAAAAATAAATATTACATAATATATATTCATATATATTCATATATTACCATATACTGATTTTTTTCAAGCCTCAGACCAGTACACATTCTTTTAAAACTTACAATCACTCAAATGTACACTTAAAACAACCTGTACTCCGGATTCAATGAATTATCCAGCTTTTCCACCATCTCTGCTTCCAAGAGCCTTTCTTTTGTAGTCCTGTTTTCCTGTCTCAAAGTTTAAAATTACCGGTGTTTTCTAAATGCTCACATGCCACAAATCTTTAAGTTCTGTCTTTCTTCCCATCTAATTCTATCGCTGATACAGAACATCTCTGACCTCCCACATAATCACGTAGGAGTATTGGGTTTCTCCAGTGACAGATTCACATTATAACTGGATACTCACTAATTCCCCTCAATGAACTATGACCTACTTGAAGGTAGAGAAAATGTCTTCTTCATCTTCACATCTTGTAACAGAGCTTGGAAAATTCTGTAACTGCTGCATTGAGAAAGCAGTGTAGTTTCATGTAAATTAAAAGTGAGCATTTTTACTAAGACCCTCTCTTTTTTTTGTTTGGTTTCCTGTGGCATTTATTTATTTATTTACTTGAGGTGGGGGGGTCATATCATTTGGTGGTTTTTCAGGGCTGTGCCCATAGAATCTCCCCCAAAAGGACACCTTCCTTCTCTGTGTCACTGAGGAAATGGAGCAGCCCTGCTACCCTAGGCTTTCTCAAAGCAGAAACATCTGTACTGTGAATGGGGCCTACAGCATTATAGCACTGAAGAATGACCAACATTTGCTTCCAAAGGACTGGCTCTAGGGCAGGCACGGATGTCAGTGTGTGACGCCCACATGTTACTTCAGGCAGCATCCTTTTACGTGGGGGACCCGGCTCTTTTGATTTCATTGCTCTTATTTTCCTGTACTTAATTATTTCTATCCTCTCTCCACCTTTCTCCCTTTATCTTCCTATCTCCCTTTGGTGGGGTGTGAGTGTTTGTGTCCTCCTAAAACTTCTGTCTTGAAACCTAGTCCCCAACGTGATTATCAGGAGGTGGGCATTTGGGAGGTGATTAGGTCATGAAGGCAGAGTCCTCGTGCATGGAATTAGTGACCTTATATTGTATTGGTGACCCCAGAAGCTTCAAGGCCCCTTTCGCCATGTGAAGTCATAGCAAAGCAGGACTCTCACTAGACACCGAATCCATTGGTGCCACCATCTTGGCCTCCCAGCCTCCAAAACTGGGAGAGGGAAATGTTTGCTGTTTACAAGCCACCCAGCTTGGGGTGTTCTGTGATAGTAGCCCAAAAAGACTGAGGCACCTTCTGACTCTCTCTCTGTCTCAATCTCTATGCCATTTCTTCTTTCCTCTGACACCCTCTTATTTATGGTCCCCACTTTTCACACTTCTTCTGTTTAGGGTTAGGTCAAGTTATTTTCTAAGATTACACACGACATAGAGCTAACCCCAAGAAAACTAAGAGTTGCAGTGAATTATTTTTAAACGACTGAGTTTGGGTGTACTCTGAGTAGAAAGAGACCTAAGTTAATTCTGGAGTCTGGAGTTTAGCATTAAAAAGCGTTAGTTTGTATTGCTACAGCAACCTGTCCCATCACGTTCAGTTGAAAAGTGTAAGTAGAGAGAAGCCAGAGGCTCTGCTCTTTCCCGCAAGCTGAATTAGTGCACCCGCAGGGAAGGACAAGCTGCAGGATATAAGCTCCGGGATTTGTATCTTGGAAAAAGCAGCTCTATTTCCAATGAGTTTCCCCTTATAAAAGGTGTCAAATTATAGTTCAACATTTTCGTTTTCATAAATATCATGACTAGTGAACACATTGCTATCTAGCATGTATTGTCAAAGACTTCATTTGTACTTATCTCACCTTAATGTCCAGTTATCTCAAATATGGCCAAATATTGAAATCAGTGGTTCCCCATGTGAAATGATTTTGACCCCCCAAGAGACATTTTGCAATGTATGAAGACTTTTTTTTTTTTTTTTTTTTTTTTTGGACACAGCTGGGAGGGGTCTTGAATGTAGCTACCACTATCTAGTAGGCAAAGACCAGGGGCACTGCCAACCATCCAAAAATGTACAGGACAGCTCATCGCAACAAAGAATTATTCATCCCAAAATATCAATAAACCAAGATTTGGACACTCCAGCTGAAATGCCTACTGAAACCCTACAGACTCCACAGCATAAGTGAGTCTGTGGCAATCCTATAGAAACAATGATTGACTGTGAAGGTCTCTGTCCCTGGTGCCATTTCTAAATGCCACATACTAAAATCAGATGCTGACTGTTGATTCTGGATTCAATCTAAGAAATATTATTAAGAAATAGCTCTTGCTTCGGTGGGGAAATAATTAGTATGGTCTTTTGGGTTAGTCTTTGATACTATAATTTGAGGTCATTCTTTTAAAAACAGCCAAATCTGGTTTTAAGGTAATTCACTGTGTCTGGAGTCCTAATTATGTGTTGATTTCTTCATGCAAGCCTATTGATCTTGGCAGAGTAAGAGCTAAAAATTTAGCATTCAAGCAGGAAAAACAAATCAAAATTGGCTCACTTAACGTTTCTGTGATTGAAGGTTTGTTAACAGTTTCTCTGTTTTGCTTTGGATTTATTTATTTCATTATATTTCTTGTTTTCTCCAGTCCCTTCCTGAGTTCCAGTCTAATTACACTGCAATCCTCAGCAGTATCCCATTACTTGAACAAAAACTGAATCTACTTTTTGCAGATAATGAATTCCAGTAGGATCATTCTGATACCCCTGAGCTCCTGGAAAATCTGACATCTTGGGTCTCTCTCTCTCTCTCTCTCTGGCTCTTTTCCTTCATTTCCCTTCCAAAGAAGAGTCTTTGCCTTGTTCATTTGCATTAGGCTTACTGGGGAAGAGCACTAACCCAGGTTCCTATACCTGAGTTTTTCACAGAAGTGGGCAGCATAGTAGTTCAGGAAATAACATTGCATTAGGGAGCTTTTATTTTCTGGGCTTATCCCAACTAACAAATGATGTTTCACTTTAATTTGGTTGAGTTTTTGTTTTTAGTGTGAGTCTTACAAACAGTGGTCATCAGCAATGTCACAGATGTGGAACTCAGGGTTCTTGGATTCTAACCCTGGCTCTTCCATTAAGTTGCTGGATAAGTTTGGACAACTTGATATTCTCTCAGGCTCTATTTTCCCATCTGTAAAATGGGATGGTTAGAACACTGATGTTCCATGAATGTGGCAGTAAGCAGCTGCAGAAAGATGGGGAGCTGGGAGGGGAAGGGAACATCTTCCCAACATATGCCCAAGTCATGCACAGGGCATCCAGGGGAAAGAACATTGAAAAGTTTCACAGAGGTAGATGCCAGTGTCTGCGTATCCAATTAAACAAGAGGCTCTGTGGCCTTCAATTCATTAGAGCCAGAGACCTGACATTGCTTCTACCACTACCTGCTTTTCTCTCTCCTCTATAAACCCCCTCAACCTTCTCCTTTTCAGATGCGATTGCACTGTGTGGACCACTGACAGGACAAGGGATCAGTGAGGAAAGGCAGAAAGAGAGAAGTACAGAAAACAAAGTAAAGCAGAAAGGGGTGGGGCCAAGTGAAACCAGCTTCTTCTGACAATAGTCTGCAACCCTCTTCAGTCCTGAAAACCGAAAATCATACACTCAGCACTAAAGCGTACCAAATCATTTTTTTAAAAAATGATGTGTTTGGGCCATTTGGCAAATGAGGGTTAGCTCTCATGGAAATTACATAGCTAAGAAGTCAGACAGCAGGAAAGGAGGAATGGATAAAAGGACAGAAAAAGAATTATAGGAGAAAAGCTGAATGGAAAAAAAGACAGGAGAAATTATTTTTCCTAATGAGAAACGCAAAATTTTCCACCAGACAACTATGACTCTTGGCTGAGTGGCCTACGTATCATGTGAATGAAAATTCAGGGTGGGCAGGCCAGTCTAGGGTCTGTTCTGTCTCCGAAGGCAACAGGTCCACTGCGGGTCTCAGCCGCACCCGATTCACCAGAGCGCCCTTCAGGAGGTAGCCATGCCCATGGCACAGAGTCTGGAAAGAGCACAGGCCATAAATTAGAATACCTACCTTCTGTCCTCAGCCCCACCTACTGACTCTTCTTGATTTGTCATGGAAACTGAGGCCAGTGTCATCAGCTATTAAGGGACAGGGACAGACTTCAAGATCTTTGAGGGTCCTTCAAGCTGTAGAATTACATAGTTCCAATCCATAGTACTTGTTGCCCTTGCTTTCCCACATTTCTTGGGCAAAATACTGATCCCTCTCTCCCAGCTCGAAGATCTGTAAGGGACTCTAAGAAACCCAGTTTACTTAATTCCTTGGCAGTACAAAGGAACCATCATTACAGAAAATTTTAATTTTCGGTGAACCCACCCACCTTTCAGAATGTGTCAACTCCCCCCAAGAAGCAAGCTGACATTTTATCAGACATTCCCAAAAGAATTCCACACAGCTATCCCTTTGGAGTTTATCAGGGGACAAATGATATTAGTGACAGAATACACTAGATTCTCAGAGATGGGATCTGGGAAGAGAGACAAGCAGTTTACTACTTTCCTTTATTAAAACCTGCAAAGGAATCCCTGATTCACCAGACTAAGGAGGAGGTAAGTAAGCAGTTGCTACTCTCATCAAACTGAATTTTAAAGCCTTGGTGGCACTATTTGTAATCTCGACGGAAGACTGATAAAGAGCTGACAGGGCCTCCAAATGGCCTGCCCCCTCTGGGAGATGACTAGGATCCCGAATCCTTGGCTCAGGACCTAAAAGCTGCTAGACAAACAATCTCCCGTGTTTCCTTCCCAAGAAACAGGACAGAAAGATGGTACAAATGGATTTTGATGACTCGAGCATAAAAAAAGTCTCAATTGTGAGACAAAAAAAAAAAAAAAAAAAAGGCCTCACCGTCCCCCCACTTCCCCCGAGGAAATAATCCCTAGGACAATTTCAGAACAGCTATTTCAAGAAGATATAAAGTCAACTTCCTATTTGAAATAATTTGGGGACAAAATGTACAGAGTCTACATATACGTTTAAAAAAAGAGAGAGATTTGAGAATGGGATCCCCAAAAGGTTTTTATTCTGAACGAACAGTTGAGACCTAGGGTTTCCATTTTGTGCTTGTGAAGGCATTCATCTAGAAAGAAAAAGAAGTTGATAAAACAGATTAAAAGTGAGAAAGTTCCTTGAGTTTACTCTTCTTTTCTAGAAACCACTAATAAAGAGATTATGGTCCAGAGAAAGGGAGTTTAGGGAGAGGACTTCGGGAGGGAGATAGGATTGCCTAACTTAATTGCTATTTCCTTTTCTCCCCCCCCCCTTTCAATCCTGAGAAGAAAAACAAAGGTCAAATGGCTCAAAGCACCAACTCAGAAACAAAACAGGCAGGGGCAAGCTTGTTTTAAGTAAAAAAATAAAAATAAATAAGCGCCACTAGTTTTTTGCTTTTTGTTTTTTTGCTTTTTTGTTTTTATTGAGTGGCTGGGAACAGTGGGAGAAAAACAGTCACTGTCAAAACTATCCCTGGTGATCAAGCACAAAGATAAGGGGAAAAAACCAACTTTCTTACATTTCTTTAAACTCAACAAATGTATGCAAAGCAGGCACAATGTGTCAAGGGTTTTCTAAAGCACAGTTTTAAGTAGTAATTAAATTAGGAAGGAAAGATGGAGGGGAAAGGAACAGAATTCTACAACATTAGCCAGAACTTACAAGTAGGGAGAGAGTGAGAAATCAAGGAATCTAGTCTTTCCGCGACTTTGTCCCGCATCTGACCAACCAGGACACCAAATAACCAGTGTGAGAAAACCCCCTGCCACCACTCAGAGACCTTTCTCCACAATATTTCATACATAAGAAACCAAGCTATTATTGATTCCACAAACATACACTGAGCATTTACATACATCTATGTACATATACCTATTTGTATGTAAATCTATATACATTATAGATGTTTGGGGAGTATAGATGCTGAGGACCAACTCAGACCTACAGTACCTAAATCCCTCATTTTAAATCATATTTTTCATGCCCAGATGATTAATAAGAATCCTTCACCTAATAATCATCCCAATCTGGAAACTCCCACTTTGGGAGATACAAAAGTGACTAAGATAGCTCTTTGATGTCAAGGAGTTCACATCACTGATAGGCAAATACATGAATTCTGAAAGAACAAAGTTCAGAATGAAACATGAGAGGAAGAGATTCCTCGCTGTGGACATTCAAAGGAGGCAGAAAGGGTATTCTTCTTTTTTTTTTAAGATATTATTTATTTGACAGAGAGAGATTAGAAGTAGGCAGAGCAGCAGGCAGAGAGAGAGGGGGAAGCAAGCTCCCCGCTGAGCAGAGAGCCCAATGCGGGGCTCAATCCCAGGGCCCTGAGATCATGACCTGAGCCGAATGCAGAGGCTTAACCCACTGAGCGACCCAGGTGCCCCAAAGGGTGTTCTTGTGTGAGAGTTGCAAAGGATGTGAAGGAGGGCCTCACAGAAACAGGTATATTTGTGTTAGGACAGTTACAATTTGAACAGGTACAGGAGGAGGAGGAAAAATCTACTATTAAATTAATAATAAGAAGAAACAGGCCCTGTCCTGAGTACCTTACATAAATCTTCTCTTCAATCTAACCTAAATCAATCAGGTAAGTCCTATTATCTCCCCATGTTACACATGGAGAAAGCGAACCTCAGAAAGTGTATGCAATTTGTTCACGGTCACACAGCCAGAGACTGAAGAGGTAAATTTCAGTTCTAGATCTATCCCAAGCCAGAGCCCACCTGCCTCCTAGAGAATAAACAAAACCCAGGTATGCAAAATAGCAGATAGAGAAGACCAAGCAGCCATCGTTCCATCTGGCGGGAGGGGGTTGAGTGGGGCAGACAGCCCCAGGAAGAGAACAGGGGAGGCAGGATCTGGATGCTGCGTTCAACTATGTGGGCTTTATAAGGCAGCATGGAGAAACCACTGAAGATTTCTGAGCAGAGCATACCATGATGAAAGTTCTATCTTGGGCCTTGGGCTATGAATCATGAGTTATGTCTTACAATCTGAAATGATAAAAATCGAGGTTTGAAGAGTCTCACCCTGCATTTAAACAGAAAGGCGTGTCTAGGAACCTGGTGGAACTACTGCCTCATCGCTGTCCAGACAAATTCCCAACATGCCCATTCTCAAGGAATATTCTACAGAGCAGAGCTTAAGATAAATGCAATGAGTCTCTGTTACGCCACAGGACAAGGACCTACTCATCCCTGGAGCTGTCCAAATCAGGCAGAAGGAGAGCCCTAGGGATTGCAGCATTCCCTGCGTCCTCAGGCGACCCAGGGAGGAGGGGGGGGGTTGGCAGTGGGCACAGAGCAGCCATGGGCATCAGTTACTGGCAAAGGCCAGACTCCCGAATATCAGTCCTGGGCTCCTTTCATCAAATCATGTTGGCTCTGCCATTAAATATGTAACACTGATTAAGCCCCCTTCCCTCACCGGCTCTCCCTTTCCTCATCAGTGAAATGAGACATTGAACTTGCCGGGACTCGGATTTCATAATTCTCAATACATTTTCCTCTCCAACACACCAGGAGAAAGGATCTGCTTCCATCGGTGGCTCACTAACTGGGGTCTGGTGGAGGAGCAGCAGCTCCCAAGAGCTTCTAAAGAAGCTGGGAGATCCTAACACAAGAAGAACTGTGCTTCCTTATCTCTAGGAAGCCCACTAGTTCTGACCATATTACAGGATTCATAGTTTTCAAATTCTGGCTGCAAACTCCTCATTGAATTCAACGTGGCCCAGGATCATCCTTTTCAAGTGCAAACTGGATCACAGAGGTCCAAGGTTATTCAACAACATGAGGGGCCTTGCTTATATCTGAGCACATCCGGGGAACTCCACATTCTATCACTGGGGAGTAAACACTTCTGAATTCAGACTTGTCAGAGCCTGACAGCACTTTGTTGTTATTTGAGAGCTCTGTTTTACTCTCAAAAGATGGTGTCTGCGTGCATGGGTGCGTGCACGCCTGCATGTGTTTATGATTAAAATTCCCAGGAAGCCAAGCAGAGACTGAAATTGTGGAGCTCGTAGGAGAGGGGAGGGGAAGAACCATGGTACACCTTATTACACGTTCACAGAGACACTCGTACAAACTCAACCATCAAAAGTGAGTTTCCAAAGAAATACAAGTATCTCCTCCTTAAGAGATTATCAATTATATAGATGCAAGAAGCTTTGCTTACTAGAAGATACTTACTCTGTTCTTAGGAACACTGCTGGTCAAATGGTTCACATATTTTGGGGAGAACGTGTTAAAACTATGTTGCTTCATCAGATCACACCCAACAGTTCACACACAAAGGTGCCCATGAGTAACTAATTCCTATAACCAATTCCGTGCAAAAATTTGAGGCATCTCAAACCTACAGCTTCACCTTCTTTGACCTCTGACCAGGGGACTGAAGCAGAATGACTGATCTATGTAACATTAACAGTGATGTAAGCTTAATTACAGAACTAGAGAAACCCACATTTTGAGAGTTACCTCATGGTTATTTGTTTTTATAGGACTGGAGAAGAATATTCATTTCTTCTCCAGACATGAGAAAGGAGACTCTCCCCAAAATGGGTGACAGAACTATCAGCCTGAGTGCCAACCTTACATCGGAGACTCCTGGGAAGACCATGCTAACAGGACCAAACTCAACTACCCACGTTCTATCCTGGGAACTGGCTCAGGATGTCTTCTGCTGTCAGGTACTTAAGGTCTCCTCCATCTCTGCCACTGACTGATTCTCTAAGACCACCGAAAATTAGGCCATTCATCCAAAAAAAGATCACATTTATACTTAATGCATGGTTTAGCAAATTCATCAAGAAGCAAAAACAAGCAGAAGACAAATCCTTGAAAGGTTCAGGCTTGATCCTTATTTCTTACCCAAGATATTAGTCTAGTGGACCCCAGCCCCTTGGCCCTAGCACTGGGCCTTCAGAGTTCGTCTCAGTTGTGATTTCCTGAACTCCACAAACAACTGCATATGTCCAGGGTGTCCTTCCCACAGGAGCACAGACCTTGTGGGACAGTGCACGTGGATCTGTATGTGGTGTGTATTTCTGCCACCCTAGAAATGCAGCCTGGCCTATTGGCTAATGCTAGTGGAAGCCAACCCACAAAGCTGCCACTTTAGCAGGTATGGAGGAGACACTGACCCATTGACTTAAAACCCAGAAAGTAGAGAGTGTGAGAGAAAGTATAAGTTCAGAGCAACATGGATTGAGAGAGGGGTGTTTCCAGAAGCACAGATTGAATTCTCTCTGCTGAAGCATCAAGATAGATCTTCAACATTGTGAATGTGGATAAAATACCAATATACACAGAATACCTCCTGACACTAACTTCAGGCGGGCTGAATACACACACACACACACACACACCCAAAGGAGAATACTGGGCATCTGATGTCAAATAACTCACTCCAATGCTTACCTCCAGGAATTGGAAGTTGTCTAGTAAAGGAGGCACAGTCAGCACTTTGGGTACTTTTACGGAGATTGACTCACAGAGATTCACTTCTCCCACCACACCTTCTCTTTAACTTTTGATCTTTACTGTTTTGTAGGCGCAGGGGAGAGTAGAGGATAACAAATTTGTTCCAGAGCAATTCAACTTTTAATTCTGCTTTATGAGTATGTTTTCTTGTAAACTTCAGAGAAAAGGTGCAGAGTGGAGTGTAGGAGGGATGGGGGAGTGGAGAAGGAAGAGAAACGGGGGTGAGGTTAGACCAAGAAATGAAGCGAGATTAGACCTTATACTAAACCCAGCTCTGCCCACGTCTCAGGAATTAGTGCTGAATGGGTACTTTAAGCATCATTTTATCAATGCAGTCCCCTTTTCAAGAGGCAAGTTGATGCCCAAGGAGCTACAGGTTTGCGCAGGTTCCACCTAGTGTTTGTTACCGAGCCTGGGACACCAGAACCTAGATGCACAAACGCGGGACAGGCAGGTCCGAGGAGACCCACCCTGAAAGGTTAATGAGCAGAGCGCGGGCTCGAGGACTGGGGCGGTGGGGAGGGCTCTAGAGTGTGTCCCGGAGTCGCAGGGGGTTAGCGGTGCGCTCTGCGTACCTTGATGTAGGCCCGCTGCAGGTAGTTGTAGGGCACTCTGCGCTGGAAGTCGCTGCGCACATCCTCGCTGACGCGGTGGCGGGACGCTGGGCCCCCGAGGCGCTGGCTCTGGCAGCTGCGGTAGCAGCGCGCCCGCTCCAGCAGCGCGCGGAAGAACGGCAGCTCGGCCGCGGGGCCGGCGCCTGGGGGCGCGAGCGGGCGGCGCGCGGCGCAGTGGCGGGCGCAGCGCGCTCGGACCTCCCGCAGGCGCCGGTGGCTGCGCAGCGCCGCTTCCAAGTCGCGCACCGCTAGCTCGTAGTCCTCGCTGTAGTAGGCGGCCACGCCGCTGGCGTAGAGCAGGTCGAAGGGCTGCAGAGGCCCGGGCTCACGCTGCTGCTCCGGACGCGGGCTGTCAGGGGGGCCGCCCCACAGCGGCGGCGGGAGCAGCAGCAGCAGCAGCGGTAGTAGCGGCGGCGGCGGCAGCGGCGCCCAGATGCGCTCCCGCATCCTCCGGCGCGGAGAGGCGCGGGACGGCCACGCTCCCAGACGGCTCCCGGCACCTGGCGTCAGGGTCGCGTCTCCCCGCTCCGCGGAGAGAGCGCCGGCCCCGCCGCGATCCGGCTGCCCCGCGAGCCCCAGGTGACCGGCAGCGCTCAGCGGACTGAGAGGCGGAGGCCGGGTCGGCCGGCCGCTCTTAAAGGGACGCCCACAGCTCGCACGCTCCTCCTGCTGCCCGAGCCTCCGCGAGCCGCTCGCCGGCGCTCAGCGCGCCCTGCAGGCCCCGACCGCGCCGCCCGCACGCCAGGCGCCGCACCGCCCCGTGCCAGCCAGAGAGCGGGCGCTGCTTGAGGCCAGCCCAGGGCGAGAGCTTTCCACGTGCGCTCCCTTGCGCGTGGCAGAATGGATGGAAATACTCCCTTTATAAAACCCGGCTCAGTGAGGTTAGGACTCTCGTTAGGACTCATACATTTTCTGGAATCGGTGCATGACCTCGCAGTTTGCAGAGACCTTCACCTTTAGAGGAAGCACTGAAGCTCCATCTCAGGCTGGGAGGAAAGCACCAGGGGCGGAGGCTTGAGGAGAAAGGCAGGCGATGAGTTCAGTGTATAGAACTGTGAAAAGGCGAAAGAAACTACTCAAACCTGGGCCTGTGGAATCAAAAGCTTGCCTCTCCTTCCCTTAGCAAGGGTCCCTCCCTTGCCTTCGCACCCCATTTTGCAGGGGTGTGTGTCTGCATTGGAGCAGGGGTAGTGGCAAGAGAGAAGCAAAATAGCCCACCTTTCTGTGCACAGACCATATCACAGGACCTGGGGAACCTTTGGAAGACGGCGAGACTGCCCTTACAGTCTGCCTGCTAGTGTACCAACTGTGTGCCTTTGTGCAGCTGAGTCTCCGTTTCCTCATCCCCTACGAGACAAATATCTCAACACATCAAATGGTTTTCAGATATAAATTCTTATTCTAAGAGTTAAAGAGGCAATTCAAAATCCCAGTACCCCTGGACTTAAGCAATGGATATCAGTCTAGAGATGAGAATGCTGAAAGAAACGGTTGCCAGACTTCAACACAACTTTCGCTGGAGGTTTTTATGTTCTTCTGCTTCTCCTCTCCCATAAATACCTTCTGAGCCACGGTGTTCCCCTCTTTCCTGTCCCTTGGCTCCAGACTCTCACAGAGATTCCGGAGAGCTTACTCACTGGACCCTTGACTCCTCCAGCCTGCCTCCTGAAGGCATTCCTGTGTTCTAGTGCCTGTGGCAATTTCCCCCAGTCTCCTTGGCCACTGGGATGGTGAGCAAGAGGGGAGGGGGATGGGAAAGAGCCACAGGTATCAAGTAGTTGATGTGAATGTTCAAAAAAAGTCTTTCCTGTGGAATCCCCACTATGCTGAGGAGGTTGCTGGAGTTTTGTGCTCATGCTTTCATTCATTTTGTTGGGTTTGACCACTCTGACCATGAACAGCCTTGGCTTTGTAATTTCAAGGGACACCAAAGAATCATGCTGTTATTATTTTTCTCCACCAAACCTCACTCATTCTGGCTCATCTCACTGGTGGAAAAGCTCCAGTTTGGAGCTGAGCATGTACTGAAAGCTTTGAATGTTCAGTATGCCAGAATTTGCACTTGGGTCATCCGCCCAGACTTTTTCTCTAGAGATTGTCTCTCTTTTCAGATAAGACTCAGAGTCCGGAGTTATCAGTGCACTCGTGGAAGGTTTTGAAGCACACTAGGCTAGGAAGTCCTCCTGTGTGACTGGAGATAAAATGCCAGGAGGCTTTGCTATAGATTATCCCTACATTTGGTGTCATGTCCACATCATTTTATAAACCGTCAGTTAAATTCCTACCTTTGGATGCCTACTCTCAATTAGATATTCTAGGGGAACGGAGAGATGACTAAGCCAGGGTTCTTTTCCCTGAAAGCTCATAGTGTTGTACAGGAAGGAGACAAATTGCATATATGTGACTATAGCACAAGGTAGTGAGTAAGGGACAGGCAAGGCTAGGTAAGGAGAGACAGGTAAGGGGCTACATGAGCAGCAGGGGGCTACTTAAGGAGGCTCACAGAAATCCCAGATATGAAGAAACGTTATACACAAGATATTAAGCAGAGATAAGAGAATACCTTGTTTGTTCTCATGACAGTTACAAGTCTACCATGTTGGTTCTAAATAAAGATAAGAAGTTTTCATGGTATTTACAAATGTGACATGATATTGATAAGAAATTTACCAGATTCCCTGATCAGTTTTCTACACAAGACTGACCATAAAAGTCCCCAGTGGCAACACTTTCAGGAGCCCTCTCACTCAAGAGTTTTTTTTTTTTTTCTTTTTCTTTCCTTTCTGTTCATGTCTTCACTTAAGAAGCTTTCACTTCACTTTTTACCCTTCGTGTTCATAAGATTCATTTTTCAGATTGGTGAGACAAGAACATTGCAACCCTGTAACAGTAGAATGTGGTGCATGTTAGATTAGATTCAAAATAGTATGGAAATGCAGAAACTGCAAAGATAGCTTCTAGTGGAAGGATCTAGGAAAACTTGGGGGAAGCTCTAGTATTGGCACAGAATCAAAAGCTTAAGAGTCTGTAGCCATAGCAGACATCCTACTGATCCCCCAAACTGGCCATTTTCAAACTTTTTACATATCTTTCTTCCTTATTTCCCTCTATAAAAATCCTACACGACTTTATAGGAAGCATTTCATTGACATCTCAATATTGCTTGAACATTGGAATCACCTGCAAAGGGCAGAAATACTGCTATCTGGCTCTCAGATTCTGACTTAATTGGTCTGGGGTATGGTCTCAGCATTAAGTTTTGGGGGGTTTTGTTTGTTTATTTATTTGTTTTAAGTTCCCTCAGTGATTCTAAGATGAAACCAAGATTCAGAACCACTAGTCTAGCGTAAATACCGTAGCCCAAAGAGTAAGCCTATGGATCAGGACCTCGGGTGCTATGGAGGATTGATGAGTCTGAGACACGCCGTCCCTCAGATACCTCCTCCCCAAGGAGGACAATCTGATCTGCCTTGGAAGGCTGGGTCAGAGCAAGTGTTCATGACCGTAAGGCAATAAGAGCCATGCAGGATGGAGAAGTTGATTCCAAGCAGTGCTCTGCCCAGTGGCATCAACCTGTGCTTGAAAGGCAGTCCTCTCTGGGTTTCTCATACTTCTACACATCTGTACGTCTTGCCGGGTGTACCAACAATGTAGTTTCTCTCTTTACCTGGGCCATTTCTTAGACAACTGAGTTGCACCTCAGCATTTCTGACTCACTAAGTCTGGGATGGAGCCTAAATATGTGCGTTTCTAACAAATCCCTTGATGACTGGTTCTTTCCTTCCTTCCTTGAACTCTAAAAAGTTCCTGAGGCTCTTGGCACAAAATCGTAGTTTGAGAGTCACTTCATCAGTACGATTCCTCATAAACGGTGGTTCTCAAATTTTGTTGTGTATCCAAAAACTAGTAAAAGGCACAGAGGCCCTGGCTTCTTGAAGTAGAATCATGTATGGGCTTTCATGTTTCTAGCACATTCCCCAGGGCTCCTATGGTCACCAAAGTTTGAGAAGCACTGCTTTAGTTAGCAATTCTTCCCTCTACCCTCCAGGAAACCCTATTGGTTGCCACAGCTAGGGAAGAGGAGTACAGTTGTACTAATGGCAGCTAATGAAAAAAGGCCAGGCATGATGCTAACCATCCCACAATGAACAGGAGAGTCTCCTATAATAGTTATCCAGCCTGAAGTATCAAGAGTGCTCAAGTTGAGAAACATTGTGATAGAACATAGCTTAAGCACTGCAAATCTTAATCAATTTCCTTATATTACAAGTGAGGAAGCTTAGGCCCATGGGTCACAGAGATTGACAGTGGCAGGAGTAGATGAATCATTTTACATACTGAAATGTCAAACATGCATGCTTCACGTCACGGAGCACTGGATGATGGTAGCTTTGTGAGTTTTTTAGAAAGAGAAAAGAAAGAAAAATGCAGGAAAATAATAAAAAAGATGATGTGGAAAAGGGAGCCATTGGAAGTGGCAGATGTTGGAGTGTCTGCTAAGACGGGTATGAATGGGGAGAGTGCAATTTCGCTTTTGTTCCCCATTCCTTACAAAGTCAGAGAACAGCCAAAGCACAAGAGAATCCATCCAAAAGCTTTAAAAGGGATTCAATCACTTCCTTTGTTATTATATTTGGAATGAATCTTGACAGAAGCTTGAATTTCCTTTCGACTTCTGTTTGCAAGTCGACAGCATCATAGTACCCACTTGCTTTAGGGAACCTCCAGCAGGAAGGAATTCAGAAAAGAGGAGATCCTCATGAGTTTCTTATTTTCTCCAAATCTGCATAGTTTTCAAAGCTGACTTCTCTCCTTCCTTCAAAATCCTTGTGGAACAATAAAAAGCGTCCTCAGACTTCAGCAGTAGACGTAATCAACACTTTCCACAAGCAAATCTAATATTTTCTTATTTTGATCATGTGTAACCAGGGCTCTTGTTTGCCCCAAACATTTTTGATTCCTTTAAAATGAAAAGAATAATTCTCACTATGCAACAACCGAACCCTGTTCAGCTGCTGTTGATGCTGGCGACAAGGGAGCTGTTTGGAAGACTTTTTTCTTACGCAAATAGGATCATCTGAAGACTTTTTTTTCCCCTCCAAATAAATTAGTGTGAGAGGCAAGCCACCAACAATCTATCAGAAAAAAAAAGGGGGGGGGGACGCCTGGGTGGCTCAGTGGGTTAAAGCCCCTGCCTTCAGCTCAGGTCATGATCCCAGGGTTCTGGGATGGAGCCTGCATGGGGCTCCCTGCTCAGCGGGGAGCCTGCTACCCTTCCTCTCTCTCTGCCTACTTGTGATCTCTGTCTGTCAAATAAATAAAATCTTTAAAAAAAAAAAAAAGAAGGGGGTGCTCTGTGTTTTTTTTTTAGAAAAATTAATATTTAACTTACATTTAAAATCAAACAGGACTTGCCACATTCCAGGACTGTCTGTTCCCTTCCAATTTCCTTAATAGCTCTGTCCCTATGCTTACCTTAATTCCTAATTGAGCTCTACAATTCCAAATCAAACAAAACACTGCAAACACTCAGTCCCCACACTCCTGTCATGGAGGCATTCTAAATTCCTTCCCGGGGAGTCTAGCATTTTAGTTGAACAAGAAAAAAGGGAAATAAGAATGCTAATTATTCTCAAAATAATTTAAGCTAAAAACACAATTCAGACTGAAATCAAGAGAGCTGGGTATATCCTGTGTGCTGGGTCTTATGCCAGTTCTTTTCACAAACATTTTGACATGTCACTTTCAAGGCTCTTTTTGAGTAAGACATTAGTATTATAATTTTACCAGTGAGGAAAATGAGACTTATAAAAGAAGAATGGCTTGCCAAAGACCGCCAGCTTACAAGTTACAGTGACAGGACTGAAGCCCATTTACTGTCTTTCCTGCTATATATTGTGTTGCCTCTCCCTACTCCTCAAAAATCTTCATAGTTCTTGTCAAAATTCTGCTTCGGTTAAACTTGTACAAAGCACATTTTTTCTTTAGTCACCAACTTCGTTGCGTTACTCATTCAACTAGAGTCACAGACTCATACAATTTTTTTTTTTTTTTGCAAAATAAATATGGACATAGGGGTGTGTGTGTGTGTGTATGTGTGTGTGTAAAATCTAAAGTATTAGACAAAGGCCGAGTATGACCCTGAATTCAACTTGACAGGTGACACAATGCATCTAGTAATAGTCATGACTGTGAAAGTAAATAGGTCGTAATTCATTCCGATGGAAAGGTTGCCAGATCACTATGCGGCACCCCCCCCAAAAAAAAACCTACTCATGAGAAATTCTGGGAGAGATTACTCTATGTATGGGTGATCCATTATTTTGAGATTATCCTATCTTTGAGAACCTCTTCCCATCTCCTTCTCTGAGTTCTCCAAGGAAGGAGCTCCCTGATTCCTCATTTCAGGCTCTGGTCTGCTGTAAACTCTTGAGACTAAGTCTGGGCCCAGTCATGCCTAATCCAGGGGAGGTTTTCTCCAATGAAAAGTCGGCTCCACTTTCTCCTACTGGCCTGCTGTGCCCTTGAAATCTGGTTTAGAAACTGAATCTATGTCTTCTGCTGTTGAAATATTAGGATTGATGATTAATCAATTCTCCAACTTCAGTTTTAGAACCACTTGAATAGATGCAGAAATGCAAGCAAAAAATATCCAAATATTACCTTGATCGCTGAAACACAGGTTTGGAGACTATGGGTTTTAATATGCAACAAATGGTCTATTACTTTTGCCACCACACCCTTAAATCAAACTTACCTGCCTACCCTCAGCTAGGGAACTTCTGAAGGATACCCTAAAAGTGTCTGCTACAAGACAGGTGAGGAAAATAGGGGCTCACCTCCAACATTCTACTTACCTAAATAGAACAATGATCAGCCAACTTCTCCAACCTTCTGGTAGCCTCCGGATCATCTTCTGTTGGGATCACAGGGAAATAAAAAGAGCCAAATATTAGGGCAATAAAGCCTGAGCTATATAGAGCTCCTAATTCTAGAGTTAGGTGCCTGCCTCTCTCATTATTCTAGTCTGTTTTGTCTACACCACCATTTCCTTCCTTTAGGACATTTCTAACTGGTCTAACCATTATGACTGGTCAGACCTGTGGTACCCTGCATGCCAGCATCCCCACTTCTCTGGATAGCATCTAGATATGCCTCTACAAGGACTGTTGAGCCTCTTCTGTTCTGTTCTCTAATATTTGGTTAAGTACAAGCAGCTCATCTGACCTGCTGTAGGATAAGGCCTCTCCAAATCTCAAGAAGACATACAGTTCTTCCCCGCCTTAGGCCCAGAAATCTCAGCACCTCATTAACAGCTTTGCCTTGGCACATCTAGGAAAAATTGCTTGTGAGATAATAAAAGATATCATATATACATTTTTAGTTTATATATATATAAGTATACATTTATATATATTTATATATATTATACACATATAAATATACATATATAAATATACATTATATAAATATACATTTTAGTTTATATATATAAACTAAAAATGTATATATGATACCATATATATATACACATATATATATATATATCTCAGTGCCTCATCTTTTACCAAAATCTCTTTTGTAGACACAGAGATTAACAACCGATCTGATTCATTATCAACTATAGAGTAAAAGGAAATTAGATGGAAAGAAAACTGCATATATATATATACACACACATACATATACATATATGTATATATGTGCATATGTGTATATTTTCTCATATATATGTGTATATGAGAAAAAGGTTGGAAAGAAAGAAAAATAATTTTGCTTTATTTTTGGATAAAGAAATTGTTCTCCACAGAAACTTGCAAACTGGTCCAAAAAAAACTTGGTAGTCAAAATAAAATTATCAAAGCTAAAATACCAAAAGTATATCTTAAAATTGATTTTTTTGTTTATCACCATGATTTTAAGGGGTTCCTTCAAAAACATTGGCATTACCCTTATAAAATCAACAATGTGCCTCTGCTGGAGAACATGTCACTCATCATGTCTGAATACTTTAGATTCTGACTTCACTACTCATTTTAACTCCCCTGAAAATAGATTCCAGCTTCCTGATTACCTGACCACCTGTTCCTCCTCACCAGCCTGGCTGGGTTCCTGCCTGTGGTTTCTTTAACCATGCTGTCCTATCTCCGGCCCACTCCTGCTGTGTTCACTTCCAAATTACCTTTCATTTGCAGTAGCTGACCATGTTCAGATTGTCCAAATAGAAACGTACTCAAAGAGATATCTCATAATCATCATTCTCTTAGTCTCCTGGGAAGAAAGAGATTTACTAGATCTCAACACCAAGTCTGTGTTTTAGAAAATGCTATTTGGATGAGTGAACAAAATGAATGAACTTGAATTTCAAAACAGACATGCACATAAAATAAGCTGGCACAGGAAATCAGAACATCCTCCATCTCCTTATGATTCTGCCATGAACTAATTGTGCTACTGTGGGCCTCTTTTACCCCCATCAGTGAAGGAAAGTATAGAACGAGACCTCTGAAATCCCTTTTAGCTCTAAGTATGCTCTGCTTCTTTCATTGTAAAAATACAATGTCATCACATTTCTCATAGTTCCCCAAAGCATTACTTCCCCTCTCCCCACATCTATTTCTGGGAGAAAGTTAAACTTTGGTTCCCAAGCAAATTTCTAAGCTCCCTGGGGGTCATTAAAAGTCTCAGCTTACTGAGAGCTTGTTGATTTTGCCTCGAAATATCAGCCAGCCTCAGCCAGTAGAGCAGGAGACTGGCGTTATTGTTTTGAGACAACCCATAGCATAGTAACAACTCCAGGCACTGCAGAGTTGATCCATATGCCCCAGCCCCCTGGGAAACCTCCTGCTCCGTCTGTCCCGCACGTGTATTCCCCTTCTGCCCTCTGTTTTCACCCATAGGAAGGAATCATGAAGAGAATTGGAATCATGAAGAGGAAAAATCATGAAGAGGGAAAATGAGGAGTAGAGGGAGAGCCACCCTACATTCCCACCACACTTGGTAAATGCAGAAGGTAAGAAATAGATGCAGCGATGAAGTGGCTCAAGTGGAAAACAAAACAAAACAAAACAATAAATAATTAGTCAAATTGATATCTTAAATCCTCTTTTCCACTGAATCTGACTCCTTTATCACGGCGCAGATTCAGAATATAAGTAGTGAAGTGACCTGGATTTACAATTTATTTTCATCGGAGGAAGGGGCAATTTATGTTTAAAAATTAATATTATCTTCAAACCACTTTCAAACTTTTAATAATTACTTTTAAGGTACAGTAAAAATACACACAGATATGCTTAAAAACTTTTTGGATAACTCCCTCCTCTTACTTGATGATGGAAGTTGTATAAATAAAATCTCCATTTTCCCCCCACTTCAATCTCAATGTACCCACAAGAAAACATGGACTGCTAACTTGCATTTGGCATCTGAAAGACTGCCAGACCTCGGGCTCTACCACACAAACTATAATCCTAGGCTGATTTGTTAAAATAAACATGAAAGAAATTGTATAGTCAACTTCCTTCAAAGGAGACACCCTGGGATGCCACACGCTGATCCATTTTGACACCAGTGTTTTGGGAAGAACTTGCAAAGATATTTTGCAAATTGTTTTATAATCAAAACTGAATTTTTAACAAAAAAGAACCTTCCTGAACCTATTTCCCAGAATCAATTTCACATGACCTAGATGTTTCCTGAAGTCAAGTGTACACTCAAAAGATAAAGAATTCCCCTCATTAAAAATATTGCAGTGACTGAAGTCGATCTTCTAAGGAGGCAGAGGTGTTACTTTTGATTCAAAAGTGGTCATTTCAGGGATGCCTGGGTGGCTCAGTCAGTTAAGTGGCTGTCTTTGGCTCAGGTCATGATCCCACTGGGATCCAGTCCCACATCGGGTTCCTTGCTCAACAGGGAGCCTGCTTCTCTCTCTGCCTCTGCCACTGGGCCTGCTTGTGCATTCGCTTTCTCACTCTCTCTCTCTCTCTCTCTCTGACAAATAAATAAATAAAATCTTAAAAAAAAAAAAAAAAAAAGAGTGATCATTTCAGGGCCGCCAGGGTGGCTCAGTCAGCTAAACGTCTGCCTTTGGCTCAGGTCAAGATCCCAGGGTACTGAGATAAGTCCCACATCTTTCTCCTTGCTCAGCAGGGAGTCTGCTTTTCCCTCTGCCTGCCATTCCCCCTGCTTGTGCTCTCTCTCTCTGACGAATAAATAAAATCTTAAAAAAAAAAAAAGTCCTTAAAAAAAAAAAGAATGGTCATTTCATAGACAATAATAATCACTGTTTTTCAGAAAATAACATCACTTCAATTTTTGTAGCACTTCATCATTTTAAAAGCCCCTCCACACATCTAGGATGATAGATATTATTTCCCCACTTGGTCTGGACTCCTGGGTATTCCCTATATAAGGGCTTTGGCTTATACTGCCAAGTGGAAGATTCAAGATCTCACTCATCCACAGAACAGATTTTGGCAAACCAACAACAACTTGCTCACCCATACCCAGGGACTAGATATTTCAAACTTACTGGTCCTTACCCCTTTTCCACAATCCCATCTGATATCCATATTGAAAACTTTAGCTAAGAAGGAAACAATCTGATTAAAGCAATGTATTTAACTTTCTAGAGGTATTGTTGTGCATTGAGAAATAGACTTAACCAAAATGTTTCTCAAATTTCGGGATATATGAAAGAATTTCTGTTGAATGTCCCTTTCCTCTATTTTCCCCCTCATTTCATTCCTCATATACCCACAGGAAAGCAATACCAGCGAACTTCTACACTCTCTGTGGAAAAGACTGCCAGACCTCAGATTCTATCACACAAAATTTGAAATTCTCTAGGGATCTGCTTCTGTATCATTGAAGGATAACAGATGAAAACAGGAGTTAATCCTTGTATTACCTTTGCTGCCTCATTTAATTGGTAAAACCTATATCCCTTTCCTGAGAAATTATATCATATAATACAAAGGCTTTCTGACAAGTCTTGAAGATACTAAGGGCCAGGGTTAAATTTTTTTCTACAGTGACATCTTCTTAGGAGGGCTTCTTATCTGACATTGTAAGGACAGAACAATGAGGGCAAATTATGTATTTACCCATAATCTCTGTTCTTTTTCCCATGAATGTAGATCAAATCTTCTCAAATTTTACTGATAATGAAACAGATCAGAGCCGAGGATTTTCCTTATCTTCAATCCCACAGTTAATCCGGAACTAAGTGAATGAATGAGATTCAGTGCTCAGCTTTCTGATGTCATGAACCAAATCACACAGCCTCCCACTACGGTGCATATACAAACTAAACACAATGGAAATCAAAAAAGGTTCAGGGATGGACTCTGAACAATAGTTTTATACCCAGAAGGCAAATTGGAGAAACTTGAGACAACAAAGACAGAGCCACTAGATAGATCTGATTGTTTTCGAAACCCCAGAGATAAGAGGAATATCTCTTTATCTCAAGCCTCTCCTCTCAATCTCCTTTGACTTCTCTCATCTTCTATCATTAAATCCACCAATATCCACCTAATTGCTCAAACCAAAAAACTTAAAATTATTCTTGAGATCTACTTTTCTTGGTCTATTCAAAATTAAAAATATGTCTTTAATTCATCCCTTTGCTCTTTAGTCCAGGTCACCAGTCAAGAGCAAACCACCATCATCTCGAACTTGGTAAATTGCAGTGGTCTTTTTTCTGGTCTCCAGCTTTCATGATCGTCCACTACCAATTTGTTCTCCATACAACAGCTAAAATGATCTATTAAAATAATGTAAGTGTGATCATGTCATTCCCCAGATTAATATTCTTCAATGATTTCCCACTGTAGTTGAGATAAAATACAAAATCCTTGATTTTTCTACAGATCAATGCATGATCTAGCCAACCCCAAACTTAGCCCTAACTCTCGCAATTTTTTTCCTACTTACTGTTCTATTTTTACAGAACACCTTTTACTTTCTTAACTCTGTCCAGATTTCAGATGCCTTCCCTATAATTCTCTCTTTCAAATCCTCCCCCATTCCTAAGTTATTAACTTAAATGTTTCTTTCTCAGATGGATTTTTGCTTTCTTTTTTTTCCCATTTGCCAGAATGTATTCTTTTTTTCCTACAATAAAATTTATCTTAATTATTTTTTTAATTTAAATTCAATTAGTCAACCTATAGTACATCATTAGTTTTTGGTGCAGTGTTCAATGGTTCATCAGATGGGCACAATATCCAGTGCTTATCACATTATGTGCTCTCCGCAGTGCCGATCACCATGAATTGGGTATTCATACTTTCTGATGGCTGAGTACATTATTATTCCATTGTATATATGAACACATCTTTATCCATTTGTCTGTTGAAGGGCATCTTGGCTTTTTCTACAGTCTGGCTATTGTGGACGTTGCTGTTATGAAGACTGGGGTACATATGGCCCTTCTTTTCACTACATCTGTATCTTTGGGGTACATACCCAATAGAACAATTGCCAGGTCATAGGGTAGCTTTATTTTTAATTTTTTGAGAAATCTCCACACTTTTCCAAAGTGGTTGGATGAACACCCAACTTTTGCATCAACATGGATGGGACTGGAGGAGTTTATGCTGAGTGAAATAAGTCAAGCAGAGAAAGTCTATTGTTACATGGTTTCACTTACTTGTGGAACATAAGGAATAACATGGAAGACATTAGGAGAAGGAAAGGAAAAGCGAATTGGGGAAAATCTGAGGGGGAGACAAACCATGAGAGATTGTAGACTCTGAGGGATGTTGGGGGAAGGGTGAGCCTGGTGGTGGGTATTTAGAAGGGCATGAAGTACATGGAACACTGGGTATTGTACATAAAAAATGAATCTTGGAACACTGCATTGAAAACTAATGA
Source organism: Martes martes (assembly GCF_963455335.1). Classification (NCBI taxonomy): domain Eukaryota; kingdom Metazoa; phylum Chordata; class Mammalia; order Carnivora; family Mustelidae; genus Martes; species Martes martes. The sequence continues at coordinate 110,541,318 of NC_137888.1, forward strand.
TGTATTCTATGGTGATAAAAATAATACAATTTTTTAAAAGATTTTATTTATTTATTTGACATACAGAGAGATCACAAGTAGGCAGAGAGGCAGGCAGAGAGTGGGGGGGAAGCAGGGTCCCCGCTGAGCAGAGAGCCCAATGCAGGGCTTGATCCCAGGATGCTGAGATCATGTCCTGAGCCTAAGGCAGAGGCTTATCCCACTGAGCCACCCAGGTGCCCCAAAAAATAACACAATTTTTTTAAAAAGCCCCTTTTTCAATATCCATGGCCCCTGCAACTTCCATCATTTTTTAAAATCATCCTTATGACTAAAGAAAAAAGTTAAGTCCATTTGCTTGACATCTCTGATGTTATTTGAAAACAGTTCTCATTGTTTCTGTGTTCTTTTGTCTTTAGCAAGATTCATAGTAATTACATGGGTTTAATACATATCTCTTATGTGTCTATTGTGCTCAAGGGACTTTCTTGACTTCATGGAGAATGAAAGAATAAATAATAGACCCTGTCTCCAAAAAAAGACAACCTATGAGCATAAAAGCAAACAATTCAAAGTAAAAGATGACTTGTGTTTTTATAAATTCCAAAGACCATATTATTTCTAGCTTAGGAGTGCCAGAGAACTTTAGGAAAGAGGGAATGTTTGAGCTGAACCGTGTAGGATAGGTTAGGATTTCAATACAGTGATATGAGGGAGAGATAACAGCGTTTTTAGAGAGATAAAAGAATATGACAAAATGTACATTTTTAGAAAACATGGAGTATACTTTGGAAATAGAAAGGAGCCCAGTTTTCTTGGACCATATGTTATAAAAAACAGTAAGATAAAGCCAAAAAAGAGAGACAACAGTAGTTTTTGGAGGCCATTGAGTCTCAGGGTTTATATTCTATTTATAGAGAATGACCATCACCTGAAGCCCTTGCACATTGCAGTCATTCATTTAAAAGATTAGACTGGAGCATGAAAAACAATTGTACTAAGTAGGGAGACCCTGGACCCCTGGAAGAGGAGATATTACTGAGATAGTGACTGCAATTGCTTAGAAAATGGTACTACAGTAGGATGTGGTGAAGGGAAGGAAAGAAGAGCAAAATTAGCTCTTGGTTGTGATGAAACTCAGGTATTCTCCATTCTGTGAGATTATCTTCAGAACTGAGCCTCAACTGGCCACCAAAGTAATGTGCTCCAGAACACATCCTTCACTGGCTTCCTTCCCTTTACTATTTCCCTTCCCTACTTCCCTTCCAGTTCTTCCTGGAATCACCTCTCAAATATGCTCCTTGTACTCCCATCTTTGACTCAGAGACTACTTTTGGAAAAAAATCAATCTAAGTCAGATGATATTAATAATAATAGAAAACATAAAAATTAGGGCAAGCTGAGGGTAGGAGTTGGGAGGAAAGGCTTAACACTGATTTTTGACATTTTGTGTGGACTTGGAATTTGTATTATTATCTGTTACTTACTCTTCTCATCCACATTGGAAAGGAGTATAAATTGGTATGGATCTGCAATCCCTTATCTACACTTCCAAAGTTTGAAAGTTTTCATAGCTTTTTGTTAGCAGAGCAGATGGAACTGATAAGAGGCTACTTACAGTGTTTATTTTTTCTACTTAATGAGAATAAATGCATTTTGCTTGACTGGATATTGTTATCTATACCTGAGGAAGGATGTTACCTACCATATAGTTAAAGTAACCTATTATCATTCTAAAATCCCCAAATTTCTAAATTCCAAAACATATAAAACTCTATGGATAAGTGTTGTGGACCTGGACTTTAATTTTTGGGAGAAGAACAATTTGTCAGATATTTCCACTATCTTAGAAAGGTTTTACATTTCCTTAATGATAACACACTTATGAGCTTATTCGAAGGAAAAGTGGCCAATAACATGCAAACCTATTTGTAAGTAAGGATATTCATTGGAACGTTTTATCTAATATTAAGAAATTGAAAATAACCTGTCTGTTCATCAAGAGAATGTTAGGTAAATGACGGTGGCAACATACACCAGAATACCACAGTAAGGCATGCTTTCGAGGAAATGCAGTGAGAGGTGTCGGAGCTGAGGTAAGAACAAAACACATAAACGTGTCTGAAACACTAATATCAACTGTATGTTTATAGAAAAAACACTCAAAGGAAATTATTATCTCTGGAAAGTGAATTATGGGTTGTTTTAATTTTTTAAAACTTTACTCTTGTATTTTATGAATCATCCACAAATCGTGTGTTACTCTTACAAACAGAAGAAAGGGCATGCTATTTAATTATAACACTTGAAATTTTTTTCATGATTTGAGCTCAGAAAAGAGCCTTCAAAAATAGAGGTCCACACTTGGACATTTGGACTAATATTTGCATGACACAGACCCCCAGACTTGATTAAATTACAGATGCTATATTAGCTTTGCAATTAAAAGAAAATACTTTTCACTCAAATTGTCAACTTGTCCCTTAAGCATATATTTCAGGGTTTTTCCTCTTCTTTGTTATTTCTTATAATGGAATGTAAAAAGAGCCTTAGACATCATTTAATTCTCAAAATTAAAACTTATGATATGGAGATGAAAAGCACAGCACAGGGAATATAGTCAATAATATTGTAATAATATTGCATGATGACAGACGGTGACTATACTTACCATGTGTGTACCTACCATGTGTGTATCACTGTGTACCATATAGAATTATGGGATCACTGTACAGTGTACCTGAAACTAATATAACATTGTATGTCAACTATACTTACATAAACAACAAAGATGTTTTTTTTAAGTTGCAATATATTTGGAGTATTACTTTAGGTTTTTAAAGCTTTTTATAGTTTGCCCACCATGTCACATCTGCTTCCTAATTCGTTCTTCATGTGTATTTTTGTGATTGTGGATTTTATTTAAAAAAAAAAAAAAGTTTCCAAAAAATGCAAAAAAAGTACAAAGAGAAACAGAAATTTCTGAGTTCTCGCAGTCTGGTATTAATAACTGTTAACCTTTTGTCATTTTTATAAAAAAGGAATGAATAGCCTCTGGCTAAAATTAAGTCCTCTTTGGTGCCTTCTTAGCGCAGTAGGCAGCGCGTCAGTCCCATAAAATTAAGTCCTCTTTGACTCTTTCCCTTATCCACTTTTGCCCATGTATCTTGAATACACGTTCATGTACCATGAATACACATTTATGTATATGCACATATCTCTCCATGAACAATATATAGACAGTGTTCTTTGTGTCGGGGGGTATTTTAATTTATATACAATTTTATATTCTGCATATTGTTCTACTCTTTATATCTATTTCAAATTCTGATTTAAGTTTTATCCACATGGGTGTACATACACATCATTACATTGTATAAACTACCAAATTTTGTCATTTTCTGTTCAAAATAACCCTATAAGGTAGGCAAGACAGCAATTTTTGTCCTACTTTACAGATGAGATGTTAAGTGAGTTACCAAGATGTACAAGAGGCTTAACTGAAATTCCTATAATCCTAGTTCAGGGTTCAGTATTCCTTCTCTGATAAAAATAATTTTTAGATAGAAAAGCCAGATTCACATAAACATGGAAATTAATCAAGAGTTACCATTTGATCTTGCCCTTATAAACATCTGGAGATCTGTCTCTTTTTCAGGGACCAGGACAGTTGGAAACAACAACTTTAACTTTTACTAGTATCTCTTGTTTGCGAACTCATGACATCAATGAACTATAACTACATGTGTGTCTCCCACTATTTTTTAAATTAAAATCAGTGGAGTAAGTCTTCCCAGATCTTGGATGAACGTCCATAGGCCCCATGGCTTTAATTCTTAGGTTATAATTTTATGGTTATTTTCAGTTAAACACAGTCTGTATGTTAAACACAGTCTGACTTCAGACACTATAATGTCTGTCCGAGGTACTAGCCAAATTCTAGCACCTGACAGAGCAGCTGATTGCTCTCCTGGCCAAGTTCTGGTCTACTTCAGGCTGGAGGTCTGTAGTGGGAAAGGGGATGAGGGTGACAAAGTTCTGCTGCTCTGGCTTTTTCACTTACTAGCTGTTTCCAGGTTTTGTTTCCTACTGGAGTCTAAGCCAGAAAAAAAGGAAAAGTGACCAATAGGACTTTTTTTTTTTTTTTCCCTTTACTTAGTTGGGTGTTTTCCTGCTCTCTGGGTATGAATGATAAGATTCAAATCCCTTGATGAAGTTTGTGTGAGTTCTGTTGTGATTCTTTGCTGGATTGCTCTCCTAAATTCCCTGGACATCTTCATTCCAGGTGGTTGTCTGTAATTCTTTCTTCTGCACCTGGTTATCCAGGGTTACACAGGCAACCTATTTGGACAGGATCTTTTGGACAGACTCTTTGCTGGCTTTCTTTCACATGACCCTTATCTGACCCTTGGAAACATTCAAGCATCCCTTAGCCATTGGGCAGTGATGGATCACAGTGCAGAAGCCCTCTCTCCAGGCCCTAACCCCAAAGCCAGGCCTGTTTTTGTTCTATAGAACTCCTAGTTTACAGCCTAATTAGGCTTTCTCAGGATAGAGACAGTCACAGTGCTTTGTAATGCCCATTTTCTGAGAACACATTCTAAAGCTCTTTTAGTTATTGTCTTGAAATCCCTCTCCTTAGGTTTTCAGTAAGACTCTCACAGCCTCCCTACACAAAATAGATGGGATAAAGATTTAGAGCATATCAACATATTTCCAAAGAAAATTCTCTGCAAATCCCAGGATCACACTTTCTCTTCCAGTGTTTTTATTTTTGTTCTGTCCACAAGATTCCATAGCCCAGGTATCATTTCAGGTAAAAATAAAATGAATTGATAGGAATGGGCTTGTTTTGTACTTCAGTAACTAATATGTCTTAATGGCCCCTTTCTCAAAATGAAGCAGGGAAAACCCCATTCTAATTTCCTGTGCTGACTGACCAAGTGACACAAGGCTAATCGTTTAACTACTGTGTGATCTCCCCACATTTAAAATAAAGAGTACATGAGGTAATGGGACAATACTACTACTTAAATCATAGGGTTGTTGAGATGATTAAATGAGTTAGTGTATGTTAAGTCTTTTTCTTTTTTAAAGATTTTATTTATCTATCTGAAAGAGACAGAATGAGAGAGAGAGCACAGAGAGGGAGGAGGGTCAGAGGGAGAAGCAGACCCCCTGCTAAGCAGGGAGCCCGATGTTAAACTTGAACCCGGGACACCAGGATCATGACCTGGACCAAAGGCAGTTGCTTAACCAACTGAACCACCCAGGTGCCCAATACATGTTAAGTCTTAAAACATATCTGGCTTGTCCTAAGAACTTGGTAAATGTTACCTATTATTGCTCTTTCCAAGTTCCAGCTAGAAAATAAATAAGTCATGGGGAAATAGTGTACAGCATTGTGACAGATGTTTATAAGACTTACTCTGGTGATCATTTTGCAATATATACAAACATCAAATCATTAGGTTGTAAACATGAAACTAATACAATGTTACATGCTAATTATACCTCAGTAAAAAAACGAAGACACTAAAAAATAAAAGAAAAATTCAACTTGACTAACATTCCCCTAATAAGTTTTTCTTGATTTATCCTGATAGTATTAAGCATGTCTTCCCCAGGATTTCCAAAATATTGTAGGTGAATTCTGTCTCTTTGTGTTCTCAAATTCATGTATCATGTTCCTATAAATAGATGTTTATGTGCATGTCTTCCCCTTTAATTCTTCAAGCCAGGGACTTTGCTGTATTTATTCTTGTTTCCCAAGCACATTTGATGGATGAACAAGTGGCCAGGACAGATAGGATGGCTAGACACTCAAAAATAAATAATGTCAGTAGATGATCAACTTTGCTGAGGTAGATGAATGGATGGATAAAGTCTGAATAGCAAAGAAGTCTCTGAGAGTTCTAAGAGGACAGAAATATGCACAGTTTACACATGACTGTGCCAATATTTTCCTATTAAAGCCATAAGAATTTGTAACAAAAACAGACTAAGGAAACATTGGATTCTACTAGATGTTTAATGATACCAGGCTGTGTTCAGAAAGAAAAGCAAATATCTTTATAATCATTCCATGTGGGTAATTTATTGAAACAATATCAGTGTAAAAAATGGAGGTAACCAGGACCCCCATTACTGTTAGATAATTCTAGCCGATCATTATGGTTTAAACCTCAAAGAAAGAAAATGGAAATTCACAATGGATCATATTAGCTAGATGATGAAACAGTTGAGTATTAACATTGAAAAGTAAAAAATTAGATATAGTCTCTAATTATAATTACCTTTTAGTACTTATAATGACTATGGGTAAAAGACTATAATAGAGTTGAATGTAGAGTAATTACATTATTTTTTTTTCTTTTGATTCATAAAGAAGTCTTAGTATTACATTAATTCTTTTAAAAGAAGGTAATTAATTACATTAACATAGTTAACTGGGACTGAAAGGCACCCTAATAGGAAAAAAAATTGCTTTCCTTGACATTCAAAAATAACTGAATTATTTTTTCAAATGGAGACTTTCTGCAGTTGTAGAGACAGCTGCTAAAAACATTAGTAATCATTAAGAGAAAGTAATAGTGAAGAAGTTTTTCGCTTTTTTATTTGTTTTTTTTTCTTTTTAAGCCAAATATTCCATTTATTTAGTTTCATCAGATCTGAAACTTTTGGGATGTTTTAAGCCATGAAAAATAAAGTTCTATTAACCCTCATAATTCTCTGTGAATTCCTCTCCATAGCACAGCTTTACAAACTACTTTGGAAAGCATGATGGAACTTTGGATATAACCTTTTGTGGAAATGCTATCCTGCCCACCTCAGTCTAGTGAAATGAGCAATGCTACGAAGGTGTGAATGATAACATGGGGACTGGGGAATTGGTTAGAGTTACTCTACCTTCACCTTGCTATCTGACTTCAAGCAAGTTATTCAAGCTCAACTTTAGTTATAAAATGGGACATCCATTTAGTTATTGGTAAATTAGAGACAATTACATTTACTTCCTAAGGTTATTTTTAAGCTTAAGATCAATCTTTATTAAGTGCCTTAAAAATTTCTGCATACCCCATAACAGTAAGATTATTATTCTAGTAATAGATTTTGATTGCAAGGAACAAAAACTAGTTCAAATCAAGGGGTAGGTGGGCAATAGTCTTCATGGTGGAAGGGGTGGTTCCTTTCTCCCCTTTCTAAGCTAGGGATATACTAATGTATTCAGTCCAGCTCAGAGGTACTTACCCATTGACTCAGCAGATATAGGCACATTTAGTCAATATACGAAAACTTGTAACTCTTTGTCATCTGTGAGGAAGGGAGAGGGATATTTTTTTTTCCTTCTTGTTACATCAATAACTGACAATTAGGGCTTCTTGGTAAAGCAGGAAAAATCAGTAAATACATACATGAGTAGTTACCTGTCCTGCCATAATACCACAAGCACTTAACTAGATTTCCAAGTGAGGAACTGAAGTGCTATAGTCATGCCTCACATATAGCAGCATGCCAGATACTGAGAAGACCATCTCTTAGGGGCCACACTCTTCCTCCCATTGCTTTTGCTATCTGCATATTTTTGCGCAATACTCCTCTTTATGACCAGCTTCCTTGGCATATTCATCTTACACATAATCTGTTGTGACCATGATCCTTGGCTATACCTCTTAGGTCTAGCACCTACCTGCAGCTGACCATATTGTCTGGATCTCTTAGACTGGAGAGACAATACTTTGCCCCAGAAAGTGATCTATCTACTGTCCACTCCCTGGAAATACCACCAAGACAACCTGTTGACCACCAAACTAACCTCTTGAAAAAGGAAATCAGTGTTTATTGCTTAACACATAAGGGGGACCCCATATTTTAGCAGTCTCAGTAGCATCTCATAGAGAAAGAAGGCAAGGGTGGGATATATATGAGGATTTAGAGGTCTAGTTTAAGGTAAGTCTTTCAATGCTGGAGCTAACTTGAGATTGGTTGAGTTTGTGACATAACAGTTTAGGGTTGGTAGACATAGAGGGGCAAGGGTTTCTGAGAGTCTTGAATAAACAATCTTCTCATAATTTTAATGATGTTACCTATTGTCTTAAGAAGGAGTAAGGAGAGCTAGTTGAGTAATCTGCTGTTCAAATAAATGGATTTGGGGGATAGTTCTTAAAACAAACAATAAAATAATCTAAAACTTCATCTTCCTGGGCTGGACTTCTCTAAAGTTATGTTAATTTAGATAGTAAAGTGTGTGTTCAATTTTCTGATCTCAGTTCTCAGTACTGGTTGCTTTTAGAATCACTTGGAAGAGGGAAGTTATTAAATGTATATACTTTATCCCACATTGGGACGTTAAACATTTATTTTTAGGAATGGTATTGGGGCATTAGTAAATTTTTTTTAAGATTTTATTTATTTATTTGACTGACAGAGATCACAAATAGGCAGAGAGGGGGTGGGGGAAGCAGGCTCCCCACCAAGCAGAGAGTCCGATTCGGGGTTCAATCCCAGGACTCTGAGATCATGACCTGAGCCAAAGGCAGAGGCTTTAACCCACTGAGGTACCCAGACGCCCTGGGGCATTGGTGAATTTATAAAGTTTCCCAGATGATTCTAATGTTTAGCCAGGGTAGTAAACCAATGATCTAGATAATCTTTTGAAACCAGGCCACAGAAATTACATGTGTCTGGTCACCCGGGGTTGGGGGTGAAGGGAAGAGAGGGGGAAGAAGCTGGGATATGTGAAATAGAAGATTGCTCCTTCTAGAGACTGTGGGTGGGTCAGGTAACTGGAGTCTTCTAGAAGTATTTGTCATCCCTAGGGAGTGCCTGGTCTGAGATGAACCACAGTATGTGCACTCCACCCACATTACATTTTTTATCCAGGTGTTAAAAGGCCAACACCCTTGGAAGTCATAGGGGGTTAAACTGGCAAGACATGAGTGTCAGGAGCCCGTGTAGGCTGGATACACCAAGAGCCATGGTTGCTGTTGATGACTAAAAGTGGGTGGAGGCAGCAGAGGAAAGCTTGTTGTTCCTGGGCCATGGCCCAGAGGCTCCAAAAAACAGACATTGAAAAGATTATGAATCAGCTAGTCATTGTGGGAGTGCCAGATTATGGTCAGGAAGAGGCTATGGGAAACATCAGGGGAATGGAGAAGTGAGAGAACGGCTAGCAACCTGTTAGGGCACAGAAGAAGTGTGACAGGGATGTAGATAGGTATCCAATGGTACTCTTGTGGGGAGAGCAAGCAGAGCAGGAACTGGAAATAAGTCACCAAGGAAAGCATCTGATAGAATCTGGTCACATTTTAGCAGGGAAGAAAAAGAATTCAGTCCAGGGATCGCTGTGGGTGATGTTTGATCTCGGACTACTCGATGGAAGTAAAACTATAAGGATTATACATGATGACCAACCATAACCAGCCTGGGACAGAAGAGTAATAGCAAATGGGAAAGGATAATTCTTCAGAGTTACCAAGACGAAAAAACAAAAACGAAAACAAAACTTGTTGAGACTAAGTGAATAAAGAATACCTCAGAGAGTCACTGTTTTCAGGGAGGGATCTGATGGCATCAGATCCATGGAGTTACTACTTACAAGCCAGGAAAGTCTGAAGGGAAGATAAGCCATAATGCTCACCGAAAATAAACAAAACAACAATAAGGCAAATACTGGTGTGGAAAACTATAGCAATATGACTATGTCATAACGAATTGCTAGTTCCTAAAATTCCCTTGAGGAGAAAATGGGCATCAGAAATGACCTAAGAATTCCACTTCTAGGTAAAACTCCTAGAGAAATTCTTACATAAGTCCACAAGAAGACATTTACAAGGATGCTCATTAAAATGTTGATTGTTAAAGCAAAAAGTTAGAACTAGTCCCAACGGCTCAAGAACTACCAAATTAATTATGGTACATTTGTGTGAAGAAATACCATACGTCAAAAATAAACAACTTAGACTCTAATAATTGGCATTTGCAGGTAATAATTGAAAAATCAAGTTGAAAGAGGATACATGCAGTATGGAAGTATTTATATATGCTTCTAAAAACATGCGGAAGAGTAATATATTTCATTCATTGATACAAGTATGTATTTAGAAAAGATATGAAAAAGTAAATTGCAAGTGCACCAAATCCACAAGAGCAACTGCCTCTGGAGAGAGACTTGAGGTGTGGGATGGTATTACAACTCGATGTGTAATATTTTATTTTTAAAAATCTGAAACATGTAGGATACATTATTATCAGTTTGGTAGGCTCATGGGTGTTGTTTATTTTTCCTTCTGCTTTACTGATCTTAAACCAACCAAAAATAAATATGCAAACAAAAAGATTAACCACAAGGTGCTCTTCACAATAGTTGGTGAATTTTATTAATTCACTTTATCTAATACCCATATAGGACATTGAGGATATCAAAAACAACAAGATTTAGTTCATGGTCCCAAGGAGTTCACAGTATCTAAAGAACACACACCTGCATACTTACAAAGGTAAGCATAAAACACTTAAGGAAACACATATGAAAGAAATACTAATTTTTGCTAAGGAAAAGGAGTAAAAATACTACTATATAGATAGAACATTTAATTTTTTTAAAGATTTTATTTATTTATTTGGCAGACAGAGATCACAAGTACGCAGAGAAGCAGGCAGAGAGAGAGAGGGGGAAGCAGGCTCCCCGCTGAGGAAGGAGCCTGATGTGGGGCTCGATCCCAGAACCCCGGGGTCATGACCCGAGCTGAAGGCAGAGGTTTAAACCACTGAGCCAACAAGGCACCCCTAGATAGAACATTCCAGATTGGTCACTAAGTAAAGTAGTTTTTATAGCAGGCAAAAGAAGAAATGTGTGAATCAAAAGCCACAGGGATATAAAACATGAAGTCATTTTTAGTAACAATGCTTAGTATTGTGTTATTGAATCATATAGCTTGTAGAAAGAAGAGGCAGGAAGTAGACCTAGAAATTAGGGTCACTTAGTAAAGAGTCCAGAATATCTTACTAAGAATTGTGGGGCACAAAGGTGCACTTCAGTAAAATAATATTGGTGATATGAAAGGTAGATTGAACTAACGTTAATCTGGAGGAAGGATTATAAGAATCCAAATAATAGATACTCACTATACACTACTGGATGATGGACAGTATTTAGATATATCCACTGCCATGTCAGATGCTATAAATATAGCCTCAAAATTTAAGAGGTGAACTGAAGGTCAGAGGTGGGAAGATCCGCCTGCTCATGGCAACCCCAGAGAGAGGTCAAGATAGAGGCTTAAAACGACCAGAAAATTAGAGCACAAAGTTGCTCTTCACTCAGTAGAGAAAACTTTCTGTTGACTATTTCTAATTTATAACGAATAAATAAATAAATATTTAATCCACACTCTCTCGGGAAAAGAGTTTTATTTGTTTGTGAAAGTAAAACCAGATTTCTTGAATGGTTCTACTATAAACAGGAGCCCTTTGTAACTACACCCTTAGGATTCTGGTGAACCTGCCAAAGGGCGGGTCACCTTGGCTGGAGTAGTAACACAGATTGGCTCCTTCACAGGAAAACTGAGGATTTGCAATAAACAATCAAGGACCCTGAAAGCACTTGTTTGAGTGATATTAGTACTTGTTGGAGTGACATTTTGGCTAAGACAGATTTTTTTCTTTGGCCCCTACCCTATTCTCCCCACACTGTAGAAAGAACACTACTCTGGATGTAGGGTCCTTTGAACTTGCCTCAGTGACATTTTTTAATCCCATGAATTATTTATAAACATGTTTCACCTCTCTGGGTTCTGGGGCCCTCATCTAAAAATAAGTTTTACTTCTCTAATTGTAACTTGGTCTGGGAGCATGGAATATGGTAACCCTATTTCTTAGCAGCTTGGTTCAACTTACTGATTCAGTGTCCTTCAAATCCCTTCCATTAATTCAAGCGAAGGGAGTTCCATGTTTTTGAGGTGGTCTCAAAAACATTCCTGTATGCCTTCTAGCCTTTGAGGGGAATGATGATCAAAATGTGGCCTCCCATCTTTACAGGAATTAGCAGAGAGCAGTCATTCAAGGCCCAATTAGATGAAGATGGTTACAGCTAGACTGATCCCAGTGGATCTGAGAGCATGATGCCAACAGTGTGTGGTGGACTCTCTGGCCTTTTCAGGCCTCCTGGAGTATTCCAGGGACAAGTTATGTGCTTCGCTGTCACCTGTTCTAACATCTGTTTGAATTATTTCTCCTACAAGAATGAGCACTCAGGGGATCTGGGTGGCTCAGCTGGTTGAGTGTCTGATATGTGATTTCAGCTCAGGTCATGATGTCAGGGTTGTGGGATCCAGCCCCATGTCTGGTTCCCTGCTCAGTGGGGAGCCTGCTTCTTTCTTTCCCGCTTCCCCTTCCCCTACTCACACACTCTCTCTTGTTCTTTCTCTCTCTAAAATAGATCAATAAATCTTTAAAAAAAAGAAGAAGAAGAAGAGTCTGCAACCTATGTGCAATAGTTAGTAACATCATCATTAATCACAAAAAATGGTCCACTTTATTTTTACTTGGGGCTTCAGTTCAGAAAGAATTAAAAATAGATGATTAAGCTATTTTTTGTTGTTGTATTAATTGCTTATTTTCAAATGGCATGGGTCAATTACTTGTTAGTGTCCAATAAAAAGTTAGGATAAAATGTCCACTTTAAGAAATGGAAAATAAGATAATTTTGGAACACGGATCATTAGAAATGGAGGCATTTTAGATTGACCTGTTTAATTCCCCATTTAACATATGTTTCCTCTGTATCCTAGAGAGGTAAATGATTAAGTACACATTGACATAAATGGGGCCTGAATTGGTTTTCTAAATTTCAGTCTGGTGTTTTTCTGTTAAGTAATACCTATGTCAACTAGAAGTCTACACATTATTTACACACTAGAACAAGATTGTTTTGTATGGAATTCAGAGTAGGCACCATAAAGGTATAAATATCCATACATTTTTAATTTCTTGAATGCTAGAGCATGTGAGCAACTTGGTCTCTTACATTGAGTCAAGAATATCTTTTCACAATTTTTGCATTAAACACTAACGAGCAGAACCCTTTGGAAATTTGGCATTGCTTCTTGAATTAAAATTAAAGAAAGTTTTCTCCTGAAATAACTGGAAACATAGCATGTGCTCTATTCATTGCTTCGTACTAAAACCAGCTTCATAATTCCTTTTATGATTTTGTCTGGACAGGTCCGAATTAGCTACTACATGACTAGAGCCCAGACAGCTTTTCATAATCAAAATTGGCTGGCAAACAGCAAGAGCTTTGGCAAAAGTTGTGTTTTCCTGTGCACCTAAAAATTGCTTCATTGAGAGGGAAGTGAGAGTTGGACAATTGCTGTTTTTATAATGAAGCTTCTTAGAATCATAAAGTGGTAGAATATACTAGAACAAAAATGACTTTTGGGGGGAATATTTGGCCCTGTGTTTCTATGGAAAGGACCATATTTTTGGTTGTTTCAACCCACCAACCATTTGCCAAACACTGATACTTTTAGAAAACAAAATCAAAATGAATTTCTAGAAAAAAAATACAAAATATAGGTCCCATGCTTTATCATACTTCCACAAGAAATGAAATCACTCAGGCAAAATGCTATGCAAAGCCTTTAAACATTTGCTCTCAATTCTTGTTTTCATTGCACAGCATTTTGACAAAATAACAATAGCAAAACCCGCCATTCTGAAGGCTGTAGACAGCAAAGTGATAGACATCTTAGCCAGGCACCCTAGGTCTTAAACTACTTAATTCCAATTAGCTATAGTTATTTAACAATTGTTCAAAGCCCTGCTTGGTCCCAAAACCTATGCTCTTGACATCATAAATGCCATAAAAGCATATTTTTCATAATAGAGTTGGTATAAAATAATATCAAGATTTTTATTTTCTCTTAGCAATTTTGAACATGCAAGAGTCAATAAAGCACTGGATGAAAAATAATCCATTAGAAAAAGATAAGATGGTGAACAGTAAGAAGCTGCTCAAGAGCTTAGAGCAATCAACGGATGTGGAGTAAAAATTCTTCACAAAGCTCCATTGGTGAATCTAATTTTATGGATTTTTCAAGCCTTCTTATTTTGACACCTTCCTTCCCTATGTAATAAGGGACAAAATAAACTTTTCAGCAGATCAAGACAGATTTACCATGAAGCTTATGAAGGTAAACTTTCTATAGACTCTTTCTGAAGCTTGGGAAGCACCCATGCATTGTAACCCTATGGTCTTATGATGCTATAAAGTTTGCAAAATTTTATTTTCACTCTACTTCCTTCTGGTACACATCCATTCATGAAGTGTGGCGTTAGAGTTGAATTTGAGTTAGAGATACATTTAGATTGGGTTCCGTGGAATATACTTAGGTATCATGCAATTACTTCAGTTAAAGTGTTTAAGTGCTACACACCATTAGCAATGAGCACACCCAGCACGCAGACCTTGGCCTTTAATAACCATTTCCACTGGTAGGAATAGGGGCTGTCAAAATTATGGATGGACCAGTCTTGGGGCAGGTCAAAGTGAGCTGGAATGAACAATTTGTTAGTCCTGAAAGTAAAGTGCTAAAAAAAAGCATAGGGGCATATACAAGGACACATAGGAATGTGGAGTTGAAAAATTCATGAGTTCACATGATAATAAATAAGTAAATAATTGGAGAAAAAGATAGAAAACCTGAAAAACAATAAAGTAACAGAGGTAAAATATTAACAATAAGGGAATTTGGGTATAGGGTAAATACATTTGTTCTTTTACAAATTTCATTTTTGAAACTTCTCTGTAAACTTAAAGTTGTTTCCAAATTAAAAGTTTTAAAAGAAAAAGTAAGCTAGTGCTAATATTTCCCTTGGAGTTATTTTCAGGCATACTCCTACAACCACTATGTCCACCCATTCAACAATGAAGAATTAAGATGCAGAACCAGAACTCATATTGTCAAAAAAATGCATCCTGTGATGCCCAGCACATGACATATAGGTTATGGAAGGCAAAACAAGGTTTGGAAAGCATTGACCCAGAAGACAGTGAGTGGGAAATTCTTCCAGACATCAGATGTGTAAAATGCAACAGATATTTAAATTCTCATTAACACCGAAACAAAAGGAAATCTCTCCTTACAGAAATATACCTAATATAAAAATATATATAAATATAACTAATATTAGAGGATATGTGATTATATACACCATCTTTCTTTAAAATTTTGGTTAGGAACTGTGCAAAAATAGAATGTGTCATGTAATATCTGTGTACGGTGGGGTAAATCTCTAGCAGTACCACAATAGTGAGTACATCTGTGAGTGAATATTCATGTGATATATCCCAACATATGGGATCATGTCTTAGCATTTCTGCTTCACTTTGCCCTGACAAGTCTGGAGCTTCCAGATGAAACAGAATGTAAAATTGCCTTTGACCCAGAAAAATGGCTTGAAGCAAAAAGTGTTCCTCTGACAAATCTACATTTTTCCATCAATAAGTCAGTATATTAATATAGTACTTATTTGATCACACAATTATGTAATCTAGTACAACATATCAAGCAATTTCAAATGCCTGATGTGTCCTTGAATTGTTCCTCTGTATTGATGTATCCAATACTGTGTTATAAAGTTGAAAGAAATTTCTTAAAACCCAATTAATGAAAACAAAGTTTGATCAATCACACTAGAGCAAAACTTGCATTCTGCCTCTGGCAATTGTAGTTACAAAGATTAAAATTACTTTTCTTCCCTCTACCATATACATTGAAATAACTAAACATCTGGACAAAACGACAAAAAAAAAAAATGTGATATGATTACTTTCAACACCCTGGACATCAGGCAACAAGGGGCAGCAATCACTGAGAAGGAAACAAATAAGTATTACAATTGCCCTAGCTTACTGCTTTGAGAGAGTGAGCTTCCTGACACAGGAACCCACAGACTCAATGACTGGGAAGACCAAGCTGAAAGTCTGGGAAGACATTGTCAGTAGAGTTTGAATGGTAGAGAGCCAGAAAGCTGATAGCTATACACAGAGATAACCCCAGAGATTTGCAAAAAGTCTCCCTCAAGTATTCAGCAGAGTACTAATAAATGGATGGTTATGTGAAATGGCCTGAGGCCAGGGAAACAGCCACCTGAAAGGATTAGCAATAATAGTACTTGGAGCTCACAGAAGGCAAGAAGAGTGCCATTTTCCATATAGCCAGACTAAGAAAACTCCTAATTTATGGGGCACTGGGTGGAGTGCTCAGAAGACAGGTCTTATCTCAGTAGTAGGGTAAAATTAGCTCTCAAATAAATACTACTCTACTCTCAGAAAAGCTTAAAAGCAAGACTCAAAAAGATCTAACTATTTCCAAGTAACTTAGCATACTGGAACAAAGTTCAAGAGACACAAAATATTGAGCACTATATTCATTTCCTAGAGCTTCCATAGCAAAGTGCCAAAGTGCATGGCTTAAAACAATAGAAATTTATTGTCTCACATTTCTAGAGGCTAGAAGGCTGAAATCAAGGCACCAGCAGGATTGTGCACTCTCTGAAGATGATGGAGAAGAAATTATTCTTTGCCTCTCTTTTCACTTCTGGTAGCCTTGGGTGTTCTTTGGCTTGAAGATGCATCACTTCAGATCATTGTCTTCATAGTGTTCTCCCTGCATGTCTTCACATTCTTTCTGTGCATCTCTGACTCTGTGTTCAAATTTCTTCTTTTTCTAAGGACATCAGTCATACTGTATTAAGGTTCATCCCAAAGACCTCATTTTAATTTGATGCCTCTTAAATATTTTTCTAATAAGGTCACATCCTGAGGTACTATGGATTAGAACATAAAGATATCTTTTTAGAGGAGTACAAACTCATAACACACACTCAACAGTGTAAAATTTATAAAATCTATAGTGTAATCCAATCAAAAATTACCTGACATGCAAAACAAAATAAGATAAAAAAATATGATCTGTAAAGAAGAAAAAAACTCACCAGCCAAAACCAAACAAGAACTGACACAGATTTTAAAATTATTAAAAAGGACATTAAAATAATTATAATTGTGTTTTATATGTTCTAAACCTAGAGGAAATCCTAGTTTTATTAGGTAGAGTCATGGAACTTATGTATAAAAGACCCAAATTGAATTTCTAGAGATAAAATTAAAATGTCTGAGATGAAAAATACATTATACAGATTAATGACAGAATAAACATAACAAATGAAATAATAGTGAATCCAACTCCTAAGAATGGACACTATCAAAATGAAATGTAAAAAAGAAAAAAAATATTAAAGACACAACATCAGGGGTCTGTAGGAGAATGTCAGGCTCCTGAATTTACATATAACTCAAGACCCTGAAAGAGGGAAAAGGTTGAACAAAAAAGAACATTTGCAGACATAATAACCAAACTTTTTCAAATTTGATGAAAGCTATAAATTTACATATTCAATAAACTCAGTAAACCTCAAATACAAGAATCACGAAGGCAGCTACACCAAGACACATAATAACCAAATTGCTTCAAACCAATAGCAAAAGAAAATCTTAAAATCCAGAGGAAAAGGGACACCTGGGTGGCTCAGTTGGTTTAGCATCTGCTTTTGACATAGGTCATGATCCTGGGTTCCTGGGATCGAGTCTCACATTGGGGTCCTTGCTCAGGAGGGATCTGGCTTTTCCTTCTGCCTGTCACCCCCCTGCTTCTACTCTGTTTCTCCCTCTGACAAATAAATAAGTAAACCTTTATTAAAAATCCAGAGGAAAAGGACGGGTTATGTACAAAGGAAAAAATAAGGATAACAGAAGATTTCTTGTAGGGAACAATGTAAAGAGGACAACAATGTTGTAGCAACTTGAATGTATTCAGAGAAAAATATGTCAACCTAAAATTTTATAACTAATGAAAATATCCCTCAAAATTAAGGCAAAATTAAGGCTTTTTGAAACATACAAAACCTTAAAGAATTTATTGTCAGTAGACTTGCACAAGAAATGTTAAAGTAAGTTCTTCAAGAAGAAAAAAAAGATGCTAGATAAAAAGAAAGGAATTAAGAAGCCTGGAAATGGTAACTGTATGAGTTAAATACATGTATTTTGTGAAATTATCTCTTAATTCTAGTTAAAAGATAATTAGCTGTTTAAACAAAAATATCATCAATGTAGACTGCTGTTTATAATATGTATATAAACAATATGTATGACAGCAATAACATAAAGGTCAGGAGAAATGGAAGTATATGTTTATAAAGTGCTCGTCTATGAAATGGTATAATATCACTGGGAGGTATAGACTGTGATAAGGTAAAGAAACTGTTGGAATAACAAACCAAAGAGTTGGAGTTAATAAGACAACAAATGAGAGATAATGGAATCATAATAAATACCAAAAGGCAGGCAGAAAAATGAAGGGAAAAGAACAAAGAAGAGGTGACAAATAGAGAACAAAAAGCGAGATGAAAACTGAAGCCTACAAATATTTAACAATCTCATTAAATGTAAATAGTCTAAACACACCAACTAAAAGGCAGAGATTGTCAAACTGTATAAAAAATAAGTGCCAACTATATGCTGCTCAAAAGAAACTAACTTTGAAGACAAAATATGAAGACAAAATGACAGATATATATATATATAACTAGCTAATACCAAATCTGAAGAAAGTTGTAATGTCTATATTAAACCAGACAAAGATTTCAGAGCTAAGAATATTACCAGGGAAAATGAAGGCCATTTCATAAGGATAAAGGGTTTAATTAATCAACCAGGCATAATAATCCTATACATTTATGTGCCTAAAAATAGAGCTTCAAAAGGAAAGAAGAAAAAAAAAAACTGATACAAAGTTAAGGAGAAATCAACAAATTTCATATTTAGTAGAAGATTTTATTTCTCCTCTTTCAATAATTAATGGAATAAGTAGACACAAATTCAATAAACGTATATAAAACTCAAACAACACCATCAGCCAACCTAATCTGACATTTACAGAACACTCTACTAAAAAGGACAGAATGCTTTAAGTGTTGTACACAAAAAACTTGACAAGATAGACTATATTCTGGGTCATAAAACAAATATGAACAAATTTAAAAGGATTCACGTCTTACAGTGTATGTTAATATGGAATAAAATTAAATTTAATATGGAATTAAATTAGATATTGGTCAGCAAAAGATATCCACAAAAGTCTCTTGTATTTAGAAACTAAATTCTCTACTTCTAAATAGTCTACAAGAGTCAAAGATTTCAAAAAGGAAATTAGGAAGTATTTTGAATTGAATAAAAATGAAAACATCCTCAACATTTGTGGGATGCCACTAAAGCAATATTTAAAAAGGGAATTTTATAGCACTAAACATCTAGTTAAAAGGAAATATAAACATATAAGTTAGTGATACTAGAAAGCCTTGGACAAATTACTAAAAAATCACCCACCTTCATACCCTACCAGCAATGATAAGACCACATTGAAATCATCTAGGTGGACATTGATTTTTCTTTTTTAGTTTTTTAAGGTTTTATTTATTTATTTGTCAGAGAGAGGGAGAACATGCACAAGCAGGGATAGCGGCAAGAAGAAGCAGCAGACTCCCTGCTGAGCAAGGAGCCCGATGTGGAACTCCATCCCATGACCCTGGGATAATGACCTGAGCCGAAGGCAGATGCTTAACCTACTGAGCCACCTAGTCATCCCAGACATTGATTTTTTCTTAGTAAGTGTTTAAATACATGACTGTTTCAAAACTTCCCATGTGTTGCACTACATACATTTCTTCCAAAATGTTCTTAGTGAATCAGTGAGATATTACTGTTTCCTTTAACATATGAAAAAATGAACTCAGTTAGAGTATATTTGAGGCCACACATTCTGTGAGTACTGACCAACGTCTCTGACTTTGGAATTACAAACCAGTGCTTTTTCTTCTCTTAGATATGAGAAGCTCTGTATTACTGTGTATTACACATAAGCACAGCATTGCACAGATGGAGAACTGCAAATGGTAGGAACCTGGAAAATTTCCCCTCAGGAATTCCAGTACTACTGCTCCCTTCCTCTTTATTCTCTCCAGAACCTACATGGCGAGAGAGGGCGGTACATTTACTGAGGGGCTTTACTGGGGACATGGCCGGGGACGTTCACAACAGAGGCAATTTTACAAGGCTTGGCCAAGAGACTCCAGCGCATTCTCCACGTGATACATTTTTGCACTGAAGATGTGGTTTGAGAATTTAATACCCTCAGCAGTTCTTGCTTGTTAAACCACTTTATTTTCTCCGTTTGAAACGCTTGTGGAATTAAGTTCCAATGACTTGTAGTGAAATACAAGGCAGAGAAAAACAAACCACTCAAAGTGGGATACAGATTGGAGAAAAACACATTTTATTGTTTTAGTCACGAACGCCATTGGCTGGAAGCAGATGACTTAAATGAGTTGCTGTCTGCCAGACCACAGCATGGGGCAGACAAACAGAAAACAATGAGGTCATGCAGGAGTAACTCATTATCCCCAATACAGTATCATTTTTAATAGAAGCCCGATTGGTGCTTGGTGTGATACGTAAAATCACTGGACTAGAAGTCAAGACATGTGGATTCTAGTCCTGCTTTTACTGGTAACCAGATGTCTGATTTCAGTTGGTCGCTCTTTTTTGGTCTCAGTTTTGCTGTTTGTGAACAACTAATACATGGATGAGTTTAGGTGACACCAGGACTTTTTCCAGCTTGGCAATCAGTCAGCATATATTTAGCAGTAGTATGCTCCAGGAACTTTATTTTTTTTATTTTTATTTTTTAAGATTTTATTTATTTGCCAGAGAGAGAGTACACACAAGCAGGCAGAGAGGCCGGCAGAGGCAGCGAGAGAAGCAGGCTCCCTGCCGAGCAAGGAGCCCGATGCGGGGCTCGATCCCAGGACCCTGGGATCATGACCTGAGCTGAAGGCAGCGGCTTAACCAACTGAGCCACCCAGGCGTCCCTCCAGGAACTTTATTATGTACTGGGAATATGTTAATAAGCAAAATGGATTTGATGTCTCCCTTTATTTCAGCTAGAAGAAAGAGCCAACAGATTGGTTTATAAGGCCTTCATAGGGCCTGAAATATTCTTGAGGAATGAGAAAGCCCCAGGATTTCTATCACTGGCCTGAAGGGGGCTATATATTTGTATTCAAATGGCAATTTTACAACCATTCCCTACTTTATGTCTTCATTACTTCTTGCTGGAGTAATAGCAATCCTTTCCTCGCTAGTCTCTGTCTCTATCCTCAGTGCGTCCATATAACCATGCAGATTGCTATTAGAAATTACTGTCAGTGTTCCAGGAAGCTATTAATATTATTCCTCTTTTTTTTTTTTTTTTTTTAAAGATCTTGTTTCCCCCATGGCAAACAAAATCATGAACATGTTCCTTAGGATGAGATTTGAAGCCCTTCCTGCTCTGGTCTGAAACTCCCTTTTCTATTTTTGCCCATCATATACATTAGCCCATCCTCTACTGAAGGTAAACTACATATCTCAACAGCCATAGCCTGTATCAGACTCTCATTAACTAATGTCAGTTTCTGGTGCTACCCTGGGAGCCCTTGGAGAGCAGAGATGGCTTCTTATTTATGTCTGAATCCCAGTGTGTAAGCCAGCACTTGGTGGCACGCTAGACAATAAATATTTGTGGAATTGATTGCATACCCTTTTGGCAGGATCTTGCCCTACTTGGTGTGTCTCTCACACTGTAAACCCTCAATAAATAACTGTTGATTGTTGCCTAACCAGTTCTAGGCAATGATCTGTGAACTGCTAGCATCTGCTTCCCTTGAGAGCTTGTTAGAAATAAAAATTCATGAGACATATTCCAAGTACCTTTGAGTGTGGGACTAGGGAATCTCCAGGCTTCTCCAGAATTCTCATGCCTGCTAAAGTTGGAGAAGCATGTCCCTAAACCATTACCAGAAACTCATTTATAGCCTCTGACTCATTTTTCATTTAATAAAAATGTGGTTATTTAACGAATGCCAAAACACTTTGGCCTTGGGTTCCACTGGTTGATAACATCTAAAGACAAAGTCAGAGTAAAACCTGAGCATCGGTAAAATTGAGAACATGCCGAGAATTGTTTTTAAGCTGCTTTGTTCTTCAGAGCTCCACGGTGGTCTTCAGCTCTACTCCCAATGAAAAACAGCAAAAACAAACATTTGCAAAGGTTCTATAATCATGTGGTCAAATTCCCCTATCCTGTGATATTTATATGTCCCAGGAGAGAGCTAGGGAGGGGTTAGTCCTTCTAGATATGTTAATACTCATAGATGATATACATAACTTTAATATAACTTCAATTGACTGAGACCTCTTTGATATCAATCCTTTACTCACGGGTTAGATCCTTCATTTTTTCAGCTAATATATATTGAAGGTGTACTATGTACAATCATGCTAACTATTGTGGACTTACCCAAAGAAAAGGCACAGTCTTTGGACTCAAATTGCTGAAAGTGTAATAGAAGAAACAACGTGCAACTTTAAGACCACGCCATTTGTATTAACGAGGAATAAACATCAGTTGTCAACCATCCCAGCACTTGAGCCCCAACTCAGCTTCCAGGGCTTAGCAGGCTTTCTGAAGGAATTGGTGCATTAGCTAAGGGCAGAAGCACAAGTAGGAGTTATTCAGGCTAAAGGTGCAAGGAGAAGGGATGCGGTGGGGAGTAAAATAAAGGGATGTTCCTAGTAGAGGATGTTGCATTTACGCGGGCCAGAGAACAGGACAGGAAAGAGGCAAGTTGCTTGCATGGGTCTGTAAGTTGTTTGGTCTGCATGGAGCACAGAATACACAAAGGACTGAGGAAAAATGAAGGTGGTGAGACACAGGGACAAATCATGAAGGCCTCCTGAGCCACATTAAGGTGTCTGAAATTTATCCTGGAGGACAGGTGAAAGAAATTCCAGTGAGGTAGAAGAAGAGGTGAGCACCAGCCAGAAAGAGCTGAAGAGGTTTAGAGCATCAAGATAGCCACAGTTTTATTTCTGCTAGTCTGGCTGGACTATGTAGAACTGATCGGACTGGGACAAGCGTGGAGGCAGGGAGGCCCAAGAGAAGCACTGTGACCTGAACCAAGTCACAGAGGGGAAGCAGGAAAGGGTGGCTTCAAGAGGCTAAGTGCTGAGAAACAGCATCATTGATGTAATATTGGACGTAGGATGGATAATAAGTCTAAGATGGTACCTAAGTTGGGTCTTGGGATAGCCTATGGGTATGTGTTCACTGAGAACAAATTTAAGAGATGCAGGGGATGGCTGTGGGGGTCAGGGAGTGGACAGTGTTGGTGAGAGATCAGTGACAGAGCTTTAATCTCAATGAGGGTGTGTTGTTTGAAGGCTGGGGGGTCTGTCGCTCGTCAAAGGCATGCCTTGAGAGCACCAGCTCCACTCTGAATGTTGCACAGACATTTCTAAATGAATATGCTCCATTGCACAGAATAAGAGCCTGCAAAGCACCGTGGAGTGAAGAGGAGGCAGAGTCATAAAACAGCTCTTTGTCCCATTATCCAGTTCAGTGAGCCAAGAAAAGGTTGGAACATGAGGACTCTGTCCCTGAGTTGCTCTATAACCTCTGCATTTTTTCCTTAATTTGTGAAGGGGGAGAAATAGTAGATTAACCTTCTTTGTACAACTTCCCTAAGGAATTTCCATTTAAGATACAGACAAAACATCATACACACTGAACATAACCATAAATGCATACCAATAGACTTGCAAAACTTAACAACAACAACAAAAGATTCCTAATCTGTGAATCTTTTCACTAGTCTGGAACTTCTTTGAAGCCACAAGTCCTGAGTTTTACAAACTGAGTGTTTACTACCTCATCCCTCAGCACAAGCTCAGGGGAGAATATACTATTTCCTCATATGTAATTAAAAGGAAGTAAAATGTTAACCTTAGAAACATTTGCTTTGGGAACAGAAACACAGTGCACTTTTCATGCCCTGGTTCAGCATGTCTAAGCTTTTGACCACTAGTTCTTTAGGGCTACACTGTTTAAGCATTCTACTATTCCATTTCGATTTGAAGATCGTATTATGAAGGGAAAAAAGTTCCCAAGATGAGTTTCAGAGACTCTGGACTTGAGTCTAAGATTTGATGTTGCCCTTGGGCAGCCCTCTGTGTCTCTTACATGTCAATACTTCATCCACTCTGTGGAATGAAGGTGATAGTTCTTGTTTTGCTTTCATCACCCGCATCGTCCAGCATTTATGTAGGAAGGATTTACCTAGGGCTTATGATATGCAGGGCAGTTGGCTAGGTTTGGTGAAGCAGAAGGAATTCGTAGTATTGCTGTGGGGAGGCATATTTAACTGGAAACATTACAAACTAACATGGCACTAACTATTCACTTCTTTAAACAACTGTAGAAGGGCAAAGAGGAGAGTAACTAACAGCCTGGGTGAATCAAGGAAGCCTTCATAAAAGAGGTAGTATTCTAGCTATAGCTTGAAGGACCTAGGTGAGTAAACGTGGAGTTGAAGGCCTTTGTCTGCATTTGGAATCCCATGTGATGAAGATACAGAGTCATGCTTAGGGATTATGAGAGATAATTACTACTACTAAGAGTCATTGTGATCTACATGTACGTGTACCAATGAAGAAAGATGCGAGGTTCGGGGAACCTTTTCCATCAGCAAAGCCTATACCTTTACCTATCACTACCTCCTTTGCCCAAACTATCCAGATATACCCTTGCAGCAGCCCAGTGGGACTGCTGCTCATGAACTTGGTGGCCTAAAATAAAGGCAAAGTTATTATGACCCAAAGAATATTACCCAAGGAATCCAAGAGCATGGAATTGGAAAGGTGGGTATGAGTCAAAGTCTTCAGTGTTCAACAAAGTTCAAAGCCAAGGAATCCAAGTTCCCATGCCGAGTCCAAAGGGCAGAAGAGAGGTCACAAGATGGAAACAAAATCAAGGGTTAAGTGCAGAATGGAAAGTGACAGAACACCAGATCATGAAAGAAGAAAAGGTTCTGGAATCTAGTACTGGAATAAAGTACCTTTCTTTTATTGGTCATCGGGTACATGGAACAAATTATAGACAGTTCATTTTAGAGTTTTTCCTAATTCTACTTTTGTATTTCCTTAATTCTGCTTCTTGTATTACTTTATCATCTGTATGATCTGTATCTTGGTTTAATTGAACATAATAATAAAAAAGCAATAAAAAATTACTCTAAGAATATTAAAGATATAGAAAAAGAAAAAAAAATAGAAAGTTCTGACTTTTAAATTCACTCCAAATTCCTGTCTTTATTTACCTTCATTCTACCCTCCCAGGAATGAATTCATTCTGCAGATAGGCGAATCCCTTTCCTTTTTATTTCTCATAAGTTAACCTTTAGAAATGTTTATCCCAATTTCATTCAAATAATTTATTTCCTACTAAGGAAAGAAACTAAACCTTTTTTAAAAAAATATTTTTATTAACATATAATGTATTATTAGCCCAAGGGGTCCAGGTCTGTGAATCATCAGGCTTACACATTCCACAGCACTCATCATAGCACATACCCTGCCCAGAGTTCATAAACCATTTTTTTCTTATAACATTTTCTCTTTAAGATTTGAGGTAAAGATTGGAAAACATAATACTCAGGTTACATGAAAACAGACATTTTCACATTATTTGCAAAAGAATGAGAAAAGATTTGTAAATATCTTAAAAGTAAACAATGTGAATACCTACTGACCAAGTAGTTTTATTCACAACATTGGGCAAAATTCTTAAGAATAAAACTCCACTAATTTTCAAAGAAATGGAAAATATAATAGTAAGAATAGTTTATCCTCTCATAGAATTTTAAAGTTTAAGAAAAGATTTGTAATGTTCCGTGTTGGCAAGGCAGTGAAGAAATGGACTTTCTCTAGGACTCAAAAGACTTTAAAATAGTCAAGGCTTCCTAGTGAGCACTATGACTATGCATGTAAAACTCTAATAAATGTCTCATACCATATGTCTCAGAAGATTCACTTCCAGACATCTAGCTTCTTGATGGAAAATATTATGGGCCCAGGTTCTGCCTATCCCAGAAACCTATTTCACAGTGAAGGAGGTACACGGAATGTACATCTCTGAAATAGAAATGTCTTTTAGAGAGAGTTTTAAATACTTTCTGAACTTTAGGCTCTTCCTCTCTCTCTCTCATTAGAAAAAGGATTCTAAGTCCAAACCACACTTTGTGCAAGGACTATACGTTGGGCATTTTTAACCCTGCGTTTGACTTAGTATGTAGTGTGAGCCATCAATTCATGCTCCTCTTTTTTCAATTACTAAATTACATTTTTATTTGAGATTTATTATACTGTTCAAATGGCAATTTTCTTTTAATTTTGTTGGGAAGAAACTATAGGTGTTTATAATAAAATTTGGGTAGCTTAGAGCCTAAGAAGTTAATGTGCTCCAAATACCAAAAATACATAGATACTATTTAAAAAGTTAAAATGAAATCAGTCATTTCCTGTTTCTAATAACATTGTTTATTGAGTTCTCTGGTCTGCAACTTATATTTTATATAATACCTCAAATGCACAGAAGTCTTTGAGGATGTAATATTTTTCTCTCTCACAACAACCTTGTGGATAAGACTCTAATTTTGTTCCATTTTACAGATGGTGAAAATAAGTCCCAGGGTGGTGAAATGACTTATGGAAAATTTTAGCTCATAGTTACTAGGTGGGCCTCAGAAGTATGTGTTCTGCCTGTAGGACCAAGGTTCTTTTTTTTTTTTTTTTTAAGATTTCATTTATTTATTTGACAGCGATCACAAGCAGGCAGAGAGGCAGGCAGAGAGAGGGGGAGGCAGTCTCCCTGCTGAGCAGACAGCCTGATGCAGGGCTCGATCTCAGGACCCTGGGATCATGACCTGAGCCAAAGGCAGAGGCTTTAACCCACTGAGCCACTCAGGCACCCCAAGACCCAGGTTCTTTATACAACACTAGATGCATTTCTGGTCTCCTGTGACTTCTCAAAACTACCCCCAGAATGTGTGACAATGCCTCTTTCCGGGACTATATATCTTTTTAAGAGGTTTTTCAATCAGATCCTCTCTCTGTGTCTGAGACCAGAACATTCTATAGCCTCTAGGTGTCCCCTCTCTGGGGACTCTTGATTCAAAACTGCTTTCTCCACATCTTCACCTGTGCTCACCTCAGCGTCCTTCATTGTATCAGTGCAAATTCATTGAGGCCACATCCTTGGTCCTTGAGTCTCTGGTTGTTGTGACCCTCTCACCCCCAACCCCCCTCCCCAAGTACACACAAGTGGCTTAACTGAACAACTACATGTCACAGTCTGGAAAATTTTAAAATATTTCTCAATTAACCTATCATTTATATTTCTCTTTCCGCACCCTAGAAATATTATTGCATCTGTTAGTTTTCTAGAGCCCAACTTCCAATTAAGCATACTTGGAAACTGAAGAAATATTTATACTGCTTCTGAATCAGCTGTGAAAATGACAGCATATTATATATTGTTATTTATAAAAGCTTTAGAGATATTGCTAGATGCAGTAAAGTTCCCCAGAGAACATTGGCTCTTGCTTTGGTGTCAAAGCAATAAAGGGTAATCATCTACATGGGATAAATTGCCTATTAAATTTAGTAAGTCCTCTGATATTTAAGACCCACAACCAGCCTGACTAAACTTGCTTTTCAGTCTTTTCTTGCATCAAATCTCAAGGCCCCAGCTAATATGAATTATTTGCTTTTGCTCAAGCATGACTTTCCTCATGTTGATCCTTCGACCTGGTAGAATAATAGTCCAATTATTAATAAAAGCCTACATTTGCCGAAGTATTTTCATGTATATTATTTTATATGGTCTTTACAATAGCCTGTTGTCATTTTATAAGTGAAAATTTCTGAGGGAAATGTCTTACTGAATGCCTCGATGTTACAAATTCTGAGATTTGAATCTAGGCTTCAAAGTTTCACCACGCTGTACTGCTTTTCCTGTTATAATTTAATGGAAATTCAGAGGAAGGTACTTTCAATAAATACAACCACATATATATGTTATATATTAACAAAATGCAATTAATGTCATTAGGTTAAAAGATTAAATAAAATAGAAGAATTGAGACTTAAAAAGAACAGCAAAAATAGAGACGCAATATTCACTCAGATTCGAATATTAATTCCCCTCCCCTTTTTCTGGTTCTTACTCATCATTAAGATTTTATCTTAAAGATTTTTATTTATTTATTTGACACAGAGAGAGAGATCACAAGTAGGCAGAGAGGCAGGCAGAGAGAGAGAGAGAGGGAGAAGCAGGCTCCCTGCTGAGCAGAGAGCCCGATGTGGGGCTCAATCCCAGGACCCTGGGATCATGACCTGAGCCGAAAGCAGAGGCTTTAACCCACTGAGCCACCCAGGCACCCCGATTTTATCTTAAAGATCACTTCCTATATGGAGGCTTTGCTGACCATGTCCCCTTTGGAGACTGGACTAAGCAGTCTTACCACATGTTCCTATGGCCCTGTGATTTCTCAATGGCAATTAACACACTTTAGTATCCCTTGTTTAATTTTCTATCTTTGCTGTTAGACTGAAAACTCCATAAAGGCCAAAGACTGTATCTTTCCATTATCCTAGTGTATACCAGAAGCATACAGATCTTCTGGAACATGGCGGCCGTTTATATTTGGTGAATGAAAGAAAGAAGAGAGAGAGGAAAGAAAGAGGTTATAGAGAGTCTTATGATTCCGGAGTCAAACTTACGAGTTTTTTACTTAAATAGTTACTCAATTTCTCTTAATCACAGTTTCTCATCAGTAGAAGGGCCACACTAGCTAGACCTCTTATTTATAAGAGGTCTTATGAAGTGCCTGGAACATAAGAAACAAATGAAAAGAATTTCTTTTTTATACCCAATCACAGGATGTTCTCTGAAAATTATATTGTGACTCTGGAGAACCTCTGTTCCTAGTCTTTGATAATTCTGTTCACATTCTAACCATGCAGAGAGAGCCCTTAGATATTTCAAAATCAGCACCACGAACTTGAATTTGTTGTCTTTCCTCTCAAGACATTTCTTCCCCTTTTATTCCCTATTTCAGTTCAAGGTTCTACCATTCACATAGATGACAACATCAGAGCCCAAAGCCCTGACTCCTACCCTCACCCGCCCCCAACCCCACCACACTGTTTTTGTCTATGCAGTGCTTCTTAGTTAGGCATAATATTGCCATCCAGGGGACATACGGTGATGTCTGGAGACATTTTTGGTTATCACAATAGGGAAATGGTGGGTGAGGCCAAGGATGCTGCTAAACATTCCACAATACATAGGGCAGCCCCCAATAGCAAAGAATTTTTTGACTCAAAATATCAACAGCACTGGAGTTGAGAAAACTTTCTGTACAATGAGGGATTAGTAAGGTTGCAAAACTGACATTCTAATCATTGGTCTTTGAGACTGCTGACAGTACTGTGTAATTTGCTGGTGGAAAAAGGGGCTGGCTTCCTCCAGAAAATACTGTAATTGCCCCAGATTTCAGTAGAATTGTGGCAAGTTTGCTGATGAGATCCAAGTTGACTGTTTTGGAAGGAGTTATACAGATTCTCTAGATTGTCTCTACAAGAGATATCTCACAGTGTCATCCCAGGAACCCTGGAAATCGCAGAGACATTTTCAGGGAGTGTTCAAGATTAAAACCATTTTTACAATAATATTAAGGTGTTATTTGTCTTTTCTCACTCATTATTCTATGGGAGTAGAGTACAGTTTTTCAGAGTCTACATAATGTATAATATTGCCACATATTAAATTCAGAAGCAAGTAGCCAGTACAAGTATCCAGCTGCTTTCTATTAAACCAGACATTAAAGAGATTTGCAAAGATGTATAACAATGCTACTCTACTCACAAGTTTTTGATTTTCAAAAAATATGGTTAGTTTTCATTAAAATGTGTTGTTTATGTTAACATATAATAGGTTGTTATTTAAAACTCATGAATAAATAGGTAATTTCAAAAATACTCAGTTTTCATTTCTAGTATAGGAAATATCAATAGACATAACCATATAAACAAAAGTACTTTGGGTTCTATAACAATTTTTAAGAGTGTAAAGCAGTCAATGGAAAAAAAATTGAGAATTGTTATTACAGTGCAGTGTTTCACATATTTCATTTGTGCATTATATGTATGCATATGCATAATCTGTTAAAAAAACACAGTCTGATTGAGTAGATATGATGGTTAATTTTATGTGGCAACTTGATGGGGCCAAGGGGTGGACAGGTATTTGATCAAATATAATACTGGGGGTTTCTATGAGGTGTTTCTGGATATAATTAGCACTTGAATTCCTAGACTAGGTAAAGCAGATTGCCCTCCCTTAATGTGGGTGGCCCTCATCCAATCATTTGAAAGTTTGAATAGAACCAAAAGACTGATCCTCCCTAGAATAAGAGGGAATTCTTCCAGTCTTGACTGCCTTGAGCTGGGACATTGGTTTTTCCTGCCTTCTGAGTCAAACTGAAACATTTTCCTCCAACACTTGGAATGTTGGTCTTTAGACTAGAACTGTACCATTAGCTTTCCTGGTTCTTAGGCCTACAGACCCAGACTGGAACATCATTGGCTCTCCTAGGTCTTGGGAACTCTCAGCCTCTGAAATCACATGAGCTAATTTCTTACAAAGAAATCTCTTTATCTGTATATTTCTCCTGTTGGTTCTGTTTCTTTGGTTAACCCTAATACCGTCGATCTGGGATGGGTCCTGAGATTGTGCATTCTAACATCTTCTAGATAATGCTAATGCTACTGGTCCATGGACCACACTTCTAGTGGTAAGGGTCAAAGCATCAACATCACCTGGGAATTTATTACAAATATAGAATCCCAGACACTGCCTCATACCTATAGAATCAGAATCTTCACTTGACCAAGGTTCCTACATGATTTATTTGTACATAAAATTTAAGAGACTCTGTTCTAGTGTAGCACTCAACACTGACTACATAGTAGAATCACTTGAATAATTTTTTTAAAATGCCTGGACTCTACTCTGATTAAATCAGACCAATTAAATCAAGTCTCACTGAATAGGCCCCCAATCCTTCTTCTTTTGTTTAAATTTATTTATTTGAGAGAGAGAGAGAGAGAGCGCACATACATGATAGGGGGCAGAATAAGGAGAGTAGCAGGAGAGGGAGAGAGAATCCCAAGCAGACTCTGTGATGAGCAAGGAGCCTGATGCAGGGCTTGATCTCAGGACCCTGAGACCATGACCTAAGCCAAAATCAAGAGTCTCAAACAACTGCACCACCCAGATGCCCCCCACCCCTGCCAAATCCTTTTGTTTTAAAGCTGTATAACATTAATGTGCAATCGTGAGTGAAAACCACTGGTCTAGAGAGAAAAGTCTGAAGATCAACAATCACAGCCTTTGAGTCTTCTAATAAAATTTAATAATTAATTATCCATTGAAAATAATAATACTTAGTTATTAATGCTAATTAACAAAATTGATTACTCAGGGTGTGAAATGAAAGCAAAAGACGTCAACCTGCTACTTAGAGTTTCTGGGTAAGGAGTCAATAGTTAACCAAATGCTTGAATAAGACACCAAAGGAAATGATGACAGTATTATCTCTCAGGCGACACTCTACAACTTCTTGTGTGTTTGTGTCTCTTCCTGGAGTGGGGACTTAGCTTTGAGCATTTAGTGAATACTCAAGGTCTAGGGTTGAACGTTATGTGTTGTAGTGGAGGAGTAGAATCACAGAGCTGCAGGTGATCTTCAGAGCTGGATATAGAATAGGTTACCTAGATTCATTTATAGGTGGGGACATTGAAGTTCAGAGATGGTAATTCACTCACCACAGGGGCAGCACAGCATTGTGGAGGTAACCAGCTGGAAATCAACTCATGGCTCTTATGCCTTCTCTGGAGTCCTCCCCTTATTTCAAAAACAAGCCATATACTACAGCCAGAGCTACCAGAAATTTAGAAGTACAGAGATCAGAATGCTTGCATTGAAATTTTGTTCACTGGTTACTGAGTATTTTACATTATTATATATATTTTTTCATCATTCAACACTGCTTGTTAAGCTTCTGTGAAGGGGTGTCAGGCACTTATCCGACCTCATTAAAAGTAGTTATTTTGTCATACTACAGTTGTTTGTAGAATTATTCAATAGAGCCAGCTCTCCTGATTTCTACTTCAATATTTACTTAACGGCATGTCTTACTGACCTTCTTGGCAGATGAAGAGGGCTGAAAAATTGAACTATTCACCCAGCTGGGAAAGTGGGCCAGGGACCTTGATTCTGGACCGACTACAATGTTCCCTCTGCAAAGTGTGGGGCCCTAAGAGCAGAATTTGACATTGGAAATCATTAGCCACCAGAACTCCTCCCAGCTATTCCTCCTTTCTCTGAAAATAGTACTTAAAAAGAGAAAGAAATAAAGGGAAGAAAAGAAAAGGCACTCTGTTTGATGCACTGTATGTTGGAGGGTTCTGGAAAAATTTATAATGTGTTCTGAGCTCAGAGACAAAATTTTCCGAAAGGACATTTATACTATTTTCTTCCAAGAGTCTGCATCCTGTTATATTCTGGAAGAAGTGACCTCATGGTGTTTGTATTTGTCTCTCACACAAAACCTCTTTTATAGTATTAATGCATGTGCAGATCTTAGGATATGTAATACATGAAGCCCTGACTTGGGCAGGTCATTCGAAGAACAGGCTGCTGCT
This sequence comes from Martes martes, assembly GCF_963455335.1. Classification (NCBI taxonomy): domain Eukaryota; kingdom Metazoa; phylum Chordata; class Mammalia; order Carnivora; family Mustelidae; genus Martes; species Martes martes. The sequence continues at coordinate 110,574,064 of NC_137888.1, forward strand.
TTCATAATGGCGTCATCTTGTTTTATAGCGGCAGAGCGGCTGGGAGGGGGAGAATTGGATAGGAGGAAGTTCCATGCCAAGTTACTTGAAACATATATATGCCACAGCAATTGAAGGAACTTAATAAAAGTGAGAGAATATTAACTAGTGATACATGTTATTAGTCTCAGAGGAACTGACAGTAATCACTATAATCCTTTACAGCCTATTAGAATTATAAGGTGATTGCTTGCACATTACCTCATTTGTATAATACTTTACAGCTTATAAAGTACTTCCTCATAGATCATCTTGGTTGTTTCTTCCAACAGCCATGTGAGATACGCAGCACCGGTATTATCCCAAATTTATAGGTAAGAAGACTGAGGCTTTGAAAGAAATTAAAGATGTGTAAATTTTTTTTTTTTACATAACACTTGACAACAAACATCAAGTCTCTTTTATATACATGAATTCCATTGATTTCCATAAGAAGCATCTGTGGTAAATAAAATTATTATTAATCCCATTTTGCATGTAGGGAAGCCAAGAGACAGAGTTAAGGGCTTAACCCAGATTTCACAGCAAATTAAGTGTCAGAAGGAGAGGTTAGATCCAGACTTACTCCTTAAAAAGTGCTCTTTCCACTATGTAAAACTGCCTCTTTATTTACAGAGGGCGGGCTTTGGAATCAGCCAGACCCGAGTCTAAATCCTTGCTCTTACGCAGGCAGACGGTAGGGTGAAGCCTGAGAAACTACTTAACTTCTCAAAGCACGGCTCTCCAATCCGCAAACTAGGAAAAGTAATACCTACCTCATGGAATTACTGTAAGGGAAGAAAAAAATGACCTCATGTTTGTAAAATGTTTAGTGTAGCGCTTAACACATAGAAAGGGCTGTTACTGCAATAAATTTTATCTCTGGCTCTTGCTGGTGCACAAGCCCATTCTGTCCCAGATGTAGTCCCACCAGTGCTGCGCAAAAGCTTTGGAAAATGTTATTTTTCCAACTGAAGCTGTGGACTGCTTTCGGAGCAGTGAAGGAAGATCAGCATCGGTATCTGGAACGGAAGTCAAGATTTAAAGAGCCAACACTTTCATCTCCTTCCTTTCATGGCTCCTAGAACTCCTGCAAGCCCCTTCATTTCCAGCCTCCCCTCCCAGATAAAGTGAGAACTATGGTCAGAAGGAAAACAAACCAGAGCTCTGTCGGAACATCTGGTTAACATTCCAGAGCCCAAGACCCCACACTAAGGGACCCTGCTCTCAATCTCTCTCTCTCTCTCTCTAAAATCTATCTCTCGGACATCTCGTCAACCTCAGCAGTCTCAGCTGCCTGTGCCTCCAAGAAATCAAGCACCTGAAACTCAAGATGGGTTTGAAGAAATACAGTGCTTACTGTCAGGGAATAATAAAGACTTATAGAGATCAGCCCTGATCACTTATTTGTTAAACATATTGATAATTCTCATTGGAAATGGGTATTTCTCAAAGCTTTTCCCTCTTCCAGAAGCTCAGTACTGTATTAAGGCAGAGTGATTAGCATGACTGGTCCCAGCCTGACTTTACAGCTTCACATGCATCTTGCAGCCCCCAGCCCAGCACTGTGTTCAGTTCCCCAATCACATCTTGCCACTCACATTCAGTGCTTTGGCACAAGTTGTTCTTTAAAAAAAAAAAAAAAAAAAAAAAGTTAATTAATTAATTAATTTGTTAGAGAGAGAGGGAGAGTGCATGAACAGGGGAAGCAGCAGACAGAGGGGGAAGCAGGCTCCCGGATGAGCAAGGGGCCTGATGTGGGACTCGATCCCAGGACCCTGAGATCATGACTTGAGCTGAAGGCAGACCCTTAACCAACTGAGCCACCCAGGCGTCCAAATTGATCTTTTTACCAAGATTTCTCACTCATAGCCTGAACTGTTGCTGCAAGGTGAGTTGCTATTATTCTCAAAGATGTAGTCAAGAAATCTTTTTTTTTAAAGATTTTATTTATTTATTTGACAGATCACAAGTAGGCAGAGAGGCAGGCAGAGAGAGAGGAGGAAGCAGGCTCCCAGCTGAGCAGAGAGTCTGAAGCAGGACTCGATCCCTGGACCCTGAGATCATGATCTGAGCCGAAGGCAGAGGCTTTAACCCACCGAGAGCAGGCACCCCAAGAAACCTTTCTTTTAATAAATGCCTCCTGGAGGGCAGCTGGGTGGCTTAGTTGGTTAAGCGTCTGCCTTTGGTTTAGGTAATGATTTCAGGGTCCTCAGATCAAACACCACTCAGGGTTCAGTTGGGAGTCTGCTTCTCCCTCTCTCTCTGCTCCTGCTCCCCCTGCCGCCTGCCAGCTGGTGTCCTCCCTCTCTCTCTCTCCACCTCAAAAAATTAAATGATTAAAATCCTAAAAAAAAAAAAAAAAAAAGAAAGAAAGAAAAAAAAAGAAATGCCTTCTGATTGCCTCTATTCCTGAGAAGCTGTCTGGGGTAAAGTTGGTGATTTTATCTTTGACCACCTCCATTAGAACTCCTAAGTAGTCTGTGTATGTTTAATGTTCACACATCTATGTCCTTCACGAGTCGCTGAGCTCACTGGAATAAGTTTTTCTGTTGATTCATGAAGCCCAATGCTAGGCATAATGACTTTTTTTGTAAATTTTTTTAAAGATTTTATTTATTTGACAGACAGAGATCACAAGTAGCAGAGAGGCAGGCAGAGAGAGAGGGGGAATCAGGGTCCCTGCTGAGCAGGGACCCAATTTGGGACTCGATCTGAGGACCCTGGAATCATGACCTGAGCTGAAGGCAGAGGCTTTAACCCACTGAGGCACCTAGGCACCCCATAATGACTTTTTTAAAAGCCAGGATGGAAGTTGTTGAATCTTAATCATTTTTATATGTAGACACCTTTGGCCACCTTGGACATCCAATAATACCGTGATTATTTTTTTTTGGTCATCACTTATCGTTGATGACACTGTTAAATTTTATTAAAGATTAGTATGAAAATGGTGACAATTTTCTGATCCAGGTTAATGGACCTTTTGAATTCTGTCTCACATCCCTAAGAACTAGAAAGTACGGAGTATTTAGAATCAGACTGAGATTCAAATGATTAACATCTCTCTATGGAAAGGAAATTTGAGCTTTTTGAGATCTTATTTCAGATTGTTACAATGCCTAGCTCTGTGGAGGTGGTGTGAGAAAGACAGAGGATACCTACAATGATATCTGGCACACAGTCACTGATAAAAAAAGGCTGAAAGTTTTTAGTTGCTTGAGACTTCATGGAACAATGAAAGAAGCCCCAAATACCCTAGATTTGAATCTTACCCTGCCTCTCATTAACCCTGTCTCTTACAGTTTACTCATCTGGAATATGGAGCCAAAAGTACCTACTATGAAGCCTTTTTTTTTTTTTTTTTTTTAAGATTTTATTTATTTATTTGACAGACAGAGATCACAAGTAGGCAGAGAGGCAGGCAGAGAGAGAGAGGGGGAAGCAAGCTCCCCGCGGAGCAGAGATCCTGATGTGGGTGGGGCTCGATCCCAGGACCCTGAGATCATGACCTGAGCGAAGGCAGAGGCTTTAACCCACTGAACCACCCAGGCACCCCTATGAAGCCTTTTTTTAACAAGTGGTACAGTAACAGATGCATTAGCATGAGCCTGGAAAATAGGAAATGCTCAATAAACAGTAGAGTGACTAAATGATTGGCATTTTAAAATGTAATTAATTCCACTTTTGTAGGTCAAATTTCAGTGTCTACAGAAACTAAAAATTTTCAAATGATGGTACTGATTTTACCTACTCATTAGTTATTAAAGTTAATGAAAATTTATTGGTTTTTTAAATAGAAAAGTTAAAATTTAAAGATGATATCAGCTATATTTTTTTTTTACAAATACCTTTTTTACAGAAGCCAATGATTCTTTAAAAAATCTGAAGAAGGGAGATGGTTGAATAAGCAAAACATATTTCAGTTAAAAGATCAATGCAGTTATACAAAGATAAAAAAGTTTTAAATGAGCAGAAATCATTGCTTCTTAGAAACTATTTTTATGACTCAAAATATTAACACATAATATAGGAACATGTAGTTAAAATAATGGACATAAATACAAGTCAATAAATATTTTGAAAAAGAAACCCAGCTAATGAAATATCTAAACACTTCATGAATGCAAGGACTAAAGATTTATTGAACACAGGTGCCAGCAACATATGGCGAAGCCCTTTCATTAACCGTTTGCCATTGCATTTCCCCATAGTTTCCCATCAGTGCTCCAGAGTCTCAAAGGCCAGGGTGGATGGCATGTGTTGCACGTGAGCTTCAGAATTCCGGCCACCCCAGAGAGCTCTTCCTAAATTTCTAGCTGATGTTTAACATGAGAATAAAACATTAACAGATGCTATGTCTTAACTTTGCCTGCTTTTCTGGTGGGTCCCTCTTGGGCGATGATCATCTGACACCAACATTGGAAAGCCGCCTGGTAAAGGGAGGGATGGGGAAATGAAAGAGAGAGAGAGACAGAAACAGAGAGAGAAAGAAAAGAGTGGGGGAGAGAATGAGAGGGAGGGAAGGAGAGAATGAGAGGGAGGGAAGGAGAGAGGAAGAGAAAGATTGAGAGAGAAGATTATCTTGTGTTGTACTGGAATCAAGGTATCTGGAATGTAGTTCCATTGAAGTCCTTAACTTACTGTGGGATTTTGGGAAAGAGATACATACCCCCACCTCGCTGTGCCTCAGTTCCCTCATCTATGAAATAAGCAGTAGGATTAGATGGCCCGAAATCCTTTCTAGAGGGAGCAGTCATATTCAGTGTTTAAACTGTAGTCTTGAATTCCTGTTGATCCTACACATTTATAGTCTTACCAAAACAATAAAACCTCTATTAATAAGACTAACCTGGACATTAATTTGATCATTCCATCAATAAAAGGAGGAGAAGACTAATGACACATTTATTATCTGTCATGCACTTTCATACCGTTTTCGTTGTACGTGATGCTAGACCTGTAAGGTAGTCTTTCCCCATTTTAAGAGAAGTGGGATTACATTCTAGAGGTTAATAACTTGACTGCTGTCAGGATATTAACTAGCAAGTTTAGGATGTGATTACTTTTATTTATTAACTCATTCCTTCAGTAAATATTGTTGAACACCCTGCCAGGAGCTGGATTAGATGTAGGGATGTCATAGGGAACAAAGTGTCTCCAAAGATCTTATTTCTTTTTTAATGACAATGAAGACATATTCTTGTCAGAATATCTTGAGAATGTCAAGGAACCAGATGATTTAAATTTTTCATAATACATCAAGTGTTTGGAGGAAAAAAAGACTTCTAAGTTACTTGAGAGTAGTTTTCCAACATTTAGGTTCTGAGACTTCTCATTTTACATTTAAAACATGAACTTCATCATGAGAAACAGTGGATTTTATTAATCTCATCTCTATAAACACAAGGCAGATATATATTTCCCCCCTTCTTTAATTTTTTTTTTTTTAATTTGACAGAGATCACAGGCAGGCAGAGAGAGAGGAGGAAGCAGACTCCCTGCTGAGCAGAGAGCCCGATGAGGGGCTCGATCCCAGGACCCTGGGATCATGACCTGAGCCAAAGGCAGAGACTTAACCTACTGAGCCACCCAGGCACCCCTCCCCCCTTCTTTTAAAAGGAACAACACTACTACCTCACAATTTTTACTACAAAATTGTGGAATATAAACAGCACTTTTAGAAAAAAAATAATTCTCCAATATAAAAGGCACAAATATGTACTTGAGAAAGATACTATTAAAAGATTAGTTAAAATAAATAGAGATTATTAAAATAAAAAATGCATCATAGGCACACCTTATTACTGAATGCATTCCATGTAGTAGACATTAAACTACATACTATGCAAGATCAAAAACTCAAAAGAATTCAGACTTTAAAAAAGGGAATTCAGATCATACCAAAGCAAATGAAAGATTCTGTTGAGATTTTTCAGGATTGCTGCTGCTACTGTCACTACTACTATTAGAAACAATAATTCACATTTACTCTGTTCTCACGATTTGCCAGACACAGTGTTAAGCGCTTTGAATGCATTATAACATTGGTCTTCTCAACACCCCTATAACAAACACCATCATCAATGCCAGTGCATCAATGAGGGCGTGGGAGAATTTGGGATGCTAAAAAACTCGCATACAGACACGCAGAGAAAAAGTGGTAAGCTGATATTCAAAGGCAGATTCTTTAAAGATATTTATTTATTTATTTATTTATTTGGAGGGGGCTGGGGAGGCGGAGATAATCTCAAGAGGACTCCATTTGGAGCTCGGAGCACTGAGCCGAAGGTGGGGCTGGATCCCACCGCCTGAAAGAGAGCATGACCTGAGCTGAAATCAATCATGACCAATCGCTGAGCTGGCTGAGCCAGCCAGGTGCCCCAAAGACAGATTCTTCTGAGTCCACAGATAATGTTCTTAACATCTAACTGAATAGTCATTTTAAGATCTCAAGCCTAAGTGGGCACCAGATAGATGAAGCTATTAATATTGTGAAAATCAGGATATGAGCTGATTTGGGACAAATAAAATGAATGAAGATTCAAATGTGTTCATTTTTAAGCGACAGGAAGACAGATAAGTGAATGTCTAATGGGATTGCAGCATGAATAGGGTTTAGACCTACTCTTGCAAAACAGTCGGGCAAGGATTTAACCTAGGGCAGCGCTTAGAGGACAGCCTGGGGGAGCTCTGAAGCTAATTATGGCAGGACAGACGGGGGAACTTGACGGACCTGAGCACCTATGGAAAGGGGAGGACATCTAAGACTTTTAGAAGGACTTCTAGGTAGATTTCATGGTCTGGTGCACCTGGAGGCATAGTATAGGAGTTTAATATTTGTGCAAAGACTGAGTGGCTAGACATGAAGCGACCTGTTAAAATTCAGAAACTGGATCCTTGACTTCCTCATCAGGTAAAGTCAAGTCTGAGATTCTAGTAGGGTTTCTTTTTTCCTTCTTCAAACATTTTTGACCATGGCCCACAGTAAAAAAATGCATTTTTATCATCATCCAGTACACATACTCATATAGCATGCACTCAGCTGACACAAGTACCTGATAGAAGGAAAATTTTCCCTTACTATGGTCATTACACTTTAATATTTTTCCACTATATTTCATTTTTTTGTATTGCTAGATACAGTTAACTTAATTAATTTCCCAACCTACTAATGGGATACAACCTGCTGCCTAAAAAGTATTGGCCAAGAGATCACTGGGGGAAGAGAAATACTAGCAACCTATCTGCCTTACAGGAGGAGAAAAACCCAGGTAGCCTAGGAGACATGTTGGTCCATTATTAAAACTATGGCACCCGATGAAAGTGCGTTCAGTGTCATGAATGCAGTTTGGGGGTTCTGGGTACAGAGATGACAGTTGAGACTCTGCAGTAGTTATTTGGGGGAGAAAAAAAAAACAGAATGAAGCAGAAAGTAAAGAACTGAACTCTACAGAATACCCACAATTCTGCAGTGGAGTGAGGAAGATGAATTCAAGGGATTAAAAAAAAACCATACCACCACCACAATGTTGATTTGAGGACTTTAATAAAGTATAATTTATGGCAATTGTTTTGGAGTCCAGGATTATTGATCTATTTTATATTGATTTTTTAATAAATCACTAGGGTATGTTGGTGCATTGTGGAATATAAAGTAATTTATACTCAGTGGAGTTGTGAATCCGTTTCTTGTCTAAAAAGATTTACACAAACCCAGGAAAGACGGTTTATTCTGCCATCTAGTGGTCTGTTTTCTTACTGTCAGCTGTAAATTGACAACTGCAGGACTGGAAAAACCAGAAAAGTTACCCCAAGACACATTTTAATTGTTGTAAATGCTATGTGAATATTGAAGGCCAAACAACAGGGCTTGACCTATGAAAATCTGAGATGACTTTTCTCTTACAGTTGATATTGGTAACCTTTTCAAAATATTCTTCCTCATAAAATTCTAGGAGAACCTGCAAATTAACTGAGAACAAGTCTAACATTCAATGAATAAAACATTCATGAAGAAAATTCTAGAACCCTATCAAGGAACATGGAAGAATGAAAAGGTATGCTGTGCTTATTGAAGGAAGATTCATTATTATAAATATGAACACTTTCCCCAAATTTAGCTACAAATCAAACAAAATCCCAGAAGATTTTTATTTGTTAGTATATTAGAATGTCCCAAATTGGTTCTAATGTTTAAATGAAAGGGAAAATGTGAAACAATAATCCCAAAAGGTAAAGAACTTGTTTAAAATGTAAAGACACTACACGTAAATTAATTGAATTTAAATTAAAAAAATAAAGATTTTAAAAGGCAACAAAAAGTATCATAAAATAATAGTTATTAAAAGATATAAAATTATGCAGAAATAGATCTATAGGCCAATTGAAGAGCACACAGAGGCCAGAAACAGAATCATGAAAAATATTGAAATTAAACTGATGATTAAAGTGACATTTTGAATCGGAGGGAAAAAGAGAGCAAGTATTCAATGAATGGTGTTGCCAAAACGTGTTGTGCATTTGGAAAAAAAAGTAGTTATTTTCAACCTCAACCCATATATCGGCATAAATTCCTTATGGCTTAGAGAGGTAAATGTAAAAAGCAAAACTATAAGTGTTAGGGAGAAAATGCAGGGTAATTTTTATAACCAGATGGTGGGGGAAAATCCAAGCAAAACACTACCCTGGAGCCATAAGAAAAGGTTTGACACACTTAACTACATAAAAATTTTCAATTTCTCTGTGATGACAGACACCATAAACAAAGTTAAACAAGTGACAGACTGGAAATTACATTCGGGATATAAAAGTGCTTCTACATGTACACATCAATAAAAAAACAAGCCAATTAAAAAATGCTCAAATGATTTGGACCAGGATTCACTGAAGAAATACAAAGGGACAATAGATTGGTAAAAAGATGCTCACACTTGAAATGGATCAGAAAAATGCAAATCAAAATCAGGTATTTTTACTTGTTTTTAAAGTCTGGAAAGACTAAGAACGTGTAATAACACGCGGAAATGAGCACTCTCAAACACTCGGGAAGAGTAAGCAACTGGTGAAGCAGATTTGGAAGGCAGTTTGGCAGAATCTATAGAATTTCTAAATGTCCATATTTTTGACATAGCAGTTCTACTTCTGGAATGAATCCTCAGGAAATAGTCACATATGTTCGCAAAGATTTATGTTCATTGCTTCATTTTTTTTTTTAAATAGTAATGAAAAATGGGAAACATGGTAAAGCAAACGAACTTCTTTTGCTTTCCAAAACCTGTTGCTCTCCTCAATGTCTTCCTTCCTCCTTGCCCCTGAGATTTCATTCCTTTTCGTCTCCTCCCACTCCTTGGGTCACAGTTCCCAGGATTGTGTTCTAAGTCCTCCCTCCCACCTATCCTCATTTCCTTGGTGACCTCCTCTGGCCTCTTGGTTCTGATTCAATATCTGCTACTCTCCACTTGACAATTTATGCTTCTAACTCGTATACTTCTCTGACCTCCAGATGCCTGCTCACATCTCCTTTTCTGTACCTTATATGTATCCCACACATAACTTGAAAAACAAACTCTTGATCTTCTCTTCCAAACCTGTCCTTGCCTCCATCTCCTAGATCTCAATAGATAGAAATTTCATCATTCCAGGAGCTCAGGCCAAAATTCTAGAAGCCATATTTGAAATGCTTTCTTCATATTCAGTTTGCCAGAAATTCATACAGCCTGACTTTGTAGTCTAAAGATATACGAAGATTCCAAACACTGCTCACCAATTCCATTCTGAGGACTCTGGTTTGAGCCACTACCATCTCCCACCTGAATGACAGAAACAGCCTCCGAACTGGTCTCCAGAGTACCATGCCTCGATGTGGTCTACTTTTAACAGAGCAGATAGAATGATTTTTAAATGAAAAGCAGATCCTCTTTCTCTTCTGGTTAGAATTCTCCACTGGCTTCCCACCTCACTCACAGTAAAAGCCAGCATTTTTACCAAGTCTTATTAACCTTACCTCAACATCACTTCCTCTCCTCCCAGCACTCCCCTTCCTTGACTTTTTCCCCTCTCCGTGAACCCCCACCAACACTCTTTCCTGACTCACCCTACTCAAGACACTTTGCCCTCCTTCCCAATCTTTCAACTCCAGATGTAACCTTGGCATAGGGCCCACTCACTTCCTGTTCCCTCTGCCTGTATTTCTTTACTTAGTCCCTGACCTATTTTAAGCCTTTACTCAAATATCACATTCTCACTGAGCCTCTTCTGACCACCCTATTTAAAATTGCACACTTCTGTTTTTACCATCTGAAGTAGTGTATATTTTATGCTTTACAAATTTGTGTATTTATTTTCTGTCTCCTCCAATATTGTTTTTAACTGTTTTTTTTTTTTTTTGGTTTGGTTCCTTGGATAATTCTGTTTATTATTATCCACCCATATACCTCCAGTTCTTAAAATAGTTGTTGGGCACGCAGTAGGTGTTCCATAAGGATCTGCCGATTGAAGGAATGATGGAAGTCTACCAACGGGAGAGTATCGTAAGACACTGATCTTTAAAATGGGTTCACCTGTTCCTCAAACAGCCTTTGAGAAACTATGACATCGACTTTCTTTTAATAATGATGTTTTATTGTGGGGCACCTGGGTAGCTCAGTGGGTTAAGTATCTGACTCTTGAGTTCATCTCAGGTCATGATCTCAGGGTCCTGAGGCTAAGTCCCGGGTTGGTGCTCAGAGTGGAATCTGCTGGTGATTGTCTTTTCCTCTCCATCCTCCCCTTCTAAAAACAAAGGAACAAATAAATAAAATCTTTAAGAAAACAATGTTTTATTGTGAAATATATGATTTCTGATGTTTTCAATATGATATACATGCTTTAAATATATTTTCATCGAAATCTAGGTGCTAAAAACTTACTCATTCAACTTATGAAAAATGTCTGCCATATAATCCAAATAGCAATGACAGTTCTTATATTTGTGTCACAAACATTTTGCTTCATTTTCAATTCAAACAGTATATAAAACCCGGGACAACAATCTTATTTCCAATTCTAAGCTCTTCTAATTGCGTGATAAAATTGATATTATCTCTCAATATGGTAAAACATTCTGTGCCTGGTTCCTCCTGACCCCTTCCCCCTAGAAGCTAAGCATTCTCCAACTGTCTTTTGATTTGTACCCCAAATCATTTCTATCTTGAGGCAATTGCATCATCGTGAATGATAAGGATTGGTGAGAGGTGTGCTTCTCTGCTGTTAAATAGGTGAATGGTGATTGATTGATTGATCACAATAGTGCAGATGGAAGAGGAAGACTTTCAGACAATAGAATCATTCTCAGGCAAATCAATTTTAGGGAAAAGTTCATTTGAAAGTCAAAGATCTGGAAATCGTTTACTTGCTCCATTCCCATACGTTCTTGGAAAATCTATGAGCAACCCTGGGTACTCCAGACATCCATACCCTATTCTAAAGATAAATCATATTGTGGAATTCTATGCAATAGTGATTTTAAAAAATGATGAAAGGATCCAGAAATTTCCAAGAAATCATCATAATTCAAAAAAAAAAAAAAACCAAAAAACAAAAAACAAGTTACTTAGCAATGCTTCTCATTGATCTTTTAAAGATGTATTTGGCATATTTGTATATGCACATTTGTATATGCGCATCAATTTATAGAGGAGGACCACATAATTTGCACAAAGCCATCCATAGTGGGTACCTGTGAGGGGGGATGGTGGAGTAGTGGCTGGGGGCCATGGAATAAGATTCACACTCTGCTCAGCTAGTTTTACAGTCTTAAAATATTGGTTAAATTTCATACATCAGTTAAGGAAAACTAATTGAAATTAATAAAAGTTAAGAGAAATACTAGGAGACCCTGATATTGTAGTGCTGGTATCATCTTTTAATTTTTTTTCTTAGAGCAGTTTATAAATATTATAGAATATTCCCAATAGCTTTACATAATAAAAGTCAGTTGCAACAAACCCCTGCTTCCCTTTTCTCTTTATATAGCTGCTGTTTTCCTACCCCGTACTGCTGAGAGTCACTTTCAATCTCATCATGTCATGAGTTTTGTTACAGCTCTTTGTACCTATATCAGTTCCTCCCACTAGATGGTTCCTTAAAAGACTATACCATTTTCAACTTTGCAATCCTTACACACTGCCTGGGATAGAGTAGGCTCTCAATGACATTTTTGATGAATTAATAAATGAATAAATGAATGGAAGTAAATGCTCTGTTCTCTTGTTCTCCCCTTTGTCTCATTGATTAAAAACCAATTTTTAAAAATTTTATCTTGCATGCCTAATGGTCTTCTATACTTATTGGACAGTGAGTTCTAGACAGTTAACACACTTACAGACATTATCTCATTTTTCTTCCCCTTTTTGTGGTGAAGAGCCATGGGTAGACCTAGACTTAGCTTACACATAGAGAAGTAGAATCCCACAGACTGAAAGTATCTTTCTAAATGCACTGCCACAGACACTGTGACCATTAGGTTATAAGTGTTGATCTGGCAGCATGAAGAGCCATGGGTGACTTTACTACTTGACCAGTAGCTCTTTTAATAGAATATCATGGTATCTGAGATTTCATAGGTATTCTAAAATAAGCCTGACACTGGCCATTCCTTCTTTAGAAACTTAGATATCATTTATTAAATCATATGTTAGAAAGTTTCTTAAAGATTACATAAAGAAACCCATAGCTAGGGGCGCCTGGGTGGTTCATTGGGTTAAGCTTCTGCCTTTGGCTCAGCTCATAATCCCAGGGTTCTGGGAAATCAGGCTGTCTGCTCAGCAGGGAGCCTGCTTCCTCCTCTCTCTCTCTGCCTGCCTTTCTGCCTACTTGTGATCTCTTTCTGTCAAATAAATAAAATCTTAAAAAAAAAAAATGATACCCATAGCTAGTTTTTGAAATCTTTTTTTTTTTTTTTTTTTTTTTAATACCAAAGAGATGGGGGCCTGGGTGGCTCAGTCAGTTAAGCATCCGACTCTTGATTTCAGTCAGGTCATGATCTCAACACTGTGAGATCAGCCCCACATTGGGCTCTGTGCTCAGCTGGGAGTCTACTTGGGATTCTCTTTCTCTTTCTCCCTTGGCCGTTCCCACTGCCCTTCACCCCCGCAAGTAGGTAAATAAATCTTTTTTAAAAATACCAGGGAGAGGGATTCCAACAGATATTATTTGTCAAAGGGCAAAGGAGAATGGCTATTTTTATGATATGAGATGTGTTTGTGTGTGCACATTTATCAAAGTAAAAGCAAGATGGAAATTTACAAAAACAGAGTAAATTTTTATTTGTGTTTGGATTCTCTAGTGCTTTTGGTATGGAATATTAAGAACAGCAGCAGTTAAAACGATGTCAATAAAACAAAATAACAAAGTCAATGAAGAAAATGGTAAGAAATTTCAGTACCCTTCTCCCTGCATCCCTGGAGATAGAGAACTTCTGTGGCATAAAAGCAATAAAGTCATTTCTGGGTTATAAAGAAATCACTACAAAGTTCTGTGAGGTGCAGTGTTAGGACAGCGTTCCAGGCCTCTAATTGGTACTGTGTTTTCCACATTTATTTCAAGCTGACACAAACAGAAATGTAGTATTTTCAGAGACAGAAATGAATAGAAGGTAGATTGTTATAACTACAGTATAGAACCCCTGAACTAACAGGTGTGGTCCAGCTCAAAAGCAATATTATAGTTTTTCTTAAAAAGAGACTGCCTTACTCAACTGAAACATAATTAATTTCACATTTTCCAGGAATATATATCCACTGCACAAATGGAAATGACCCAACAGAAGAAGCCAGAAAATTTGGGGAAAAAAACTTGATAAATGACAATTACATACCAGAAATTACACTTCCTTCCACATCAGTCAGATCTTCAGACTAAGTGATATATTAAGGTCTTATAAAAACATCATGCTACCCTAATCACTATAACCTTAAAATGCATCGTAAAAATTATCTTTACCCCTCTTTCACGATTCCTTCTGCCTTTGCTCTTACAGGATAGAGGAGGTTCTACTAAATATGAAAGTAATACATTGTATTGGCATGTAAAAGTATGACAGACAATTTGGACAGACAATTGAAAGGCTGGTAGCAAAACTTCATAGATGATATTAAAAAAGAAAAACACAGGTGAAGAATGGATATTTGCAATACATATGACAGGTGAAATGTCCATATACTCAACACACAAAAAGGTCATTTTTATCAATCTCGCTCAATGTCATGACCTTGAGACCTCAGTCTTATAACTGACTGAGCCACCCAGGAGCCCCAACCACAGAGAAAGCTTTTTTTTTTTTTTTTAAGATTTTATTTATTTATTTGACAGAGAGAGAGAGTACACAAGCAGGGGAAGCAGCAGGGAGAGGGGGAAGCAGGCTCCCACTGAGCGGAGAACCTGATGTGGGACTCCATCCCAAGACCCTGGGATCATGAGCTGAGCCTAAAGCAGACGCTTAATGACTGAGCCACCCAGGCGTCCCCCCGAGAAAGCTCTAAATAAGAGCAATCATTCTGAAGTTTTCCGAATGCTACACACTTGATCTAATATCTCTTTTTCTGAAAAATAATCTGGACTAATTCCAACGTATCTCACATTCTGACTTATCTCAACTCTTAAGGGTTTCCTGGGTATGTCTTCTAGGAAGCTTAGGTGAAGACAAGTGTTTTCCCTGCCTCCCCCTAAGAACCCTAACTTAAAGATTTCTTCTTCCTTCTTCAGGAGTTCAGCTCCTCTCAGGCTCATACCATCTGTCTATGTCTTTCACAAGTCCTCCACAAAACTATCATCTCCTGGCCTTACTCATGGAAAACTCGATCTTCAGAATTACTCTCTCCCCCGGCTGATGGTCATCACCACCGTCGCATCATGCTCATTTTTATCATTACTGCCACAGATAACACCTGTAGCACTTAGTACATAGCAGACACTGTTGTAAGCATTTTACATATTTTAATGCAGTTCCCACAAAACCTGGTGAGGCAGACATCATTAATATCCCCATTTTGAAAAGGAAAAACAAAAAATCATTCAGATAGAAGGTAACCACTTGCTTTGAGTCTCATAGCTTGTAAGGGTCAAACTGGCGTTTGAACTCTGGTAGTCTAGCTCCAGAACCCATGCTCTACACTGTGCATCCTGTCTTCAATATAAAGATTTATTGTCGAGGCCTTCAATGTCCAAGGGGATATTCAGAAGCTCTCATCTGCCAGTTCTTTGACCTTCTATTGCTGGAGAAAAATCATGTTAACTCAAGATAATGGGCTTCTTTTTATATTAATTTCCACATTCTGAGCCTGGGTCCTTCTAAAACCAGAGTCTAAGAAAAGGTAGATATGATGGCTAATTTTATGTGCCAATTAGGGTAGGCTGTAGTGCCAATTATTTGGTCAAAAACTTGCGTGGATGTTGCTTTTTTTTTTTTTTTAAGAGTTTATTTATTTATTTGACAGGCAGAGATCACAAGTAGGCAGAGAGGCAGGCAGGGTGGCGGGGGAAGCAGGACCCCTGCCGAGCAGAGAGCCCCACACGGGGCTCCATCCTAGGACCCTGAGATCATGACCTGAGCCAAAGGCAGAGACTTAACCCACTGAGTCACCCATGCACCCCATGGATGTAGCTCTTAAGGTATTTTGTTGATGTGGTTAATTTTATGGTCAGTTGACCCGTGGGTGGGGCTGATCCAATCAGTCGAAGGCCTTGGGAGCCAAAGCTGAGATTTCCGAAGAATCCTGCCTGAGCATATATAACATAGAAATCCCTCCTACGTTTCCAGGCTTCTGGACTGTTCTACAAATTTCAAATTTCCCAACCCCAACAATTACATAAGTGAATCCTTTAAATCTCTACTCCTTTCCCCTTCTCCTCCCCCCCACCCCACTATGTATGTACACACACACACACACACACACACACATTTCATTGGCTATGTTTCTCTCGAGAACATTGATACAGTAGATAGGAAAAAAAATGTAATCATGAGTTTATTATCAAGTTGGTTAACCATGTAACAAAGACTTGAAAGATGAAACAGAGGAGAGACAGCTATGCAGTGCTTTGTAAATGAAGTAATTAACCTATAATTAATGATACTCTTTTTCATCCTAGTGAAAATTTGGGACAGCTGAGAAATAAGAACATGTGCCCCTTGCCCACTAGGTAATCACAGAATAAATATAAAGTCAATAATCATCACATATAAATATTAAATGGATAATAAAAGAAGTAGGAGGAAAATGTGGTAGAAATATAGAATTAAAAAAAAAGTTACTTCCTGTGTCTGAAAATGAGGGAGATATTTTGGAAAGGCTGTAATTGATCTGACCCTTGATGTATCATTGTAATTTTCAGAGGCAGAAATGGGAGGAGGACATTTATGCTACTTTCATGCAGCTAAGGGGACTGATTCTTCAGCAGCGAGTTCTTCAGCTCTGTGTCAGATTGATACTTGAACCTCAGCCACTAATTTGCATCCAAATTAGTGTAACGGTCTCTCTTTGTGTCTTGGTTTTGACATTTATTCATTTGAAGCATGGCAATGTTGTAATTTTGCCCTATTCAAAGGATTAACTAATAAAAAATGACTTCATAAAAATCTTCATTCTATAAAAGATGTTATTTTGTTATAAATATTTATGGTTATTGGTTATTTCCAGCACAGCTGAAAATGGACTCCAAAGAAATCATAACAAAAATTGTATTTTAATATGGCCTCTAGAGTGTGTGGTCTTGTTAAATTTTTATTACAGTGTCTCAGTAATACAAGGTCTCTTAATGTAGCTCTTAAAAATAAAATAAGTAGTGATTTCACAGATCTCCAATATTTATAAGCTGAGTAGTTCATCTTATTATTCAGAGCCGTGTGCAACACATTTTCTTGGGACAACAGAACCCTCTCAGCTCCGCTTCAAGGCTTAAACTGTCAGCAATCAACTGTCACTTGAAAGGCCGCAGTGACTAAGGACGGGAAAGACAATCTTCATGCCTATAGGTGGAGCCACGTGAACATAACTTCTAGAATTACTTGATTTAATTATTTATTTAACCTTAAATCATCCCCAAGCAGATACATTTCTCTCTCCCTCTCTCTCTCTCCCGCTCTCATTCTTTTTTCTCTCTCTCTCGCTTTCTTTTTTTCTTAAGATTTCATTTATCTGTTTGACAGATGGAGATCACTAGTAGGCAGAGAGGCAGGCAGAGAGAGAAGAGGAAGCAGGCTCCCCGCTGAGAAGAGAGCCTGATGCGGGGCTCAATCCCAGGACCCTGGAATCATGACCTGAGCCTAAAGGCAGAGGCTTTAACCCACTGAGCCACCCAAGCACCCCTCATTCTTTTTTCTCTTTAACAGAGAAGCCAATTTCTCTTTACCAATCTTTGGTTATTTCTTTCTTTCAGTTTTTTTCTTTCCATGTTTCTTTCTCCAAATGTTCCTTCTTTCTCCCTTCTTCCTTCATAATAATAAAAGAAATTACTGAAATATATTTCTTATGCTAAAATACAAATTTGAAGGGATCCTTGTGATAGTTTACTCTGGTCTCTCCTGCCTGGATTTTTGGGACCGAAGTGTTAGGGATTTCAGGGTTCATCAGAAATCTTACTTCCCCAGTAGACTAGGCATGTAGCAGAAGCCTGAGAAAAAAGTTCATTTCTTTCCTTTCCAGCTTTCCTGCTTCTTGCCCTCTCGAGAGAGAGTGTTTTTCTCTTTATATTCAATATTCTAAACCTAGTTTACTTCTCAATGCCATTACACAAGACTCACCTTTCCTCAGAGGGGGAAAAAAAAAGTTTTGGGTGGGATGCGGGTGATGGCAATTCAGTTCTTTGCTCAGCAAATACTTCCTAAGCACCTTCAAGGTACTATCATTTTATATTAAATATTTCTCCTCTTTTCGCCACTTACAGCAACTAAATCAGTAGGAAGGGGGAAAAAAAGGAACAAAGGGGACTAGAGTAATGAGATAGGATCAAAAATAAATTTCCACATTTAAAGTAAAAAAAGAGATGAAGTCAGAAAATGGCCTTTCCCATAGAAGCTGTCCAGACATCGGACCCCCAACATCACTTCTACCCTGGTCTTAATTATACGGAAATTTGTCACTTAGGTTTCCCGGAGAAGTCATAGATTTCTTCAGATCTCCAAAGAGGAAAACAAAAATTTCTGAATTTATACCTCCTGAGGGCTCACACTGCAAAATATGCTGCATTTGATTTTGTGGCAAAGTCTTAAGGAAGTGGAAAACATCATTTTTGTTCTTGCAGAATTTGAAACTAAAATGAAGGTGGAACTGACCCCTTTGGAAACACAAAGAAGGGAGAGGTTGTCATAGAAACATGGCGCACATCCTTACCCATCGTGACCACACGGAGACAGACGCAGTCCATAGTATGCCGTGGAAACCCTTCATGGAAGACACAGTTGTTAGCAGTCTTCAGAAGAAAAGTGGTTCCACTCATTGGCCAGGAATGTGGGCAGTGTGCCAAGCAAGAGAGAAAGACTATGTGTACGCTCTAGAGACAAATCAACTGCTTCATCTGCGTAGGAAGGTAAATAAGTTTTCTGGTCAGAATAAAGGATAGGAGTTGGAGCAAAGCAAGCTCTTTTGGAGATAGTTGGAGGTAAGAGGTAGGAGAAACACTTGTGGTTTTAGAGGATTCAAGTGGTAATTTAGAATTCTATAACAGAAAATCATTCTTTTACGTGTTACTAGGGAAATTTCGAAACCTCCATCAGAGTACACTGGTATCATGATTTCCATGCACCCATTGTATTCTTGCTGATAAATATTCACATTTTGCCAAATGTTGATATGCTGAGTAGATGTTATCACTACTGGACATGTGAATTATTTTATCTCCTGTGAGTTGTGGTATGCACTTGAATAGGTTATCAGAAAGGAATTATGGATTTTTAAGCCAGAAAGGGCTAAAACATTCATGGTAATAAATTCTCCTTTTAAATTAGCTGCCTACAGGCCAAAAAAACAGGGAAAAAATGGCAAGTCCTTCAGAAGTCAGGGATTTAGCATGAAGGTCTGGCCAAGGAAGCTGATATGATGTAGAGAGGTCTTCATGGGGACAGTGCCTCTCCAGGAGCATAGAAAGAAATACAGTTTAAATGTAACTAAAGAAGACAAGCATTCTTGAAGCGTGGAACCAGCAATCATAGCCAGATAGTACTTCTGTTTCAGATACTCAAAGTGGAAATGACATTTAATAAAAAAACTCAACCAAATGCTATGGGAGGTGTTTTACCCATGTTATTCCATTTAAATATCACAAACACCTCTTGCAAAAATTGTTTCCCCATTTTACCTGTAAATAGCTGGGGCACAGAGCTGCGAAATCACTTGTTCGTGACATGGGACCACTTGGTGGTAGGACTAGGACTTCAGCCAGTTCAGTATTTGTTCCCTCACAACCAAACAACCAGAAAGAGGAAATGAGGTCTTGTTCCAAACCAAGCTGCCTAGAGACCCAAGGCCAGAATGACGTCAGTGACTTCTGGAAGTGAACTATTTAGGGTGTTCTGACATCCAGGAGAAGACTATGCAGTCCACTTAAGAAAGTATCTTCTTGGAGCATGTGGGTGGTTCAGTTGGTTAAGGATCTACCTTTGGCTCAGGTCATGATCCCGGGATCCTGGGGTTGAACCCTGCATCGGTGGGCTCTTTGCTCAGTAGGGAGCCTGCCTCTCCCTCTTCCTCTTCTGCCACTCTATCTAATCGTGTTCTCTCTCTCTCTCTCTCTCTCTCTGTGTCAAATAAATAAACCTTAAAAAAAAAGAAAAGAAAAGAAAATATCTTCTTCAAGTAAACTATGGACAACTAAACCCTTATGCTTTTAGAAGTTACTACCCGCCCGCCCCCCAAAAAAACCCAAAATAAATAAAGTTACTACTTCCTGTGCTTTTCTGTCTTTGATGCGTTTGGGCATGAAAGGGAATTGTCCACACACAGAACACAGAGAAGGATTCTGAAAGGTGAGGCTAGATGGTGGTGGAAATTTCCAGAGTGGAGTAGATGGTTGGAGCTGATGAGTTGAGGAGGTGTTGAAAGGAAATCAGGAGGTGGAGAGTGAAGACAGACAGGGCACGGGCTTCATCCTCCCTGGACTTTCCCTCACAGATTGCCTATGTCTTCTTGTTTATAAGGACAGGTGTGCTCGTAGGGCACCAACAGTCTTTGGAAAATGTGTTTCTCAAAGTGTGATTTGTAAATAGTTGATGATACATAAAATTTGGGGTGCAGGGATAAACATGTTTAAGTTATATTGTAAGTTTCATGAGTATTGGGGGAAAAATGGCCCTAAATTTATGAATTCATGGATATGGTGAAAATTAGAACAAGGACAAAGTATCACAGGGATCCAGTTGGAAATCTGGCCCTACCTGATCCATGAAGGACTACAAGCGAGGTACTTGATTTTTGGGACCTCAATTTCTACAACACTGGAACAATGAAAACCTTACTGGGCAATTTCAAATATGAAGGTATCAATGTAACTCATGACATCTAGTAGGTATTCAGTAGGCAGCAACTGTTACTACATGAGAGGTGGGGTAAGAGAGGAGAGGGAATGCTATGGAATGATCTTGGCGCCAGAAACAGGAACCATTTTGATACTAACAGTAAGTGGATAAGTAGGAAGGGAAGGTTGGGTTTGGGTTTTTAGAATCACTTCAGAGTTGCTGGTAGGTATATGTATTCTGCTTATATTAGCATCCTCATTCTAGAGAGTGAATCATTTTTATCCCCTTAGAGGTTTTCACAGTTATGCCATTTCTCTTAATATTCCCACAAAACACTGGGAATTTAAAAGGGAATTTCCAGGGGCCCCTGGGTGGCTCAGTCAGTTGAGTGCCTGACTCTCGATTTGGCTCAGGTCATGATTTCAGGGGCCTAAGATCAAGCCCCACATCAGGCTCCATGCTTATCGGGGTATCTGCTTGAGGTTCTCTCTCTCCCTCTCCCACTGCCCCTCCCCTGACTCATGAACTCTCTTTCTCAAATAAATAAATAAATCTTTAAAAAATAAAATAAAATAAAATGGAATTTCCTAAGTGAAAGCTGAACTTCTAGGATCAGGGTTCCATGAAGCGGCCATGTTGACAGCTCTTAATGAACATTCTTGGTATCTGGATGGTATCAGCTTTCTTTGAATCATAGATCTTTTATCTTTATCACTTTTGCAAAAGCAAATTAATGGTATTATTTCCATGTGGCTGTATTTCTTTGCATAGCAGGACATAAAAATGTAAAGTCCTCTGGGAGGAAACAGATGCACACTGTGCATGACTGCTGGTGCCCGCAGACTCCTTCCATTTAATGCACATTTTTCTAAAGGTAAGTACAAACACATTCTTTTTTTTTTTTTTTTAAGATTGTATTTATCTATTTGACAGAGAGAGAAATCACAACTAGGCAGAGAGGAGGCAGGCAGAGGGACAGGGGGAAGCAGACTCCCTGTGGAGCAGAGAGCCCAATGTGGGGCTCGATTCTAGGACCCTGAGATCATGACCTGAGCCGAAGGCAGAGGCTTAACCCACTGAGCCACCCAGGCGCCCCACAAACACATTCTTTACGTTTGTACGGCTCCTAATGAGATTATGAAGTACTTTCGCACAGATTATTTCACTTACTTTTGATGACAGTAGTATGAAATAGGTACTAATATTCTCATATTCTAAAAGAGGCAGCAAAAGCTCAGAGTTTCGGTGTCTTTTTCAGCATTTCATAGCTAATGAGCAGTTGACCTAGATGATCTGACTCCACATCCAATACAGTTTTCGTGATGTATCTCCATTTCTTATTTCCATCATTCAGTATAAAATGAACGTGAAAAATATTTGTCCCCACTCTTAA